>NC_086453.1:88771012-89482262 GCF_028390025.1 Pseudophryne corroboree | reverse complement strand
CAGCTGCACCTAACCTGTTGTGTCTACCCCTCTGCTGCTTATTTCAGTGTTATGATCGCTAATGTAGAAGTGGTTTATATACCATGTACTTGTTGTCTTGCATTGCTTTGTACTGTAAGTTGCTATTTCTTGGTTTGCTCATACCTTTATGTACTTTGGTAGGTTGGGAGGAACCCCCATGGCTCCATATAAATAAAGGATAATAATAATAATAAGAAGAAGAAGCATTCCACAAAGAGCACCAAACTGATATACAGTATCAGCCCTATTCGTTCCTATAATGCATAATTCCTCTTGACAGCTACACCCCCCCCCCCCCCCCCCAAATTATTTCCAAACACCCTCCTCAAACATTATTCAGATTCTAATCTATTTACCCTCCCATTGTTTGAGGTGATATATATATATATATATATATATGAATTTCTAAACAGTGAAATATGAACAGCACTCACGTTCATGATGAGGGAAGAATAAATCCTGAGGAAGGAGGAATAAAATGAAAAGTTGATAACTCAGCAATAAGGATAGTTTGGCTGTATTTTGTCTCCCGTCAATTGCCGTTAATATTTCACTGCTTTCATTGTACTCTCAGTTCGGGCACCTGGAGTGGCTGATGTTGATATAGAAGTGACGGACCGTATTGGACGCTTGTATAAATGTATAAAAAAAAAAAAAAAATATATATATATATATATATATACACACACATATACATACACAGTATATATATTGTGAAAAGTTTTTAGGAAGGTGCGGAATAAATGCTGTAAAGTAAAAATGCTTTCGAAAATATGGAAGTGTTAATAGTTTATTTTTATCAATTAACAAAATGCAAAGGGAATGAACAGAAGAGAGATCTAAATCAAATCAATATTTGGTGTGAACACCCTTAGCCTTCAAAAAAGCATCAATTATTCTAGGCACACTTGCACGCAGTTTTGAAGGAACTCGGCACTGAGGTTGTTCCAAATATCTTGGAGAACTAACCACAGATCTTCTCTGGATGTAGGCTTGCTCAAATTCTTCTGTCTGTTCATGTAATCCCAGGTAGACTCGATGATGTTGAGATCTGGCCTCTGTGGGGGCCATATCATCACTTCCAGGATTCCTTGCTCTTCTTTATGCTGAAGATAGTGTCTTGCTGCAGAACAGATTTGGAGTCATTCACATACCTTCCTGATGTTATTGTATGATGGATAAATACCTGCCTGTTTTTCTCAGCATTGAAGCAAAAAGAAACGGCCAACATTGAGGACCGTAGACGCCGTGTTCGGCACAGGAAACAGTGCATGAGATGAAAGGCACATTATACTTACTTCCCTTCTACATCGGAAGATGTCCAGCAGTGCCATCAGCTCTGAACTGGCAGAAACAAGTGGGACCCAGGTACACCCATCTACTTCTCTGAGAAACCTGGCCAGAAGTGGTCTTCATGAAAAAATTGCATCGTAAGAAATACATAGCTTTGATGTGGAAACAAGGCCAAGCGACTCAACTATGCATGAAAACACAGGAACTGGGGTGCAGATAAATGGCAGCAGGTGCTCTGGACTGATGTGCCAACATTTTTTATATTTGGCTGCAACAGAAGACACTTTGTTCACCGAAGGGCTGAAGTGCGGTACAATAATGAGTGTCTGCAGGCAACAATGAAGCATGGTGGAGGTTCATTTCAAGTTTGGGGCTGCATTTCAGCAAGTGGAGCTGGGGATTTGGTCATGATGAATGTTTTCCTCAGTGCTGAGAAATACAGGCAGGTACTTATCCATCATGCAATACCATCAGTGAGGTGTCTGATTGGCTTTACATTTATTCTGCAGCAGGATAACAATCCCAAACATACAGCCAATGTCATTAAGAACTATCTTCTGCGTAAAGAAGAACAAAGAGTCCTGGAAATAATGATATGGTCCCCACAGAGTCCTGATCTCAACATCATCTACTCTGTCTGGGATTACATGAAGTGACAGAAGGATTTTAGCATGCCTACATCCACAGAAGAACTGTGGTTAGTTCTCCAAGATGTTTGGAGCAATGTCGCTGCAGAGTTCCTTCAAAAACTGTGTGCAAGTGTACCTAGAAGAATTGATGCTGTTTTGAAGGCAAAGGGTAATCACACCAAATAATGATTTGCTTTAGATTTCTGTTCATTCACTTGGTATTTTGTTACTTGACAACTATTAACTCTTTTATTATTGAAAGCATTCTTACTTTGCAGCATTTCTTCTACACCTGCCCACAACTTTTACACAGTACTCATATATATATATATATATATATATATATATAAAAAAATCTATAGAAAAGGCCACTCGTAATTATAGAGAAACACATAGGGGGGAATTCAAATGTTTAAAAAGTTGGGTGTCTGTTTTTTCTTGTCTATTAGATAGGAAAAAACAGACACCCAACTGACTTTGCAAACAATTGAATTTCCCCCATTTACTTTTATTTTCACCCAAACTGGGCACTTTGTGATAAAGTCTCAGAATATGGTGGCTCAGCATTGATATCAAAAAGACTTAGTGTGATTGTTTGTATGTAGTTGCAGCGTCAAGGTTAACACCGGGCATGGAGTGGAGGCTGTAGCCTAGCTCCTAATGTGATGGGTTACCATGACAGCGGCTAAAGCAATCCACAGATCAGGTGTCAGTTACGTCACCGGAAGTGACGTGGGCGTGAACCGCACTGCACGGACGTCGAGAGCTGCTTGGAACACAGATGACTTCCGGTTGGGTAGGCGCTGGTGTGAGCTGATTGGTGAGATCTTTAGCACATGCGCACATTGCAGAGATGCACGTCGATGTGTGGCTGTTGGCGGTCTAACGCAGCTGTTTAAAATTGGTAAGTAGTGGTGTATTATTTAAGACGGTGCTATGTACTTCATCCTCAGATGGCTCTTGACAATGGAGGGTGACTGTGTTGCGATGCAGGGGTCTTGAACGGTCATTTACTGACCGAGGCCGACGAAGCACTCAGTGACCATTTCATCTTCTTTCTACAAGCTTGATGAGTATTTTTTAAGCATATAAATAGGTATTATGGATGTATCTAAGTATTTTTGATATCAATGCTGAGCCACTGTATTCTGAGACTTTATCACAAAGTGGCCAGTTTGGGTGAAAATAAAACTTTATGTGTTTTTCTATAATTACGAGTGCTCTTTTCTTCAGATTTTTTGATTTTCTCTGGACCATTTTGGAACAGCTTTAAGGGAGCACCATTAAGGATATGTTGGATTAGTGTGCAAATGTCTTTACAAGGATATATATATATATATAGAGAGAGAGAGGCAAATGGAGCACTCACCAGTCTTTTCATTGATTTGAATATCAAAACGAAATTTTATTCTCCAGACAGCACAGCATGACTGTTTACTGCAGTCCAATATGATTGTATAAAGCCCAAACGTTTTTGGCCATATCCAGACCGTCATCAGGGGACACAAAGAACATCAAAGAGCTGTCACATCACAATTAGAATACCAGCAGCCTAACTGACCATGCCTCACCGACTCCCTATATACCCACCATTCAAAAAACGCGCCAAGATTGCGTCATCATGTGGGCGGAGTTAGCCCATTGTATTCATCAATGGGCTAACTCCGCCCACATGATGACGCAATCTTGGCGCGTTTTTTGAATGGTGGGTATATAGGGAGCTGGTGAGGCATGGTCAGTTAGGCTGCTGGTATTCTAATTGTGATGTGACAGCTCTTTGATGTTCTTTGTGTCCCCTGATGACGGTCTGGATATGGCCGAAAACGTTTGGGCTTTATACAATCATATTGGACTGCAGTAAACAGTCATGCTCTGCTGTCTGGAGAATAAAATTTCGTTTTGATATTCAAATCAATGAAAAGACTGGTGAGTGCTCCATTTGCCTCTCTCTGTATTTGGATCCCCTGGATGGGATCTGTGGATGACACCCCAGCTGCTGCATTGAGCATTTAAACGTGAGTGCGACCTTCTTCTTCTATATATATATATATATATATATATATACACAGTATATATATATATATATATATATATATATATATATATATATATGGTACAGCAGCATGGGGCGGCACTCACGGCTCACTGGTGGAGGAAACAAATCACATGACCACTACAGTCTAGTTCAACGTTTCAATCAGAAATGATTGTCATCAGGATACAGATTCTGATGACAATCATTCCTGATTAAAACGTTGAACTAGACTGTGGTGGTCGTGTGATTTATTTCCTCCTTCAGTGAGCCGTGAGTGCCGCCCCATGCTGCTGTACCTGTTTCGTGTGAGTGCACCTGGTCCAGTTACTTTAACATTGGGAGTGCTGGACAATATATATATATACACATATACACACACACACACACACACACACACACACACACACACACACAGTATATATATATATATATATATCAGTGATGTGCGGTGAGGTGAGGCAGAGCCTTTCCTGTCATGCTAACATATATACCAGAGTTTTGACTATATAAATTGTATGAAAAAAAACAAATTATATATTAGAAATATCTTATTTGTATTATTCTAATCATTTTTATAGTCAAAACTCTGGAGAGAAAAATCTGACAGGTGAGGCAGTGCCTCCCCTGCCTACCTTTTCCACACATCTATGATCAAAACTCACCAAATTTTCAGCAGTATACTGTATATCTGCACCTGTGTATAATGCCCACAGTGTATTGGGTGTAAATCTGGCATTGATACTAGCCAGTGCCTCCCCAGCCATTCACCTCACCGCACATCCCTGATATAGATATATACAGTATATATATATATATATATATATGCACATACACTGTATGGACAAAAGTATTAGAACGCTTGACCATTACAACAACAGGGACTGTAATGTCATTGTATTTAAATACATTTACTTTAATATAAAGTTGGTCCCCCATTTGCAGCTATGACAGCTTCCACTCTTCTTGGAAGGCTTTCCTCAATATTTTGGTGTGTTTTTGTAGGAATTTTGGCCCATTCATTCTGTAGAGTATTTATGAGGTCAGGCACTGATGTTGGATTAGTAGGCAGGGCTTGCAATCTCCGTTCCAGTTCACCCCAAAGGTACTCAATGGGATTGAAGTCAGGGCTATGTGTGGGCCAGTCAAGTTCTTCCACACTGAACTCATCAAACCATGGGGTATATTCAATTAAAGTCAGATCCATTCCGACATGAATTTGTCGGAATGCGATCCAAAAGCACCTATTCAATGAACAGCCGTTCCTGAACATCTCAATCCGACTTTAAAAAAAATCAGATTGAGATGAAGGTGCTGAGAGGAGGAGACGGGGAGAGCAGCGGGGAGACGTGTGAGAGCAGCGGCTACAGCAGCATAGCCGGAGGATGGGGCACCGCCGCCAGACCTCACGGCAGTGTCTACCCGGCACCAGAAAGCGGGACCTCGCTTGCTGGACGCTGCCGTGCCCCATCCTCCTGCTATGCTGTGCTGTAGCCGCTGCTCTCCCCCATCTCCTCCTCTCAGCACCCTCATCTCCATCCGACTTTTTTAAAAGTCGGATTGAGATGGTCGGAAACGGGGCCAAAACCAGTCGCATTTGGCCCCGTTTCCGACAGAAGCACATGGATCGGCAGCTATTCCACTGATCCACGTGCTTTCCGACAAGTCGAATTCCCCGACTTATCAGATAAAAAAGCCGGGGATTGAATATGTCGGAACCAGTTCCGACATGAAAGTCGAAAAACTGCCGTCTTTCCGACAAGCCGGCAGTTTCAACAGCAATTGAATATACCCCTATGTCTTTATAGTCCTTGGTTTGTGCACTGGGGCACAGTCATGTTGGAATAGAAAAGGGCCTCCCCAAACTGTTGGAAGCATAGTATTGTCCAAATTGTCTTGATATGCTGAAGTATTACGACCGCTCTGCAGTGGAGATAAGGGGCCTGGCCCAAACCCTGAAAAGCAGACCCATACCATTAGCCTTCTCAATCAAACTTCACAGTTAGCATAATGCAGTCAGGCAGGTAACGTTCTCCCAGCATCCACTAAACCCAAATCTGACTGCCAAATTGAGAAGCGCGATTCGTCACTCCACAGAACACGTTTCCACTGCTCCAGAGTCCAGTGTCGGTGTACTTTACACCACTCCATCCGACGCTTGGCAGTAGACTTGGTGATGTGAGGCTTGCATGCAGCTGCTCGGCCATGGAAAATCATTCCCTTAAGCTTCCGCCACACAGTTTTTGTGCTTACATTTATGTCAGTGGAGGTTCGGAAGTCTTCTGCTATGGAATCAGCAGAGCGTTGCACCATTCACCATTCACCTTAGCAGTTGTTGTCCTCACTCTGTGATTTTACGTGGTCATCCACTTCGTGGCTGAGTTACTGTTGTTTCTAAACGCTTCCACTTTCTAATAATATTACTTACAGTTGACCGCGGAATATCCAGCAGGGATGAAATTTTGTCTTATTGCAAAGGTGGCATCCTATCACAGTACTACGCTTGAAGTTACCGAGCTCTTCAGAACAACCCATTTTGTATCAGAATCAGAGCCGGCCCTAGCCAATTTGATGCCCTAGGCAAAATTTTGTCTGGTGCCCCCTAGCTCCGCCGCTAGTTCTGCATCTGTACCTGCAACGCTCAGGTAGTGGGGCCCACCGGGGGGTTACCCTGTGGGCCAGTTCAACTCTGCACAATGCCACACAGTAATGACCATAATACATATAATTCCACACAGTAAAGGAACCTTACACATATGCCCCACATTAGTAATGCCCATAATACACATAATGCCACACAGTAATGCACCTTACACATATGCCCCACATTAGTAATGCCCATAATACACATATACTGCCACAGATACTGCCACACTTGCTGGTTATACAAAAAGACCAGTATCAAACATGTAGAAACTGTCCATTCTCTTCACTATTCAGTGTGTTTGCTGGTGTCTGTTACTGCATGCACTTTACTTTATACTGTGGGAGTGATATGCTCTGCCCTCCAGTCTGATGTGTCCGAAAGTCATGCTGCACTGATGTTTCATATAGAAAAGCACAACGCAACTTACTGAGCACGTTACAGTGCTGGGTGGCAGGGGAATTTTACGGCATGGACTGACTAGGAAATAAAGTGTGGGGAGAACATTGCCCATGTTATGTCCCTGCAGACACCTGGGAATTGCACAGGGATAAGGGTCCCCCTCCCCTATGGGCACAAGCAGTATAGGTGATGTCAGGTTTCTGTGAAGCAGTCTTCCAAAATACACATGTGTTATAGAAGCCATCCAGTAATAACCTTATATAGTCAGTGAAAATGTCACAGGTCCAGGAATTGCATTTACTTGGCTTCTGCTGTCTGTCTGAGGTCTCACAAGTCAGGGGCATTCAAGCATGTCAGAGGAAGTTTAAGGCACAGTGTGCATTTTTTTTTTTACAAATGTAAACAGCAGTGTATACAAGTACTGATTGAATACATTTGGAAAGTAACAGTTAGTTTGCGGACTGTCCCTCTCAGCATGAGATACTGCAGGGACATGCTTGGATGCCCCTAGACATGCTTGGATGCCCTAGGCAAATGCCTAGCCTGCCTATAGCTAAGGCCGGCTCTGATCAGAATTGTTTGCAAATGGAGACAACATGGCTAGGTGCTTGAGTTTATATACCTGTGGCAACGTGTCTGATTGAAACACCTGAATTCAATAATTAACAGGTATGCCCAAATACTTTTGTCCATATAGTGTGTGTATGTATATATATATATATATATATATATATAAAAAATAAAATAAAGGATATAAAGGAGGTGCTAGTATACTTATATATTTACTGTCCAGTACACACCAGTAGACTTCTGATGTGATATTAGCACTGATGTCCTTTGTATAAGACCGCAGCTCCCCTTTTGAACTAATCCCAGGATCCACGGGACGCAATTCCTGTTCAAAAAGAAAGGGGGCGCTCCATAGTGCATAAAAGTTTTATTCACAAGCAGGTACAAACACATACAATTCCAGCAGGAAAAACTCGTACCAGACTAAGAAGCGCTGTGGGCTGGCTACCACAAGGTTTGTATCAAACTTATACCCAGGCAATCTCGTCCCGCTGACACCCATTCACGGGTCACGACTCACGTGGTGTGACCACTGTATAGCGCTGGAGCTAAAGTGGCCTGTCCTTCGGTCCCGCCGGGTAGACTGCGAGTGAGTTGGAAAGCGGATTGGTCCGTGTAGCGGTAGGAGAGAGCTGGGATCCAACAACGTGTGTGTCACTAGTCCCCACCATGACGCGTTTCGTCATGATGGACTTCGTCAGAGGACGTGTCCATCGTGATGAAACACGTTAGGGCGGGGCCTAGTGACGCACACGTTGTTGGATCCCGGCTCTTTACTACCGCTACACGGACCAAGCTGCTTTCCATCTCACTGGCAGTTTACCTGGCGGGGCCGAGAGACAGGCCACGCTAGCTCCAGCACTATATAGCGGTCACACCACGTGAGTCATGACCATGTGAGTCGGCGTCATCCGGAAGAGATTGCCTGGGCATAAGTTTGATATAAACCTTGTGGTAGCCAGCCCACAGCGCTTTTTAGTCTGCTACGAGTTTCTCCTACTGGAAACGTGTGTGTTTTTACCAGCTTGTGAATAAAACTTTTATCACTGTGGAGTGCCCCCTTTCCTTTTAGAACAGCTTGACTTCTCATGTGACTAGGACGCACAAGGAGAATGTGCTGAGTAATTTAATATACTGTATATGACACTTGTATATCTGTATGTGATTGAGTCTCTGAATCTCTACAATGTAGCAACCACTGCTTTTTTTACAATGCAAGATCTGTTCTGCTCCGTATACAGCTTCAGTCACACACAATATACAAGTGTCATACATCACATTAATCAGCACAGTTTTTTACCACAGGGTTTACCCCATATTTACCTACACTCCCGCAAGCAGGGCCGTAACTAGGTGTGTGCGGAGTAGCACTGCAGGGTAAGGGGCGCTGTTGGCAGCGCTTATCAATTATGAATTATCTAATTACTTTCACTTGCAGCTTCCCCTCTTTTTGAAGCCCAACATCTCCTGACCGCCCCTGTCTCCTACCCACCATCCCTTTGGTCGCTAATAACCTATACAGCATTCATGGACTTGACTTAAGATCTCATTGTTGTTCAGTTGAACTGTCTTTTATTACATTTCGGGATGCTGATGTGCCCGGGATTCGAACCCGTTGCCTATGACATTGCAGTTGGACACACTATTCATTGAGCTATCTGCCCCTGCATAGAAAGCTAGAGAATTTCAAGCTGGAGAGTTTTTGAAGCTTACCTTGTACTTTGTGAAGGGGTGATCAGCGTAGCGGCTGAGCAGATCTATGTAGTGTGTGGCTGCAAGGGATTGGATGTGTGGCTGCGCACTGCATGGATATGCTCAATATGGTGCTGATTATTTTTTTTACAGGGTACAGGTAGCTTTATATAGTAAGAAATCTCATAGTTTTTATGCGGGATCAAGTGGCTCGGTGTGTGGAGTGTTTGGCCGGGATGCAGCAGGTTGCGAGTTTGAGTCCTGGGTGTGGCAGTATATTGAAATGCGTGGGGCATTGTGGCTGAGTGGCGGCAAGCTCTCGGGTTGAATGAATGACTGTGGTATAAAGAGGATTTGTGTCCAAATCCATTCTCTTGCAGTGTTCTATAAGATGCATTTTTCGGCAACAAGAGATGCTAGCAAAGTTGCATGGGACCTGGCTGCTCACTCAAGCCTGGCATCTCACGCTGTGTGGCGTATTGAGGCTAGATGTACTGGATGAGGACACATCTGTAACTCCTTGATGAGATGGGAAATGAGGGATGGTTTGTGGTAAGTTAATTGCGCCATTAAATGATTCCATTCACGCCCCTCTGATGCCCTAAACAACAAACAGACAGCCTATCAAACCAGGGGGCATATGTAACAGGGTCTGCGTTTTTCGGAGGTGCGGGATGCCAGCTGATCCTGGAGGTTTTTTTAAAGTGGCTATCATTTACAAGGCAAAACCATGCCTTGTACATGATTGGAGCTTAAAAAAAAACTAAGAGATCGACTGGCATCCCGCCCCTCCGGCAAACGCGGACCCTGTTACAAATGCCCCATATTAATAGCTTCCAGCATAGCCAGGATGGATAGTACAACAACCATAGCATCAGCTCTGTATATTACAGAACACGCAATATATGGCTTCCAGAGTTATGGCAGAGCAGTATTATATGTGCTGACTCATCTCACCAGAGCACAGTGTAGGGTAGGGATGGCCATCGACCATCGATGATTCCAAATCTTCGATGTTTTATGGCCGATGTCGAATGTTTTGCCATCGATGGGAGAGAACCAGATGGTTTCCCTCCATCAATGGCACAGCCTAAACAAAAAAAATTTTCTTCAAGTGCCAGGATATGGAGCATAGCTCCGCCCCCGACACCCGCTAAGCCTTGCCCCGTGTTTTGATTGGCCCGCGGCCCGGCCAGCACCTATCAGGCATGGCCATCAAGTGGTGCAAACCATCGATGGTTATCCAGAAATGGTTTAAATGCCATCAATGCAGTGGCGGATCCGGGGGGGGGGAGTACTCGGGCCCGTGCCCCCCCTGTCATTTGTGGCCCCATCCCCCCCCCGCTTGTGTCACTAAGACACGCTGCCGCTCAGTCCAGCGGCAGCGTGTCTCAGCTGTCAGGAGGAGAGCGCGGCTATCTGACGGCGTGTTGCGGACTTCAAACCAGCCGCCGGTTCGTGAGCCAATCAGAGCTCGCGGACCGGCAGCCAATCAGGAGCTGCCGGTCCACGAGCTCTGATGGGCTCACGAACTGGCGGCTAGTTTGAAGTCCTACACGCCGCCAGACATAGCCGCGCTCTCCTCCTGACACCCTCAGAGCCGGCAGAGAAGCAGCAGCAGCGGTAAGCAGCTGCAGAACTGCTGTGCTGTGGGGGCATTTGTATAGTATAGCTGCTGTGGGGGCATTTGTATACCTGGCACTGTGAGGGCAATTGTATACCTGGCACTGTGGGGGCAATTGTTTACCTGGCACTGTGGGGGCATTTGTATACCTGGCACTGTGGGGGCATTTGTATACCTGACACTGTGGGGGCATTTTTGGATCTGGCACTGTAGGCGCATTTTTGGATCTGGCACTGTAGGCGCATTTTTGGATCTGGCACTGTAGCGCATTTTTGGATCTGGCACTGTGGGGGCATTTTTGGATCTGGCACTGTGGGGGCATTTGTGGATCTGGTACTGTGGGGGCAATTGTGAATCTGGCACTGTGGGTGCAATTGTGGATTTGGCACTGCACTATTGGGGGTATATGTCTGTGTATCACGTCTCATTTTAATTGGCCACACTCACTAAATGACTGCGGGCATTACTACAGGCAACATTACTACTGGGGGCAATACGGGCATTGCATAAGGGGCACCACTACTATGGGGTCTATATAAGGGGCACTACCAGTACAGTGGACATTGCATAATGAGCGCTACAACTGTGGGCATTGTATAAGAAGCGCCACCTCACATGCACCGAAGCCGCACGCAAATGTACTTCCCCTTCCATGGTGCCCCCCCAATCATTTTCTTCTGGATCCGCCCCTGCATCAATGGTTATCACAGAGGGTGCCATCGATGGCAACCATCGATGGAAAACCCACCAATGGTCATCCCTAGTGTAGGTAGTGCAGAGTAAATGATATGCATTCATTTATCCTGCAATGATCAATTTCAAGGATGTACCTTTTTCCACTTAACATTCAATAAAATGGAGCAGCAGAATAGTATGTTTTTGTTTGGTGTGTGTGTGTGTGTGTGTGTGTGTGGACATACATGAAACAAAAGCCATATGAACGGTAATGTTTAGCACGAATGTAGATACATGTATGAGAATGGATATGGGATATCAAAATCAGAAGGGAGGAAAAAGAAAGGAGAGAAAACGACCCAATGTTATCACTTTTTTTTTTTTTTTACAACATATCATTGAAGAGAAACTATCATGTATTTTTGACTCATTTCACCTTTAAAAACATACCTGTAGCCTACACTCAAGATGTGTGACAATGCAGCCTATCAATTCACTAGGAAGCAGTGACATCACTATGGCCTGGAGTGCCCGCCTACACTGTGCGTAGGCGACAGGTATATGTTCTATATATCATGGTGACATTGTGTACTCTTTACAACAGCAATTACAATATAGATTTAATTCTGTTTTACTGTGAAATCTCAAAGCAAAGGGATGGAGTTCTCATTCTCTGGAAAAGCAACGTTTCCGCAGCTCTCTCATTAAATGAAGCGTATTATTCGCTTTCTGATGATACTAATCACGCAACTGACTCAAACCCAATTTTGGTGCAAAAATTCAAGAAAAATGACCAAACCACATTTATAAAGTTATTGTGACACATTTGTTTGAAAGGTACATTTTACCACACTGGCCAAAATTTCTCACTTACAATTCAGAACAAAACAGTCCATGCCATACCTTGGTCTGCCCAAGCTATGCCTATTTCTTCTGAGACAGTTCTCCACTCAAACACCGGAAAACTCAAAAACACTGAAAAATGCATTAACTCGCCAATGTAGAACAGGCCTCATCCTATTAATTTAATTAGATGCATTTCACACCTTAGAATTGTACTTCTGCTAGAAAGAGTACATATCGGCGCATTTCGCCACAATGCAGTAGAGAGTTTCAAAAACACAAAAGTAACATATATAATAAAGACTGTCCCATCTTTCTTATAATTTAATATGTAAATGAGGCTAAACCAGAGAGAATTGCAGGAGAAAAATTAAATTATAGAAGGTAGCAAAAGTCTAAGTCTAAGTAGGGTGGGCTTTGATAAGATGGCTTCATTGCTTGCACCACGTGGAATTTCTGGAGCAACTGCAAATCTATAAATGTACTCATATCCGCACTTGACGATGGTGATTCCAATTGCTAAAAAATGGCCGCACACTTGAAGGCTGGTTATAGCACACTTGCACAAGTTAAGTGGCAATACTGCGGATTTTGCACTTTGTAAATGTGCCTAAAACTACAGTGATACCTTGCTATATAAACAGAAAGCTAATATGGTCCAATAAAGTCTATACTAGGAGGAACGTAACAGGCAGGATTTAATGAAGTCCGAGTTTGGGGGGCCGTGCGGGATGCCGGCTGAACTGGGACTTTTTTTTAAGGGGCAATCATGTACAAGGCATGGTTTAGCCTTGTAAGTGATTGCCCCTTTAAAAAAAAATGTCCCAGTTTGACCGGTATCCTGCAGCCTTGTACAGGATTGTCCTTTTAAAAAAAGTCTGAGTTTGGCCGGAATCCCACGCGGCCGCCGACCTCGGACTTCATTACTTCCCGGCCAATTATCAATTCCTAAAAAATATATTATATATATAAATATGTAAACAATCTAAAAATATCTACATAATACATACACTAACAATACATAAGATATTGCTACTAACACAGCATTTTACATTTAGGTCCAGATGTACTGTATGTCATTTAATGAATATAGAACACAAATAAAAACTAATTAATGTCACATGGATACAAATATACCCCTTTAAATCTATATAAAAAATGATATCACCACCATGCAACAATATAATAATGACAACAGTAGCATATTAACGGATACCACTTTCAAATTATTATGACTACAATAAAAAAGTTTGTCCAATGATCCTCAAAATCATAACCAGAAATAGCAGCATCCAACTTATATATAAAATCTAAAATAAAACTTTCAATTAAAAAGCTACAGTACAAACAAGTACAAGATTTGGGGAAATAACTCCAGTATATAATATTGTAATGTGACAATAATCCACAGAACTGACATATTCCAAAAAAAAAAGACAAAACAATTCATTAATAATTTAGGAAGTTTTAAAACCTGCAAAAAATGTGTTTGTTTCATTCTTAAATCGATCCAAACTAAGGGGTTGGGATCGGGGGACCGGCGGTCGGGATCCCGGCGGTCAGCATACCGTTGCCGGGATCCCGGGCGCCAGAATGCCAGAGGGCTGGTGAGCGCAACAAAGCCTCTTGCGGGCTCGGCGGCTTGCTGTGCTCGCCACAGGTTCTATTCCCTCTCTACGGGTGTTGTGGACACCCAACAGTGGGAATAGCCCTGGGCCCCCTGCCAGCATTCTGGCAACTGGGATCCCGGCGTCGGTATGCTGAATGGCGCGATCCCGACTGCCGGGATCATAACTAGATCCCAAAGTCCTCTCCATTAAAATATATTTTTTAGGCTTATGTCACTTAATGAGCAGTAAATGTTACTAGAACTACTACTAATTTGGGGTCCTATTTATCAAGAATGTGATAAATGCCTGGAAAGCGAATGTTCCTATTAGCGGCACTACAGGAACAGGTTACACAGCTATATAACATAGCCATGTTTCAATAAGTTGCAATCACGGCAAAGTCTAAAAGCTGAACTTTTGCCACGAATATGAGGGTGGTTCAATAATAAGGTAACGAGACCTCTCACCGTGTAAATTTATTCAACTTGTACATATACGTATACTGTAATCAATAATATGACCTTGGCACAGATTTTTTCCCCCATACTTGTCCAAGCATTTGTTCCCACGGTACAGCAAGGCATCTGTCCTGAATAGAAGAAATCAGTGTCAATCGTCTGTACCCCAGTTGCTCATAACGATGTTGTGCACAGTACTCACTGAGACGTTCAGTTCGCAGCAATATCACTAACTGAAATGCATCTGTCCCCCGGAATCAGACCTTCAGTGCGGCAGAAATTGTCATCTGTGTTGGATGTGCTCGGCCGGCCGGATCGCAGCTCATCTTGAACATCTGTCCTGGTGTTATCAAATTCGGTGCACCAAATCCAAACCTGTGTCCGTGACATGACGTTATCACCATACACCTAGACAAGTTGGCAATGAATTTCCGCTGCTGATGTGCCCGTTAGATGCAGAAATCTGATCACACTATGCACCTCAATGTTTGGCCATGTGTCCACCAGCCGGCCATCTTACAACTTGGCATGGTATGGAGGCTGCACTTTAAAAGATCGATGGGCATTAGAAAGGATAAGGAAAACGGCAAGAAAATCATTGGTATGCCATGGCCTAGCTTTGATGATTTGTATAGGTGTAGGGTTTTAAGCAAAGCCAGGTGTATTTTATCAGATAGCGCGCATCCCTTTTGTATGCTTTTTGATAAACTTCCATCTCGAAAGAGGTTTCGTACTTTGTTAACTCGTACCAACCGTTTTAGGGTTAGTTTTATCCCATCTGCTGTACGTATGTTAAATGAATGATTCATTTTTATGTTTGTTTTATGTTGTCGCCTGCTACTACTTGATGCCCTGTACAATTGTAATTTCGTCTGTCAACTTGTTTTGGCTGATGACAATAAACTTGAACTTGAAAAAAATAACAACTAATGTTGAGACAGTATGACTGACATAAGGCACTGTCTAATGGTCGTGAGGGGAAGCAGAATAAAATAGAGAACATTATGCATCTGAGGGGTCTTGTTACCTTAATTATTGAACCACCCTCGTAGCAGTGTATGCACAGCCACGTTTCCGGTAGTGTAACAGTGCATGCACAGCCACATTTCCGGCAGTGTAGCAGTGCATGAACAGCTATGTTTCCAGCAGTATAGCAGTGTATGCACAGCCACGTTTCCGGTAGTGTAGCAGTGCATGCACAGCCATGTTTCCGGTAGTGTAGCAGTGCATGAACAGCTATGTTTCCGGCAGTATAGCAGTGTATGCACAGCCACGTTTCCGGTAGTGTAACAGTGCATGCACAGCCACATTTCCGGCAGTGTAGCAATGCATGAACAGCTATGTTTACAGCAGTATAGCAGTGTATGCACAGCCACGTTTCCGGTAGTGTAACAGTGCATGCACAGCCACATTTCCGGCAGTGTAGCAGTGCATGAACAGCTATGTTTCCAGCAGTATAGCAGTGTATGCACAGCCACGTTTCCGGTAGTGTAGCAGTGCATGCACACCCACATTTCCGGCAGTGTAGCAGTGCATGAACAGCTATGTTTACAGCAGTATAGCAGTGTATGCACAGCCACGTTTCCGGTAGTGTAGCAGTGCATGCACAGCCACATTTCCGGCAGTGTAGCAGTGCATGAACAGCCATGTTTCCCGCAGTATAGCAGTGTATGCACAGCCACGTTTCCGGTAGTGTAGCAGTGCATGCACAGCCATGTTTCCGGTAGTGTAGCAGTGCATGCACAACCACATTTCCGGAAGTGTAGCAGTGCATGAACAGCCATGTTTCCCGCAGTATAGCAGTGTATGCACAGCCACGTTTCCGGTAGTGTAGCAGTGCATGCACAGCCATGTTTCCGGTAGTGTAGCAGTGCATGCACAGCCACATTTCCGGCAGTGTAGTATTGCATGAACAGCCATGTTTCTAGCAGTATAGCAGTGTATGCACAGCCATGTTTCCGGCAGTGTAGCAGTGCATGCACAGCCACGTTTCCGGCACTGTAGAGTGTATACACAGCCACGTTTCCGGCAGTGTAGCAGTGCATGCACAGCCACGTTTCCAGCAGTGTATGCACAGCCACGTTTCCGGCAGTGTATGCACAGCGACGTTTCCGGCAGTGTAGCAATGTATGCACAGCCACATTTCCTAAAGTGTATGTACAGCGACGTTTCCGGCAGTGTATGCACAGTCACATTTCCGGCAGTGTAGCAGTGCATGCACTACCTTACAGTAGGTCACACGTGCACCCAGAGAACCAGGGGAGGCGGAGGGATCTAAATGGATACCTCTTCACAAAAAGTGTGCCACCGCCATCTGAGGATGGCACTGGCAATCAGGATAGAAATAGGACAGTCAGAATGTCCCATATACTGTAAAAGGGCTGCACTGTGCATCAATTGCAATGTCTCCTGCATTAAAAAGATCTCGCTGCACTTGAAGAAGGTGTTTAAATCCCTGAGACATATTGTTCTTTCAAGGTCATATCCTGTTTGCCTGCACTGATTTAATAAATGAGCCCTCCACATGCACACCTTTACATAGTTGTTGAGGTTGAAAAAAGAGAAATGTCCATCGAGTTCAACCTATTGTACATTACATTATTTTATTTATTTATTTATTTATTTTATAAATATTAATTAAATGCTGTATCCCTGGAAAAAAAATTTAGCTAGGAATTTATCTAATCCATTTGTAAACTTATTGATTGTGTCCACCATTACTACCTTCTCTGGAAGAGAATTCCAGATCCTTACTGCTCTTACTGTGAAGAATCCTTTTCTCCGTTGGGTATGGAATTTTTTCTCCTCTAACTTCAGTGGGTGTCCTCGTGTCCTATGTAGTGTTTTTTTGGTAAACAAATCGTTTGATAGATCCTTGTATTGTCCCTTAATGTATTTATAAATATTAATGATGTCCCCTCTCAGTCGCCTATTTTCCAGTGTGAACATATCAAGCCTTCTAAGTCTTTCCTCATAGTCCAATGCCTCTAACCCCTTAACCAGTTTGGTGGCTCGCCTCTGAACCCTTTCAAGTTCCAAGATATCTTTTTTATAGTATGGTGCCCAAAACTGTACACAATATTCCAGGTGTGGTCGCACCAATGATTTATACAGTGGCAGGATTACACTCTCATCCCTTGTCTCCATACCCCGTTTTATGCATGATAACACCTTATTAGCCTTTGCTGCTGCATTTTGACATTGCAAACTGCTACCAAGTTAATTATCGATGAGCACACCCAGATCCTTTTCAACTACCATTATCCCTAGATAAAGTGAAGAGAGACTGCGCTCACTGGGATAGAGGGTTAGTGCTGCTAGGCCTAGAGGTGTCCTACCTCTGTATTAGTGTTAAACAATGGTAAGGTCAGCGCACTCTTAGGAGGGAGGTGGATGTATGAGGAAGGGTAAGGATGGGAAAAGGTGGAAGAGTAGAATGAAATGGAATTGGAAAGAAAGTGGAATAGCAATCTAAATGTCTAACTGTGATCAAAAAAGACCATGTGTGGCAATGTTAACTAGTCTTTATTCTTGTGGTATGTTAACACTGTCAGGTGTATCATGCAGACCACCCTTTTCAGTGTACCCTCCTGAATGGTACACTTCTGCTCAAAAGATTCTAAAATTAATAAAGGTGAGAGTATGTGCGTTCTCCGTAAAGTCTGGCACAATGTCCTTGTGTCAGTATTAGATCCCCAAAGAGTCCTAATGTCCAGAGGTCCCTTGCGGTGTGAATGTCAGGTGTGCCCAAGGGTGCACCTTTACCATAGGTGTAGTGAAACCTATCCCTACATTTTCCCCATTTAGTTTATAGACTGCCTGATTGTTCTTAGTCCCAAGGTGCATAACTTTACATTTGTCTATATTGAACCTCATTCCCCATTTGTCTGCCCAGGCCTCCAGTCTAGTTAAGTCATTCTGTAGAGTCTCAACATCCTTGTCTGAATTAATTATTCTACATAATTTAGTGTCATATGCGAAAATTGACACTGTGCTTTCCAGTCCCTCACCTAGGTCATTAATGAATATATTAAACAGCAATGGCCCGAGTACTGAGCCCTGCGGTATTCCACTGAGTACTGAAGCCCATTCAGAGTACATCCCATTAACCCCCACTCGCTGTTCCCTATTAAACAGCCAATTACTCAACCAAGTACAGATAGTATTTCCCACCCCAAGCTCTCTTAGTTTGAGGATTAGTCTCCTTTGTGGAACTTTGTCAAAAGCCTTAGAGAAATCTAAAAAGATCACATCCACGGCTTGACCCTTATCAATATTATCGCTCACTTTCTCGTAGAAGCTTATTACGTTAGTTTGACATGACCTGTCCTTCACAAATCCATGTTGATTCCTAGTAATGACCTTGGAGGTATCCAAGTACTCTAGAATGCTATCCCTTAATATACCTTCTAGTATTTTTCCCAATATAGATGTCAAGCTAACCGGTCCATAGTTCCCGGGGAGCGTTTTAATACCCAATTCAAATATTGGGACTACCTCTGCTATATGCCAGTCCTTTGGTATCATTCCTGATCTAAATGACTCGATGAAGATCAAATATAGAGGTTTGGCTATCTCTACATTGAGTTCCATAAGAACCCTGGGGTGGAGTCCATCCGTCCCAGGAGATTTATTTATCTTAATTTTACTCAGTCTCTCCCGGATTACTCCCTCGTTTAAGCAATTACCAAGCAGTGGGTCATTATTATTATTTCTGTTATGCTCTATTCTTGTCAACCTGTCCTCTTTCGTGAATACTGATGAAAAGAATTTATTAAATAAATCTGCTTTTTCCCTATCATCATTAATCAACACATCCAGCTTACCCTTTAAAGGCCCAATATTCTCCCTTTTCAACCTTTTACCATTTATACACTTAAAGAACTTTTTCGGATTTGTTTTACTCTCCTTTGCGATTTGTTTTTCGTTTTCTATTTTAGCTGCTCTAATCGCTTTTTTGCATTTATTGTTACATTCCTTGTAGAACTGGAATGATTCCACATTTCCGTCAGACTTAAATGCTTTGAAAGCACGCTTCTTTTTATCCATTTGCTCCTTGACCTTTTTATTAAGCCACATCGGTTTGGGTTTCCTACTTCTGTTTTTGTTGACTTTGGGAATAAATAAATTAGTGTACTTATTGAGCGCAGTTGTAAAAATGTCCCACATTTCAGCCGTATTCTTACCATGAAATACAATTTTTACCATGAAATACAATTTCCCAATTAATCTCTTTGCTCTAAGCCTTAACAAATAGGACCATTCCAGTTGTGTGAATCATTCAGAAGCTGTTGTTTTCACGTGATTATCAGGCAGTGTAATTTGATAGGCCCCTTACATTAGTCGCACACACTGACATTAGTTGACATCAGGCAACTGACCCGAAATTGGAGTGTGCTGTTCAAAAATGACCTCTTTGATTACATCATCACTGGGAAGTGAAAATGCATTTGGAAGATGACTGCAATCGACTGCAAAAAAAGTCGTAAGTGGTCTGTGCACGGCCTAAATAAACAATGATCCTGGTGCTGGACGTGGCAGGATCCACCTGTGCTGGCCACCTTCAATCGCAAAGGCTTACCACTCTCAATGGTATGGTAAATTAGGGTGAGCTGAATTATGAACATTGGGGAGCTGAATTACTTCTCATGCATCTATCTTTCTTTCCTGCTGTACTGAATACAAAGGAATTACATAAAGTAAGTAAAGCATCTAATATGAGAACTACAGAACTGCACCACAAATGTACAGAATTGTAACAAAAAAAGAAATTAAGGATTTGATTCAATTAGCAAAACACATGAACCAGTAATGTACACCACCGTGTAAGCCTATGTGTGGACACGTAGAAACAAACCAAAATGTTAGTGATAGTTTCTCTTTAAATGATGCCAGCAAAGAACATCAGGAACATATGAAACAGACCCAGTATGGTTGAACAGCCCCCGAGCAGAACATGCTTCATTTCTGTTTAATAATGACAATGGGAAGACAGTACCAGTTCATGCCAGGCATGACACATAGAAAGCCTACATGTCATTCTCACAATACACACACCCTGCGGATGCTGGGATTTGTTTGCACTCTTATAAAGCCATCTGTGGGGCTTCTTTTCTGCACTGTCAGTGTTAAGGGGTTTCACAAGAAGCGCTGCTTGTAGGGATACAGGAAATTAAATTCCTGAGCCATTAGGTAATATTTTATAACTATGAGGGGGAGGTGTGGCAGCGGTGTTATAAAGTATATACTTGATCCCCACACTTCTGCAGTGTACAATAAGCCAACAGACATTGAAAGCACAGTGGAGTGCCACAGATTTCTACCCTGGGAAGGGTCAGTCTGTTGTAGCCACCACTAACACAGTGCTTGGACATGGTGTGGGTAAATTATGATTCTGACGGGATTATTATGCAGGCCCTATTTTTTAGAAAGCATAGAACCTTTACGCCAAGACAGAGTGCTAAGATGCCACGAGAGACAGAAGTAATGAGGTAAATATCCTGTTATTTAACACACCTGCCCCCCAAATGCTAATAAAATATACTTTATGCGTGAATATAGTGATCTAAATTACTTTTTAAATCAGTTCAGCAGGTTATTGTTATTACTTCTCAGTACCCTATGGCTAAAATACAGCATTTAGAATGACAAGTTTCTCTGCAGCAGCAAGTTAACTATTACTATAGCGAATTTCTCTAATTGATTAGCTATGTCTGTCTTCTAAGATATGTGCCACGTCAAATAAGTCTGTGGATCACTATTTATTTCAAATTGGCCAGCTGTTATCTGCTGCAGATACACGCAGTGAAGCCGCTTTAGTATGTACTTTATTTCTACCTGAAGGCAGTAGAAAACAAAATGTGGGGCAGATTTATTAAGCTCGGTGAAGTGATAAAGTGGAAGGTGATAAAGGACCAGCTAATCAGATCTTAACTACCATGTCACAGGCTGGGTTTGAAAAATGACAGGAGCTGACTGGCTGTTACTTTATCACCTTCCAATTTATCACTTCACCGATCTTAATAAATTTGCCCCTGAATAACAATGTGAACATTCACCCTATCAATTGGTAGCTAAGAACTGAATTCACATTTTTGGTGCGGTGCTCCTCTTTAATGCACCTGATTATTTTGGATTCAATGTGATTTGAATATTAAATATTTGCTTTAGAGTTGTACCTTAGCCTACAGTATAACAATGTTCATGCAATAGTCTGTGAGAAACAGGCATGGGCGTGATTCCAGTAAATTAGCCCGGATGTTTTAAAGCAGTTATAGTTTATAAGGCAAAACCAGGTTGGTTTTATAACTATGGGCTAACTCGCACATGTTCCTGCATCAGCCTATTACATAGATGCTAAGCGAAGATGTGCAGAAATATAAGGAATTCAGGGGCAGATTTATTAAGCTCGGTGAAGTGATAAATTGGAAGGTGATAAAGCACCAGTCAGTTTGCTCCTAACTGTAATTTTTCAGACCCAGCCTGTTACATGTAAGTTAGGAGCTGATTGGCTGGTACTTTATCACCTTCCACTTTATCACTTCACCGAGCTTAAGAAATCTGCCCCTCAGAGTAGGTTGCGGTATGTGCTATGTTGAATTATTCTAAAAAATAAATAAGATATATAATAAACACCCCTGATCAATATATATTTGTTCTTTGTGACCATAGGAGAAAAACGACAAAAACATTTTCAAGGAGTTCTGCTTTAATTAGAGGGTTATCTGAAGCCGGAGCCATGCAACGAGGCATGCACTTATGCAGACCACCGTGGTGAACAGGAGTATTCATGCAGGGTGGTTGATTAATATGACTGAGCATAAGCCACGCAATGTGACAGCAACACTTACCCATTTCCTCCAGCTCTGATGTCATCGATTTGGAGCGCAGGGATATTGCAGGTGGGGTAACACGCTTTGTTTGTTGGGGTACTAGAATCATTTAGAAACAGAAGATTGTAAGAGCAAACATCTACATACTATAGACAGTAAAAGCACTTTAGTCCTCAGCTCTCTGTTTATTATACATGGGATTTGTAACGCAGCAGGAAAATAACATGGTTTCATTTTTGAGTAATAAAATAACCCATAAAGTTAGCATGAGAACAAATGTGTTAGATAAATCGATTTAACCCTTATGTTTACAATGTATTTTGTAGCATTCTTAGGACATTTAATTCAAACCATGGGTGTCTTTCTCTGACAGGAGACTGTCAGCGGGATCCCAATGGCCAGAATCCCAACACATCCTGGTAAGAACTGGATTTGAGGCTAGGGTTAGCCCCTTGGAGGTGAGGGGGGGTTGTTGGGATTAGGCTTGGGGGGGTGGGGGGGTTAGGGTTAGGTGTGGGGGCAGGGAAGGTTAGGGTTAGGCTGCAGGGGGGGAATGGTTGGGGTTAGGTGTGTGTGGGGGGGCTTGGGGTTAGGTTTAGGCTGCGGAAGGGGTGGCTTAGGGTTAGGCTGCAGGAGGGGTGGGATAGGTTTAGGGGTTGGGAGAAAATACTTACCGGGATGTGCTGGGATTCTGCCTGCTGTTTGGATTACTGCCTGTCAGGATCCCGCCTGCTGGGATTTTGTACCCAACCCTCAGTAGGACCATTATTGTAGTCATTCAGGCTTATATTGTCCTGAAGGCATTCACAGTGCTTACAGTACACTGATGTCTTCAGAAGCACTGAATACTTTTCAGTACACATCTGCCAATTCTTTTCCAACGCATGTTAAAAGCCAGAGTATTGGGGATGCCTCATTCAAGCACATTGCATTGTGTTTAGGAGGTGTTTAGGGATCAATGACCCTGAAGCATTCAGCATCTTCATACCACGGTGCATGAAGTCAGTGCAATAGTACCATGCTACATGCACAGTTCATACTAATCATGTGAAAAAAAGCCTTCGCAACATACTTACATTGCAAGTAACCTCCAAATAAGGTACTTTGACTATGGGCGTAATTTAGAGTTGATCGCAGCAGCAGATTTGTTAGCAGATGGGCAAAACCATGTGCACTGCAGGGGGGGGGGGGGCAGATATAACATGTGCAGAGAGAGTTAGATCTGTGTGGGGTGTGTTCAATCTGAAATCTACACTGCAGTGTAAAAATAAAGCAGCAGGTATTTACCCTGCACAGAAACAAAATAACCCACCCAAATCTAAAGGGCCCTACACATACAAAGATCCGCCGCCGAGCTGTCCGACGGCGGATACGGGCGACCCGGCGGCGCGGGGGGGGGGGGGGGCAGTGATGGGGGGAGTGAAGTTTCTTCACTCCCCTCGTCACCCGGCTCCATTGAAGTGCAGGCAAATATGGACGAGATCGTCCATATTGGCCAGCATGCACAACCGACAGGGCACCAGCGATGAACGAGTGCGGGGCCGCGCATCGTTCATCGCTGGTGACTCCACACTCAAAGATATGAACGTTATCTCGTTCAATAATGAACGAGATCGTTCATATCTTTGAGGAATATCGGCCAGTGTGTAGGGCCTATAACTCTCTCTGCACATGTTATATCTGCCCCCCCCCCCCCGCAGTGCACATGGTTTTGCCCAACTGCTAACAAATTTGCTGCTACGATCAACTCTGAATTACCCCCTATGTGTACAATGGACTACTTAAGTTTAAAGTAAATGTTAGACGTATCACCCAGAACTAACAGCCCCACCTTTCCCTTTAGACTGTAAGCTCCATGAGCAGTGTCCGCCTTCTTCCTGTTCTCATTACGTACTTCTCTTACACACAGTGGTGCAAGTATGCAGGTACACTCGAGGAGTACCCTTAAAAATCCCACTGCAAACTTTGTACCTGTGACTGCCATAACCGCAATTGTAAGGCTCTGCCGAGCAACAAGACCATGGTGTTCGGCAGCATGACGGCGCCTCCCACTTTGTCAGGGCTACAGGGAGAGCAACGATGATGTCATGAGATCACATCACGCTTCCTCTCCTAGCGGCTGCGGCTGGCAAGAAGAGAGGAGCCTGGGGACTGGGCTGGGTGCCTTTTCTCGCAGTGTCTAGCTGTTTCCCTTTACTCGGCTCCAGAGACGCATTCTGTTCTTCACAGGCTGGGCTGCTGGGCATGTCTCTGGCTTCACCAGGGTAATTAATTTGTTTAATATAATGTGGACACTAATATATATTTCTATTATTATGGGGCATTACTATGTATTTCTATTTTAATGTCTTTCGACTTTCGCCCATTCTTCCTTACAAAAGTCTTCCAGTTCTTTGAGATTCCTGGGCTGTCTGTGACGCACTGCTCTTTTAAGGTCTATCCATAGATTTTCAATTATGTTGAGGTCAGGAGATTGTGAAGGCCATGGCAAAACCTTCAGTTTACGCCTCTTGATGTAATCCACCGTGGATTTTGATGTGTGTTTAGGCTCATTATCCATTTGTAGAAGCCAGCCTCTCTTTAACTTCAGCTTTTTCACAGATGGCATCAAGTTAGCGTCCAAAATTTGCTGGAATCTTATTGAATCCATTTTTCCTTCTACTCGTGAAATGTTCCCTGTGCCACTGGCTGCAATACAACCCCAAAGCATGATTGATCCACCCCCATGATTAACAGTTGGACAGAGGTTCTTTTCATTAAATTCTGTACCTTTCCTTCTCCAAACGTACCTTTGCTCATTCCGGACAAAAAGTTCGATTTTAACCTCATCGGCCCACAGAACTTTATTCCAAAATGCATCAGGCTTGTCTGTATGTTAATTTGCAAACTTCAAACGCTGATTTTTGTGGTGAGGACGTAGAAGAGGTTTTCTTCTGATGACTCTTCCATGAAGACCATATTTGTACAAGTATCTCTTTATAGTGGAATAGTGTACCACAACTCCAGTGTCTGCCAGATCTTCCTGGAGGGATCGTGCAGTCAAACATGGATTTTGACTTGCTTTTCTCACAATCCTGCGAGCTGTTCTGTCTGATATTTTTCTTGGTCTTCCAGATCTTGCTTTAACTTGCACTGTTCCTGATGACTGCCATTTCTTAATTACATTCCGAACAGAGGATATGGGCATCTGATAACGCTTTGCTATCTTCTTATAGCCTTCTCCTGCTTTGTGAGCGTCAACTATTCTCAGTTTCAGTGTTCTACACAACTGCTTAGAGGAACCCATGGTGCTGATTGTTGGAGCAAGGTCAGATGAGTCTGGGCTTTTAAAACCTTTGAGATTGACATCACCTGGTCTTTCCAGACAATGATTGAGAACAATCCATGATACTGCCAGGTCTCAGCTGTCCAAAGGGGGCAGTACAAGGTATTAACTCTGCAGGGTGCCCAAACTTTTGCAGACGCCATTTTTTTTTTCTGTTCTTTTGAAAGTGTAAATGATGGAAATAAAATCAAACTTTTTTTGACATGTTATAAGAATGTCTAATCTGTAATTTGATGCCTTTTGGAGATTTTTCCATCTTTCCTTGGCTTCTTTTTGCACATTAAAATGAATTTTTGCCTGGGGTGCCCAAACTTTCAATCCCCACTGTATGTGTACACTACTATATATTTCTATTATACCGGGGGCACTACTACAGTATATATTCCTGTTATAATGGGGGCATTACTATGTATTTTTATTAAATTGGGGGCATTACAATATATTTCTATTATGCTGGGGGCATTACAATATATTTCTATTATACTGGGGGCATTACAATATATTTCTATTATACTGGGGTTATTACTATATATTTCTATTATACTGGAGGCAGTACTATATACAGTATTTCTAGCCTTGCCTCCAAAGTACAAAGAAAAGGGACTATGCTGTGTGGCCACACCCCTAGTGTAATGTAGCCACTCCCCCTAGTGTCATGTGGTCATGCCCCTCATGACACGTGACCACGCCCATTTTTTTGGCACACTTAGTACCACTAAGAGAATATTTCTACTTGCACCACTGCTTACACACCAGCTACACTCTACAACTCCGCCTTGGTCTCTCTGCCCCAGACTCCACTTCATTGTTGTTTTCATTACTTCAGACAACCTAGGAGGGTTATCTGCGCCCACGCTAAAGGGTACAGGTTTCAGCCTACACTTCCATGGCACCCCTTGCATCAGTTACTGTGTGGAAAGCTGTAGTGCTATTTCTTACTTGTCTACGGTATTGTTTTGTTTTCTGTACTGTTTTACCCTGTACTGCCTTACTGTTTACCCTCTGTATGGCGCTGCAGACCACCCGTCTGAGAATGTACAGTAATTACAGATAGTCAAAACAAAACATCAACAACTTAAGCCAGACTTGTACCTTTTTTCCGCATGGCATCCTCCATTTCAGGGTTCCGCGTCACCATAACGACTTTTACCATTAAGTTGTTTCCTCCTTGCCGAATCATGTTAACTACCTGCCGATGACCCACTTTCACCACATTCTGCCCATTCACCTAAGAACAGAGAATGCCACAGCTCACACAACCTGGGTAGTGCAGAGTACCTAACTGTTACAGTTACATTACGTGTAGACAACGTCCTGGCCTGATGTTAGTTCAGTACTGAGGTAATCATTACGCTAGGTACGCATTAAATGAAACAGAATTGGGGAATCTGAGGTGGAAGCGGACGTACAATGGGTGTAATAGCAGAATGCTGAGTGCACAGTGTCAGGGAGCTGCTGAAAAGGTGACTGAAATCCGGGGATGCTGAAAGAGGACGACAAATGCAAGCAGCAAATACATACAGGCAGCAGCCTAGGAAGAAATTTGTTGCAAAAGGGTAATGACGCATCCTCTATATTTGCATATGCAGCAGATAGATTGAGGATGTCTGAAGTTACTGTAGGTCTCATTTATGGTCAACATGGATATGCTTACACCACAGTCTTTGTCTTTGTAGTAAGATTATATATCTATAATTTGTACTATGATGAAGGAAGGAAGGACGGAAAATAAACAGACTGTAAGTTGTTGTTTTTTTAAGTTCTCTTCAATATTAATTAAATATGAATTAAAAAAAGTGAATTCTTTCATGTTGGTGAATATTGGAAGTTGGATACTTGGATACTCAGCCTCACATCCTGGGTTTCTGTTTAAAATACAAAATGTTGCTATTGAACAGACACAGGGTTCACATATGAAGATGCAAAGAACGCTTTCACACACCGTATATATATGTACAGCAAGCTTTTATCGTTATTAGTGGTTCGGAGTTACATTTGTTACATGCCTTCAATGTGATTTTAATAGACTGCGTAAAATGACAAATAAATAAACGTATCATTGTTTTATCGCCAAAGAATACAGAATTATTTTCCATCTTAGTGTGGTTAAACTGTCTATTCAACCCCCTGAATGTATTCAGTGGGTGTCTCCCTGAGAACCCCACCACTACTGTAATACAGCCGCAGTTTCCACAGTGCTGGCAGCTGATGGAGGAGAGAGATGTGAGTGCTGCAGGACCAAGTCTGTCCCAGCTGTGGGGCTGATGCTACCACTAGGTGAACCTTAGCTGTTTCCTAGGGCATCATGGTTATGTGGTACCTAAAATGCTGAATGAGTGACATCATGTATCTGTAGAGCCTTAGTATTGGGCGCTGGCTGCTGATATGGAGGAGCAATAGTTGGTGACTTCTTACTGCACCTGTGAAGCTGCCATCTAATGCTCCCCCACATTAAAGGCTAGAGCTAGGAATGGGGCTTTGGGCCATGATATCATATGCAGCAAATGGATTAACACATTTTTCTGTCCATTGAAGTGCTACATGCACTAATTACATTCTGAGCAGCCAATTACTGCTACCACTGGTGATAGCTCTATCTTCTGCAAGCAATCTGATCATGGTCCAAGGTAAATAAAGTCAAATTATATGGTGCATTATCTATAGGAGTCACAGATGTATATCAAAAGGACTTAGGGGTCAATCCAATTATCTGCAAAGGGTGCGAAGTGTCATTGCCGCAGCGTTTAAACGCCGGCAATGGCACCCAATCTCACATTCCTTCACAGCCTGGATTCTGCCTGGATTTACACAAAATTTCTCTCTACCCTATGGGGCAGCAAGCACTTTTGAGCGAGTTCGGGCTGCCGTAAAGTGCGTCCACTCCCGCGATATCATTGTGGCTAATTGGATTGACCTCTAAGTACTGCTGTGCGTTAGAAAGCTTCCCATTGGGTACTGTGCCCTCTAGTGGCAGAGAAAACAATATACAGTAAATGCCTTTGGAATGCCATGTTTAAGAATATATTCCTTAATACCATTTCTAAATTAACAGAAAATGTGCCAGGGGAGATTTCGGGGGTAATTGGAATCACCTCTACACTGGAAATGCTGACTGAGCTCTTTAGCCGTAATTCTGTCCATTCTACCATGTAAATAGACACAACAAATTCCAACCTGTCGCATTTTCCTTACATCGGCTTGTGATACAGGGTCCAGGCCAGTCCATAGTATTCAATATATAATTCCTTTATCTAAGCACTACCCTGTCTTAAAAGTACTATACCCATCTCATACTGTCGGTGAATTGTATCCCTAGTCGTAGCTACTGTATAAGGTCACTAGGAGGCATGCATTTTTGCTGTCTATGGATAAGACTGTAATATTACAGTTCCATGAACAGGTCGCATTTGGCTATTAAAACTATGCAGACATAAAATAATTGGATTTTATTGTAAATGGAAGTCACAAATATCCCTTCTAAATAAGATGCAATCAGTGATCTGAATGACTGACTACACAAGCCTGGCGTTGTGTTATTTTGTCCATAGAGCATTTCCTTAAGATGGAGGGGGGGGGGGGGGGGGGGTCGGGGATTATAAACTGGAAGAGAGGTATACTCATTGATTGTATTCCTACAGCAGACTACATGACATTATGGATCACTTTCTTAATTAAATTAAATGTCCATTCACATAAAAGAAAAAAATATTCACTTCATAATAAAACATTGTTTTCACCTTCCTTACGGGTGAAAAGCAATACTGTGAAAATAATGCTGCAGCAGCGGGAATTTGCACAGAGACGTCAACTGGCCGTGTCTCTAATCCGCCGCTTGTGTACAAAGATGCACCATCGAACATACGAGCAACCCTCTAGCTGCTCAGGATGTTCAATGGAAGTACGCCGTTGTAGCCATTGCAACTGTGTACAAAGACACGCCACAAAATAGTCGCAACATGCCACGTTTGACTAGACACCCCCGTACCACGGTCACCACCCAAAAATGCACACTGACTGTCAATCACTCTGCACCCAAATTCTCTCTGTGTTAATCAATTGCGATGCATAAGCAGGGTGTACAAAAAAATCTTCCAACTGCGCTAACATCAACATACTGTAACACGTCCATCTCTGAATCCGGCCTAACGTGCAGTATTGTTACTGCAAGAAGTATAAATAATTTCCATTAGTCCAGGAAACTGAGTACTGTAGGTTCTGTTGCAGCCAGCAAGAGTGGGATGTGTGGCTGAAACTCACTTGCTGCACAAAGCTACAATGATGCAAGACCCGACACAGATTACATTTAGTGATGCCATGCATCTGCGTATGCACATATGTTCCCGTGGTGCTATGGATACATAACTCAGAGTGGCAGCATCTGTGGGTGATGCCTCATACTACACCCCTATGCAAAAAGAAGATTTTGTTTTGTGAGATAAGATTGTTAAATTGCATTCACTTGGGTGAGAGAGAGTTATCAGGGAGCCAAAGAAATGTTCTATCAATTGGATTGTACATGTTCTCAGAGTAAGTGGCCTATAATAATAATAATAATAATAAGGGAGAACGTTTGCACTTCTCAGACCCTGTTTATGTAGAAAAGAGCATTTCTAGGCGCACTTCTACCTGACACATACAAAACAGGTATCACATAAAACAGCATTATGGTTGGTTTAGTGGTTATCACTACTGCCTAACAGAACATGAGTTGAACTCTCAGTCATATCTGATATGTGTGGAGTTTGTATGTGCTGCTCGGGTTACCTCTTGTTGATCTGGTTTTCTCCCATACTCCAAAAACATACTGGAAGGTAAATTGGCTATTGACAAAACAATAAACCTTAGAGTATATATGTGTGTCAATGTGATAGGCTGAACTGGGGCAGGGACTGAAGTAAATGACTGAAATATCCCGTGTAATATGGGAGCGCTGTATAAATAACTGGATAATAAACGGGGTCAAATGAAAATGGGGCCATTCTAAAGTGATAGTATACTGGAATGTGAAGAGATGTATTTCCACTATGGTCCGCATTTCTGAAAGGAACCCCAAGACTTGGTGCTGAGTGATGTCAAACCCGGTGGGGGGATGAAAGGGGATGCTGTATTTCGGGAGTCCAAACCAAAATGTTGGCGTGTATCCATGACAAGCTTGCAACACTAAAATACTGCCAGTGTTGCCTCCTCCACTGGTAGTAAGCAAGGCGACATATAATCGTATCCCCTCTTATTTGCACAGTTGAATGCTTGGATGATACTCTATTCCCCTAATCTGAATATTCTCTATGTATGTAATGTATTTAATGGTCCATGCGGCACCCAATGAAGTGCTGTCTGTCATGATTATGGGTGTTGTACACAAAGTGGCTAGTCAAAAGGTAAGAGAAAGATGAGGAGGGTGAAATTCAGTTCTTGTGTGTTATAGCGGTCTTACTAATAGCAGTAGAGTTTTCTGTGACACCAGGAAAAGTGCGGGTGGATTAAGATATTTTGTATTGTTTTTCTTCCACCAGAAAGTAGAGTGTATAGCAGTGCATTGTACATGATGTTATTACAGTTTGGAAAATAATAACTAATAAAAAAAAGGGTGGATCACTCTTTTAAGATTTATGCTAATTTATTATTATAATATCAAAGTATTCCAACAAAAATAACTTTAATAGACACTTAAACTTATTATTCCACCAGAATGCAACACATCTACAAGAATACACTGCAACTAGTTGTATTATGTTTGATTTGGGGAATTCAATAAAGAAAAAATGAGACTCTACTTTTTAATGTCTATGGGGGTTATTCAGTAAGGATTGCATGCTGGCGGCCACTCATCACAGGGCGAGGCCTCCCCGCATGCAGAATGGCCTGCCCAGCGGTTGCTACCGCAATTTAATTGCGGTCACAGCAACTGTGGAAGACCCCCTGCAGCCAGGTTGCGTATGCAGGAGGTCCGCCGCCATTTTCTTGATCGGAGCGGCTGCATGTGATGTCACACAGCCGCCCCGAAAATGCAACCAGCCCGCCCACCCCCATTTTGCCTGCACCACCCCCGCAAAGCTCCTTCGGCGCCCCGACCCGCGAATGCCTCTGCCTGTCAATCAGAGACGTTCACAACCAATGCAATCGGTTCCCATTGGCTGCCAGCGCAAGCGCAGGACAAGACCTGCGCATGCGCATTGCTGCCGGGACCGGGGTTATTGCGGTCGCATCACTTAGCGATGTGACCTGAATAACCCCCGATGTTCTTTTTCAAAAGCTTTTCTGCAAGTTCCAAATAATTCACACCAAAAAAAGTTTTAAGAATAAAAAAAACAAAGGAAACACTTGTGGCACAAGGTTTCGCTATTGCAGCAGAAAATTAATATCTCATGTTACACTTGGAGAGTAAGCAGTTCACAAACACTGGCTCTCAATACTTTACAGTATATATATATATGCCGCACACAGGGGCGTCGGAATGGGGGGGGCAAGGGGGCAGTTCGCTCCCCCCCAAACATGAGAGAGGCGCCATCCATCCGGGAGCGCGATTGCCCGCTGAACCTGCAGCTGCCACCACTAGCGGCAGCATTCCCCGCTGTGTAAAGTGATAGCAGCGGTCAGTGCCGGCGCATCCCACTGAGCAAAGGGATGCGGCCGGGGCAAATAACTTGAACGGTGGCTCTGCTGCTTTCTACTCTAAACGTGTTTGTATACAGTAGCTACTGTATAAGCACAACACGTTCCGACCACACAGCGGGCGCCGGCCACTGCTGCGTGACACTGTCCACGAATCCGCAGCATGACAATGCGGCACACGGTGCATCCAGGAGGTCGGCGCACACCAGGTAACGTCCACCCCTCCCTCTGTATCTGCTGCTTATCGCCACCGCGATCGGAGCTCAGCTCCGATCGGGCAGCTCATACAGCAGGGAGTCAGGGACATGTTACACAGCAGAGGCCGCAGGCGCCCGCTGTGTGGCCGGGATGTATTGTGCTTATACAGCAGCAGCTGGAGCGGGAAGCAGGGCAGTGAGGGCAGCGGGCAGCAATAAAAATGGCCACTGGAGGAGGGCTGCTGCGCTTGCCGAGCCGCAGCAACTCCTCCTCCTACCAAACAGTCCCTACACTACAGCCTGCCAACCACGGAGCCGCTTTAACCCTGCCAACCCCACAGGGAGCAGAGCCTGAGGAGCGGACGCACAGCTAGCCAGTAAGCTTTACTTTTGTGAAAAATGTTTTGTTGAAACTTAAAATCAACTTAAGCTTGCTGAGCTGCCTGCTGTGGTGGATATACAGGTGCTGTGTGCTGGCCGGGTGAGGGGTGATTGCTGTTGGGTGTTACTGTAATCTATTCTGCTAGGTGAGATGTGCTGTGGTAGGAGAGGGCAGGGAGTTTCTGTATGAGGGGTCACTGTCACCCTGTGTATATGTCCCTCTGTCCCCGTGAATGTCCCTCTGTCTCCCTGTATATGCTTGCCGCTGTCACCCTGTGTATATGTCCCTCTGTTTCCGTGAATGTCCCTCTGTCTCCCTGAATATACGTGCTGCCGTCACCCTGTGTTTCTCAACCTGTGTATATGTCCTTCTGTCCCCGTGTATGTCCCTCTGTCTCCCTGTATATACGTGCTGCCGTCACCCTGTATTTGTCACCGTGTGTATATGTCCTTCTGTCCCCGTGTATGTCCCTCTGTATACGTGCCGCTGTCACCCTGTGTTTGTCACCCTGTGTATGTCCCCTCTGTCACCATGTGTATGTCCCTCTGTGTCCCTGTGTATATGTGCTGCTGTCACCCAGTGAATACGTGCCACTGTCTCCCTGTGTATGTCCCTCTGTCCCCCTGTGTATGTCCCTCTGTCTCCCTGTATATACGTGCTGCTGTCACCCTGTGTATATGTCCCTCTGTTACCCTGTGAGTGTGTATGTCCCTCTGTTACCCTGTGTATGTCCCTCTGTTACCCTGTGTATATACTAACCGTGGGGTAGGGAAGTAGAGCACAGGGATGAGAAGGAGAGGCGAGATGAATGAGGAGGAGTAGGCGCTCTACAATGTATATAAAGGGCTCTGTCAGGCATATTGTGTGTAAGGGGGTTCTACCAGACATGTATATAAGGGGCCACTCACTCCCAGCTGCTCCATAGAGTTCCGTACAGGTACAAGTGACCCGTCTAAGGTGTCCAGTAATTAGGGGCCTCAAACTGAGATTTTTATCCTGCCCCCCAACCGAAAAACGTTCTGACGCCTCTGGCCGCACAGGAATGAAAAGAGACGCCCACCGTAGCAACCGCAACTCATTCATAATTGCATACACATTCGCAGCCTATACGCAAGAACAAGAAACATCAGGCTTAAGGGAAGACCAATGGCTAGGACTGGAACCGGCAGTAGTCACGCAGTTGCCATGGTTTTGTACGTTAAGACACGCAGCTGACGTCAAATACACGCCCTGAAAATGGCCATGACAAACCTGCGTTTTTACAACCACTGCCCGCTAACACCATGTTAACACCCACAAATGGTCACCTCTTGTCAATCTCTTTGCAATGGAGTTCTCATTGCGTGCAAGATAGCAGCTGCACCTTGGCGCATGCGCAATGCCAACATACCACATGTGCAGTCTGCGATAATCACTTGTTGGGTGGAACATCGGATTTGCGTACATGTCTGAATCAGGCCCTTAGTTCTAGAAGTGCACATTTGAGAACACTCAGACCAACGTTAATGGTAGTCACGTGGTTTATAGGCAGGTTTATAGGCTAAATCTCACTGTCTCGTCTGCCACGTTTACCACTGAATTTCATTTGTCGGGATGGTGTTACCGTACATTACAACTTAAAGATAAAATTTGGTTAGGCTTAAAAAAATATGAATCCCTCTCTCTTAGGGGCCTATTCTTGAAGGTGAAAGTTCTTGTTTTAGTTTCTGCATGTCTTACGTTATGAGCCCACTCATTAGTGGCCAATTTGACATCCCCATATTCAATAAACTCAGAAAAGTAAATGTTAGCAGGACCTGATGCCATCTCCAGATGGCGTTAGTTCCCGGAGACCCGCTATTTCCTATGAGTACGATGACCGGGTCCTGCCCTGCACCCCAATCTGGCATTGCACAGGAGTGAACTCAGTTCATGCATGTGCAGTAACACTGTCGGATCATACCGGCATGTAAATTTTCGCATCTTAAAATTAGCGTCAAAAGTGTCAGTGTTAGATTTTGCAGAACAGCTATTTGGGAACAGCTGTCCCGCAATTGGGGCAAGATTGAATTGCTCAGCTACTTTAGTATCATGTAATTGATGCTAGGGACGAGAGTGTTATACTCCCGTTGTATAAGTCACTAGTGAGGCCACACCTTGAATACTGTGCACAATTCTGGGCACCATACTACAAAAAGGATATCCTGGAGCTAGAAAAGGTTCAGAGGCGGGCGACCAAACTAATTAAGGGCATGGAGACGCTGGAATACGAGGAAAGGCTTGCAAGGCTAGGCATGTTTACATTGGAAAAGAGGAGACTAAGAGGGGACATGATCAACATCTACAAATATATAAGGGGACAATACACAGATCTTGCGCAGGACCTGTTTTTGGTTAGATCAACACAGAGAACTCGTGGACACTCGCTCAGGTTAGAGGAGAGGAGATTCCGCACAATACGGCGTAAAGGCTTTTTCACGGTAAGGACGATACGTGTTTGGAATTCCCTGCCTGAGGGAGTTGTAATGGCGGACTCTGTCAACACCTTTAAGAATGGGTTAGATAAATTCCTAATGGATAAGGATATCCAGGGTTATGGTGCATAGTCACGCACTATAGTTATTATAAAAAAGAGGGATAAAATGTAACGGCAGACATCAGCATCAGTCAAAATTTTATACCAAATAATACTGCATAGGAGACCACAAATAGGTTGAACTTGATGGATAAATTGTCTTTTTTCAACCTTACATACTATGTTACTATGTTACTATGTCAAGCTGGATACTTAAATGTTGGGGACAAATAGCTGAATAATGGATAAATGCAAAAATGAATACCTTCCAACTGCATGACAAGACAGGAAAATTTGTGAGGCGACATGTTTATCCCAATTTACCATGCTGTATCACAGATGATTCTGGTGCATGCAGCAAATCAAAGCGTGTTTCAAGGGTAGTTGAGATGGGAGTGGCCTAGCATTAGACATGCCTTCGAGGGATGGAGGGTTGTTATAGCCACACCTACCATGACCACTCCCCTAATGTGACCTTTTCAGAGAAGGCATGTCCAGCGTTGGGAGAAGTAAAACCTAATATCTGATTTGTTTCCATTGGTTACCGCATGTTTGCAGGCAGTGTGCCATGTTATTGCAAATGAGACCTGTATGTAATAGTATTACAGTAGCTTGTGCAAATGTGACAGCAAAGAGTGGTTCCAAAGTCTGAAGCAAATGTGTGTCTCCTGAACAATCATACGTAAATAATTCCTAAAACAGAGTGAACTATGGTTACCTCAATTAAAAAGTCCCCCATCCTGAGCCCTGCTCTCCAGGCCACTCCCCCTTCATCCACACTTTCCAAGTACTGGAGCGCTGGGAAGGCCGGAGTAGGAGTGAATTCTTCAATTGGGGTTTGTGCTGTAATGGAACATAATAATAAAACATAACTGTCCAGGCCTCAACCTTTGTGTCAGGCTTGCAGAGCATTTCCACCTTATATATAGTGATAACATATCCCTCACTGATATATAATAAGGCTACAGACAAATGGACATCTAGTTACTGTTCTTAAAATGTGGTTAACGCTTTTTTTTTTTTTTTTGTCGCTGCCAGGGGTGTGGAAAATTCTGTATACATCATTTCTTACACCTGTACACTATAAATGCACATATGTTCTAGGAAGACCACACCCAAGTTGATAAAGACACATAAAAGCATAGGAGCATTTTCCGAAACACCTAAGCTCTTTTCATTTGATTTTTTTCTGTAATTATTTCTCAGAAGCGGTAGTACGGGATAGAAGCAGCTCACAAGTAGTGTAGTAATATATTATACCAGTTGTTCCCAAACTTTTTGGAATCACAGCACACTAGAGTATAAGAATTTGTTTCACGCCACCCCTAGGCCAAAAGTTTCTTATTGAGAAATTAAAAAAAAATATATGAAATTAAGTAAATTGTGTTTATACAGTATGTCATCATTAGGTTCAATTATGTGATGGATTCACTTCTGTTTGCCCACATATTTTATGATTGAAAGCCACAAGCTCTGGTTTTATCTATTACATTGACAGTCAATAATTTGAATTGGTCCTGGAAAACCAACCCAGGGCACCCCCCCTTGCTCCTCCCCATTTCAACAGCTAAGTACGAATGGTATATAATAGGGGGACATGTACTAAGCAGTGATAAAAGTGGAGAAGTGAGCCAGTGGAGAAGTTGCCCATGGCAACCAATCAGCTGCTCTGTATACTTTTATAGTATGCATATGATAAATGTTATGTCAATGCTGATTGGTTAGCATGGGCAGCCAGTGGAGAAGTTGCCCATCCCAACCAATCAGCATTGACATAACATTTATCATTTGCATACTATAAAAGTATACTGAGCAGCTGATTGGTTCCCAATGGCAACTTCTCCACTTTTATCACTGCTTAGTACATGTCCCTCTTAGTCCGACATGACTCGTCTTTGAATCAGGACAAAATTCATTTGACTTGGGACAGTCACTTCAAATTGGAACGCTGGGGAGGTTCTTTTTTTTATCTCAATTCCTCCCAAAACTATTTTTCTTTTGTGTTCACAAATCTTTAAATTGATCACCTTCTCTGTAGGACAAAGGGTCAACTTTAGTTTTGTAGAACGACCACATTGTTGCAACAGAGTACAGAGAAAACGAATGGTAGTTTTGTCTGACAAGTTCTAATACAGAGAAAAGGAAAAGGAGACAGCCTGTGGTAGAGCAGACTGTATGTCAGTAGAAATCTTCAGCTCACAATAGGCTAGAAGCACAGTACTTTACATCCCTATTCTTCAACCAGAAGCCAGCAGAAAGATAATACCCAAAAGATGCACATTAGTGCTTCAGGGGATACAGATATAAAAGTATGATGTTTTAAGACTTGTGTATACAGACAGTACAGGATAATTTAGGGGAAAACACAATCAGGCCTGAAGAGTCTTCAAGGAAGCTAAATCGTCTACAAATATATTATAAGTTGTATATATATTAATTTTACCCCATAAGTGAATAAAATGTGATGAGGACCTGGCAGCCCATTCCTGTCTATTCCTAGAAATTCACCATGGGCCTGTGTAAGATGTGGTTGGAGTGTGCATTGCGCGATGCATAGATAGTGTATGGTAACGCAGCAGAAGGCGTCTGATATAAGTAGACGCCTCCTGCATGCATTTGTAATCCAGTGCTGCGTTCTAGGACGTAACATTGGATCTCCTGATGTCTGCAGCCTTCGAGATCTGAATCAGGCCCTATATGAAGGTCGATGTGCAAAGTTAATTTATTTCAGTAATTCAGCTTAAAAGGTGAAACCAATATATTATATAGACTCATTACATGCAAAGTGAGATATTTCAAGCCTTTATTTGTTACTAGGTGATTCATTGCGCCCTACGGGCGCTCTTCACACCGTCGTGAAGGGCTACGCCCCCTTAACCCTTGCACGCTCTTGTGGCATGCAATAGTTGTATTATATGGAGTATAACCTCCAATCATAATTGTGTGAGTGGTTAAATATTGCATGGACAAAGGGCGTGCGATGGTTAAGGGGTCGTAGCCCTTTGCAACGGTGTGGACAGCGCACGCAGGGCCTGATGAATCACCTAGTAGGTGCTGTGGTTGGGGGAGTGACGGGTGCGGGGGAGACGCGGATGGGGGCCGGGGGGGGAGGGTCGCAGGGGTGGTGCGGGTGGGGGTTTGGCTGGTGCGGTGGTGGGGGAGGGGCGGGTGCCACGGGTGGGGTCCGGAGCCACAGCGGGTGCGGGGGTGCCACAAGTGGGGGAAGGGCGGGTGCAGGAGTGCTGCGGGTGGGGGAGGGGGTCCGGAGTCACCATGGGTGGTGGAGGGTGGGTGTGCGGGTGCCCCGGATGGGGCCCGGAGGTACTGTGAGTGGGGGAGGGGCGGGTAATGCTTCTCCTCCTGGAAGCAGCTAGGCTGCTGTCCACCCTTTGGCAGTGGCTCAGCTCCCGGAGACTTGCACAGCAGCCAATCACTATTGTTAGCGCCGGTGTCCCAACGCACCGCATTACAGGGAAGAAGATGCACTCAGTAAACTACAGCTCCCAGCAACCCTTAGCGCCAGAATGATTCGGCGCTAAGGGTTGCTGGGAGCTGTAGTTTATTTAGTGCATCTTCTTCCCTGTAATGCGGTGCGTTGGGACACCGGCGCTAACAATAGTGACTGGCTGGCAGAACTGACTGACTCGCTGAATCAATGTAAAAGGTGAGAGTGCTGTGCAGTGTCAGTGTCAGCTTCCAGACATTACCCTCCGCGATATCACCCACTCTATCCGTTACATTAGCCATCTCGGAGCTTCCAGGCCGGCAGCCCAGGTGCTGTGTTGCGGAGTCAGGGTCTCTGGGGATCTGTGCGCGGCTATGGCGGGGAGGCACTTCTGTGACATCACGCGCAGAGGAGGCTCCGGGGCTCAGAGAGTATGCGGCGCTGGGAGGGCTATGAAAGCCTTCCGCTGCGCCGCTTTCATACACATCTATGCCGGTGGCCGCAGCAGCTTTTGTTCCACGTGCGCCGCAGCTAGGAAGTGGGGATTGTTGATGCCGGAGGGGGCAGGCGGACTGGCAGCAGGACATAGGGGGTCATTCCGACATGATCGTAGCTGTGCTATGGGGGTAATTCCAAGTTGATCGCAGCAGGAAATTTTTTAGCAGTTGGGCAAAACCATGTGCACTGCAGGGGAGGCAGATTTAACATGTGCAGAGAGAGTTAGATTTGGGTGTGGTGTGTTCAATCTGCAATCTAATTTGCAGTGTAAAAATAAATCAGCCAGTATTTACCCTGCACACAAACAAAATAACCCACCCCAATCTATCTCTCTCTGCACATGTTATATCTGCCTCCCCTGCAGTGCACATGGTTTTGCCCAATTGCTAACAAAATTCCTGCTGCGATCAACTTGGAATTACCCCCTAAATGTAGCACAGCTGCGATCACTTACACTGACATGCGAGGGGACGCTCAGCACAGGGTCCGCCCCGCATGTCAGGCTGTTTCCGCCCCCCCCCCCCTCCCCCACACACACTTCCCAGCAAAAGTACAAAAGCATCGCCTTTTGTACTTGAAGAGTAACTCCCAGCCAGCGCAGATCCTGCGGCTGGCCGGGAGTTACTCATCGCTGCCCGGGTCGCAGCGGCTGCGTGTGACGTCACACAGCCGCTGCGGCCCGCCCACCTCACGGTCCAGCCACGCCTGAGTTGGCCGGACCGCGGCCACAAAACGGCAGGCAAACGCCGCCACACCGGCCCCTCCCGCCCAGCGACCGCCTCTGCCTGTCAATCAGGCAGAGGTGATTGCTAGGAAAGACAGGCGTCGGCTGTCAGCCATGTGCCGGTGCACTGTGGTGCCGGCACATGTGCAGTTCTGACCTGATCGCTGCACTGCGATGAACTGCAGCGAGCGATCAGGTCAGAATGACACCCATAGGACGCTGCAGTAAAAGTTTTTCTCTAACGTCCTAGTGGATGCTGGGGACTCCGAAAGGACCATGGGGAATAGCGGCTCCGCAGGAGACTGGGCACAAAAGTAAAAAGCTTTAGGACTACCTGGTGTGCACTGGCTCCTCCCCCTATGACCCTCCTCCAAGCCTCAGTTAGATTTTTGTGCCCGAACGAGACGGGTGCAGGCTAAGGGGCTCTCCTGAGCTGCTTAGTGTAAAAGTTTAAAGTAGGTTTTTTATTTTCAGTGAGACCTGCTGGCAACAGGCTCACTGCACCGAGGGACTAAGGGGAGAAGAAGCGAACTCACCTGCGTGCAGAGTGGATTGGGCTTCTTAGGCTACTGGACATTAGCTCCAGAGGGACGATCACAGGCCCAGCCATGGATGGGTCCCAGAGCCGCGCCGCCGGCCCCCTTACAGAGCCAGAAGACTGAAGAGGTCCGGAAAATCGGCGGCAGAAGACGTCCTGTCTTCAATAAGGTAGCGCACAGCACCGCAGCTGTGCGCCATTGCTCTCAGCACACTTCACACTCCGGTCACTGAGGGTGCAGGGCGCTGGGGGGGGGGCGCCCTGAGACGCAATAAAAACACCTTTTTTGGCAAAAAAATACATCACATATAGCTCCTGGGCTATATGGATGCATTTAACCCCTGCCAATTTTTCCATAAAAAAGCGGGAGAAAGGCCGCCGAGAAGGGGGCGGAGCCTATCTCCTCACAGCTCCGTTGGAGGAAGGCTCCCTGACTCTCCCCTGCAGTCCTGCACTACAGAAACAGGATAAAACAAGAGAGGGGGGGCACTAAATTGGCATATAAATATATACAGCAGCTATATTAGGGAAAAACACTTATATAAGGTTATCCCTATATATATATATAGCGCTCTGGTGTGTGCTGGCAAACTCTCCCTCTGTCTCCCCAAAGGGCTAGTGGGGTCCTGTCCTCTATCAGAGCATTCCCTGTGTGTGTGCTGTGTGTCGGTACGTTGTGTCGACATGTATGAGGAGGAAAATGGTGTGGAGGCGGAGCAATTGCCTGTGTTAGTGATGTTACCCCCTAGGGAGTCGACACCTGACTGGATGGTCTTATGGAAAAAATTACGTGATAGTGTCAGCACTTTACAAAAGACTGTTGACGACATGAGACAGCCGGCAAATCAGTTAATACCTGTACAGGCGTCTCAAACACCGTCAAGGGCTCTAAAGCGCCCGTTACCTCAGGTCGATACAGACACAGACACGGACACTGACTCCAGTGTCGACGGTGAGGAAACAAACGTATTTTCCAGTAGGGCCACACGTTACATGATCACGGCAATGAAGGAGGTTTTGAACATTTCTGATACTACAAGTACCACAAAAAAGGGTATTATGTGGGGTGTGAAAAAACTACTCGTAGTTTTTCCCGAATCAGATGAATTAAATGAGGTGTGTGATGAAGCGTGGGTTTCCCCCGATAAAAAAACTGCTAATTTCTAAAAAGTTATTGGCATTATACCCTTTCCCGCCAGAGGTTAGGGCACGTTGGGAAACACCCCCTAGGGTAGATAAGGCGCTCACACGCTTAACAAAACAAGTGGCGTTACCGTCTCCTGATACGGCCGCCCTCAAGGAACCAGCTGATAGGAAGCTGGAAAATATCCTAAAAAGTATATACACACATACTGGTATTATACTGCGACCAGCAATCTCCTCAGCCTGGATGTGCAGTGCTGGGGTGGCTTGGTCGGATTCCCTGACTGAAAATATTGATACCCTGGACAGGGACAATATATTATTGACTATAGAGCATTTAAAGGATGCATTTCTATATATGCGAGATGCACAGAGGGATATTTGCACTCTGGCATCAAGAGTAAGTGCGATGTCCATTTCTGCCAGAAGAGGATTATGGACGCGACAGTGGTCAGGGGATGCGGATTCCAAACGGCATATGGAAGTATTGCCGTATAAAGGGGAGGAGTTATTTGGGGTCGGTCTATCGGACCTGGTGGCCACGGCAACGGCTGGGAAATCCACCTTTTTACCCCAAGTCACCTCGCAGCAGAAAAAGATACCGTCTTTTCAGGCTCAGTCCTTTCGTCCCCATAAGGGCAAGCGGGCAAAAGGCCACTCATATCTGCCCCGGGGCAGAGGAAGGGGAAAAAGACTGCAGCAGACAGCCTCTTCCCAAGAACAGAAGCCCTCCCCCGCTTCTGCCAAGTCCTCAGCATGACGCTGGGGCCTTACAAGCGGACTCAGGCACGGTGGGGGCCCGTCTCAAGAATTTCAGCGCGCAGTGGGCTCACTCGCAAGTGGACCCCTGGATCCTGCAGGTAGTATCTCAGGGGTACAAATTGGAATTCGAGACGTCTCCCCCTCGCCGGTTCCTGAAGTCTGCTTTACCAACGTCTCCCCCCGACAGGGAGGCAGTATTGGAAGCCATTCACAAGCTGTATTCCCAGCAGGTGATAATCAAGGTACCCCTCCTACAACAGGGAAAGGGGTATTATTCCACGCTGTTTGTGGTACCGAAGCCGGACGGCTCGGTGAGACCCATTTTAAATCTGAAATCCTTGAACACTTACATAAAAAGGTTCAAGTTCAAGATGGAGTCACTCAGAGCAGTGATAGCGAACCTGGAAGAAGGGGACTATATGGTGTCGCTGGACATCAAGGATGCTTACCTCCATGTCCCAATTTGCCCTTCTCACCAAGGGTACCTCAGGTTTGTGGTACAGAACTGTCACTATCAGTTTCAGACGCTGCCGTTTGGATTGTCCACGGCACCCCGGGTCTTTACCAAGGTAATGGCCGAAATGATGATTCTTCTTCGAAGAAAAGGCGTCTTAATTATCCCTTACTTGGACGATCTCCTGATAAGGGCAAGGTCCAGAGAACAGTTAGAGGTCGGAGTAGCACTATCTCAAGTAGTACTACGACAGCACGGATGGATTCTAAATATTCCAAAATCGCAGCTGATTCCGACGACACGTCTGCTGTTCCTAGGGATGATTCTGGACACAGTACAGAAAAAGGTGTTTCTCCCGGAAGAGAAAGCCAGGGAGTTATCCGACCTAGTCAGGAACCTCCTAAGACCAGGCCAAGTGTCAGTACATCAATGCACAAGGGTCCTGGGAAAGATGGTGGCTTCTTACGAAGCGATTCCATTCGGCAGATTCCACGCAAGAACTTTTCAGTAGGATCTGCTGGACAAATGGTCCGGATCGCATCTTCAAATGCATCAGCGGATAACCCTGTCTCCAAGGACAAGGGTGTCTCTCCTGTGGTGGTTACAGAGTGCTCATCTCCTAGAGGGCCGCAGATTCGGCATTCAGGATTGGGTCCTGGTGACCACGGATGCCAGCCTGAGAGGCTGGGGAGCAGTCACACAGGGAAGAAATTTCCAGGGCTTGTGGTCAAGCATGGAAACGTCACTTCACATAAATATCCTGGAACTAAGGGCCATTTACAATGCCCTAAGTCAGGCAAGACCTCTGCTTCAGGGTCAGCCGGTGTTGATACAGTCGGACAACATCACGGCAGTCGCCCACGTAAACAGACAGGGCGGCACAAGAAGCAGGAGGGCAATGATGGAAGTGGCAAGGATTCTTCGCTGTGCGGAAAATCATGTGATAGCACTGTCAGCAGTGTTCATTCCGGGAGTGGACAACTGGGAAGCAGACTTCCTCAGCAGACACGATCTTCACCCGGTGGAGTGGGGACTTCACCCAGAAGTCTTCCACATGATTGTGAACCGTTGGGAAAAACCAAAGGTGGACATGATGGCGTCCCGCCTCAACAAAAAACTGGACAGATATTGCGCCAGGTCAAGGGACCCTCAGGCAATAGCTGTGGACGCTCTGGTAACACCGTGGGTGTACCAGTCAGTGTATGTGTTCCCTCCTCTTCCTCTCATACCAAAAGTACTGAGAATCATAAGAAGGAGAGGAGTAAAGACTATACTCGTGGCTCCGGATTGGCCAAGAAGGACTTAGTACCCGGAAATTCAAGAGATGCTCACGGAAGACCCGTGGCCTCTACCTCTAAGAAAGGACCTGCTCCAGCAGGGACCATGTCTGTTCCAAGACTTACCGCGGCTGCGTTTGACGGCATGGCGGTTGAACGCCGGATCCTGAAGGAAAAAGGCATTCCGGATGAAGTCATCCCTACCCTGATCAAAGCCAGGAAGGATGTAACCGTACAACATTATCACCGTATTTGGCGTAAATTTGTTGCGTGGTGCGAGGCCAGGAAGGCCCCTACAGAGGAATTTCAACTGGGTCGATTCCTGCATTTCCTGCAAACAGGACTGTCTATGGGCCTCAAATTAGGGTCCATTAAGGTTCAAATTTCGGCCCTGTCAATATTCTTCCAAAAAGAACTAGCTTCTGTTCCTGAAGTTCAGACGTTTGTCAAGGGAGTACTGCATATACAGCCTCCTTTTGTGCCTCCAGTGGCACCTTGGGATCTCAATGTAGTTTTGGGATTCCTAAAATCACATTGGTTTGAACCACTCACCACTGTGGACTTAAAATATCTCACATGGAAAGTGGTAATGCTGTTAGCTCTGGCTTCAGCCAGGCGTGTATCAGAATTGGCGGCTTTATCCTATAAAAGCCCTTACCTAATTTTTCATACGGACAGGGCAGAATTGAGGACTCGTCCTCAATTTCTCCCTAAGGTGGTTTCAGCATTTCACTTAAACCAGCCTATTGTGGTGCCTGCGGCTACTAGGGACTTGGAGGATTCCAAGTTGCTGGACGTAGTCAGGGCCCTGAAAATATATGTTTCCAGGACGGCTGGAGTCAGAAAATCTGACTCGCTGTTTATCCTGTATGCACCCAACAAGCTGGGTGCTCCTGCTTCTAAGCAGACGATTGCTCGTTGGATTTGTAGTACAATTCAGCTTGCACATTCTGTGGCAGGCCTGCCACAGCCAAAATCTGTAAAAGCCCATTCCACACGGAAAGTGGGCTCATCTTGGGCGGCTGCCCGAGGGGTCTCGGCTTTACAACTTTGCCGAGCAGCTACTTGGTCAGGGGCAAACACGTTTGCTAAATTCTACAAATTTGATACCCTGGCTGAGGAGGACCTGGAGTTCTCTCATTCGGTGCTGCAGAGTCATCCGCACTCTCCCGCCCGTTTGGGAGCTTTGGTATAATCCCCATGGTCCTTTCGGAGTCCCCAGCATCCACTAGGACGTTAGAGAAAATAAGAATTTACTTACCGATAATTCTATTTCTCATAGTCCGTAGTGGATGCTGGGCGCCCATCCCAAGTGCGGATTGTCTGCATTACTTGTACATAGTTATTGTTACAAAAATCGGGTTATTGTTGTTGTGAGCCATCTTTTCAGAGGCTCCTTCTGTTATCATGCTGTTAACTGGGTTCAGATCACAAGTTGTACGGTGTGATTGGTGTGGCTGGTATGAGTCTTACCCGGGATTCAAAATCCTTCCTTATTGTGTACGCTCGTCCGGGCACAGTATCCTAACTGAGGCTTGGAGGAGGGTCATAGGGGGAGGAGCCAGTGCACACCAGGTAGTCCTAAAGCTTTTTACTTTTGTGCCCAGTCTCCTGCGGAGCCGCTATTCCCCATGGTCCTTTCGGAGTCCCCAGCATCCACTACGGACTATGAGAAATAGAATTATCGGTAAGTAAATTCTTATTTTTTCCCCCCTGTCTACAGCACAGAGACTTGCTGCAGATGCAGTGGCATACCCTCCAGCTGTACTTTTTTAGCAGGTACAGTACCTTTTTTTATGGTCTGTACCGATTTTTGGCTCTTCAAACTTCCATTGAAAGTATAGGAAAATGGGCGTGGCCATGCATCTGTACCCGTGGCCACGCCACTGTACCCGTGGTCACGCCCCCTTTTCAAATTTGTAGCGATTTTTCTGTGTAAATTGCTGGAGGGTATGTTGCTGCAGATGCAGTGAGTCTATTTTGGGGTGTTGAGCTGGAGCTGCAGCTGCATCAGCCGCATTGTTAATCCTGCTCTGGGAACACACAGCAGTCAAAGGGCAGAGCCTCTCATTGGATGTAACCTGTGTGGGAGGGCGTTTCTCGCCCAATCAGCTGTGGACTGAGTGTGATAGACCTGCTGCTAACCCAATGAGAGCTCCTAGCCACGCCCAGCGTTAGCCACACAGTCACAGAGTGACAGATCTGGGCAATTATATAGGAGATAATCTTTGATGATTGTGGTTTACAGTTTAAGATAACCCAAAATCCTGAATTACAGCCTCAATGGGCGCTGATAGAATCCATGCCACGCCGCACTGAGGCAATAATTCATGCAAAAGGGGCCCAAACCAAGTACTAAGTACATATGCAAGATTATACTTTTTCAGAGGGCCGACATTTCTGTATTTAAAATACTTTTTATACCGATTTTATGTAATATTCTAATTTTCTGAGATTTTGGATTTGGGGTTTTCTTAAACTGTAAACCACATGAATTACTGAAATAAATTAACTTTTGCACGATATTCTAATTTTCTGAGTTTCACCTGTATTATGTATTATGTTGCCCCAATACATTTGGCTTTTGCAGGACATTTCCGTCTCTGCTACAGAAAAAAAAATGGATAAAGCTAAGACACAGTAATTTGGAGATGGCTGAAGTAAAGTAGCTTCTAAAAATGATTTCTGTTAAACTAATTTAGAGCATTTGGCTTTGAAACTCATCGGAGAAGTGGAATCATAGAAATATGTCTCAGGTAATGGTCATTCTTAAAGCTAAATTATCAACTAGAAAGTGCTCCTCTTAGGTGTTCCCTGCTGCTAGCTGGAACACCATGGGCTGCTCATGTTTCCCCCGGTCTCCTGTATTTCTCTTAAAGTCCCGACTGAATTGTCCCATTGTAAACTGCAATGAATGAGGTGATTGATTGTCCACCTCACACAACCTTTCCACAGTCAGTAAGAAGTGGCCTGTAAAGCTAAGGACCACCTTAGCAAACACGTTTCCTAGTTGGCAATGAGTTTTAAGAAATTCTGAAAAATATTCTTGTGGCCTCACAGGCCACCAACCCTCTAACAGAGACATACTCAGGTCCTGCAGTTGCTAGGATGGGTGGTGAATTACCTGCTTTAAGATCACTGGGCCTATAGACCACTATTCTGGAGTTCATTTAAAGCACCCACATTGAAATCTTTAAGTACCAAGAGTTGCACAGAGGCCTAGGCCCAGGGGCACATTTATATATTTGTGCAGTGTGTGCAGCACACACGGGCACCTGAGTTCAGTGGGCCCACACAGCATACCCTGCACCCATGTTTACTTATTTACCACTGCGGAGTCCCGCTTTTAGGCACTGGTGCTGCAAAACAAATCATTCAAAAAATGCGGCCATTTTCTTGGTGATTCGTGCATGTGCAGTAGAGATTTATTGCCAGGAACATGGCGGGCGCCATGTTTCCGAAGACTACTGTGCCACAGAGAGTTCGGAGCTTGCATGGAGTGTGCACACGGGCCCCCTCCTCTCTTCAACCACCCCTGCCTAGGCCTTTTTATATTTTTAGATTTAATTTATTCCATTTTGTTTAATTAATTTTGAGGAATAGCATTATAGTGCAATATATGCACTATATTGCTGTGCAACTTAAAATCCAGTATAGCAATGAAAAAGGGAAATTTCCTTTCTAAGCGTCATATTTTACTGTGATGATGTGATTGGAAGAAGGAACTTAAGAGTAGTGTTGAGTGGCATGGCTAGATCCTAGGTCTCTCCAGAAACCAGCAACACCCTGACCAGTACTCTATCTCCTGTATTTACAGTTTAGCGATAAACAGGGACAGGCGGCAACTTTCTGCCCCTTGGAAAACTCAAACCTGTTTTCATTTTGTAATAAACATACATATATCATGGTGAACGTCTCTGCTCTAACCAACCATACGGTCTACCCATCACTCCCTGCACCGCAAGTTTCCAGATTGTAACACAGACATTGCACGAGCACAGTAAGTAGCAGTATTCTACGTTCCGCCTCTTAAAATCTAACTGAGCTCTTGATACTTAAGGCCCTTGAGTTCCATGGTGAGACTCTGTGAAGGAAGAGTGCTCTCCGCAATCAGCTCAGTACAAAAAATATATATAAATCATTCCAATCACCTGGTACTGCTGCAGCCTGGCATGATTGATTTGGGCAGAGCGACTCTTAATCATCGCCCATGCAGACTACGGCTTTACCTGTGGTTTCAAATTCTCTAAGGAACGGTACAGATGAGATCTACAACTTATTGTATTCAATCAGCCTAATCTTGGTCATTTGTACTTGTTAAAAGAAAACCATGTCTTCCTGCACAGCTCTGCAGGCAGCCCAGCACTGGGTCTCAGCCCAAGGAGACACAAGCCACCCCTGGTAATTACAGAAGAGAGATCCTCACCCTTTGCTCCTCTCAGCACAAAGCCGAACCCTTCGCTGTCCTTCTTCTGCAGCAGCACAGTCTTTTCCTTAATAATGTAGTCACTGTAATAAGAAGAGTGTTGGTGTCAGTGGGTATCCACAGCACATGCATGATAACATTCTGACATCATCAGGTGACAATGGACCTTTAGTCATTATTTTTTCATACTTCCTTAAGATATTTCTAATGATCAAAGGGTATTTAAAAAAAACAATAAAGTACACTTACACATAAAAGATAATGTAAGAGTATAAAGCAAAGCCATTTCAGTGGCATAAAAAAATCCATGAAATAATAGCAAAGCATTGATAAATGGTAATAATGCACCCACAGCCATGTTGTGGGCGGGACCACCATACTCGCTTACACGCCCAGAATGTATGGGAGACTCATGTCTTTTGCAGAGTTCTTCCAGATTCTTGGGAGGGTCGGCTAACCTTCCTGAAAAATGGGATATCCCTACAAACTCCAAAGTAAGTGGGTCACCCCACCCCAGCTCTGCATTCCACCCACTTCCTAGTGCAATAGGAGGGATAAGGGTTGAGCATGATGATGTCATTCTCATACCGCTTTCACAACGCAAACCCAGGTCGGACCCGGCTTTTGAACCTGGGTTCGACCCGGGTCAGAGCAGGCTCAGACCCTTTCACATTGCAGTCTCAACCCGGGTTATTCCTGGGTTATTCCCGGGTTATTCCTGGGTTATTCCCGGGTTGGTGCGTTTCACACTGAACCCGGGTCACCCATGTTTAACACTGTGTTGTGATTTAAAATGGACTTTTCTGGCTCACATTGAAGAGGTTTCAAAAGAAATAAAAGGAGGGGCTGGGGACTGCTCTGAGCAGACACATAAACAGCCAATCAGCACCTTTTTCAGAGACCCAGGTTGAATATCCGGGTCAGAGGCTTTCACACTGCACAGCGACCCGGATCCGACCCGTGATGCTGGGTTGCTCGACCTGGGTTATTCACTTTGGTGCTTTCACCATGCACTGCGACCCGGCAACAACCTGGTAATAACCTGGGTTATTATGGCGAAGTGAAAGGGGTACCATTTTAGCCATGCCCCCTCTTATAAGGGGGAGGGTGCATAAACGAATGATGCAAAATGCCCAACCCTGCCGCCACAGTGATCACTTGCTTCTCCCTGCAGGAACTCTCCTAGGGGGGAATATAAAGTTGGCAAATATGTGATACCTTGATGCAATATATGGTTGTCCACACCGCCTCCCCCACCACCACCACCACCGCATAATGGCACCACTTTCAGGGGAGATGTTGAAAAAGAAGGTAAGTACGCCTATAGGAATTAACACTGGGCATGAGTCGGACACAGTGCCGATGTTCATGGATGCGAGAGAATTTCTTTATTGCCCATGTGCCTCCCGATTGTGCACGTACAGACATATCGTGTCAGCAGATATATCGATGCATCATGCTTTGTGTACACTTGCTGCAGAGGCCACCAGTAACTGACATCACAAATGGGTGAGCACGTATAAATGGCCGCCCAGTAGTAACGTCAGGCACATCGGGCCGACGATCAGTAAGTATGTATGTACTTACTGATGGTCAGGTCAGCGGGGCTGATCCATCAGCCTTATGTGTACCCAGCATAACACATACAGTACCTGCAATCTTAAAAACATCTGCCCCATTCACGCAGCACCCCCATATACCTGCCTCACATCAATTAACCCATTTTCCTGCATTTTGCACATTGTCATCTCAAAAATGGCATGTCATTATTGGCCAAATTCAAATATTTAAAACATTCTAAGTGGCTAATTAATCATAAAGGAGGATGTCCCAGTGGTTCTAAACCAAGTCCCAACATTCTTACTTCAAAATAACGATGTTCCCAACTTTGCACTTGCTCAGGAGGTGGTGAAAAAAAATGATGTTAAATCCTATAGACTGAGAATTACCGCGCATTAATGTCACCTGCAGTTGGATTGGCCGAAAACCACATTTCACATGAAAACGGGTTATCACCTGCAATTGAATTCCCCCCTTTGTTGCTGAACTGGTGCATCTGAGTGCCTGTGATTAGTGATACTATCTCAGAGGACATGGAGCACTACAATCCCCTTCACAAGATGCTTACTGAATTTAATTACAATCTTTTTGCATTTTAAGATATCTACTTGAATAAATAATAAGTGATAAAACTTGGAGAATAAACATAGCGGATAAGACTGAATACAGACAGTAATGAAATATAGGCATGATTTCAATTACATATTTTTCTGTTTAATAAACCTCTAAATTTGACAAATAGGGAAATGTGACTACTACGGAAACATAGAAATGCATGTATGAGGACCAGGATACTCAATATAGCATACATAATATCTATAATCATCAATATACTGTCAGTATCAGTGTTAAACTGGCCAACAGGCAGGGACGTATTATCCATTAGGCTGACTAGGCTGAAGCGTAGGGGCTCCCTAAGCACTTTGCACTCTGCGCTGTAGCAAAGGCACACTCATAGTCAGCTGAGGTTTGTTTTGAGACAATGGAGGGGGGAAACTGCAGAACAATTGCGCACTAACGCTATTTCAAAAGAAAAGGAGAAATTATTGCACTGTGAGAAAAGAGGTCAGATGACTTTATTTCAACTGGATATTGGTGACCATGTGAATAATGAAAGTGTAAATGATGGCATAAGCTCTGCTTCCCAAATGTCTACTGTAGTGGGGTGAAAGACTGAAGTGCCGGGATGTAGTTATGTGACCGACGGTCATGAGAGCGCCGGTCACAATACCGACGGCTACATTTCGCCCCCTCACAATTCCGACAGTCGGCATGCCAACTAACAGGGACTATTCCCACTCGTGGGTGTCCACGACACCCATAGCGTGGGAATAGAACCTGTGACGAGCGCAGCACAGTGGAAATCAACGGTGGCCCTCCCTGATTAAGAGACCCACCCCCATTCCTTAGGGGCAAGGACGGAGATTGTACTCCCAAGGTCTTTGTAGGAATGAAGTAGTCCAGGGCCAAAACTAGGGGTATGCAAGTTGCAAGCGGTGCCATTGCCATCGCTGCCCCACAGCCCCTGCATCTGGCTTTCAGAGTGCCTGGAACGGCACTCTGCAGCCCAGAGCTAGCCCTAACCAATTTGATGCCCTAGGCAAGATTTTGTCTGGCGCCCCATAGCACCGCCGCTAGTTCCCCCTCTGATCCAGCACGCCTCTCCCAGCACAGTACCATCACAGCAGCAGTCAGCAACACCCATCTCCCATAGTAATCCTCATTTTGGTACCCTGTGCCAGCAACAGCATTGGTGCCCCCATCCCCTATATTTTAAATAGGGACAGTGCAAGCAGAATGCGCGCATCCCAAAAAAGTGGGTGGTCTTCAGGTTGCCGGCGGCCGGGCTTCCGACAACCTCCATACCGGTGCAGGAATCCCGACCGCCGGCATACCGACATCTTTTCTCCCTCTTGGGGGTCCACGACCCCCCTGGAGGGAGAATAGATAGTGTGGCGCGCGTAGCAAAGGGCTCATTTGCGCTCGCCCAGCTGTTGTCGGTATGCTGGCTGTCGGGATTCCGGCGCCGGTATGCTGGCCACCGGGAGCCCAACCGCCGGCATCACATACTGCACCTCAAAAAAGGGGTGCGTTCTTGCTGGGTAGGGGCATGGCCACACAATAGTACCCCCAAATCAAATTATTCCACACAGTAGTGCAATGTTATTTACATTACATCACATGATAGAGCCCCTTACTCACGTTACGTCACAGTAGTGCCCCTTATTCACGTTACATCAAACAGTGGTGTCCCTTATTCATGTTATGCCACTCATTAGTACCCCTTTATCTTATACATGTTACGCCACCCCATTGTGTACTTAATTCACATTACGCCACCCTGTAGTGCTCTTTATTTACATTACATCACCCTGTAGTGCTCATTACTCACATTGCGCCACCCTGTAGTGCTCCTTATTTACATTACGCCACCCCGTAGTGCTCGTTATTCACATTACGCCACCCTGTAGTGCTCCTTATTCACATTACGCCACACTGTAGTGCCCCTTATTCACATTACACCACCCCATAGTGCTCCTTATTCACATTACACCATCCGGTAGTGCTCTTTATTCACATTACACCACCCTGCAGTTCTTCTTATTCACATTACACTACCCTGTAGTGCTCCTTACTCATATTACACCACCCTGTAGTGCTCCTTTCTCACATTACGCCACCCCATAGTGCTCCTTATTCACATTACACCACACTGTAGTGCTCTATATTCACATTACACCACCCCATAGTGCTCCTTATTCACATTACAGCACCCCGTAGTGCTCCTTATTCACATTACGCCACCCTGTAGTGCTCCTTATTCACATTACACCACCCCGTAGTGCTCCTTATTCACATTACACCACCCCGTAGTTCTCCTTATTCACATAATGCCACACAGTAGTGCCCTTTATACACGTCATACCACGGTCGTACACCTTAGTCACATAATGCCACACAGTAGTAACACCCCTTATACACATAATGCCACACATTACTGCCCCTTACATATATGCCACACATTATTACACCCTAAGCTCGCACCACCTGCACAGCACTCATCTGGCCAATAAAACTGTGACCTCAGACTGCAAGTACTCCACAGATACTGAAGCCTGGGCCACCTGCAGGTAGTCAGTCAGTGCAGGGCAAAGGCCCCTGGTAGGAGGAGGAGCTGCTGCGCATGGCCAGCACCATTTATGTCACTGCCCACTGCTGCCCCCCACTGTCTCTGCTCCCTGCTCCAAAGCTCAGGGCCAGTTATAGCCCTTGGGGAGCTCAGCCCCCCCCCCCCCCCCCCAAAAAAAAAAACCAAAGCAAAACAAAAAGGGCATTCTTCTGCACGCTGATTGGTTATATTGTTGCACAAAAATATAACTGGAAATAAGTAAGGAGTAGGGGGTTAATCATTCTGTCTATTTAGTGGCTTGCATGGATAACAGCACGGCTAGTACAGTGGCACAACAATTAACTTTATGCCTCATAGCATTAATGTCATGGGTTGAAGTCCAACGAAAGCCTTAGCTGTGTAGAGTTTGTATGTTCTTTCTTGCATGGGTATCCTCTGGGTACTCCAATATGACCCCACAATCCAAAAGCATACTGGTAAGTTAACTGGCTTCTGAAAAAATAAAAATAACCCTAGTGTGCGCGTACATGGGGAAGGGAACATAGATTGTAAACTCAACTGGGCACGGACTGATGTGAATGAGTAAATAAACTCTGTGAAGCGCTGCGGAATATGTTTGCGATATATAAATGACTAAATAAATAATTATATACATAATGATATTTGCACTTGTGGAGAAGAAATTGGGCGGGATGTACTGAAGTCCGAGTTCGGTGGCCATGCAGGATGCCGGAAACACTCGTTTTTTTTTTTTAAAAGAGGCAATCATGTACACGGCATAAGTTAGTCATGTAAATGATTGCGCCTTTGAAAAAAAATCTGAATTTGGCCGGCATCCCGCATGGCGCCGAATTCAGACGTAATTACATGCCGGCCATTGTAAACAATCCAAATACATATTCCATCAACGGGTTAATGCATTTTACAGGCGTATTGAGGGTCTTATAAAGTCATGAGGTGCCCATGTGCAGATTTTCATTGGGCCCCTCCGCCCTGAACATTTGATACATACGCAGAGGATATCACAGTACTAGAGTCTTTTTTATCTTCTGAGCATGCGCCATATTTTCTGCAGCATCTCTTAAATATGGTGCCCGCCTCATGTTTGCCAGGGATTTCTGCAGAAAAATGGAGTTAATGCCGTACTATACCTCAAGATGAATAACTGTAATAACGGCGCAGGCAGTTGCCTGGTAAGTCATTGCAGTGGGTGCAGGGTGTGCGGTACTGGCCCCTTTTACTCAGGAGATCCTGTGGACCCTGCAGCCATTGTAAATACACCGTCTTGGACTACATATAAAGGTATCTGATCAATGTCAGTTTAATTACTAGACATACTGTAATATGAAATCTTTTGCAGTGTATCCCTATGTTGCTTAAAGTAAGAAGAAATGCTATTTTGTATCACTAATTTATGTACTAAATAATGATTTTATAGAGTCAGTAAATGTTATTAAATACCACAGACCAATGCTGGCATTATAAAACATGTTCAGATATAAAGTGGATTTATGCAATTGAATTGGCATCACAAAAGAACTGAAAAAAGCAGTTCAAGTGGAAGAAGTGGCACAGCACAGGGGAGCTACAATGGTCAATAAAACTAGGGTGTGTGTGATTGCAGACGGGTAAACTAAGTGTAAAACACCACCTGCACAGCCCACACACAAAGAGTAAGGCCTTAGGTAACCAATGAATATGATCTATTAATAAAATGAATAAACTTAATAAATAAAAGAAAAAGAAAAAATGCAAAAAAAAAAATCAAGAGAAAAGTCTGCATCTTGCTAACAGGATACAACGACGCCAAATACAAAACAAAGAAATAGAGACTGATCTGATGAAATCACCCCCTAGTAAGCAAGAGAATCATAAATATGGACAGCCTTTTTTACTGTACTCCTACCAGGAAGCATCCTCTGATCTCACCAACCAAGTGTGCATGAGAGCACACTACTGGGATTCCAGCACTATAAGCTGCACATCTCAAGTCCCGGGGTACGAACTAACTTATCCAGCAGTTTGACAGACTGCCGCTTCAATATGCAATCTCCTGCCGCCCCAGATTGTAAATCAAAAACCCCAGTTTCTTTGGATTCTTTACTACAACTCAGGATGCCGCCAGGCCACCAAGAAGTTTCTGGGCCAGGGCAGTTATTTGCTGCAGTCATTGTGACTGCTGTAGTTGCTCAAGAGTCCCTGTTAATGACTCTCATTACCCCCTTGTTGGTCCCCTGGCAGGAGAGACAACAGCAGGGCTTGGGAGGCACATTGTCTTCTTATCTGTGCTGTGTATGTGCAGTGAGACATAGCGTCTGCTGCTATGGCTAGTGTGATGTGACTGCGTTGAAGAATATTTATTAGTAAACTTTAGTTAAACACTTCTGTTTAACTAGAGTATGTGGTGTCTGTAATGATTTGGAGGATACTATAAAGCTATGGAAAACAGCACAGTCAATAAATATAGGTAGGGCCTACAAGTTGCAGGTAGTGCAGTGTTCACAATAAAGTAACATCTAATACACCAGAAAAACAACAACATATTCTCAGTCGACCCGGCAAGAAATATAACCTAGAAGATGAATTCACCCATGGTCAACCTGCATTTAGAATTTATTGCACAGTCATCACATTTATCATGTATATTGTGCTGAGTGAGAAGAAAATAAATATCACAGCAAATAGTTGCAAGCAAGAAATTGAGCATTGCAGGCAGTTATATGTTATATAGAAGTATCTCGCAACTGTGATGTTAGTGTATTAGAATGCTTAATATTTGTAGACGCTCCCTTACTGATGTGTGTGGGCCTGGGTCTTCAGTGATGGTCCCTGGGACCAGGGGGATGCTGGGAAGTGGGTGGTCCAGTGTGTCTGGAGTTGGTGATGGAATAAAAACAGCACAGCAGTGAACTCACATGTCTCTGTGTCCTGATGACTGGATTTACAAACATATGAGCAAAACATGGTGTCAGAAGAAGTTTAACTTGGACTGCTAGTGCTCTCAGAGTGTGAAAGAATCTTGCAGAAGTCTGTAAGGCTGTGATACTCAGTGTCTGTAAAGCCTGCCGTGTGCTCCTCTCTTCAAACAGTGAGTAACCATCGATAAACTAGCTCCTCCAACTGGCATGCTGATGTCTGGTAACTTGTCTGAAAACTGGAAAAGATTTAAGCAAAGGTTTAATATATATCTTGCTGCATGTGGAGCTGAAACAGAGACTGACAAAACTAAGGCATCCATTTTCCTCCATGTGATAGGAGAGGATGTGCTGGACATTTATAATAGTTTTCAGTTTGCTGAGGGGCAGAATATGGTGCTATCTTCTATAATGCAAAAGTTTGAAGATTACTTTGTGCCAAGGAAAAATGTGACATATGAAAGATATAAGTTTTTCACATGTGATCAGAAGTCTGGAGATGGATTTGATCAGTATGTTACAGAGCTGCAATCACTCAGTAAAACCTGTGAGTTTGGTGATTAAAAGGATTCACTGATTAGAGATTGTATTGTCTGTGGAATACCTGATAATGGACTCAGAGAGAGATTGCTGAGAGAGCAAGACCTAACACTAAAAAAAAGGCAGTGACTATGTGTAGATCTGCAGAAATAACTAGATTTCAAGCCAAAAAGTTACACAAGGAAGCTGATGTAGTGCAGAAAACAGAGCCAAGCAAACCTATAGTGCATGTAGTGCAGAAAACAGAGCCAAGCAAACCTCCATTCTCAAGAATGAAGCAGTCTAAGCCACAGTCTAATAAGGAAATGTGTAGTAGATGTGTAAATGCTCACAATCCTAAAATGTGCCCGGTTTATGGTAAAACCGGCATGAAATGTGGTAGACTTAATCACTTTGCCAAATGCTGTAAAATGAAAAGTGAAACAACCAATGTGCATGCTGTTAAACAAACAGAGGAATTCTTTGTGGATTGCATTGAACTTTGCAGTGCAGATAAGAAAGAATGGATTGTCTCTTTAACTGTGAACGAGATTGTCATTCCCTTTAAGCTTGATACTGGCGCGCAGGTGAATTAAATATCGTTTCAAGACTATAAGACTTTTAGAGTAAAACCTAAAATTCATCCAGCCAAAGTGAAAGTTACAGGGTACACTGGGGAGGAAATTCCTGTGAAAGGTACATGCTTAGTGACACTGAAATATAAGGGACAACAGTTTAAAACATCTCCACTGATTGTGGATAAAAATGTGCAACCGATTCTAGGATTAAGTTCCTGTGAGAAACTAAGCTTGCTAAAGAAAGTTTTTATGGTGACATCACAAGTAGAAGATGACTGCAAATCGATGTTTACAGAATACAGAGACTTGTTTGAAGGTTGTTTGCCTGGAGAGCATAAAATAAATATAGACACGCAAGTTTCTTCAGTGATACACCCCTGTAGAAAAGTGCAGTTTGCGCTGAGAGAAAAACTGAAACAAGAGTTAAATCGCATGGAAGCCTTGGGTGTGATACAGAAAATTGATGAGCCTACTGAATGGGTAAGCTCCTTAGTAATTGTTGAAAATAAAAATAGACAACTCAGAATATGTCTAGACCCCAGAGATTTAAACAAAGCTATTAAACGAGAACATTTCAAACTACCAACCAGAGATGAAATCATGTCACAATTTGCGGGAGCAAAATGGTTCAGTAAATTGGACGCATCTTCAGGATTCTGGCAAATGAAGCTAGATGAGGCCAGCTCAAAGCTTTGTACATTTAATACACCAGAAGGTAGATACAGATTTCTTCGACTACCATATGGAATATTGTCTGCTCCAGAAGTATATCACAAAAAGATACACATGATTTTTTAACATATTCCAGGTGTTGAAACAATGATGGATGACATTATTGTCTGGGGATCTACAAAGGAAGAACATGATTCTAGATTGAGACAAGTAATGGAACTTGTCAAGAAAGTGAATCTAAAGCTAAACAAGGACAAATGTGAATTTGGCGTGAATACACTTACCTTTATGGGCGACGTGGTCTCGGATCAAGGTGTAAAACCAGACTCAAGGAAAATATCAGCCATAGTGAACATGGAACGTCCTAACAACAAAGACGACGTCAGAAGATTCCTAGGAATGATTACTTACTTAGGAAAGTTTATTTCTCAACTCTCTGAATGAACAGCCTCTCTTAGATGGTTGTTGGACAAAGATAACGAGTGGATGTGGTCACATGAACAAGAAGAAAGTTGGCAAAACTTGAAACAGATCATTACAGAGCAACCAGTGCTAAAATTCTTTGATCCTGCGAAAATAATAAGAATTTCAGCAGATGCTTCGCAATTTGGCCTAGGCTCAGTGCTGTTACAAGAACATGTGGATACATGGCAACCAGTAATCTATGCATCAAGAGCACTGACAAGTGCTGAAACAAGGTATGCTCAGATAGAAAAAGAACTTCTAGCGATCACATATGCATGTGAGCGATTTCATTAGTTTGTGTATGGTTAAACATTTACAGTGGAAACTGACCACAAGCCATTGGTAGCTATCATGACTAAATCATTACATGACTGTCCCATGAGAATTCAACGAATGCTTATCAGACTACAGAAATATGATGTACACTTGCTGTACTGTCCCGGCAAATACATGTACATTGCTGATACACTTTCTCGTGCTGTGGACAAAAGTGAAGGTTCCAAAGTCTGATGGATGAAGAGATAGAAGCCTATGTTAATTTGATCGTAGCTTCTCTACCAGTGTCTCTTGCAAGACAAGAACAGATTAGGAAAGAAACTGAGACAGATGACACAATGAAAGTGTTGAAAGATAACATTCTGAAAGGTTGGCCAGCAGAAAAACATGCGTGCCCGCTGTCTATCCATGATTATTGGATGTACCGCAGTAACCTTACAGTTGTCGATGGTATTATTTACAAAGGCAATAGATTTGTCATACCTGTACGACTAAGAAAAACTATGCTGTGCAAGATACATGAAGGCCACTTAGGATAAAAAAAAATGAAAGCGGAGAGCGCGTGAAGTTATGTATTGGCCAAGAAAGAACCAAGACACAGCACAGACTACAGCTACATGTGAATTATGTCTTACGTATAGACTGAAACAACAAGTTGAGCCACTGAGTCCACACGCAGTGCCAGAGAGACCATACCAGAAAGTTGGCACAGATTTGTTTGATTGTAATGGGAAACATACATTGTTATGACTCATTATTACTCTAACTACCCTGAGGTGAAGACACTACATACAACTATTAGTAAAGCCGTAATCAATTGCATGAAGTCAATCTTTGCAAGGCACGGTGTTCCTATGGAAGTGTTCACTGACAATGGTCCTCAGTTTTCCAGTGCTGAATTTAGACAATTTGCTGATGAGTGGGAATTTGTCCATACTACGTCAAGTCCCCACTATCCACGCTCAAATGGGTTGGTGGAAAGTTCAGTAAAAACTGTAAAGAGTCTCATGAAAAAAGCTCAAGAAGGTAAAGAAGATTTCTACAAAAGTATTTTAATCTACCGCAGTACACCTTTACAGAATGGACTTTCTCCTGCACAAATGCTGATGGGAAGGAGGATTAGAGCAAATCTCCCGATACATGATGAACTGCTTAATACACATAACTCAGCGTTGGTCAGACTGAGTAAGGAACGTCAACAGGCGAAACAGAAACTGTTCCATGACAGGCGAACAAAAAGCATATCTGATCTAAAATCGGGTGACCAAGTCCTTCTCAGAGATCATGAGAAAGGTATTTGGGTGCAGAAAGGTATTGTGCAAGCACAAGTAGCACCAAGATCTTATACTATACGTACAGAGCATGGAATGGAAGTAAGAAGAAATCGGGTGGATTTAAGATCTCAACCTAACCATAATGAAGACAACATGACTGAAGAATACCCTTCATCTGACATGTATGATGATCCTCATAATGGTGAACAAACCACGATTCTAGAAAGGTCCAACATGGTAGATGAAACACAGACTGTGTATGAAAGACCCAAAAGGGAAATACGCAGACCTGAGAGACTCATTGAAACGTGTTAGATCAGCGGTGGCCAACCCGTGGCTCTTGAGCCGCATGTGGCTCTTTCTTTATTCAAATGTGGCTCCCGACACTCGAGGTCCACAACCGCTTCACTCCAGCCAGACACGCAGCAGCACTATGCGGACTGACAACTGAGGGAGCCAGACACTAGAGTTGAGACACCCACCGGCAAACAGAGGACAAATAAGGCGCTGCTGCAATGGCAAGAGTTGAGGGACTGTAGTGACACATGAGAGTGGGCTGGAGTGACACAAGGGGGAGTTGACTGGAGTGACACAGGAGTGTCCTCGCAGGATTGACACATGAGGGAGCTGACTGTAGTGACACAGGAGTGTCCTGGCAGGAGTGACACATGGGTGAGCTGACTGGAGTGACACAGGAGTGTCCTGGCAGGAGTGACACATAGGGGAGCTAACTGGAGTGACACAGGAGTGTCCTGGCAGGAGTGACACATGGGTGAGCTGACTGGAGTGACACAGGAGTGTCCTGGCAGGAGTGACACATAGGGGAGCTAACTGGAGTGACACAGAAGGGTGCTGGCAGGAGTGACACAATGGGGAGCTGGCTGGAGTGACACGGTGCTGGCAGGAGTGAAACATGGGGGAGTTGGTTGGAGTGGCAGGAGGGTGCTAGCAGGAGTGACACATGGGGAGCTGACTTGAGTGACATAGAAGGGTGCTGGCTGTAGTGACACATGGTCGAGCTGAAGTGTATCATGTGAATCTGTCTTTTTCAATATATTTATGTGGATCGGCTTTTCAATTATTTTATGTGGAAGTAGCTTTTTTAATATATTTTATGTTGTATCTGACTTTAAAATTTATTTTATGTGGATCTAGCTTTTTCAATGTCTTTTTTTGTACCAGGGGCGTGGCCTAGCAGGAACAAGGCCACACCCCATTTTTACACATGCAACTTTGGTTCGATGTCGGCTCTTAGATGTACCTAACAAGATTTTTTTGGCTCTTTGTCTCTGACTGGTTGGCCACCCCTGTGTTAGATGATGTTCTTAATATGACATTGTTAATTGTTGCATTGAAGCGTACAGGGCTTTTCTTTAAAGAAAAGAGGATGTGATGTTAGTGTACTAGAATGCTTAATATTTGTAGACACTCCCTTACTAATATGTGTAAGCCTGACTCTTCAGTGATGGTCCCTAGGACCAGGGGGATGCTGGGAGTGGGTGGTCCAGTGTGCAGTGTGTCTGGAGTTGGTGATGGAATAAAAACAGCACAGCAGTGAACTCACATGTCTCTGTGTCCTGATGACTGGATTTACAAACATATGAACAAAACAGCAACAAGCATTTAAGCATAGATTCACCCATATGTGGATCTAGATACGCCCTTTGGGGGTAATTCAGAGTTGATCGCAGCAGCAAATTTGTAAGCAGTTGGGCAAAACCATGGTGGTCATTCCGAGTTGATCGCAAGCTGCTTTTGTTCGCTGTGCAGCGATGAGGCAAAAAAACGGCACTTCTGCGCATGCGCATGCGGCGCAATGCGCACGCGCAAAGTATTATTACAATGAACGATGTCGTTTCACACAAGGTCTAGCGAAGCTTTTCAGTCGCACTGCTGGCCGCAGAGTGATTGACATGAAGTGGGCGTTTCTGGGTGTCAACTGCCCGTTTTCAGGGAGTATTCGAAAAAACGCAGGCGTGCTTGAAAAAAACGCAGGAGTGCCTGGAAAAACGCAGGCGTGGCTGGACGAACGCAGGGCGTGTTTGTGACATCAAAACACGAACTGAACAGTCTGAAGTCATAGCAAGCGCTGAGTAGGTATTGAGCTACTCCAAAACTGCACAAAAAAATTATGCCGCCGTTCTGCGATCCTTTTGTTCGCACTTCTGCTAAGCTAAATACACTCCTAGTGGGAGGCGGCATAGCGTTTGCACGGCTGCTAAAAACTGCTAGCGAGCGAACAACTCGGAATGACCACCCATGTGCACTGCAGGGGGGGGGGGAGATATAACATTTGCAGAGAGAGTTAGATTTGGGTGGGTTATTTTGTTTCTGTGCAGGGTAAACACTGGCTGCTTTATTTTTACACTGCATTTTAGATTGCAGATTGAACTCACCACACCCAAATCTATCTCTCTCTGCACATGTTATATCTGCCCCCCCCCCCGCAGTGCACATGATTTTGGCCAATTGCTAACAAACTTGCTGCTGCAATCAACTCTGAATTACCCCCTTTGTGCTGATAATGACTCGCTCCTTTAATGGCATGACATGCTTTGCACGGAGCATACTAGTTTTGGCTTATTCTAGGCGACCTTGAGAAACCATACAGTTCTGAACTGAATCATACACTGTCCAGTTACTAAATTATATATTACTTATTTCTTATGATATGTTAATTCTCTTGCAGTTTAGCATTTTGTAAATCTCTTAGAGTTTCCTACAGTCACTGCTCCTATCCTCCTTATTTCTCTTGAGCTACAATAATGACCCTACTGTATGATTACCTGTATCAAAAAACCCTCAAACACTTTATTTTGTGGGCTGACCATGGCTCCTCTTGTGGCTGGCCACACCTCTTTGGCAGCTGGTCACACCCACTCTGACAGCTGGTCACACCCCTTCATTGGGCCGCTTCCATTGCATTCTTCTGGTAGCATTTATATGTCCCAGTTTAAAACTTGTCAGTATTATATACACACCATAGGTTAATTGGGGGGAAAAAGTACAGTATATACAGATATGTCCTTATACATATTTGTTGCAGTCACGCCAAACAGCCCCTCTTGGTACGCCAGTTCGGGTGAGAACTCTGTCTAGTGTCGGGCATCTGTTTTGCTTTTTTGCCGAAAATCTCTATCTGTGTGCGACTGAGTCTCTGAATCTGTACACGAAGTGCTCAATGTAACAGCCGCAGTTTTTTTCCAAAACCAGTTCTGTTCTGCTCCGTTTACAGACTGTCACACACAGTATACAAGTGTCATATATCAAATTAATCAGCAAAATCTCCTCATGCGTCACAGTCGCACTATGTTGCAAACTTGCACATAAGACGCATTTTCAACAAAAAAAAGACGTCCGACGCTAGCAGAGTTGCATGGGACCTGGCGGCTCACTCACACCAGACATCGCGCTCTACGTGGCGTATTGAGGCTGGATGTATGAAAACACATCTGTACATTAAAAACTGCAATATTTAGCAAGTGAGGAAAAAAACATTAATATTCATAAACAATCAGATGTTTTCTCTCTTTTGCAGTTATTCATTTTGATTGAGTTAACATTAAACTTTAAAAAAAAAGACAAGATCCCATGCGCCAGATGTATCATTGTCGTAGCACGATTTATTAGCGCAGACATACTGTAAGGTGTGACTCTCCATCTGTAGTCAGGTGCAGAAGTGATACTATACCCCGCACAGCGGGTATCCGGACTCCAGGTCGACACACCTTAGGTCGACGCCAATTGGTCGACACACCTTAGGTCGACATGGACAAAAGGTCGACATGGACAAAAGGTCGACAGGAACAAGGTCGACATGGAAAAAGGTCGACATGAGTTTTTTTTGTTTTTTTTTCTTTTTTCGAAACTTTTCATACTTAACGATCCACGTCGACTACGATTGGAACGGTAATCTGTGCCGAGCGAAGCGGAGCGGAGTGAAGGCACCATGCCCGAAGCATGGCGAGCGAAGCAAGCTATGCAAGGGGACGCGGTGCACTAATTGGGGTTCCCGGTCACTCTACGAAGAAAACGAAACAAAAAAAAAAACATAAAAAACTCATGTCGACCTTTTTCCATGTCGACCTTGTTCCTGTCGACATTTTGTCCATGTCGACCTTTGTCCATGTCGAACTAAGGTGTGTCGACCAATTGGCATCGACCTAAGGTGTGTCGACCTTTTTGTTGTCGACCCTGAGTCCCAGACACGCACAGCGGCTGCCAGATTTCTACTGCTCGCTGAAGAAGTCTGGCAGCAAATTTAGCCAATGTTGTATTTTAGGGGTTAAATCACACATTTACTAACATTTAGCCCCTGAAACCACAACATAGATTTACTTCTATTTAAAATCAAAGAAATTTGACTTCTAGTAAATTTACCCCCTAGAGTCTCCCTCAACTCATTTGGGGCTTAAACTTTAAGATTTGTGGCTAAAGCTCTCTGGAACTCATTTCTTTGCACAGTTTGAGGGACCTTCACTGTAGAATCCTACAAAAACACACTCAAGACACCTACATACTAACTAGAGATGAGCGGGTTCGGTTCCTCGGAATCCGAACCCCCCCGAACTTAACCCATTTTACACGGGTCCGAGGCAGACTCGGATCCTCCCGCCTTGCTCGGTTAACCCGAGCGCGCCCGAACGTCATCATCCCGCTGTCGGATTCTCGCGAGATTCGTATTCTATATAAGGAGCCGCGCGTCGCCCCCATTTTCACTCGTGCATTGGAGATGATAGGGAGAGGACGTGTGCAGCGTTCTCTCAGTTGTGTTCAGTGTGCTGCAAATATCTGTGCTAAGTGTGCTGCAAATATCTGTGCTCAGTGTGCTGAAAATATCTACGTTCTCTGCCTGAAAAACGCTCCATATCTGTGCTCAGTGTGCTGCAAATATCTGTGCTCAGTGTGCTTTATTGTGGGGACTGGGGACCAGCAGTATTATATAGTAGGAGGACAGTGCAGAGTTTTGCTGACCAGTGACCACCAGTATTATACGTTCTCTGCCTGAAAAACGCTCCATATCTGTGCTGCATTGTAGTATATAGTAGGAGGACAGTGCAGAATTTTGCTGACCAGTGACCACCAGTATTATATCAGTACGGTACAGTAGTCCACTGCTCTACCTACCTCTGTGTCGTCAAGTATACTATCCATCCATACCTGTGGTGCATTTTAGTTGTTGTGCGCAGTAGTAGGAGGACAGTGCATAATTTTGCTGACCACCAGTATATAATATATAGCAGTATGGTACAGTAGTCCACTGCTCTACCTACCTCTGTGTCGTCAAGTATACTATCCATCCATACCTATGGTGCATTTTAGTTGTTGTGCGCAGTAGTAGGAGGACAGTGCATAATTTTGCTGACCACCAGTATATAATATATAGCAGTACGGTACAGTAGTCCACTGCTCTACCTACCTCTGTGTCGTCAAGTATACTATCCATCCATACCTGTGGTGCATTTTAGTTGTTGTGCGCATTAGTAGGAGGACAGTGCATAAGTTTGCTGACCACCAGTATATAATATATAGCAGTACGGTACAGTAGTTCACTGCTCTACCTACCTCTGTGTCGTCAAGTATACTATCCATCCATACCTGTGGTGCATTTTAGTTGTTGTGCACAGTAGTAGGAGGACAGTGCATAATTTTGCTGACCACCAGTATATAATATATAGCAGTGCGGTACAGTAGGCCATTGCTATTGATATATTACTGGCATATAATTCCACACATTAAAAAATGGAGAACAAAAATGTGGAGGGTAAAATAGGGAAAGATCAAGATCCACTTCCACCTCGTGCTGAAGCTGCTGCCACTAGTCATGGCTGAGACGATGAAATGCCATCAACGTCGTCTGCCAAGGCCGATGCCCAATGTCATAGTAGAGCATGTAAAATCCAAAAAACAAAAGTTCAGTAAAATGACCCAAAAATCAAAATTGAAAGCGTCTGAGGAGAAGCGTAAACTTGCCAATATGCCATTTACGACACGGAGTGGCAAGGAACGGCTGATGCCCTGGCCTATGTTCATGGCTAGTGGTTCAGATTCACATGAGGATGGAAGCACTCATCCTCTCGCTAGAAAACTGCAGTGCCACTCCTAGATGGGCCAGGTGTTCGTGTTAGCCACTTGGGTCGCTTAGCTTAGCCATCCAGCGACCTTGGTGCACCTCTTTTTTTCTTTGCATCATGTGCTGTTTGGGGACTATTTTTTGAAGTGCCATCCTGTCTGACACTGCAGTGCCACTCCTAGATGGGAACAGGTGTTTGTGTCGGCCACTTGGGTTGCTTAACTTAGTTACACAGCTACCTCATTGCACGTCTTTTTTTCTTTGCATCATGTGCTGTTTGGGGACTATTTTTTAAATCTGCCATCCTGTCTGACACTGCAGTGCCACTCCTAGATGGGCCAGGTGTTTGTGTCGGCCACTTGGGTCGCTTAGCTTAGCCATCCAGCGACCTTGGTGCTCCTCTTTTTTTCTTTGCATCATGTGCTGTTTGGGGACTATTTTTTGAAGTGCCGTCCTGTCTGACACTGCAGTGCCACTCCTAGATGGGCCAGGTGTTTGTGTCGGCCACTTGGGTCGATTAGCTTAGCCATCCAGCGACCTTGGTGCACCTCTTTTTTTCTTTGCATCATGTGCTGTTTGGGGACTATTTTTTAAATCTGCCATCCTGTCTGACACTGCAGTGACACTCCTAGATGGGCCAGGTGTTTGTGTCGGCCACTTGGGTCACTTAGCTTAGTCACACAGCGACCTTGGTGCACCTCTTTTTTTCTTTGCATCATGTGCTGTTTGGGGACTATTTTTTGAAGTGCCATCCTGTCTGACACTGCAGTGCCACTCCTAGATGGGCCAGGTGTTTGTGTCGGCCACTTGGGTCGCTTAGCTTAGTCATTCAGCGACCTCGGTGCAAATTTTAGAACTAAAAATAATATTGTGAGGTGTGAGGTGTTCAGAATAGACTGGAAATGAGTGGAAATTATGGTTAGTGAGGTTAATAATACTATGGGATCAAAATGACCCCAAATTCTATGATTTAAGCAGTTTTTGAGGGTTTTTTGTAAAAAAAAAAAACACCCGAATCCGACTAAAAATTTTCAGGGATTTTTTGCCAAAACGCGTCCGAATCCAAAACACGGCCGCGGAACCGAATCCAAAACCAAAACACAAAACCCGAAAAAATAAGAATTTACTTACCGATAATTCTATTTCTCGTAGTCCGTAGTGGATGCTGGGGACTCCGTAAGGACCAAGGGGGGATAGCGGCTTCGCAGGAGACAGGGCACAAAAGTAAAAGCTTTAGGATCAGGTGGTGTGCACTGGCTCCTCCCCCTATGACCCTCCTCCAAGCCTCAGTTAGGATACTGTGCCCGGACGAGCGTACACAATAAGGAAGGATCTTGAATCCCGGGTAAGACTCATACCAGCCACACCAATCACACTGTACAACCTGTGATCTGAACCCAGTTAACAGCATGATAACAGCGGAGCCTCTGAAAAGATGGCTCACAACAATAATAACCCGATTTTTGTAACAATAACTATGTACAAGTATTGCAGACAATCCGCACTTGGGATGGGCGCCCAGCATCCACTACGGACTACGAGAAATAGAATTATCGGTAAGTAAATTCTTATTTTCTCTGACGTCCTAAGTGGATGCTGGGGACTCCGTAAGGACCATGGGGATTATACCAAAGCTCCCAAACGGGCGGGAGAGTGCGGATGACTCTGCAACACCGAATGAGAGAACTCCAGGTCCTCCTCAGCCAGGGTATCAAATTTGTAGAATTTTGCAAACGTGTTTGCCCCTGACCAAGTAGCAGCTCGGCAAAGTTGTAAAGCCGAGACCCCTTGGGCAGTCGCCCAAGATGAGCCCACCTTCCTTGTGGAATGGGCATTTACAGATTTTGGCTGTGGCAGGCCTGCCATAGAATGTGCAAGCTGAATTGTACTACAAATCCAACGAGCAATCGTCTGCTTAGAAGCAGGAGCACCCAGTTTGTTGGGTGCATACAGGATAAACAGCGAGTCAGTTTTCCTGACTCCAGCCGTCCTGGAAACATATATTTTCAGGGCCCTGACAACATCTAGCAACTTGGAGTCCTCCAAGTCCCTATTAGCCGCAGGTACCACAATAGTCTGGTTCAGGTGAAACGCTGACACCACGTTAGGGAAAAACTGGGGACGAGTCCGCAGTTCTGCCCTGTCCGAATGGAAAAAGAGATATGGGCTTTTGTGAGACAAAGCCGCCAATTCTGACACTCGCCTGGCCGAGGCCAGGGCCAACCGCATGGTCACTTTCCATGTGAGATATTTCAAATCCACAGATTTGAGCGGTTCAAACCAATGTGATTTGAGGAATCCCAGAACTACGTTGAGATCCCACGGTGCCACTGGAGGCACAAAAGGGGGTTGTATATGCAGTACTCCCTTGACAAACGTCTGGACTTCAGGAACTGAAGCCAATTCTTTCTGGAAGAAAAACGACAGGGCCGAAATTTAAACCTTAATGGACCCCAATTTTAGGCCCATAGACACTCCTGTTTGCAGGAAATGCAGGAATCGACCGAGTTGAAATTTCTTCGTGGGGGCCTTCCTGGCCTCACACCACGCAACATATTTTCGCCACCTGTGGTGATAATGTTGTGCGGTCACCTCCTTCCTGGCTTTGACCAGGGTAGCGATGACCTCTTCCGGAATGCCTTTTTCCCTTAGGATCCGGCGTTCAACCGCCATGCCGTCAAACGCAGCCGCGGTAAGTCTTGGAACAGACATGGTACTTGCTGAAGTAAGTCCCTTCTTAGCGGCAGAGGCCATGGGTCCTCTGTGAGCATCTCTTGAAGTTCCGGGTACCAAGTCCTTCTTGGCCAATCCGGAGCCACGAGTATAGTTCTTACTCCTCTACGTCTTATAATTCTCAGTACCTTGGGTATGAGAAGCAGAGGAGGGAACACATACACCGACTGGTACACCCACGGTGTTACCAGAACGTCCACAGCTATTGCCTGAGGGTCTCTTGACCTGGCGCAATACCTGTCCAGTTTTTTGTTCAGGCGGGACGCCATCATGTCCACCTTTGGTCTTTCCCAACGGTTCACAATCATGTGGAAGACTTCCAGATGAAGTCCCCACTCTCCCGGGTGGAGGTCGTGCCTGCTGAGGAAGTCTGCTTCCCAGTTGTCCACTCCCGGAATGAACACTGCTATCACATGATTTTCCGCCCAGCGAAGAATCCTTGCAGTTTCTGCCATTGCCCTCCTGCTTCTTGTGCCGCCCTGTCTGTTTACGTGGGCGACTGCCGTGATGTTGTCCGACTGGATCAATACCGGCTGACCTTGAAGCAGAGGTCTTGCTAAGCTTAGAGCATTGTAAATTGCCCTTAGCTCCAGTATATTTATGTGGAGAGAAGTCTCCAGACTTGACCACACTCCCTGAAAATTTTTTCCCTGTGTGACTGCTCCCCAGCCTCTCAGGCTGGCATCCGTGGTCACCAGGACCCAGTCCTGAATGCCGAATCTGCGGCCCTCTAGTAGATGAGCACTCTGCAGCCACCACAGAAGAGATACCCTTGTCCTTGGAGACAGGGTTATCCGCTGATGCATCTGAAGATGCGATCCGGACCATTTTTCCAGCAGATCCCACTGAAAAGTTCTTGCGTGAAATCTGCCGAATGGAATCGCTTCGTAAGAAGCCACCATTTTTCCCAGGACCCTTGTGCAATGATGCACTGACACTTTTCCTGGTTTTAGGAGGTTCCTGACTAGCTCGGATAACTCCCTGGCTTTCTCCTCCGGGAGAAACACCTTTTTCTGGACTGTGTCCAGAATCATCCCTAGGAACAGCAGACGTGTCGTCGGGATCAGCTGCGATTTTGGAATATTTAGAATCCACCCGTGCTGTTGTAGCAGTACTGCTACTCCGACCTCCAACTGTTCCCTGGACTTTGCCCTTATCAGGAGATCGCCCAAGTAAGGGATAATTAAGACGTCTTTTCTTCGAAAAAGAATCATCATTTCGGCCCTTACCTTGGTAAAGACCCGGGGTGCCGTGGACAATCCAAACGGCAGCGTCTGAACTGATAGTGACAGTTCAGTACCACGAACCTGAGGTACCCTTGGTGAGAAGGGCAAATTGGGACATGGAGGTAAGCATCCTTGATGTCCAAGGACACCATATAGTCCCCTCTTCCAGGTTCGCTATCACTGCTCTGAGTGACTCCATCTTGATTTGAACCTTTGTATGTAAGTGTTCAAAGATTTCAGATTTAGAATAGGTCTCACCGAGCCGTCTGGCTTCGGTACCACAAATAGTGTGGAATAATACCCCTTTCCTTGTTGTAGGAGGGGTACTTTGATTATCACCTGCTGGTGAATTGCTTCCAATACTGCCTCCCTGTCGGAGGGAGACGTTGGTAAAGCAGACTTCAGGAACCTGCGAGGAGGCGACGTCTCGAATTCCAATCTGTACCCCTGAGATACTACCTGTAGGATCCAGGGGTCCACTTGCGAGTGAGCCCACTGCGCGCTGAAACTCTTGAGACGACCCCCCACCGCACCTGAGTCCGCTTGTAAGGCCCCAGCGTCATGCTGAGGACTTGGCAGAAGCGGTGGAGGGCTTCTGTTCCTGGGAAGGGGCTGCCTGCTGCAGTCTTTTTTCCTTTCCTCTACCCCTGGGCAGATATGACTGGCCTTTTGCCCGCTTGCCCTTATGGGGACGAAAGGACTGAGGCTGAAAAGACGGTGTCTTTTTCTGCTGAGAGGTGACTTGGGGTAAAAAGGTGGATTTTCCAGCTGTTGCCATGGCCACCAGGTCCGATAGACCTACCCCAAATAACTCCTCCCCTTTATACGGCAATACTTCCATGTGCCGTTTGGAATCCGCATCACCTGACCACTGTCGTGTCCATAAACATCTTCTGGCAGAAATGGACATCGCACTTACTCTTGATACCAGAGTGCAAATATCCCTCTGTGCATCTCGCATAAATAGAAATGCATCCTTTAAATGCTCTATAGTCAATAAAATACTGTCCCTGTCAAGGGTATCAATATTTTCAGTCAGGGAAACCGACCAAGCCACCCCAGCACTGCACATCCAGGCTGAGGCGATCGCTGGTCGCAGTATAACACCAGTATGTGTGTATATACTTTTTAGGATATTTTCCAGCCTCCTATCAGCTGGTTCCTTGAGGGCGGCCGTATCTGGAGACGGTAACGCCACTTGTTTTGATAAGCGTGTGAATGCCTTATCCACCCTAGGGGGTGTTTCCCAACGCGCCCTAACTTCTGGCGGGAAAGGGTATAACGCCAATAATTTCTTAGATATTAGCAATTTTTAATTCATCTGATTCAGGAAAAACTACAGGTACTTTTTTCACACCCCACATAATACCCTTTTTTGTGGTACTTGTAGTATCAGAAATATGTAACACCTCCTTCATTGCCCTTATCATGTAACGTGTGGCCCTACTGGAAAATACGTCTGTTTTTTCACCGTCGACACTGGAGTCAGTGTCCGTGTCTGTGTCTGTGTCGACCGACTGAGGTAATGGCCGTTTTAAAGCCCCTGACGGTGTTTGAGACGCCTGGACAGGTACTAATTGGTTTGCCGGCCGTCTCATGTCGTCAACCGACCTTGCAGCGTGTTGACATTATCACGTAATTCCATAAATAAGCCATCCATTCCGGTGTCGACTCCCTAGGGGGTGACATCACCATTACAGGCAATTTCTCCGCCTCCACACCAACATCGTCCTCATACATGTCGACACACACGTACCGACACACAGCACACACACAGGGAATGCTCTGATAGAGGACAGGACCCCACTAGCCCTTTGGGGAGACAGAGGGAGAGTTTGCCAGCACACACCAAAACGCTATAATTATACAGGGACAACCTTATAATAAGTGTTTTCCCTTATAGCATCTTAATATATTATAATATCGCCACACAAAATGGCCCCCCTCTCTGTTTTAACCCTGTTTCTGTAGTGCAGTGCAGGGGAGAGCCTGGGAGCCTTCCTAGCAGCGGAGCTGTGTAGGAAAATGGCGCTGTGTGCTGAGGAGAATAGGCCCCGCCCACTTTCCGGCGGGCTCTTCTCCCGGTTTTTCTGACAACCTGGCAGGGGTTAAATACATCCATATAGCCTTAGGGGCTATATGTGATGTATTTTTAGCCAGCATAGGTACTTTCATTGCTGCCCAGGGCGCCCCCCCCCAGCGCCCTGCACCCTCAGTGACCGTTGGTGTGAAGTGTGCTGAGAGCAATGGTGCACAGCTGCCGTGCTGTGCGCTACCTTAAGAAGACTGGGAAGTCTTCAGCCGCCGATTTCTGGACCTCTTCTCTCTTCAGCATCTGCAAGGGGTCGGCGGCGCGGCTCCGGTGACCCATCCAGGCTGTACCTGTGATCGTCCCTCTGGAGCTAGTGTCCAGTAGCCTAAGAAGCCAATCCATCCTGCACGCAGGTGAGTTCACTTCTTCTCCCCTAAGTCCCGCGTTGCAGTGAGCCTGTTGCCAGCAGGACTCACTGAAAATAAAAAACCTAACAAAACTTTTACTCTAAGCAGCTCTTTAGGAGAGCCACCTAGATTGCACCCTTCTCGGCCGGGCACAAAAACCTAACTGAGGCTTGGAGGAGGGTCATAGGGGGAGGAGCCAGTGCACACCACCTGATCCTAAAGCTTTTACTTTTGTGCCCTGTCTCCTGCGGAGCCGCTATCCCCCCTTGGTCCTTACGGAGTCCCCAGCATCCACTTAGGACGTCAGAGAAATGTCCGGTGCACATCACTAATACTAACACATGCAAACACCCGCATACTCGCAAATACAGACACTCGTATGCCCGCATATACAGGCAACAACATACTCACACATGCAGACACCTGCATTCTCGCACATACAGGCACCCGTATAACCGCATATACAGGTACCCGCATACTCACACATGCAGACACCCGCATACTCACACATACAGACACCTGCATGCTCGCACATACAGACACCCGTATACCCGCATATACAGGCACCCGCATACTCACACATGCAGACACCGCATACTCAAACATACAGACACCCGCATACTCACACATACAGACACCTGCATGCTGGCACATACAGACACCAGTATACCTGCACATACAGACACCCGTATACCCGCATATACAGGCACCCGCATACTCACACATGCAGACACCCGCATACTCCCACATACAGACACCTGCATGCTCGCACATACAGACACCCATATACCCGCACATACAGACACCCGTATACCCGCATATACAGGCACCCGCATACTCACACATGCAGACACCCGCATAATAATGTCTCCCAGCAGTGCCAGATACACAAGTATTGCCTCCCAGCAGTGCCAGATACACAAATAATGCCTCCCAGCAGTGCCAGATACACAAGTATTGCCTCCCAGCGGTGCCAGATACACAAATAATGCCTCCCAGCAGTGCCAGATACACAAATAATGCCTCCCAGCAGTGCCAGATACACAAGTAATGTCTCCCAGCAGTGCCAGATACACAAGTAATGCCTCCCAGCAGTGCCAGACACACAAATAATGCCTCCCAGCAGTGCCAGATACACAAATAATGCCTCCCAGCAGTGCCAGATACACAAGTATTGCCTCCCAGCAGTACCAGATACACAAATAATGCCTCCCAGCAGTGCCAGATACACAAATAATGCCTCCCAGCAGTGGCAGATACACAAGTAATGCCTCCCAGCAGTACCAGATACACAAGTAATGCCTCCCAGCAGTGCCAGGTACACAAATAATGCCTCCCAGCAGTGCCAGATACACAAATAATGCCTCCCAGCAGTGCCACATACACAAGTAATGCTTCCCAGCAGTGCCAGATACACAAGTAATGCCTCCCAGCAGTGCCAGATACACAAATAATGCCTCCCAGCAATCCCAGATACACAAATAATGCCTCCCAGCAAATCCAGATACACAAATAATGCCTCCCTGCAGTGGCAGATACACAAATAATGCCCACCAGCAGTGCCAGATACACAAATAATGCCCCCACTGCAGTGCAAGATACACAAATAATGCCTCCCTGCAGTGGCAGATACACAAATAATGCCCACCTGCAGTGGCAGATGCACAAATAATGCCCACCAGCAGTGCCAGATACACAAATAATGCCCCCACTGCAGTGCAAGATACACAAATAATGCCTCCCTGCAGTGGCAGAAACACAAATAATGCCCACCTGCAGTGGCAGATACACAAATAATGCCCCCACTGCAGTGCAAGATACACAAATAATGCCCCCCTGCAGTGGCAGATACACAAATAATGCCCACCAGCAGTGCCAGATACACAAATAATGCCCCCACTGCAGTGCAAGATACAAGTAGTACTCACCTGATACAGTAGTACTGCCCCCGCAGCTGCCGTTCGCTTATGTGTGTCTGGGGAGGAGATGAGGAGAGGAGAGCGCGGCACTAGCACAGTGCGTGGTGTGCCTCGAGGCTCAGTCTCCGCTGCTGCAGACGTCTCCTGCCTCGCGCCGTGCAGCCATTTGAAATATGGTGCGGACCACCAGCCAATCAGGACCCGGCGTGCGTGCTCTGATTGGGTGACTGCCGGCACCATATTAATATGCACCCAGCACCGCCGCCGCATCGAGCTACTAAAAAAGCGGTGCCGAGCTACCCGTCGCTCGTGAGCGACGGGTTGGCGACCGCTAAGCTAAACTCTCCACTAATTCAAACAATGTGACACACTGGGCCTGTTCAGAGGGGAACGCAGTACCGATGTTTGCGCAGCTGAGCAATTATTTGCTATTGCACATGCACGAAAAGTCCAGAACACACCTATGGTGCATGTAGAGCTGAGTGTACGCAGAGACCCATGTTGAGTACTGAGTCACTTGTAGTAAAGCCGGCGGCGCACAACGATGGGCATTCCGGTGCTGTGTTTTGGAGGGACCTGAAGCGTTTGCAAAAAAGTCATTCTCATGGGCGTATTATGGGATTGTAAGGGACGTGTCAGTGAATGTGGCGGCGTTCCCAAACGCAGAACTACGGCCACAGAGGCCATGTTTAGGTGAATACACTGAGCAGTCCATAGGCTGTCACGAGTGGAAGGTACGGGCGATGGTGTTGCAGGTGCACTGACCATGGACCCTGAAAGCGGGAGTCTCAGCACTTGTACTCCCTATGGCATGTTGGTACACAAGAGAAAGGCAGAGAGTAACATTTGCATATTGATATTACCATAGCCATGATTCTAAAAAACAAATCGGAACAGCGAATGCAACTGTGTTCATCTCTATATCAGGCCCACCGTGATGAACCTTCTATAGAGCTGCAGTTCAATATTAAACAATTCAAACTAAAAGTGAGAAATAAACTTTTATTAAAAAAAAAAAGTGAGCTACTCTATTATGGCCCTCATTCCGAGTTGTTCGCTCGCAAGTGAATTTTAGCAGATTTGCTCATGCTAAGCCGCCGCCTACTGGGAGTGAATCTTAGCATCTTAAAATTGCGAACGATGTATTCGCAATATTGCGATTACACACCTCGTAGCAGTTTCTGAGTAGCTTCAGACTTACTCGGCATCTGCGATCAGTTCAGTGCTTGTCGTTCCTGGTTTGACGTCACAAACACACCCAGCGTTCGCCCAGACACTCCCCCGTTTCTCCGGCCACTCCTGCGTTTTTTCCGGAAACGGTAGCGTTTTTTCCCACACGCCCATAAAACGGCCTGTTTCCGCCCAGTAACACCCATTTCCTGTCAATCACATTACGATCGCCAGAACGATGAAAAAGCCGCGAGTAAAAATCCTAACTACATAGCAAATTTACTTGGCACAGTCGCAGTGCGGACATTGCGCATGCGCATTAAGCGGAAAATCGCTGCGATGCGAAGATTTTTACCGAGCGAACAACTCGGAATGAGGGCCTATATGCATGCAAAGATGTCCATCCATTGTGTAAGGCATATTCCCAACCCTCCTGGAAGCTGCAGGAGACTCCAGATTTTTTGGCTACTCTATATGCATGCAAAGATGTCCATCCATTGTGTAAGGCATATTCCCAACCCTCCTGGAAGCTGCAGGAGACTCCAGATTTTTTGGCTACTCTATATGCATGCAAAGATGTCCATCCATTGTGTAAGGCATATTCCCAACCCTCCTGGAAGCTGCAGGAGACTCCAGATTTTTTGGCTACTCTATATGCATGCAAAGATGTCCATCCATTGTGTAAGGCATATTCCCAACCCTCCTGGAAGCTGCAGGAGACTCCAGATTTTTTGGCTACTCTATATGCATGCAAAGATGTCCATCCATTGTGTAAGGCATATTCCCAACCCTCCTGGAAGCTGCAGGAGACTCCAGATTTTTTGGCTAGTCCCCCACAGCCCCAGAAAGGTAGGCGTCTCCCCTGCATCCACCTGCTTCCTAGTGAATCATGCAGGATGGGGATAAAATCAATGCAATCATGACGATGGTGTGAAGGGGTGGGGCTAAAAGACACGAATCATGTCAGCTAGCCACGCCTCTACCTATGAATTGCAGGCATTTTACTAACTTGGGGGCGGGGCCTAATGACATGAAAATCTGTAAATAATGATTTTTTAAAAATTAACATAAATTTAACTTTTCTAATGTACAGGGATGAACTTAACTCATGTCCAGACTAAATACAGTATATAACCACACAAACTCTTCTAAATATTTTTTAAGCATAATATACAATTTAAAATGACAATAGAAAAACTACACAAAATACAGTAATGCACACAGAAAGTTTATAAATACATTGCACTTACAGCAGTAATGGGAAGACAAATTGCAATCATACTAAACTCTTATTTTAAGGAATATACAAGTTAAAAATTATTGAAATAAATTATATGAAAAGAAATAACATTCTTTAAGACTAATTCCAGTGGTTATGGGGAGAATTCAATAACCCACAATAAAATACTGATTTCTGGGGGCTTATTCAATTAGCCCCAATAGCATTTTTTTCACCGTAGGCAGGAAAAAAAATATTCCTTCTTATACTGACCTGTTTCACTTTTGCTAAAGCAAAAACAGATGGATCCAGGACATTATCACAGATTCTGTGTTTTTGTGCACGAAAAATCAGTCCGTTTTAATTTTCACCACCATCGGGTAATAAATCATGATAAAGTACCATTTTTTTGCGTAAACATTTTCGCAAACATTTTTCGTGATCAACTGAATTCTCCCCATGTCTGTTTAATAAGGGTCCTATATCTTTCTAGGGGAAAATAGTGTTGTAATTAGAGATGTGCACCGGAAATTTGTCGGGTTTTGTGTTTTGGTTTTGGATTCGGTTCCGCAGACGTGTTTTGGATTTGGACGTGTTTTGGCAAAACCTCCCTGAAAAATTTTTGTCGAATTCGGGTGTGTTTTGGATTCGGGTGTTTTGTTTTTTTAAAAACCCTCAAAAACAGCTTAAATCATAGAATTTGGGGGTCATTTTGATCCCAAAGTATTATTAACCTCAATAACCATAATTTCCACTCATTTTCAGTCTATTCTGAACACCTCACACCTCACAATATTATTTTTAGTCCTAAAATTTGCACCGAGGTCGCTGGATGGCTAAGCTAAGCTACCCAAGTGGCCGACACAAACACCTGGCCCATCTAGGAGTGGCACTGCAGTGTCACGCAGGCTGGCCCTTCAAAAAACTACTCCCCAAACAGCACATGACGCAAAGAAAAAAAGAGGCGCAATGAGGTAGCTGTGTGAGTAAGCTAAGCGACCCAAGTGGCGACACAAACACCTGGCCCATCTAGGAGTGGCACTGCAGTGTCACGCAGGATGGCCCTTCAAAAAACTACTCCCCAAACAGCACATGACGCAAAGAAAAAAACAGGCGCAATGAGGTAGCTGTGTGAGTAAGCTAAGCGACCCTAGTGGCCGACACAAACACCTGGCCCATCTAGGAGTGGCACTGCAGTGTCACGCAGGCTGGCCCTTCAAAAAACTACTCCCCAAACAGCACATGACGCAAAGAAAAATTAAAGAAAAAAGAGGTGCAAGATGGAATTGTCCTTGGGCCCTCCCACCCACCCTTATGTTGTATAAACAGGACATGCACACTTTAACCAACCCATCATTTCAGTGACAGGGTCTGCCACACGACTGTGACTGAAATGACGGGTTGGTTTGGACCCCCACCAAAAAAGAAGCAATTAATCTCTCCTTGCACAAACTGGCTCTACAGAGGCAAGATGTCCACCTCATCATCATCCTCCGATATATCACCGTGTACATCCCCCTCCTCACAGATTATCAATTCGTCCCCACTGGAATCCACCATCTCAGCTCCCTGTGTACTTTGTGGAGGCAATTGCTGCTGGTGAATGTCTCCACGGAGGAATTGATTATAATTCATTTTAATGAACATCATCTTCTCCACATTTTCTGGATGTAACCTCGTACGCCGATTGCTGACAAGGTGAGCGGCGGCACTAAACACTCTTTCGGAGTACACACTTGTGGGAGGGCAACTTAGGTAGAATAAAGCCAGTTTGTGCAAGGGCCTCCAAATTGCCTCTTTTTCCTGCCAGTATAAGTACGGACTGTCTGACGTGCCTACTTGGATGCGGTCACTCATATAATCCTCCACCATTCTTTCAATGGGGAGAGAATCATATGCAGTGACAGTAGACGACATGTCCGTAATCGTTGTCAGGTCCTTCAGTCCGGACCAGATGTCAGCATCAGCAGTCGCTCCAGACTGCCCTGCATCAGCAGTCGCTCCAGACTGCCCTGCATCACCGCCAGCGGGTGGGCTCGGAATTCTGAGCCTTTTCCTCGCACCCCCAGTTGCGGGAGAATGTGAAGGAGGAGATGTTGACAGGTCGCGTTCCGCTTGACTTGACAATTTTGTCACCAGCAGTTCTTTGAACCCCAGCAGACTTGTGTCTGCCGGAAAGAGAGATCCAAGGTAGGTTTTAAATCTAGGATCGAGCACGGTGGCCAAAATGTAGTGCTCTGATTTCAACAGATTGACCACCCGTGAATCCTGGTTAAGCAAATTAAGGGCTCCATCCACAAGTCCCACATGCCTAGCGGAATCGCTCTGTGTTAGCTCCTCCTTCAATGTCTCCAGCTTCTTCTGCAAAAGCGTGATGAGGGGAATGACCTGACAGGCTGGCAGTGTCTGAACTGACTTCACGTGTGGCAAGTTCAAAAGGTTGCAGAACCTTGCACAACGTTGAAATCATTCTCCACTGCGCTTGAGACAGGTGCATTCCACCTCCTATATCGTGCTCAGTTGTATAGGCTTTAATGGCCTTTTGCTGCTCCTCCAACCTCTGAAGCATATAGAGGGTTGAATTCCACCTCGTTACCACTTCTTGCTTCAGATGATGGCAGGGCAGGTTCAGGCGTTTTTGGTGGTGCTCCAGTCTTCTGTACGTGGTGCCTGTACGCCGAAAGTGTCCCGCAATTCTTCTGGCCACCGACAGCATCTCTTGCACGCCCCTCTCGTTTTTTAAATAATTCTGCACCACCAAATTCAAGGTATGTGCAAAACATGGGACGTGCTGGAATTTGCCCAGATTTAATGCACACACAATATTGCTGGCGTTGTCCGATGCCACAAATCCACAGGAGAGTCCAATTGGGGTAAGCCATTCTGCGATGATCTTCCTCAGTTGCCGTAAGAGGTTTTTAGCTGTGTGCGTATTCTGGAAAGCGGTGATACAAAGCGTAGCCTGCCTAGGAAAGAGTTGGCGTTTGCGAGATGCTGCTACTGGTGCCGCCGCTGCTGTTCTTGCGGCGGGAGTCCATACATCTACCCAGTGGGCTGTCACAGTCATATAGTCCTGAGCCTGCCCTGCTCCACTTGTCCACATGTCCGTGATTAAGTGGACATTGGGTACAACTGCATTTTTTTAGAGATGAGCGGGTTCGGTTTCTCTGAATCCGAACCCGCCAGAACTTCATGGTTTTTTTCACGGGTCCGAGCAGACTCGGATCTTCCCGCCTTGCTCGGTTAACCCGAGCGCGCCCGAACGTCATCATGACGCTGTCGGATTCTCGCGAGGCTCGGATTCTATCGCGAGACTCGGATTCTATATAAGGAGCCGCGCGTCGCCGCCATTTTCACACGTGCATTGAGATTGATAGGGAGAGGACGTGGCTGGCGTCCTCTCCATTTAGATTATAAGAGACTGAGAGAGATTTACTGGAGCTGACTAGGAGGAGTACTGTTACTGTAGAAGTGTAGAGACTGAGTGGAGAGAGTTTACTAGTGAGGACAGTGCAGTTTACTTTATAATCCGTTCTCTGCCTGAAAAAAGCGATACACAGCACACAGTGACTCAGTCACATACCATATCTGTGTGCACTGCTCAGGCTCAGGCCAGTGTGCTGCATCATCTATTATCTATATATAATATTATATATATCTGTCTGACTGCTCAGCTCACACAGCTTATAATTGTGGGGGAGACTGGGGAGCACTACTGCAGTGCCAGTTATAGGTTATAGCAGGAGCCAGGAGTACATAATATATTATATAGTGAGTGACCACCAGACACACAGTGCAGTTTATTTAATATATCCGTTCTCTGCCTGAAAAAAGCGATACACACAGTGACTCAGTCAGTCACATACCATATCTGTGTGCACTGCTCAGGCTCAGGCCAGTGTGCTGCATCATCTATTATCTATATATAATATTATATATATCTGTCTGACTGCTCAGCTCACACAGCTTATAATTGTGGGGGAGACTGGGGAGCACTACTGCAGTGCCAGTTATAGGTTATAGCAGGAGCCAGGAGTACATAATATATTATATAGTGAGTGACCACCAGACACACAGTGCAGTTTATTTAATATATCCGTTCTCTGCCTGAAAAAAGCGATACACACAGTGACTCAGTCAGTCACATACCATATCTGTGTGCACTGCTCAGGCTCAGGCCAGTGTGCTGCATCATCTATATATATTATATATCTGTCTGACTGCTCAGCTCACACAGCTTATAATTGTGGGGGAGACTGGGGAGCACTACTGCAGTGCCAGTTATAGGTTATAGCAGGAGCCAGGAGTACATATTATATTAAAATTAAACAGTGCACACTTTTGCTGCAGGAGTGCCACTGCCAGTGTGACTGACCAGTGACCTGACCACACTGACCACCAGTATAGTTAGTAGTATACTTATATTGTGATTGCCTGAAAAAGTTAAACACTCGTCGTGTGACTTCACTTGTGTGTTTTTTTTTTTTTTATTCTATAAAAATAAAACTCATTCTGCTGACAGACAGTGTCCAGCAGGTCCGTCATTATATAATATATAATATATACCTGTCCGGCTGCAGTAGTGATATATATATATTTTTTATATCATTTATCATCCAGTCGCAGCAGACACAGTACGGTAGTTCACGGCTGTGGCTACCTCTGTGTCTCTGCACTCGGCAGGCAGTCCGTCCATAATTGTAATACCACCTAACCGTGGATTTTTTTCATTCTTCTTTATACATACATAGTTACATAGACATCTTCTCTTTATCAACCAGTCTATATTAGCTGCAGACACAGTACAGTACGGTAGTTCACGGCTGTGGCTACCTCTGTGTCTGCACTCGGCAGGCAGTCCGTCCATAATTGTATACCACCTAACCGTGGATTTTTTTCAGTCTTCTTTATACATACATAGTTACATAGACATCTTCTCTTTATCAACCAGTCTATATTAGCTGCAGACACAGTACAGTACGGTAGTTCACGGCTGTGGCTACCTCTGTGTCTGCAGTCGGCAGGCAGTCCATAATTGTATACTAGTATCCATCTCCATTGTTTACCTGAGGTGCCTTTTAGTTGTGCCTATTAAAATATGGAGAACAAAAATGTTGAGGTTCCAAAATTAGGGAAAGATCAAGATCCACTTCCACCTCGTGCTGAAGCTGCTGCCACTAGTCATGGCCGAGACGATGAAATGCCAGCAACGTCGTCTGCCAAGGCCGATGCCCAATGTCATAGTACAGAGCATGTCAAATCCAAAACACCAAATATCAGAAAAAAAAGGACTCCAAAACCTAAAATAAAATTGTCGTCGGAGAAGCGTAAACTTGCCAATATGCCATTTACCACACGGAGTGGCAAGGAACGGCTGAGGCCCTGGCCTATGTTCATGGCTAGTGGTTCAGCTTCACATGAGGATGGAAGCACTCAGCCTCTCGCTAGAAAAATGAAAAGACTCAAGCTGGCAAAAGCAGCACAGCAAAGAACTGTGCATTCTTCGAAATCCCAAATCCACAAGGAGAGTCCAATTGTGTCGGTTGCGATGCCTGACCTTCCCAACACTGGACGTGAAGAGCATGCGCCTTCCACCATTTGCACGCCCCCTGCAAGTGCTGGAAGGAGCACCCGCAGTCCAGTTCCTGATAGTCAGATTGAAGATGTCAGTGTTGAAGTACACCAGGATGAGGAGGATATGGGTGTTGCTGGCGCTGGGGAGGAAATTGACCAGGAGGATTCTGATGGTGAGGTGGTTTGTTTAAGTCAGGCACCCGGGGAGACACCTGTTGTCCGTGGGAGGAATATGGCCGTTGACATGCCAGGTGAAAATACCAAAAAAATCAGCTCTTCGGTGTGGAGGTATTTCACCAGAAATGCGGACAACAGGTGTCAAGCCGTGTGTTCCCTTTGTCAAGCTGTAATAAGTAGGGGTAAGGACGTTAACCACCTCGGAACATCCTCCCTTATACGTCACCTGCAGCGCATTCATAATAAGTCAGTGACAAGTTCAAAAACTTTGGGTGACAGCGGAAGCAGTCCACTGACCAGTAAATCCCTTCCTCTTGTAACCAAGCTCACGCAAACCACCCCACCAACTCCCTCAGTGTCAATTTCCTCCTTCCCCAGGAATGCCAATAGTCCTGCAGGCCATGTCACTGGCAATTCTGACGAGTCCTCTCCTGCCTGGGATTCCTCCGATGCATCCTTGCGTGTAACGCCTACTGCTGCTGGCGCTGCTGTTGTTGCCGCTGGGAGTCGATGGTCATCCCAGAGGGGAAGTCGTAAGCCCACTTGTACTACTTCCAGTAAGCAATTGACTGTTCAACAGTCCTTTGCGAGGAAGATGAAATATCACAGCAGTCATCCTACTGCAAAGCGGATAACTGAGGCCTTGACAACTATGTTGGTGTTAGACGTGCGTCCGGTATCCGCCGTTAGTTCACAGGGAACTAGACAATTTATTGAGGCAGTGTGCCCCCGTTACCAAATACCATCTAGGTTCCACTTCTCTAGGCAGGCGATACCGAGAATGTACACGGACGTCAGAAAAAGACTCACCAGTGTCCTAAAAAATGCAGTTGTACCCAATGTCCACTTAACCACGGACATGTGGACAAGTGGAGCAGGGCAGGGTCAGGACTATATGACTGTGACAGCCCACTGGGTAGATGTATGGACTCCCGCCGCAAGAACAGCAGCGGCGGCACCAGTAGCAGCATCTCGCAAACGCCAACTCTTTCCTAGGCAGGCTACGCTTTGTATCACCGCTTTCCAGAATACGCACACAGCTGAAAACCTCTTACGGCAACTGAGGAAGATCATTGCGGAATGGCTTACCCCAATTGGACTCTCCTGTGGATTTGTGGCATCGGACAACGCCAGCAATATTGTGTGTGCATTAAATATGGGCAAATTCCAGCACGTCCCATGTTTTGCACATACCTTGAATTTGGTGGTGCAGAATTTTTTAAAAAACGACAGGGGCGTGCAAGAGATGCTGTCGGTGGCCAGAAGAATTGCGGGACACTTTCGGCGTACAGGCACCACGTACAGAAGACTGGAGCACCACCAAAAACTACTGAACCTGCCCTGCCATCATCTGAAGCAAGAAGTGGTAACGAGGTGGAATTCAACCCTCTATATGCTTCAGAGGTTGGAGGAGCAGCAAAAGGCCATTCAAGCCTATACAATTGAGCACGATATAGTAGGTGGAATGCACCTGTCTCAAGCGCAGTGGAGAATGATTTCAACGTTGTGCAAGGTTCTGATGCCCTTTGAACTTGCCACACGTGAAGTCAGTTCAGACACTGCCAGCCTGAGTCAGGTCATTCCCCTCATCAGGCTTTTGCAGAAGAAGCTGGAGACATTGAAGGAGGAGCTAACACGGAGCGATTCCGCTAGGCATGTGGGACTTGTGGATGGAGCCCTTAATTCGCTTAACAAGGATTCACGGGTGGTCAATCTGTTGAAATCAGAGCACTACATTTTGGCCACCGTGCTCGATCCTAGATTTAAAACCTACCTTGGATCTCTCTTTCCGGCAGACACAAGTCTGCTGGGGTTGAAAGACCTGCTGGTGACAAAATTGTCAAGTCAAGCGGAACGCGACCTGTCAACATCTCCTCCTTCACATTCTCCCGCAACTGGGGGTGCGAGGAAAAGGCTCAGAATTCCGAGCCCACCCGCTGGCGGTGATGCAGGGCAGTCTGGAGCGACTTCTGATGCTGACATCTGGTCCGGACTGAAGGACCTGACAACGATTACGGACATGTCGTCTACTGTCACTGCATATGATTCTCTCAACATTGATAGAATGGTGGAGGATTATATGAGTGACCGCATCCAAGTAGGCACGTCACACAGTCCGTACTTATACTGGCAGGAAAAAGAGGCAATTTGGAGGCCCTTGCACAAACTGGCTTTATTCTACCTAAGTTGCCCTCCCACAAGTGTGTACTCCGAAAGAGTGTTTAGTGCCGCCGCTCACCTTGTCAGCAATCGGCGTACGAGGTTACATCCAGAAAATGTGGAGAAGATGATGTTCATTAAAATGAATTATAATCAATTCCTCCGCGGAGACATTGACCAGCAGCAATTGCCTCCACAAAGTACACAGGGAGCTGAGATGGTGGATTCCAGTGGGGACGAATTGATAATCTGTGAGGAGGGGGATGTACACGGTGATATATCGGAGGGTGAAGATGAGGTGGACATCTTGCCTCTGTAGAGCCAGTTTGTGCAAGGAGAGATTAATTGCTTCTTTTTTGGGGGGGGTCCAAACCAACCCGTCATATCAGTCACAGTCGTGTGGCAGACCCTGTCACTGAAATGATGGGTTGGTTAAAGTGTGCATGTCCTGTTTTGTTTATACAACATAAGGGTGGGTGGGAGGGCCCAAGGACAATTCCATCTTGCACCTCTTTTTTCTTTTCTTTTTCTTTGCATCATGTGCTGATTGGGGAGGGTTTTTTGGAAGGGACATCCTGTGTGACACTGCAGTGCCACTCCTAGATGGGCCCGGTGTTTGTGTCGGCCACTAGGGTCGCTAATCTTACTCACACAGTCAGCTACCTCATTGCGCCTCTTTTTTTCTTTGCGTCATGTGCTGTTTGGGGAGGGTTTTTTGGAAGGGACATACTGCGTGACACTGCAGTGCCACTCCTAGATGGGCCCGGTGTTTGTGTCGGCCACTAGGGTCGCTAATCTTACTCACACAGCTACCTCATTGCGCCTCTTTTTTTCTTTGCGTCATGTGCTGTTTGGGGAGGGTTTTTTGGAAGGGACATCCTGCGTGACACTGCAGTGCCACTCCTAGATGGGCCCGGTGTTTGTGTCGGCCACTAGGGTCGCTAATCTTACTCACACAGCTACCTCATTGCGCCTCTTTTTTTCTTTGCGTCATGTGCTGTTTGGGGAGGGTTTTTTGGAAGGGCCATCCTGCGTGACACTGCAGTGCCACTCCTAGATGGGCCCGGTGTTTGTGTCGGCCACTAGGGTCGCTAATCTTACTCACACAGCTACCTCATTGCGCCTCTTTTTTTCTTTGCGTCATGTGCTGTTTGGGGAGGGTTTTTTGGAAGGGACATCCTGCGTGACACTGCAGTGCCACTCCTAGATGGGCCCGGTGTTTGTGTCGGCCACTAGGGTCGCTTATCTTACTCACACAGCGACCTCGGTGCAAATTTTAGGACTAAAAATAATATTGTGAGGTGTGAGGTATTCAGAATAGACTGAAAATGAGTGTAAATTATGGTTTTTGAGGTTAATAATACTTTGGGATCAAAATGACCCCCAAATTCTATGATTTAAGCTGTTTTTTAGTGTTTTTTGAAAAAAACACCCGAATCCAAAACACACCCGAATCCGACAAAAAAAATTCGGTGAGGTTTTGCCAAAACGCGTTCGAACCCAAAACACGGCCGCGGAACCGAACCCAAAACCAAAACACAAAACCCGAAAAATTTCAGGCGCTCATCTCTACATTTTTTAGGACACTGGTGAGTCTTTTTCTGAGGTCTGTGTACATTTTCAGTATCGCCTGCCTAGAGAAATGGAACCTAGATGGTATTTGGTACCGGGGACACAGTACCTCCAACAAGTCTCTAGTTGCCTCTGCAGTAATGATGGATACCGGAACCACGTTTCTCACCGCCCAGGATGCCAAGGCCTCAGTTATCTGCTTTGCAGCAGGATGACTGCTGTGATATTTCATCTTCCTCGCAAAGGACTGTTGGACAGTCAATTGCTTGGTGGAAGTAGTAAAAGTGGTCTTACGAGTACGACTTGCCCTCTGGGATGACCATCGACTCCCAGCAGCAACAACAGCAGCGCCAGCAGCAGTAGGCGTTACACGCAAGGATGCATCGGAGGAATCCCAGGCAGGAGAGGACTCGTTAGAATTGCCAGTGACATGGCCTGCAGGACTATTGGCATTCCTGGGGAAGGAGGAAATTGACACTGAGGGAGTTGGTGGGGTGGTTTGCGTGAGCTTGGTTACAAGAGGAAGGGATTTACTGGTCAGTGGACTGCTTCCGCTGTCGCCCAAAGTTTTTGAACTTGTCACTGACTTATGATGAATGCGCTGCAGGTGACGTATAAGGGAGGATGTTCCGAGGTGGTTAACGTCCTTACCCCTACTTATTACAGCTTGACAAAGGCAACACACGGCTTGACAAATGTTGTCCGCATTTCTGTTGAAATACTTCCACACCGAAGAGCTGATTTTTTTGGTATTTTCACCAGGCATGTCAATGGCCCTATTCCTCCCACGGACAACAGGTGTCTCCCCGGGTGCCTGACTTAAACAAACCACCTCACCATCAGAATCCTCCTGGTCAATTTCCTCCCCAGCGCCAGCAACACCCATATCCTCCTCATCCTGGTGTACTTCAACACTGACATCTTCAATCTGACTATCAGGAACTGGACTGCGGGTGCTCCTTCCAGCACTTGCAGGGGGCGTGCAAATGGTGGAAGGCGCATGCTCTTCACGTCCAGTGTTGGGAAGGTCAGGCATCGCAAACGACACAATTGGACTCTCCTTGTGGATTTGTGATTTCGAAGAACGCACAGTTCTTTGCTGTGCTTTTGCCAGCTTGAGTCTTTTCATTTTTCTAGCGAGAGGCTGAGTGCTTCCATCCTCATGTGAAGCTGAACCACTAGCCATGAACATAGGCCAGGGCCTCAGCCGTTCCTTGCCACTCCGTGTGGTAAATGACATATTGGCAAGTTTACGCTTCTCCTCCGACAATTTTATTTTAGATTTTTGAGTCCTTTTTTTACTGATATTTGGTGTTTTGGATTTTACATGCTCTGTACTATGACATTGGGCATCGGCCTTGGCAGACGACGTTGCTGGCATTTCATCGTCTCGGCCATGACTAGTGGCAGCAGCTTCAGCACGAGGTGGAAGTGGATCTTGATCTTTCCCTATTTTTGAAACCTCAACATTTTTGTTCTCCATATTTTAATAGGCACAACTAAAAGGCACCTCAGGTAAACAATGGAGATGGATGGATACTAGTATACTTATGGATGGACGAGCGACTGCCGACACAGAGGTAGCTACAGCCGTGGACTACCGTACTGCGTCTGCTGCTAATATAGACTGGATGATAATGATATAAAAAATATATATATATATCACTACTGCAGCCGGACAGGTATATATTATATAATGACGGACCTGCTGGACACTGTCAGCACTGCAGACTCCTAAAGTAAGCTACTAGTATCAAGAAGAAAGAAAAAAAAAAACACTACGGGTAGGTGGTATACAATTATGGATGGACGAGCGACTGCCGACACAGAGGTAGCTACAGCCGTGGACTACCGTACTGCGTCTGCTGCTAATATAGACTAGATGATAATGAGATATAAAATATATATATATCACTACTGCAGCCGGACAGGTATATATTATATAATGACGGACCTGCTGGACACTGTCAGCTCAGCACTGCAGACTCCTAAAGTAAGCTACTAGTATCAAGAAGATAGAAAAAAAAAAAAACACGGGTAGGTGGTATACAATTATGGATGGACGAGCGACTGCCGACACAGAGGTAGCTACAGCCGTGGACTACCGTACTGTGTCTGCTGCTAATATAGACTGGATGATAATGAGATAAAATTAAAATATATATATATATCACACTAGTACTGCAGCCGGACAGGTATATATTATGTAATGACGGACCTGCTGGACACTGTCTGTCAGCACTGCAGACTCCTAAAGTAAGCTACTAGTATCAAGAAGATAGAAAAAAAAAAAACCACGGGTAGGTGGTATACAATTATGGATGGACGAGCGACTGCCGACACAGAGGTAGCTACAGCCGTGGACTACCGTACTGTGTCTGCTGCTAATATAGACTGGATGATAATGAGATAAAATTAAAATATATATATATCACACTAGTACTGCAGCCGGACAGGTATATATTATGTAATGACGGACCTGCTGGACACTGTCTGCAGAATGCGTTTATAAAAACACCACACGACGAGTGTTTAACTTTTTCAGGCAGACAATCACAATATACTGGTGGTCAGCAGACAATCACAATATACTGGTGGTCAGTGGTCACTGGTCAGTCACACTGGCAGTGGCACTCTGGCAGCAAAAGTGTGCACTGTACTTAAAATATGTACTCCTGCTATAACTGCTCCCCAGTCTCCCCCACAATTAAGCTGTGTGAGCAGTGAGCACTCAGCACAGTCAGATAATGATATACAGTATTACATATGATGCAGCACACTGGGCTGAGCACAGATATGGTATGTGACTGTGTCACACTGTGTATCGTTTTTTTTCAGGCAGAGAACGGATTAATTAAACTGGTGGTGGTCACTGGTCACTGGTCACACTATCAGCAAGTAGTACTCCGTCCTAAGCAGACAATCACAATATACTGGTGGTCAGTGTGGTCACTGGTCAGTCACACTGGCAGTGTGGCACTCTGGCAGCAAAAGTGTGCACTGTACTTAAAAATAAGATTTTACTTACCGATAAATCTATTTCTCATAGTCCGTAGTGGATGCTGGGGACTCCGTCAGGACCATGGGGATTAGCGGCTCCGCAGGAGACAGGGCACAAAAATAAAGCTTTAGGATCAGGTGGTGTGCACTGGCTCCTCCCCCTATGACCCTCCTCCAAGCCTCAGTTAGGATACTGTGCCCGGACGAGCGTACACAATAAGGAAGGATTTTGAATCCCGGGTAAGACTCATACCAGCCACACCAATCACACCGTACAACTTGTGATCTGAACCCAGTTAACAGTATGACAAACGTAGGAGCCTCTGAACAGACGGCTCACAACAATAACAACCCGATTTTTTTGTAACAATAACTATGTACAAGTATTGCAGACAATCCGCACTTGGGATGGGCGCCCAGCATCCACTACGGACTACGAGAAATAGATTTATCGGTAAGTAAAATCTTATTTTCTCTGACGTCCTAGTGGATGCTGGGGACTCCGTCAGGACCATGGGGATTATACCAAAGCTCCCAAACGGGCGGGAGAGTGCGGATGACTCTGCAGCACCGAATGAGAGAACTCCAGGTCCTCTTTAGCCAGGGTATCAAATTTGTAGAATTTTACAAACGTGTTCTCCCCCGACCACGTAGCTGCTCGGCAGAGTTGTAATGCCGAGACCCCTCGGGCAGCCGCCCAAGATGAGCCCACCTTCCTTGTGGAATGGGCCTTGATAGATTTAGGCTGTGGCAGGCCTGCCACAGAATGTGCAAGTTGAATTGTGCTATAAATCCAACGAGCAATCGTCTGCTTAGAAGCAGGAGCACCCAGCTTGTTGGGTGCATACAGTATAAACAGCGAGTCAGATTTTCTGACTCCAGCCGTCCTTGAAATATATATATTTTCAATGCCCTGACAACGTCCAGCAACTTGGAATCCTCCAAATCGCTAGTAGCCGCAGGCACCACAATAGGCTGGTTCAGGTGAAACGCTGAAACCACCTTAGGCAGAAACTGAGGACGCGTCCGCAGGTCTGCCCTGTCCGAATGGAAAATCAGATATGGGCTTTTATACGATAAAGCCACCAATTCTGACACTCTCCTGGCTGAAGCCAGGGCCAGTAGCATGGTTACTTTCCATGTAAGATATTTCAAATCCACCGATTTGAGTGGCTCAAACCAATGGGATTTGAGAAAATCCAAAACTACATTAAGATCCCACGGAGCCACTGGGGGCACAACCGGGGGCTGTATATGTAGTACTCCTTTTACAAAAGTCTGGACTTCAGGAACTGAAGCCAATTCTTTCTGGAAGAAAATCGTCAGGGCCGAAATTTGAACCTTAATGGACCCTAATTTGAGGCCCATAGACAATCCTGTTTGCAGGAAATGTAGGAATCGACCCAGTTGAAATTCCTCCGTCGGGGCCTTCCTGGCCTCACACCACGCAACATATTTTCTCCAAATGCGGTGATAATGTTGTGCAGTCACCTCCTTCCTGGTTTTTACCAGGGTAGGGATGACCTCTTCCGGAATGCCTTTTTCCCTTAGAATTCGGCGTTCAACCGCCATGCCGTCAAACGCAGCCGCGGTAAGTCTTGGAATAGACACGGTCCCTGCTGAAGCAGGTCCCGTCTTAGAGGTAGAGGCCACGGATCTTCCGTGAGCATCTCCTGAAGTTCCGGGTACCAAGTTCTTCTTGGCCAATCCGGAGCCACGAGTATCGTTCTTACTCCCCTTTGCCGTATAATTCTCAGTACTTTTGGTATGAGAGGCAGAGGAGGAAACACATACACTGACTGGAACACCCACGGTGTTACCAGAGCGTCCACAGCTATTGCCTGAGGGTCTCTTGACCTGGCGCAATACCTGTCCAGTTTTTTGTTGAGGCGGGACGCCATCATATCCACCTTTGGTTTTTCCCAACGGTTCACAATCATGTGGAAGACTTCTGGATGAAGTCCCCACTCTCCCGGGTGTAGATCGTGTCTGCTGAGGAAGTCCGCTTCCCAGTTGTCCACTCCCGGAATGAACACTGCTGACAGTGCTATCACATGATCTTCCGCCCAGCGAAGAATCCTTGCAGCTTCTGCCATTGCCCTCCTGCTTCTTGTGCCGCCCTGTCTGTTTACGTGGGCGACTGCCGTGATGTTGTCCGACTGGATCAACACCGGCTGACCCTGAAGCAGGGGTTTTGCCAGGCTTAGAGCATTGTAAATCGCTCTTAGCTCCAGTATATTTATGTGAAGAGACATCTCCAGGCTTGACCACACTCCCTGGAAGTTTCTTCCCTGTGTGACCGCTCCCCAGCCTCTCAGACTGGCATCCATGGTCACCAGGACCCAGTCCTGTATGCCGAATCTGCGGCCCTCTAACAGATGAGCACTCTGCAACCACCACAGAAGAGACACCCTTGTCCGTGGAGACAAAGTTATCCGCTGATGCATCTGCAGATGCGATCCGGACCATTTGTCCAGCAGATCCCACAAAAGTTTGTGCGTGGAATCTGCCGAATGGAATCGCTTCGTAAGAAGCCACCATTTTTCCCAGGACTCTTGTGCATTGATGCACAGACACTTTTCCTGGTTTTAGGAGGTTCCTGACAAGTTCGGATAACTCCCTGGCTTTCTCCTCCGGAAGAAACACCTTTTTCTGAACTTCTGAACCGTGTCCAGAATCATTCCCAGGAACAGCAGACGTGTCGTCGGGGTCAATTGAGATTTTGGAAAATTCAGAATCCACCCGTGCTGTTGCAGCACTACTTGGGTTAGTGCTACTACGTCCCCCAGCTGTTCTCTGGACCTTGCCCTTATCAGGAGATCGTCCAAGTAAGGGATAATTAATACGCCTTTTCTTCGCAGAAGAAACATCATTTCGGCCATTACCTTGGTAAAGACCCGAGGTGCCGTGGACAATCCAAACGGCAGCGTCTGAAACTGATAATGACAGTTTTGCACCACCAACCTGAGGTACCCTTGATGTGAAGGGCAAATTGGGACATGCAGGTAAGCATCCTTGATGTCCAGGGACACCATAAAGTCCCCTTCTTCCAGATTCGCTATCACTGCTCTGAGTGACTCCATCTTGAACTTGAATTTTTGTATGTACAGGTTCAAAGATTTCAGATTTAGAATAGGTCTTACCGAGCCGTCCGGCTTCGGTACCACAAATAGTGTGGAATAATACCCCTTTCCCTGTTGTAGGAGGGGTACCTTGACTATCACCTGCTGAGAATACAGCTTGTGAATGGCTTCCAATACCGTCGCCCTGTCTGAGGAGACGTTGGCAGAGCCGACTTTAGGAACCGGCGAGGGGGAGACTTCTCGAATTCCAACCTGTAACCCTGAGATACTACCTGCAGGATCCAGGGGTCCACCTGTGAGTGAGCCCACTGTGCGCTGAAATTCTTGAGTCGACCCCCCACCGCCCCTGAGTCCGCTTGTAAAGCCCCAACGTCATGCTGAGGGCTTTGCAGAAGCCGGGGAGGGCTTCTGCTCCTGGGAGGGAGCTGCTTGGTGCACTCTCTTACCCTTTCCTTTGCCTCGGGGCAGATATGACTGTCCTTTTGCCCGCTTGTTCTTATAGGAACGAAAGGACTGCGGCTGAAAAGACGGTGTCTTTTTCTGTTGGGAGGGGACCTGAGGTAAAAAGGTGGATTTCCCGGCTGTTGCCGTGGCCACCAAATCCGATAGACCGACCCCAAATAATTCCTCCCCTTTATACGGCAATACTTCCATATGCCGTTTGGAATCCGCATCACCTGACCACTGTCGCGTCCATAAACTTCTTCTGGCAGATATGGACATCGCACTTACTCTCGATGCCAGAGTGCAAATATCCCTCTGAGCATCTCGCATATAAAGAAAAGCATCCTTTAATTGCTCTATAGTCAATAAAATACTGTCCCCATCCAGGGTATCAATATTTTCAGTCAGGGAATCCGACCAAACCACCCCAGCACTGCACATCCATGCAGAGGCGATGGCTGGTCGCAGTATAACACCAGTATGAGTGTATATACTTTTCAGGGTAGTTTCCAGCCTCCTATCAGCTGGATCCTTGAGGGCGGCCGTTTCAGGAGACGGTAACGCCACTTGTTTTGATAAGCGTGTGAGTGCCTTATCCACCCTAGGGGGTGTTTCCCAGCGCGCCCTAACCTCTGGCGGGAAAGGATATAATGCCAATAACTTCTTTGAAATTAGCAGTTTTCTATCGGGGTTAACCCACGCTTCATCACACACTTCATTCAATTCCTCTGATTCAGGAAAAACTACAGGTAGTTTTTTCAGACCCCACATAATACCCCTTTTTGTGGTACTTGCAGTATCAGAGATATGCAAAGCCTCCTTCATTGCCGTGATCATATAACTTGTGGCCCTACTGGAAAATACGTTTGTTTCTTCACCGTCGACACTAGTGTAACGTGCTGACATTATCACGTAATTCCATAAACAAAGCCATCCATTCCGGTGTCGACTCCCTAGGGGGTGACATCACCATTACCGGCAATTGCTCCGCCTCCACACCAACATCGTCCTCATACATGTCGACACACACGTACCGACACACAGCAGACACACAGGGAATGCTCTTATCGAAGACAGGACCCCACTAGCCCTTTGGGGAGACAGAGGGAGAGTTTGCCAGCACACACCCAAGCGCTATAAATATATAGGAACAACCCTACAGAAGTGTTGTTTCCTTTATAGCAGCTTAATATAACAATATCGCCAAAAAAGTGCCCCCCCTCTGTTTTTTTACCCTGTTTCTGTAGTGCAGTGCAGGGGAGAGTCCTGGGAGCCTTCCTCGCAGCGGAGCTGTGCAGGAAAATGGCGCTGTGTGCTGAGGTGATAGGCCCCGCCCCCTATTTTGGCGGGTTCTTCTCCCGGTGTTTGTGAGACCTGGCAGGGGTTAAATACATCCATATAGCCCCAGGGGCTATATGTGATGTATTTTTAGCCAGAACAAGGTATTATCATTGCTGCCCAGGGCGCCCCCCCCCAGCGCCCTGCACCCTCAGTGACCGCTGGTGTGAAGTGTGCTGACAACAATGGCGCACAGCTGCAGTGCTGTGCGCTACCTCATGAAGACTGAAAAGTCTTCTGCCGCCGGTTTCTGGACCTCTTCACTTTTCGGCATCTGCAAGGGGGTCGGCGGCGCGGCTCCGGGACCGGACTCCATGGCTGGGCCTGTGTTCGATCCCTCTGGAGCTAATGGTGTCCAGTAGCCTAAGAAGCCAATCCATCCTGCACGCAGGTGAGTTCACTTCTTCTCCCCTAAGTCCCTCGTTGCAGTGAGCCTGTTGCCAGCAGGACTCACTGAAAATAAAAAACCTAATAACTTTTTCTAAGCAGCTCTTTAGGAGAGCCACCTAGATTGCACCCTGCTCGGACGGGCACAAAAACCTAACTGAGGCTTGGAGGAGGGTCATAGGGGGAGGAGCCAGTGCACACCACCTAGTCCTAAAGCTTTTATTTTTGTGCCCTGTCTCCTGCGGAGCCGCTAATCCTCATGGTCCTGACGGAGTCCCAGCATCCACTAGGACGTCAGAGAAATATATTATTTATGTACTCCTGCTCTAACTGCTCCCCAGTCTCCCCCACAATTAAGCTGTGTGAGCAGTGAGCACTCAGCACAGTCAGATATACAGTATTACATATGATGATGCAGCACACTGAGGCTGAGCACAGATATGGTATGTGACTGTGTCACACTGTGTATCGTTTTTTTTAGGCAGAGAACGGATTAATTAAACTGGTGGTCAATGGTCACTGGTCACACTATCAGCAAGTAGTAGTACTCCAGTCCTAATATGCTCCCCAAAATTAGTAAATAGTGTCTCTAACTCTCTACTCTCTTCTCTATAAACGGAGAGGACGCCAGCCACGTCCTCTCCCTATCAATCTCAATGCACGTGTGAAAATGGCGGCGACGCGCGGCTCCTTATATAGAATCCGAGTCTCGCGATAGAATACGAGCCTCGCGAGAATCCGACAGCGGGATGATGACGTTCGGGCGTGCTCAGGTTAACCGAGCAAGGCGGGAAGATCCGAGTCTGCCTCGGACCCGTGTAAAAAGGCTGAAGTTCGGGGGGGTTCGGATTCCGAGGAACCGAACCCGCTCATCTCTAATTTCCAGTCTATTCTGAACACCTCACAATCTTGGCCCTCATTCCGAGTCGTTCGCTCGGTATTTTTCATCGCATCGCAATGAAAATCCGCTTAGTACGCATGCGCAATATTCGCACTGCGACTGCGCCAAGTAATTTAACAATGAAGATAGTATTTTTACTCACGGCTTTTTCATCGCTCCGGCGATCGTAATGTGATTGACAGGAAATGGATGTTACTGGGCGGAAACACGGCGTTTTATGGGCGTGTGGATGAAAACGCTACCGTTTCCGGAAAAAACGCAGGAGTGGCTGGAGAAACGGGGGAGTGTCTGAGCGAACGCTGGGTGTGTTTGTGACGTCAAACCAGGAACGACAAGCACTGAACTGATCGCACAGGCAGAGTAAGGTTGAAGTTACTCAGAAACTGCAAAGTAGTTTGTAATCGCAATATTGCGAATACATCGGTCGCAATTTTAAGAAGCTAAGATACACTCCCAGTAGGCGTAGGCTTAGCGTGTGTAACTCAGCTAAATTCGCCTTGCGACCGATCAACTCGGAATGAGGGCCCTTATTTTTAGTCCTAAAATTTTCACCGAGGTAGCTGGATGACTAAGCTAAGCGACCCAAGTGGGCGGCACAAACACCTGGCCCATCTAGGAGTGGCACTGCAGTGTCAGACAGGATGGCACTTCAAAAAATTAGCCCCAAACATCACATGAAGCAGAGATAAAGAAAAAAGAAAAAAAGAGGTGCAAGATGGAATTGTCCTTGGGCCCTCCCACCCACCCTTATGTTGTATAAACAGGACATGCACACTTTAACAAACCCATCATTTCAGCCACAGGGTCTGCCACACGACTGTGGCTGAAATGACTGGTTGGTTTGGGCCCCCACCAAAAAAGAAGCAATCAATCTTTCCTTGCACAAACTGGCTCTACAGAGGCAAGATGTCCACCTCCTCCTCATCGTCCGATTCATCACCCCTTTCACTGTGTACAGCCCCCTCCTCACAGAGTATTAATTCGTCCCCACTGGAATCCACCATCTCAGGTCCCTGTGTACTTTCTGGAGGCAATTGCTGGTGAATATCTCCACGGAGGAATTGATTATAATTCATTTTGATGAATATCATCTTCTCCACATTTTGTGGAAGTAACCTCGTACGCCGATTGCTGACAAGGTGACCGGCTGCACTAAACACTCTTTTGGAGAGCACACTGGAGTAAACTTAGGTAAAATAAAGCCAGTTTCTGCAAGGGCCTCCAAATTGCCTCTTTTTCCTGCCAGTATACGTACGGACTGTCTGACGTGCCTACTTGGATGCGGTCACTCATATAATCCTCCACCATTCTTTCAATGGTTGAAGTTCAAAGAAAATTGACTATACCAATATAGAATAAAAAATCTTAAGTTTAATTTCTACACATGCATAAAAATGAAGAAAGGTATTACTTATTCCTCAATAATAAAATACAATGAAGTACAATTGGCTATAATTCTATATATAGGAACCACAGTTTCACCCTTTGAAAATGTATCGTCCACAGTCCCTGGCTAGGACATTTGCCCACAGTTGTTTCACAAGTTCAATTGAATAAGGTTGATTACCAGACTCTTTTTCCGAATGGAAATTCCCTAGGTGTCCGTATTGCAATGGAAACCAGATAGCAGATGGGTGTGAGTCCGGATCTGTAAATCCCTTGTGCACAGAATTAGGGCTGGTGGATGCATAAAAGTCCAAATATCGCCAGGAGGTGGATGAGGGTGCTGGTACTTGTGGTCCTTCAGGTAAAATTCCAACGCGTTTCACTGGTCTTATGGGTGCCAGCTTCCTCAGGAGTTGCGGGAGAATGTGAAGGAGGAGCTGTTGATGGGTCACGTTCCGCTTGACTTGACAAGTGTCTCACCAGCAGGTCTTTGAACATGTGCAGACTTGTGTCTGCCGAAAAGAGAGATACAACGTAGGCTTTACACCTAGGATCGAGCACGGTGGCCAAAATGTAGTGCTCTGATTTCAACAGATTGACCACCCGTGAATCCTGGTTAAGCAAATTAAGGGCTCCATCCACAAGTCCCACATGCCTGGCGGAATCGCTCCGTTTTAGCTCCTCTTTCAATCTCTCCAGCTGCTTCTGCAAAAGCCTGATGAGGGGAATGACCTGACTCAGGCTGGCAGTGTCTGAACTGACTTCACGTGTGGCAAGTTCAAAGGGTTGCAGAACTTGCACAACGTTGAAATCATTCTCCACTGCGCTTGAGTCAGGTGCATTCCCCCTCCTTTGCCTATATCGTAGGCAGATATATAGGCTTCGAATACAAAGATGATTAAAAAACAGGCGCTCTTTAAAGTATTAAAACTTTAAAACATTGGAAGTCCACTTCAAACTTTTATAGCTTCCTCCAGATCGGTGCCCAAGTGTTTTTAATCATCTTTGTATTCGAGATATATAGGCTTGAATGGCCTTTTGCTGCTCCTCCATCCTCTGAAGCATATAGAGGGTTGAATTCCACCTCGTTACCACCTCTTGCTTCAGATGATGGCGGGGCAGGTTCGGGAGTGTTTGCTGGTGCTCCAGTCTTCGGCACGCGGTGGCTGAATGCCGAAAGTGGCCCGCAATTCTTCGGCCCACCAACAGAATCTCTTGCACGCCCCTGTCGTTGTTTAAAAAATTCTGCATCACCAAATTCAATGTATGTGCAAAACATGGGACGTGCTGGAATTTGCTCACATGTAATGCACGCACAATATTGGTGGCGTTGTCCGATGTCACAAATCCCCAGGAGAGTCCAATTGGGGTAAGCCATTCTGCGATGATGTTCCTCAGTTTCCGTAAGAGGTTGTCAGCTGTGTGCCTCTTATGGAAAGCGGTGATACAAAGTGTAGCTTGCCTAGGAACGAGTTGGCGTTTGCGAGATGCTCAGCAAAAGGGGTATTTTCTCAAATAAGCGCAAACACATACATGTAATAGTTTTCTTTTTCTCCTCCTTCAACGGTAGAAAAGATGGTACCACAGTTTTAACTTCAAATATGAGGAGGAATTTTCAGGCAATATTGGTTCTTTATAATGCCACAATCAGTAGAAGACGTTGGATCTCAAAATAGAAAGAAACTTCATAGTGCAATAATGCCATAAATTAAAATCAATGTATTTATTAACAATTATGCACTCACAATAAGTAAATTAAATAACAGCATATAACCATAAAAATGGTAGATGGTTCTCAGCCTGGGGACACAGCAGATAACACGGACACCCCCTAAATGGAACAGATCCGGACTATTTCACAGAGAGGGACCGTTTGCAGCTCACCCGACCCGACAAACGTGACAGCTCACACAGCCTGAAGCTTTTCGGACATCCAGGTCCTTCGTCAGAGGCATAGTGAGCAGTCAAGCACAGAGAGACTAAATAACCCATATAATCAACAACATGAGGAACAGATGTATACAGAATTAACATTCATTTGCGGTTATCCGGAACCGGAAGAGCCGTACCGCACCATCCAGCGGAAGCGGAAGTGACGTTTTTGCGTGTCAACTTTGCGTATCAGCTTGCGGAAGCGGAAATGACGATTTTTGCGTGTCATAGTGCGTTCCACGAGTTCCGTTCCAGGAAATGCCTTTTCACAACAATTCATCTGATGAACAGAATAGCAATAAACACCACGTCTTGTCCAATAAATTGTCCAACTTGGTACCGGGTACACAGTACCTCAAGCAATTCTCTAATTCCCTGTGAATTAACGGTGGATACTGGACACACGTTTACCACCAACACAGCTGCCAAGACCGGAGTTATCCGCTTTGCAGCAGGATGACTGCTGTGATATTTCATCTTCCTCGCAAAGGACTGTTGGACAGTCAGCTGCTTACTGGAAGTAGTACAAGTGGTCTTCCGACTTCCCCTCTGGGATGACGATCGACTCCCAGCAGCAACGACAGCAGCGCCAGCAGCAGTAGGCATTACACTCAAGGATCCTTTGGAGGAATCCCAGTTAGGAGAGGACTCGTCAGACTTGCCAGTGACATGGCCTGCAGGACTATTGGCGTTCCTGTCTAAGGAGGAAATTGACACTGAGGGAGTTGGTGGTGTGGTTTGCAGGAGCTTGGGTACAAGAGGAAGGGATTTAGTTGTCAGTGGACTGCTTCCGCTGTCACCCAAAGTTTTTGAACTTGTCAACCTAGGTAAAAGCCAATCCCGGGTATCCCGGGAATCCCGGGATTGTCCATTTTTCAATCCTGATACCCGGGATTGAAAAAATGGCCCGGGATTGGCTTCCCTAAGCAACACACGGCTTGGCACCCTGTACGCATTTCTGTTAAAATAATTCCACACCGAAGAGGTGATTTTTTTTGTAATTTGATCAGGCATGTCAATGGCCATATTCATCCCACGGACAACAGGTGTCTCCCCTGGTCCCTGACTTAAACAAACCACCTCACCATCAGAATCCTCCTTGTCAATTTCCTCCTCAGCGCCAGCAACACCCATATCCTCATCCTGGTGTACTTCAACAGTGACATCTTCAATTTGACTATCAGGAACTGGACTGCGGGTGCTCCTTCCAGCACTTGCAGGGGGCATGCAAATCGTGGAAGGCGCCACCTCTTCCCGTCCAGTGTTGGGAAGGTCAGGCATCGCAACCGACACAATTGGACTCTCCTTGGGGATTTATGATTTAGAAGAACGCACAGTTCTTTGCTGTGCTTTTGCCATCTTAACTCTTTTCAGTTTTCTAGCTGGAGGATGAGTGCTTCCATCCTCATGTGAATCTAAACCACTAGCCATGAACATAGGCCAGGGCCTCAGCCGTTCCTTGCCACCCCGTGTCGTAAATGGCATATTGGCACGTTTACGCTTCTCCTCAGATGCTTTTAATTTAGATTTTTGGGTCATTTTACTGAACTTTAGTTTTTTGGATTTTACATGCTCTCTACTATGACATTGGGCATCGGTCTTGGCAGACGACGTTGATGGCATTTCATCGTCTCGGCCATGACTAGTGGCAGCAGCTTCAGCACGAGGTGGAAGTGGATCTTGATCTTTGCCTATTTTACCCTCCACATTTTTGTTCTCCATTTTTTAATGTGTGGAATTATATGCCAGTAATATATCAATAACAATGGCCTACTGTACTGTACTATATATGTATACTGTTGGTCACCAAAATGCTGCACTGTAATATTATATATACTGCTCACAAAAATGCAGCACAGATATGGAATGGATACTTGCAGTGACACAGAGCTGCAAGAAACAGCAATGGCCTACTGTATAACTATATACTGTTGGTCACCAAAATGCTGCACTGTAATACTATATATACTGCTCACAAAAATGCAGCACAGATATGGAATGGATACTTGAAGTGACACAGAGCTGCAAGATACAGCAATGGCCTACTGTACTGTACTACTATAATTATTTACTGGTGGTCCCCAGTCCCCACAATAAAGCACACTGAGCACAGATATTTGCAGTACACTGAGCACAGATATGGAGCGTTTTCAGGCAGAGAACGTAGATATTTTCAGCACACTGAGCACAGATATTTGCAGCACACTGAGCACAGATATTTGCAGCACACTTTGCACAGATTACGGCGCTTTTTTCAGGGAGAGAACGCACCCACGTCCTCTCCGTTCAATCTCCAATGCACGAGTGAAAATGGCGGCGACGCACGGCTCTTTATATAGAATATGAATCTCGCAAGAATCCGACAGCGGGACGATGACGTTCGGGCGCGTTCGTGTTAATGGAGCAAGGCGGGAAGATCCGAGGCTGCCTCGGAACCGTGTAAAATAGGTGAAGTTCGGGGGGGTTCAGATCTCGAGGAACCGAACCCGCTCCTCTCTAGTTGTAATACCATTATATTCAGTGGTCAATTGACTAATGTAATTTTCAGTGGATGCAGTATACCATTTCTGTTTAGTGCCACACAATTGTACAGTATAATAATGATGTACAGAGATATGCTGAGTAGGTGTAGAGTAATGCAGTGGCTCACAACTTGGCCCTTAGGACCTCAAACAGTTCATGTCTTCCAGACCACCTGTGACTCTTTAGAATGTGTCAGTTAGGAAAGAATGCACCACATATTTTAAAATGTACAGTAAGTTAGTAATGAATACACCTGTGTACCAGCTCAGCGGTCTAGAAAAGTTGAATTGTCAGGGGTCCTAAGAACCAAGTTTGAGAAACATTGGTGTAATATGTATACTGTATTATACAATTATAGGCCTTATTCAGAGATGGACACTACTGTCTCCATAATAGCAGCCACCATCAGAATACAGCGAGCATCAATAAGTAAATGGTAATATCAGCCTTACCCTTGTGCACCAGCACACTACAGAGAGAACAAACACTGAGACTCCCATGTTTGTGTCCGTGGACAGTGCAACTGCATGCTATAGAATAGAATCGCTGAGACGCCCATGTTTAGTGTCCATGGATACTGCAACTGCATGCAACAGACAGTACAAACACTGAGACTCCCATTTTTAGTGTCCGTGGACAGTGCAACTGCGTGCTACAGAGTAGAATCGCTAAGACGCCTATGTTTAGTGTCTGTGGACAGTGCAACTGCGTGCGACAGAGTACACGCACTGAGACGCCCGTGTTTAGTGTCTATGGACAGTGCAACCACGTGCAACAGAGAGTACAAACACTGAGACTCCCATGTTTAGTGTCCGTGGACAGTGCAACTGCATGCTATAGAATAGAATCGCTGAGACGCCCATGTTTAGTGTCCATGGACACTGCAACTGCATGCAACAGACAGTACAAACACTGAGACTCCCATTTTTAGTGTCCGTGGACAGTGCAACTGCGTGCTACAGAGTAGAATCGCTAAGACGCCTATGTTTAGTGTCTGTGGACAGTGCAACTGCGTGCGACAGAGTACACGCACTGAGACGCCCGTGTTTAGTGTCTATGGACAGTGCAACCACGTGCAACAGAGAGTACAAACACTGAGACTCCCATGTTTAGTGTCCATGGACAGTGCAACTGCGTGCGGCAGAGTACAAGTGCTGAGACTCCCATGTTTAGTGTCCATGGAGAGTGAATGACAATTAGAGGCATCAAAAAATAAAATGTAGAATACATTAGGAATTCTCAAATTGCATGATGTCCATTAAAGGTGAGAAGTTACTCGCTTTACCTGGTTGAATATTTGAAAGAGCTCTAGGAATATGTGTGTACATTTAAAAGGTGCAACTTCTAGTTTGATATTCCTAGTAGAAAGCCAAAATGTGCCTCCTGGTATTATTTGAAGGACATGTCTATGGTGTTTATGAGCTTTCCACAGGAAGTCGCTTTGTCAATGGCTTGCCGACATTGCACTTAGAAATGCGGATATTGGTCATGGCGTCATTGGCTGTTGGTACTTCAGAGGAAAATGGTATGTGTTTGCAAGATTTGGATGAGTATCATATTCTGTCAAGACGGTATTACTGTATGCCACTGGGGTCATTGGTGTGATCAAATAGAGCCAATGGAAGCAAATCAGAATAGGCATCCTTGGGTGCAGAAACATAGGACCTCAAATATTGCTTGAGATTTGGTTAACTCCTTCAGTCCTGCAGTAGCCTAAGGTAGCTAAATAATTTCTGTAATGAGGATATAAGAAATATGGGAAGGGGAGGGGGGACTCCGCCGACACAATCAATTATGACCCAAATAACTCCAAAGCTTTCAGAAATTGGTAGATCAGTGCTGGAATCCATTAAGATTTCATCTAGGGTAACTTGGTATAAGAAAAGGCATCAGAGGTCCTATTAGGTTGAAGCCTTTGGAAATCACAAAACAGCAAATATTTTTCTTATGTACAACACCTACTAGAAAAATAAAAGAAACACTTGAACTGAATGGAACCTTCAGGGATAAGACTCATGTGAATATCACATGAGCCAAGGGTATTTTTCAATGGTACTATGGGGATTCCAAGTCCTTGAATGAGATTGTAGTCTCTTAAGTCTTGGAAGGTAGAAAATAATGTTTGTTTAAAAAACAAACAAACAAACAAACAAACAAACATTTACCATAATAGACTATAGAGAATTTTAATTATTTATGTTTTCCTTGAAGAGCCTTAATATTCTCCATGCATGACCTCTACCTCCCAAACAATAAAGTTGTCCAGCTTTTGTGAATGTTCGTATAGGTTTTGCAGTGGAAGTATAAGTAAGGGGTGTTTGATCCAAGGAGCCAAATTGCATATTTCATAAACTGATCTGGGTCTTGGTTGTTTCAAGTATGTTGTTTGATACAGTGGTCTACCATATAGCACAAGGCTATCAAACCAAGGGCCTTATTCAGAGCTGATCGCAGACGTGCGAAAAAACATCTAAGATCAAAATGTTAGGCATGCGTGGGAACGCCTAGCACAGGACTAGTCCACCCCGCCCCTAACCCTCCCCTTCCCCGCAGATGTGCAAAAGCATTGCACAGCGGCGATGCTTTCGCACCTGTCGAGTAGCTCGGGGACGTGCCGTGAGGTAAATTTCCCAGGAGGCACTGGTTAGAGCCAGATCTACACACAATATATGAGCCAAATGGTTCATATGGGCATTATACAAAGGTTCAGCAGTATAAACGCCTGGAAATTTGGTGAGTTTTGATCAGAGATGGACGGGAAAGATAAGTAGGTGAGGCACTGCCTCGCCTGTCATAGACTTTTTACTCCAGACATTTGACTATAAAAATGATTAAAATAATACAAAGAAGATATTTTTAACATATTCTTTGTATTTTTCATATGCTTTATACAGTCAAAACTCTGGCACATACTGTACGTGAGTATGACAGGAAAGGCTCTGCCTCACCCGACCGCACATCACTAGGCTAGCTCCCTGACTACACAGCCTAGCTCAGAGGTTCACAAACTGTGTGCCGTGTCTCCCTGGGGTGCCTCGGGACACTTGCAGGGGTGCCCTGGGTTGGTGGTCCAGGACCAATTCAAATTATTCATGGTCAATATAATAGGCAAAACCAGTGCTGGTGGCTGCCAGTCATAAATATGTGGCCAAACAGAAGCAAATCTTGTCCCTCACCACACAACTGACCCTAAGGATGACATATAAACACAATCTATTTAATGTAATATTTCTTTCTAAATTTCTCAATAAGAAATTTTTGGCCTAGGGGTGCCGAGAAAAAAATTCTGATATTATAGGGCGCCGTGATTCAGAAAAGTTTGGAAAACCACTGGCCTAGCTGCAAAGGCAGGCAGCTAACAGCCATGTTTTTCACTGCAGCGGGTGCGTGTGACATCACGTAGCCGCCGCATCCCACCCCGCAAATGGTCTGGACACGCCTGCATTGTCTGGACTGCACCCCCCCCCCCAACACCATCGCAACGCCGTCCCAACGCGACTTCCTCTGCCTTTCAATCATAGGGCTTCAGCCTGCGATTCCTGTAGCTGCAGCAACCAGGTCTGAATTAGGCCCCAAGAGTGGCTGGAGGCTCCCAAAGCAAGATATAAAAGAGAGGATCATAAGTGCATTTTATACTCTTGTCTGTACTCCACTTGGAATTTATTTATAAACAACCAGGGGTTAAAGTGTGTGTGTGGGGGGGGACGAGGTGGAACTGAGTTCCACCACCTGTAATGGTAGGGGGAACTAGTTCCACCTCCATGGCCCTGCACAGTAATTCCAACAGAAGAGCACACCACATCACCTACCTCAATAGATGATGCAGGCGGTGCCAGTGTTATTGATGAGCTGTAGCTAATCCCCACCACCACCACCACCCTTCCTCAGGGCCCAATGGCTCTATTGTCCTCCTCATTCTACAACCCATCCCTCCTGGTACTCACACACATGCTGTGTCTGTCGGACAGTATTTGTCCTCTCCTCAAGTCCCAGTGGCTTCCTTTTGGAGAGGGGTGCCGAAAACCCTAGCACTGGCCCTCGCTCCGCTTAATGTGAGGGGAAGGGGGGTAGGTGGCGGGGTAAATGAGTTCCACCACCTGCCAGGACTATTTTAAGCCCTCTAAGCAACACATTTCTTACAAAAATCAGTATTTCATTATTTTCTAGTCTGCATAAAGGAACTGACAATACAGTATATACATGTTATGATTCTTATGAACTTAAAATTGCATTTATTTTTTTTTACAGAAAAAAGCTACTAATAATGTGAAAAGTTCCAGGAGCTTAAAAAAATTATTGGACAAAATAGGGATTGTGGGGAAAATATTTTTACCCATACACACAACTGACTTTCTATCAGTTTTACTCTATATTTATTCATATTAAAGGACACTCCTCAGTCTGAAATTCATGATAACAAAACCCATACTTTGCATTCAGATTCATAATAAATGTAATTACAATGTGAAGTCTGGGATCCAGACCATAGGTCGACAGTCATTGGGTCGACCCCGTATGATCCACAGGCACAAGGTCGACGTGGACAAAAGGTCGACATCAGCATATAAAAGGCCGACACCCGGAAAAGTCAACATGATCAAAAGGTCGACAGGTTCATATGCTCGACATGACAGTGGTCAACACGTTTTTTTTTCATGTTTTTGGACTGTTTCCTTCCTTGACTATTCATGTCACAAATCATAACCTTTAGTAACCTTGTGTCGAGCAAAAATGCAAAAAAAGTGTGTCAACCATTTTTGTGTTTACTATTATCATGTCAACCTTATGCCCTGTCAACCTTTTGTACCTATCGACCTTTTCCAGTGTCGACCTTTCATATGTCAACCTTGTGCCTGTTGAACATATGGGGTCAACCTAATAAATGTAGACCTACTGAATGTACTGTAAATTTCCTATACCCCACAAGTGAAACCTGTAAATCTGTCCAAGTGTATACAGATGTACCCACATTCATTGCGGCTACATCTTGGCGTAGTCGCGCCTAACCGTGTGCACATCTATGGTGCGTGTTCGTCCCACTTGCAGTGAATGGGGAAGCTAAATACACAGCTCGGCGCGGCTATACGTAGGCACGCCTAGCTGCACCGAGAGTGCCTGTCCGCAGCAGATGTAGCCACTATGAGCGTGGCTACATCTGTAATGGTAAGGGTCGTTGGGTCAACTCAACTTAGGTCGACAGTCATTAGGTCGACCACTGAAGGTCGACATGGGCATTAGGTCGACATGCAATATAGTAGTAGGTCGATAGGCGAAAAGGTCAACATCAGTTTTTGGACTGTTTTTAGTGTAGTTTTCTTCGTAAAGTGACGGGGAACCCCAATTAGTGCACCGTGTCCCCTTGCATGGCTCGCTTTGCTCGCCATGCTTCGGGCAAGGTGCCTCGCTCCGCTACCACTTCGCTCGGCACAGGTTACCGTTCCAATCGTAGTCCACGTGCATAATCAAGTACGGTAAAATCCAAAAATTAAAAAAAACAACAACTCATGTCGACCTTTTGACTTGTCGACTTAGCACATGTCGACCTAACGCATGTCGACCTTCAGTGGTCGACATAGTGACTGTCGACCTAAGCTGTGTCGACCTAACGACCGTATTCCATCTGTAACTAGTACAAGTACATACCACCATATTTCAGGAAGCAAAATCAGGACACTTCTAAACCAAACCCAGATCCATGAAATCAAGATCTGCTCAAACCACACAGATGTTACCAAGAACCAACATCCTGTTTGGGTTTTGCAAATCGAGAATGCCTCTAAATTGTCAAGTGACCATTGTGTAGGGCATAGTGTAGTTCAATCAAATAATTTCCTACCAGCCGTAAATATGAACCTTAAGTGTGTGAATGAATGTAAAGAAACTGCCAGTTACTTCAGTCAAGTTTCAGCAATTAATTCAACCTTAGACCAACCCCGGGCGCTTGTTTTGCGCATGTGTCGAGGTCAATGCAGATTGAACATTGTGAAAGTCGAGATCATTGATCTACGTATTGAACATGATGTAAGTCCACACTAAACATTTATGGAACATCTGCTAGCCCATAAATGCCACATATTTTGTTCATGGTACAGCAAGCATTTGGGAAGTGATCACAGTGTTCTGACATCCTGTTTGCTATAGAGATCAATGATCTCTGTTCTACCGTCTGTCCACGCTGCGGTGACAGCAGATTGCTATGAACATATCACATGTGCAAAGCAAGTGCTCCTGTATATGTTCCCCCAGTGTATATGCTACATAAGGCACCTTCATAGTGGTAGATGAACAAACATCTATATGCAAATATAAGCTACAAAGATTTGTGGTTTTTATAAATGCAGATTCTAAATGTGATATTTATGCTGTCTGACAGATGCACTCTGGTGGAAATTGTAAAAAAAAAAATGTGTACTGTTTATAGCTACTGCCTTGTTCTATAGCAGTGATGGGGAACCTTTGGGACACCAGCTGTTGTAGAACTACACATCCCAGCATGCCCTTCTTCAGTTTTAGCTTGGCCAAATAGCAAAACTGTAGCAGGGCATGCTGGGACGTGTAGTTCAGCAACAGCTGGAGTGCCAAATGTTCCCCACCACTGTTCTAGAGGCATCCTTCCTGCAATCTGCTACTTCAGAGCATGGCTGGTGACGTAAGCACTGTTGGACATGGGATAGCAAAGTTAGGGGCTAAAAAACATTATAAAAAAAACTTTTTTTTGCAACCAATAAGATGGTGCCACTGTTCACATCTCTCCCCATAGGAAGAACTCCACTGTACTTACTGCCAGTTAAATGCCTGCTCAGTTGAGATGTCAGTCACTGGTGGTCCCTACAGCAAGTGTACACACAGCCAGATGCGCAGATATATCTGTAGTTATATATCTGGCATCGGCTGTGCTGCACAGCCAACGTGATAGGTCTGTGAAAATCATCGTTCACAGACATATTGGGGGTACACACCCACCGAAGGGCTTCCGATATATCGTCCTATACTGTATATCTGCCAATGTGTACCCAGCTTCAGAATTAGTTGTGGCATTAGCATAAAGGCACAGGCTCGGTTGCAGGGAAAAAAAAAGCAGCCACGTCTCCGTGCACCCGAACCATAAAGGGGGGTACACACGTAGAGATGTGTGCTGAGCGATCTATCACAGAACGCTCAGCACACATCTCTCCCCCCGCTCAGCACACAATCTAGTCAGATTGCTTCGAAATTAAGTAAAAATCGCTCCGTGTGTACCCCCCTTTAGTGAGATCCGAATGGACTGTCTCACTGCAATAACTATTAAGAGCCAGGCTTTATTATCCATTTCTGAATCCTATTTATTATTAAAATAAATGAAGGATTGTCACCAACTACCCCTACGTGCTGTGAAAGTAATGTAACTTGTACATGTATATACTGCCAAGCACTTCAAAAAGCAAAACTGACATACAGTACAAACATGCCCCTTCCAAGATCCACTCAAACCACATCCAGATCAAAGTCATGCCAACAGCCACCCAAACCATGCCCACTTTACCAAGAACAAATGTCCCATTCAAGGTCCACAAAAATCCAACCAAAATATCCGTAGTAGTTAATTTCTGCCCCCATAGGGTCATGTGGTATTATTAAGGGCACCAAAGTTTTAATTTACTTAGAATCAAAAGAAGAGATTAGGTAATCCATATAAAAAGCGAATATATCGATACATACAGTACAATTTATTATTTACAGCGTTTCTGTATGAATAATGCACTCCTTACTGTGTATAGTACTATACAGCATATCAAGCATTTGAGAATGGATTAGTATGATTTGCCGACTTGGTCGAGTAGAGTATGCCAGCACGGTAGTAATGTTAGTTAGAGCATTGTACTGTAACCGCGTCGGCACTATAATTTTTTAAACATGATCGTAAAGCATCCTGTGTTAGTGCCGATCCAGTTACAATGCTTTAACTAACATTAGTACCATGTTAGTATACTCTGCCTGACATTGCGGTGCCGACAGTGTCAATAACTACTTGCCTTTGAGAAGTGGTCAGAGTATTCCGAAGTCCTGATTGCTATAATGATCAATGGGCCTAATTCAGATCTGATCGTAGCAGCAAATTTGTTAGCAGATGACCAAAACCATGGGGGGTCATTCCGAGTAGGTCGCTCGCTAGCTATTTTTTGCAACGCTGCGAACAGATAGTCACCACCTATAGGGAAGTGTACTTTTGCTTTGCAAGTGTGCGAACGCATGTGCAGCCGAATGGTGCAAAAAAAGTTTTGTGCAGTTTCTGAGTAGCTCAGAACTTACTCAGCCGCTGTGATCACTTCAGCCTGTTTTTGTTCGGAACTGACGTCAGACACCCGCCCTGCAAACACTTGGACACGCCTGCGTTTTTCCAAACACTTCCAGAAAACGGTCAGTTGACACCCACAAACGCCTTCTTCCTGTCAATCTCCTTGCGATCCGCTGTGCGAATGGATTCTTCGTTAAATCCATCGCTCAGCAACGATCCATTTTGTACCCGTATGACGCGCCTGTGCATTGCGGTGCATACGCATGCGCAGTTGTGACCTGATCGCAGCGTAGCGAAAAATCCTAGCGTGCGATCAGGATGGAATGACCCCCCATGGTTTTCCCATCTGCTAACAAATTTGCTGCTACAATCAGGTCTGAATTAGGCCCAATGGGGGTCATTCCGAGTTGTTCGCTCAGTATTTTTTCCTCGCAACGGAGCGATTAGTCGCTAATGCGCATGCGCAATGTCCGCAGTGCGACTGCGCCAAGTAAATTTGCTATGCAGTTAGGCGACGACGGAGGAAGCAGGTGGGCGGCGACGGAGGCGGGGCCGGGCAAATGACGTCATTAGGCCACACCCACCACACAAGCAAATACCGCTATTGGGCAGTATTTGCATATGGGTGGAGCTTCAATGACGCGATTAGCATATAATCGCATCGTTAAGCCCCGCCCCCTCCGTCAGGTCCTCGATTCGGCTGTTGAAGTGACTCATGCAGGCCCCACCCCTAGCATTCAGCGCTCGCATAAATGCAATCTGCGCATGCGCGAGTCCGAAATGACAAGGGGCGGGACCAGCACCATTACGTCATGCGGTTGGTGTCATTTATTTAAAGGACAGCTTCTGCTCCCCACATTCCCGCCCGCTTTGACTCATTTCACGGGGTCTGCACCGCGACATCATGAGTCCGGGGATGTTCTTGACTATTTAAATGCCCGCCTCTGCTCCCCACATACCCGTCCTCTGTGGCTCATTTGAATAAAATGCCGCCCTTATCGTGACGTCCGTGCGGGCCACACCCCCCAGCATTCGGCACTCGCAAAAATGCAATCTGCGCATGTGCGAGTCCAGAATGATAAGGGGCGGGGCCAGCACCATTACGTCATGCGGTGGGTGTCGTTTATTTAAATGCCGGCTTGTTCTGCTCCAGTCCACTCATTTCCGCCCGCTTTGACTTTGTTCACGGGTCTGCACCGCGGCGCGACGTCATGAGGCCGGGGATGTTCTTGAGTTAATTTAAATGCCGGCGTCTGCTCCCCGTCCTCTGTGGCTCATTTAAATAAGATGCCGCCCTTATCGTGACGTCGTCCGTGCGGCCCACACCCCCCATCATTCAGGACTCGCAAAACTGCAATCTGCTGTGGGCGTGGCCTGCACGGACGACGTCATTATATGGGCTTCATGTTATTGAAATGAGCTACCGTGGGCGGGAATGTGAGGATCCACTTCATGATGTCGCGGTTCAGGCCCCGCCCCCTGTCATTCCGGATCGCGCATCAATCAGTACTGAAAAACCGGGAGGACCCGGAGGTTTAGCGGGGCAGCGGGAGGGTCAGGTAAAAAACGGGAGACTCCCGCGGAATGCGGGAGGGTAGGCAACCCTGCTTTAAAGAGTGCATGGTCTGGGCCCCTTAATGTATATATATATATATATATATATAGTAAACACTGCTAGTGCATGCATAATAATGTACCAAATTAATAACAGCAATGTACTGCTAAAAATACACCACAATCCTATGTAGTATAAGGTAATATATGTATAATGTATAATTAATGCAGTCTGGAGCCTGATCCCTAGAGGAGGGAGGGTTGGGGGGGGGGTCCTCATGCAGTGGGGCCTACCGGGGGTTTCCCCTCTACCCCTGTGGGTCAGTCCAACCCTGAGAGCAGCTATGAACAGATCACAGCAGAAAGTTAGAAAGATATCATGGTGTGCAAAAACAGCTGCTAGTGCAGGTACTAGTATACCGAAGTTCAGACATAAAACACAGCACATAGAATACCACTCAAACCAGCGCTTGTATGGGGATCGCTTTTTTTTAATGTTCTCCTGAAGTCTTTTCTCTCATGAGGTATTATCTCAATATTGTACCGGAAAGAGAGAAAGATGAGCAGGACAAAAACCTTTTTAAAAACACATATTTACAAGGTTTTACGCGTAAAACCTTTTTAAAAACACATATTTATTAACAATACACTCCACATGTAGACATAAAACATTAGTTGCCAAGTTTGTAAATTTGCACAAAATGGGGCATTCACAAATGGATCATATCCTGGTTCAAGTTAGTGGCTAATCACCAGATTCAGGTGAGAACTGGCAATAGACAGTTATTAAATGCACATCGTGTATCAGATCCTCCCGGCTGCAACAAGGGATTCCCTCTTGTCATAGTTCACCTTTCTGGATCGGTAATAGTTAAACCACGTCCCTGTCCTCCAAGAATCATCCACTGGGGCACCCATGCGTTCCGACCCTTTCCTGGGTCTTTCTCAAGGTAAGCTCCTGTAGTGAATGCCTTAACAATCCCAAGGTCCGGTTTAAATAACCCTTCCTTCTTCCCTATTGGTCCTGGCACACTTGGTCTCTATACAGAAAATTTATAATATCCATGTCACAGGGGTGGTCCCAGCGCACAAAGAACCAGAGACACAGAGAACATTCTAGTAAATGATACTCATTACAAAGAGCTTTTTAACAACTGATATACAAAGCAGAGAGCATCTCGATAAGCAATATGCAATACAGAGGACACTCTAGTGACTACTATACTATGCCAACCCTATAAAATGCAGACACACTCAAGTACTGTGTCCTTACAGTACAGGCCTCCAAAATACTGTATCAAGTAGCTTTACAATGCAGACAGTAACAGCACTTTATTATACAGATTACAGACCTATAGACCTTTACCATTCAGGCACCTGAAACCTGGTGCTTTACAATTCAGTCTTCTCAATCTCTGTTGGTGATAAAGTGCAAACTGTAGATTTCTAACGAACACCCAAATTAATTAATTAACCCCCTGCAGTCCCACTGGAGGACAAGTTCTCTGATTGGTGTTCACTTTCAGTGGCAAACGCAGGATTTTTAGAGTGGGGTTTCCAAATGCAGTCCACAATTTCTACTCTGTGGAAAATTAGCGCCAGTGCAGGAGTCTGGGGGAGCGGTAGAAGAACCTAGTAACAACCCTGGACATTAATGTACACATTGGTCTTTTTATACACTGGATACTGTATGGATTAGCATTATAGATGGTCTATAGTATTGGCTGTATCAAACATATTTAAATAATATAAATAAGTGGTCAGGAAAAGGTTAAACATACCATAATAAATAAATACACAAATATAATAGCACAAGTACTGCACTTTCTAAGCAACTTTCTCCCACTTCATGGTAAGGCTCCTGTCTGTTCTACCTGGAACCTGGAAGCCACTCTCTGGTCCAGTGCAATGACTGAAGACTCAGATCCACACACAAAGCAAACTTGGTAGAAGAAGCTGCTACCACTGGGCATGTGCAGCAGCTCTGCTCTGCCCCTTACACTGCATGTTGTAGCAGCGGTTCTCACATTGCTATTGTGGTCATAATTTGAGCTACTTGCCAGATGGAGGGGGGTTTCTAGGCAACCAGAACCCATCCAACCAACCCCCCCCCCCCCCCCCCCGCATCTGCCTATGACTTTCAGCCTTTACCCAATGGGTGTTTGGTGACCTCCCTGGCACACTGATTGGTTAACTGACAGTGCCTTAACTCATTCGGCATGCTAGGAGTCATCTAATGTTTTCGGCAGCGTTCCCAACATACTGTACCCGCATCTGCATTTTTCTGAGCATGCGCAGCGACAGTTTACTTATGTTATGCATGCTATGCAAACTGGCTCAAATCCCACTCCATACCAGCACCATTATGCGCAATGTTACAGAAAAAAATCACAGAAAAAAGTGATACGATTAATTTAAGCCCTAAAAAGGAAAACAGAGCTATATTCAATTGGTAAACCTGAAAAATCATTTTTAATAAAATGAGTGGTTCTAATGCATAGTTAACGATTTTCTGGCTGCAACCCCCGGGAGGCGGCAGTCAGGTCGGCAGCATTTGGGGTGTGTCAATTAAAGTGGGCGATGTTGGGTCACGATGCACCATCATGGCTCCCCCTTGCGCTACAGAAAGTCGATATTGCTGGCATGGTAGAAGGTAGGGGGCCATTTGATGTGATTTGTCGCAAATCATGTCATCACGCTGGCCGGACAGCAACTTCACTTAAGAAATGGGCGTCTGTAAGGGGCCTCTGAGAGACTTGCCAGCTTTTCTGGGCGCCCGGGAAAGCCCCTGCAAGAAGTTCACTGGATGTAACAAGGTTTTCTACTCTCCTGGGATCCCGGGAGAGCTCCCCAAAATTCGGAAGTCTCCAGTACATCCGTGAGAGTAGGCAAAGCTGATATAGTGTGCGCTTCATGAATGAGGCCTATTCAGTGAATATCATAAAAAGAAAAAAACTTCAGAAATACTGGTGAGATATTAGAACACAATGGGATAATTTAACAGTTAGCGCCAGCAGCTGTCCCTCCCACGCGCCTGGCGGAGCTATTCAATTGTTGCTCCTGTCGGGCGCAACCAGCTTGCGGTGCTGGCATTTCAGCTTGCACTCCCCAGTCGAGGTGAGATGAAATGTGAAAAAAGTGACCTGTTTGGGAACCCAAACTGCACTTTTCACGATTGCGCCCATTTGTTTAGTCGGGTTTAGCTGCTTTCTGTGGCTAAACCCGACACTAATGGGCACGATCGGCAAGATAACCAGCATCAATTGAATATCATCCCAGTGAACTTCCGTCGCTTTTTACGGGAGATTGGGTAGTGACAACAATTGAATTACCCCCAATGACCTACTATCCAGATCTGACTCCAGCACAGAACTTCAACACCATCAGCTTCTTATCATGCACCTTGTGATTCTCATCCACTATATCGGGACACATACGTGGGCCATACAATTTGGTTGCATTTGTCATAAGAATTTACGAAGTGTGGCAATGGGAAAAAGCAGGTTGGCTGTATGAACTTTGCTTAATTTACAGTAGATACATTTGTCTCCCCAATCTTTATGGTTGAGATTTTTTAAGACACTCACATCACTACTGTGGGCTGCTGGGAGACTGTATATCCATTTATTACGTAACACACGGGTTACGGTCGTTAGGTCGACACAACTTAGGTCGACACTCATTAGGTCGACCACTGAAGGTCGACAATGCCATTAGGTCGACATGCATTAGGTCGACAGGTCAAAAGGTTGACATGAGTTTTTCACATTTTATTTAATTTTTTTGGATTTTTTCATACTTAACTATCCACGTGGACTACGATTGGAACGGTAACCTGTGCTGCGCGCAGCGGTAGCGGAGCGAGGCACCTGGCCTGAAGCATGGCGAGCGAAGCGAGCCATGCCAGGGTGACACAGTGCACTAATTTGGGTTCCCCGTCACTTTACGGAGAAAACAACACCAAAAACAGTCAAAAACCTCATGTCCACCTTTTGACCCGTCGACCTAGTACATGCCGACCTAATGACCATGTCAACCTATTGTCTCTGCCGACCTAATGCATGTCGACTTTCCATGGTCGACCTAATGACTGTCAACCTAACTTGTGTCTATCCAACGACCCATACCCTAACACGCACCAGGTTTTTTTTTATCAAAGCTTGGAGAGAGAAAATGTAGAGAGCTAAACTACCAACCAATCAGATCCTGTAATTTTTCAAACACAACCTGCAAAATGACAGATAGGAGCTGATTGGTTGGTACTTTATTTCTCTCCACTTTATCTCTCTCCAAGCTTTGATACATTTCCTCTACAGTCCCCTACATGCACTCCTGTTACTGAGAAAGTATACACACAAAAAAAAAAAAAAAGAGTAATTGACTTGTTTAGCGCCGAATGCCCAGCAGCCGCACAAGTATGACTATAACGGTCTTATTTTGCTTTCTCTGTGTGATTACAAAGATCAGAGCAAAGCAATTTAATTATCATTATTGGTTTAAAACTGACCCCTTGGAAACCAACTGAGATTGTAGATTAATTGATCTGTTCAGCAAAGGCCCTATTAATAAATAAATGGATATGGATAGTTTATATGACCACTGTATCACTTTCAAAAGGCATAAATAATTATTACATTAAAGAAAAACCACATCAGAATTAAAATACAGGTTGAGCATCCCATATCCAAATATTCCGAAATACGTAATATTCCAAAATACAGAATTTTTTGAGTGAGAGTGAGATAGTGAAACCTTTGTTCTCTGATGGCTCAATGTACACAAACTTTGTTTAATGCACAAAGTTATTAAAAATAAGATTTTAAACCTATCGGTAAATCTATTTCTCCTAGTCCGTAGAGGATGCTGGGGACTCAGTAAGGACCATGGGGTATAGACGGGCTCCGCAGGAGATAGGGCACCTAAAAAGAACTTTGACTATGGGTGTGCACTGGCTCCTCCCTCTATGCCCCTCCTCCAGACCTCAGTTAGAGAACTGTGCACAGAGGAGATGGACAATACAAGGCAGGATTTAGCAATCCAAGGGCAAGATTCATACCAGCCCACACCAATCATACCATGTAACCTGGAACATACATAACCAGTTAACAGTATGAACAAACGACAGTAACGGTCCAAGACCGATGTCAACTGTAACATAACCCTTATGTAAGCAACAACTATATACAAGTCTTGCAGAGTTTCCGCACTGGGACGGGCGCCCAGCATCCTCAACGGACTAGGAGAAATAGATTTACCGATAGGTTTAAAATCTTATTTTCTCTTACGTCCTAGAGGATGCTGGGGACTCCGTAAGGACCATGGGGTTTATACCAAAGCATCCAATCGGGCGGGAAAGTGCGTATGACTCTGCAGCACCGACTAAGCAAACGCTAGGTCCTCATCAGCCAGGGTATCAAACTTGTAGAATTCAGCAAAAGTGTTTGACCCCGACCAAGTCGCCGCTCGGCAAAGCTGTAATGCCGAGACGTCCAAGAAGAGCCTACCTTCCTAGTGGAATGGGCTTTAACCGAATTTGGTACCGGCAATCCAGCCGTAGAATGAGCCTGCTGAATCGTATTACAGATCCAGCGAGCAATAGTCTGCTTCAAAGCAGGTTCGCCAATCTTATTAGCAGCATACGGACAAACAGAGCCTCTGTTTTCCTAATTTTAGCCGTTCTGGCTACATAAATCTTTAAGGCCCTGACTACATCCAGGTATCTGGAATCCTCCAGGTCACTTCTAGCCACAGGCACCACAATAGGTTGATTCATATGGAATGAAGAAACCACTTTAGGCAAAAATTGCGGACGTGTCCTCAATTCAGCTCGATCCACATGAAAAATCAAGTAGGGGCTTTTGTGTGACAAAGTCGCCAATTCAGACACTCGCCTTGCTGATGCCAAGGCCAACAGCATGACCACCTTCCAGGTCAGAAATTTCAACTCAACCTTGGTAAGTGGTTCAAACCAGTGTGATTTTAAGAACTGCAACACCACGTTCAAGTCCCATGGTGCCACTGGAGGCACAAAAGGGGGCTGGATGTGCAGCACTCCCTTTACAAACGTCTGGACTTTTGGAAGAGAAGCCAATTCCTTCTGAAAGAAAATTGAGAGGGCCGAAATCTGTACCTTAACAGAGCCTAATTTCAGGCCCATATCCACTCCTGTCTGTAGGAAGTGGAGAAAACGACCCAGATGAAAATCTTCCGTAGGCGCATTCTTGGACTCACACCAAGACACTTACTTTCGCCAGATACGGTGATAATGTTTTACCGTCACCTCCTTCCTAGCCTTTATTAAAGTAGGGATGACCTCTTCCGGAATCCCCTTTTTCGCTAGGATTCGGCGTTCAACCGCCATGCCATCAAACGTAACCGCGGTAAGTCTTGAAATACACAGGGCCCCTGTTGCAACAGGTCTTCCCTGAGAGGAAGAGGCCAGGGATCTCCTGTGAGCATCTCTTGTAGATCCGAGTACCAGGCCCTTCGAGGCCAGTCTGGGACAACGAGTATCGTCTGTACTCTTCTTCGTCTTATGATCCTCAACACTTTTGTGATGAGAGGAAGAGGAGGAAACACGTAGACCGATTTGAACACCCACGGTGTTACCAGAGCGTCTACTGCTACTGCCTGAGGGTCCAGAGACCTGGCACAATACCTCTGAAGCTTTTTGTTGAGGCATGACGCCATCATGTCTATTTGAGGAGTTCCCCAAAGACGCGTTACGTCTGCAAAGACTTCTTGATGAAGTCCCCACTCTCCTGGATGGAGATCGTGTCTGCTGAGGAAGTCTGCTTCCCAGTTGTCCACTCCCGGAATGAAGACAGCCGACAGAGCGCTTACATGATTTTCCGCCCAGCGAAGGATCCTTGTGGCTTCCGCCATCGCGACTCTGCTTCGTGTCCCGCCTTGGCGGTTCACATGAGCCACTGCTGTGACATTGTCTGATTGAATCAGAACTGGTAGGTTTCGAAGAAAACTCTCCGCTTGTCGAAGGCCGTTGTAAATGGCCCTGAGTTCCAACACATTGATGTGTAGACAGGACTCCTGGTCTGACCAAAGACCCTGAAACTTTTTTCCCTGTGTGACCGCTCCCCATCCTCGGAGGCTCGCGTCCGTGGTAACCAGGATCCAATCCTGAATTCCGAACCTGCGACCCTCCAGGAGGTGAGCACTTTGCAACCACCACAGGAGGGACACTCTGGCCCCTGGGGACAGAGTTATTTTCCGATGTAAGTGCAGATGGGACCCGGAACACTTGTCCAGAAGGTCCCATTGAAAAGTCCTTGCATGGAACCTTCCGAAGGGAATGGCCTCGTAGGCCGCCACCATTTTTCCCAGAACTCGAGTGCATTGGTGAACTGACACCCTTTTCGTTTTTAGCAGGTCTCTGACCATGTTCTGGATGTCCTGGGCTTTCTCTATTGGGAGGAAGACCTTCATTTGTTCCGTATCCAGTATCATACCTAGGAACGGTAGTCGAGTTGTCGGAATCAACTGTGACTTCGGTAGATTTAGAATCCAACCGTGTTGCTGGAGCACTCTCAGAGAGAGCGCCACACTGCTCAGCAATTTCTCCCTTGATCTCGCTTTTATCAGGAGATCATCCAAGTATGGGATAATTGTGACTCCATGCTTGCGCAGGACCACCATCATTTCCGCCATTATCTTGGTGAAAATCCTCGGGGCCGTGGAGAGTCCAAACGGCAACGTCTGAAATTGGTAATGACAATCCTGTACAGCGAATCTCAGGTATTCCTGATGGGGGGCATATATGGGGACATGAAGGTACGCATCCTTTATGTCCAGAGACACCATAAACTCCCCTTCCTCCATGTTGGCTATTATCGCTCTGAGAGATTCCATTTTGAATTTGAATCTTTTTATGTACAGGTTTAGGGATTTCAGATTCAAAATAGGTCTGACCGAACCGTCCGGTTTCGGGACCACAAATAGGGTTGAGCAGTAACCTCTTCCCTGCTGGTGCAGGGGAACCTTGATTATCACTTGCTGTATACACAGCGTCTGAATTGCAGCTAACACTATATCCCTTTCCGATGTGGAAGCTGGTAGGGCCGATTTGAAAAATCGGCGCGGGGGCACCTCCTCGAATTCCAATTTGTAACCCTGGGAAACTATGTCCAACACCCAGGGATTCAGGTCTGAACTGACCCAGGCCTGACTGAAAAGTCGAAGACGTGCCCCCACCGGTGCGGACTCCCTCAGAGGGAGCCCCAGCATCATGCTGTGGGTTTTGGAGCAGCCGGGGAGGACTTTTGTTCCTGGGCACCTGTCGAAGCAGGTGCTCTTTTGCCTCTGCCCTTACCTCTGGCGAGGAAAGAGGATCCCCGACCTCTTCTGGACTTGTGCGACCGAAAGGACTGCATCTGATAGGGTGTTACTTTCTTTTGCTGTTGGGGAATATATGGTAAAAAATTTGATTTACCTGCTGTAGCTGTGGAAACCAGGTCCGTCAGCCCATCCCCAAACAATACATCACCCTTATAGGGTAGTACTTCCATATGTTTTTTGGAATCCGTATCACCCGTCCATTGGCAAGTCCATAAGGATCTTCTCGCCGAGATAGACATGGCATTGGCCCTAGAAGCTAGCAGTCCAATGTCCCTTTGAGCATCCCTCATAAATAACACTGCGTCTTTTATATGGGCTAGAGTTAAGAATATAGTATCCTTATCCATATTATCAAATTGATCTGTCAGCTCATCTGTCCAAGCTGCAATTGCGCTACACACCCATGCCGACGCAATCGTCGGCCTTAGCACAGCACCTGTATGAGAATAAATACACTTTAAGGTAGTTTCTTGCCTGCGATCTGCAGGGTCCTTAAGGGCTGCTGTGTCAGGAGACGGTAGCGCCACTTTCTTGGACAGGCGCGTCAGGGCCTTGTCCACAGTGGGGGGTGATTCCCAAATCTCCCTGTCCTGCTTAGGGAAGGGGTTTGCCATATAAATTCTTTTGGGGATCTGCGGTCTCTTTTCCGGAGTCTCCCAAGCTTTTCCAAAGAATTCATTTAATTCATGAGATGTGGGAAAGTTAATAATCTGTTTCTTTTCCTTAAACATGTGTACCCTTGCGTCGGGGACCGAGGGTTCATCCTCAATATGCAACACATCCCTTATTGCCACAATCATACACTGAATGGTTTTAGTCACCCTAGGGTGCAATTTTACTTTGTCGTAGTCGACACTGGAATCAGAATCCGTGTCGGTAGTAGTGTCTTGTGTTAAGGGACGCTTTTGAGACCCCGACGGGCCCTGTGAGTCGGTCCAATCCGAGGATTGACCCCCTGATGTCCCCCCTAATTCAGCCTTATCAAGCCTTTTATGTAAAGATGCCACACTTGCATTCAACATATGCCACATGTCCATCCAATCCGGAGTCGGCACAACCGACGGGGACACACCACTCATTTGCTCCCCCTCCTCCTTGGAGAAGCCTTCCGCCTCAGACATGTCGACATGCACGTACCGACACCCCACACACACAGGGATTAACCTATAAGGGGACAAAACCCCAACCAGGCCCTAAGGAGAGACAGAGAGAGAGTATGCCAGCACACACCAGCGCTTAAAAACACTGGAAAAAATATGACCAGATAGCGCTTTTCTATATATAATATACCAATTCCCACTCACTGCGTCGCTAATGTGCCCCCCTCCTCTTTTTTCCAGCCTGTGAAGTTAAGCAGGGGAGAGACCAGGGAGCCAGCGTTTTCCTCATGCAGCTTCTGTGGAGAAAATGGCGCTGGTTAGTGCTGAGGATCAAGCCCCGCCCACCCGACGGCGGGCTTCGGTCCCAGTGATTTTTCAATAAAAATGGCGGGGGATCATAGATTTACTGCCTCCGCAACCTAATCAATCTGCATGTGCCGAAATGTGAGGTTTATTGCTGCCCAGGGCGCCCCCCCCCCTGCGCCCTGCACCCTTCAGTGCTGCTCTGTGTGTGTGTGACTGGGAGCAATGGCGCGCAGCTTAACGCTGCGCGCCTTACCTCATGAAGATCTGATGTCTTCTGCCGCTTAAGATGTCTTCTGCCTTCTCATCCGGCTTCTATCTTCGGCATCTGTGAGGAGGACGGCGGCGCGGCTCCGGGACGAACCCCAGGTGAGAACTGTGTTCCGACTCCCTCTGGAGCTAATGGTGTCCAGTAGCCTTAGAAGCAGTGCCCAACTTGACAAGCCAGCTCTGCTTCTCTCTCCTCGGTCCCACGATGCAGGGAGCCTGTTGCCAACAGGACTCCCTGAAAATAAAAAACCTAACAAAATTCTTCTACAACAGAAAACTCTAGTGAGCTCTCTGCAGTGCACCCATTCTCCTCTGGGCACAAGATCTAACTGAGGTCTGGAGGAGGGGCATAGAGGGAGGAGCCAGTGCACACCCATAGTCAAAGTTCTTTTTAGGTGCCCTATCTCCTGCGGAGCCCGTCTAAACCCCATGGTCCTTACGGAGTCCCCAGCATCCTCTAGGACGTAAGAGAAAATATCGTATTAAAATAAGAATTTACTTACCGATAATTCTATTTCTCGGAGTCCGTAGTGGATGCTGGGGTTCCTGAAAGGACCATGGGGAATAGCGGCTCCGCAGGAGACAGGGCACAAAAAAGTAAAGCTTTTACCAGATCAGGTGGTGTGCACTGGCTCCTCCCCCTATGACCCTCCTCCAGACTCCAGTTAGGTACTGTGCCCGGACGAGCGTACACAATAAGGGAGGCAAGTTGAATCCCGGGTAAGACTCATACCAGCCACACCAATCACACCGTACAACTTGTGATCTAAACCCAGTTAACAGTATGATAACAGAAAGAGCCTCTTAAAGATGGCTCCTTAACAATATAACCCGAATTTGTTAACAATAACTATGTACAGTATTGCAGATAATCCGCACTTGGGATGGGCGCCCAGCATCCACTACGGACTCCGAGAAATAGAATTATCGGTAAGTAAATTCTTATTTTCTCTATCGTCCTAAGTGGATGCTGGGGTTCCTGAAAGGACCATGGGGATTATACCAAAGCTCCCAAACGGGCGGGAGAGTGCGGATGACTCTGCAGCACCGAATGAGAGAATTCCAAGTCCTCTTTTGCCAGGGTATCAAATTTGTAGAATTTTACAAACGTGTTTTCCCCCGACCACGTAGCTGCTCGACAGAATTGTAATGCCGAGACCCCTCGGGCAGCCGCCCAAGATGAGCCCACCTTCCTTGTGGAATGGGCCTTAACAGATTTAGGCTGTGGCAGGCCTGCCACAGAATGAGCAAGTTGAATTGTGTTACAAATCCAACGAGCAATCGTCTGCTTAGAAGCAGGGGCACCCAACTTGTTGGGTGCATATAGTATCAACAGCGAGTCAGATTTTCTGACTTCAGCCGTCCTTGAAATGTATATTTTTAAGGCTCTGACAACGTCCAACAACTTGGAGTCCTCCAAGTCGCCAGTGGCCGCAGGCACCACAATAGGTTGGTTCAGGTGAAACGCTGATACCACCTTAGGGAGAAAATGCGGACGAGTCCTCAGTTCTGCCCTATCCGAATGGAAGATTAGATAAGGGCTTTTATAAGATAAAGCCGCCAATTTAGATACTCTCCTGGCGGAAGCCAGGGCCAGTAACATAGTCACTTTCCATGTGAGATATTTAAAATCCACCTTTTTCAATGGTTCAAACCAATGGGATTTGAGGAAATCTAAAACTACATTTAGATCCCACGGTGCCACCGGAGGCACCACAGGAGGCTGTATATGCAGTACTCCTTTAACAAAAGTCTGTACCTCAGGAACTGAGGCCAATTCTTTTTGGAAGAATATTGACAGGGCCGAAATTTGAACCTTAATAGATCTCAATTTGAGACCCATAGACAATCCTGATTGTAGGAAATGTAGGAAACGACCCAGTTGAAATTCCTCCGTCGGAACACTCCGATCCTCGCACCACGCGACATATTTTCGCCAAATGCGGTGATAATGTTTCGCGGTGACTTCCTTCCTTGCCTTAATCAAGGTAGGAATGACTTCTTCTGGAATGCCTTTCCCTTTTAGGATCTGGCGTTCAACCGCCATGCCGTCAAACGCAGCCGCGGTAAGTCTTGAAAGAGACAGGGACCCTGTTGTAGCAGGTCCCTTCTCAGAAGTAGAGGGCACGGGTCGTCCGTGACCAACTCTTGAAGTTCCGGGTACCAAGTCCTTCTTGGCCAATCCGGAGCCACTAGTATTGTTCTTACTCCTCCTCACCGTATAATCTTCAATACCTTTGGTATGAGAGGCAGAGGAGGAAACACATATACTGATTTGTACACCCAAGGTGTTACCAGTGCGTCCACAGCTATTGCCTGTGGATCTCTTGACCTGGCGCAATACTTGTCCAGTTTCTTGTTGAGGCGAGACGCCAGCATGTCTACCATTGGTCTTTCCCAACAGTTTATTAGCATGTGGAAGACTTCTGGATGAAGACCCCCCTCTCCCGGGTGAATATCGTGTCTGCTGAGGAAGTCTGCTTCCCAGTTGTCCACGCCCGGGAAGAACACTGCTGACAGTGCTATTACGTGATTCTCCGCCCAGCGAAGAATCTTGGCAGCTTCTGCCATTGCACTCCTGCTTCTTGTGCCGCCCTGTCTGTTTACATGGGCGACCGCCGTGATGTTGTCCGACTGAATCAACACCGGTTTTCCTTGCAGGAGTGGTTCCGCCTGGCTTAGAGCATTTTAGATTGCTCTTAGTACCAGAATGTTTATGTGAAGAGACTTTTCCAGGTTCGTCCATACCCCCTGGAAGTTTCTTCCTTGTGTGACTGCTCCCCAACCTCTCAGGCTGGCGTCCGTGGTCACCAGGATCAAATCCTGTATGCCGAATCTGCGGCCCTCCAATAGATGAGCCTTTTGCAACCACCACAGAAGATATACCCTTGTCCTTGGCGACAGGGTTATTCGCAGGTGCATCTGAGGATGCGACCCTGACCATTTGTCCAACAGACCCCTTTGGAAAATTCTTGCATGGAATCTGCCGAATGGAATTGCTTCGTAAAAAACCACCATTTTTCCCAGGACTCTTGTGCATTGATGTACAGACACCTTTCCTGGTTTTAGGAGGTTCCTGACAGGTCGGATAACTCCTTGGCTTTTTCCTCGGGAAGAAAAACCTTTTTCTGAACCGTGTCCAGAATCATCCCTAGGAACAGCAGACGTATCGTCGGAAAACAGCTGCGATTCTTGGAATATTTAGAATCCAGTCGTGCCGTCGAAGAACTACTTTAGATAGTGCTCTTCCGACCTCCAACTGTTCTCTGGAACTTGCCCTTTTTAGGTCGTGCAAGTAAGGGATAATTTAGATGCCTTTTTTCTTTGAAGAAACATCTTTTCGGCCATTACCTTGGTAAAAAGGCCCGGGGTGCCGTGGATAATTCAAACGGCATCGTCTGAAACTGATATTGACAGTTCTGTACCACGAACCAGAGGTACCCTTGATGAGAAGGACAAAATTTGGACATGGAGGTAATCCTTGATGTCCAGGGACACCATATAGTCCCCTTTTTTCCGGTTCGCTATCACTGCTCTGAGTGACTTTATCTCGATTTGAACCTTTTATGTAAGTGTTCAAAACATTTTAGATTTAGACTATGTGTCACCAAGCCGTCTGGCTTCAGTACCACAATATAGTGTGGAAAAATAATACCCTTTTCCTTGTCGTAGGAGGGGTACTTTGATTATCACCTGCTGGATATACCGCTTGTGAATTGTTTCCAATGCTGCCTCCCTGTCGGAGGGAGCCGTTGGTAAAGCAGACTTCAGGAACCTGCGAGGAGAAGATGTCTCGACTCTCCAATCTTTACCCCTGGGATAATACTCGTACGATCTAGGGGTCAACTTGCGAGTGATCCCACTGCGCCCTGAGACTCTTGAGACTACCCCCCCACCTTGAGTCCGCTTGCACGGCCCCAGCGTCATGCTGAGGACTTGGCAGACGCGGTGGAGGGCTTCTTTTCCTGGGAAAGGGCTGCCTGCTGCAGTCTACTTCCCTTACCTCTATGTCTGGGCAGATATGACTGGCCTTTTGCCTGCATGCCCTCATGGGAAAGGAAAGATTGAGGCTGAAAAGACGGTGTCTTTTTTAGCTGAGATGTAACTTGGGGTAAAAAAGGTTGGATTTCCCAGCTGTTGCTGTGGTCCCCAGGTCCGATGGACCGACCCCCAAATAACTCCTTCCCTTTATACAGCAATACTTCCATCTGCCGTATGGGATCTGTATCACCTGACCACTGTCGTGTCCCTGACATCTTCTGGGAGATATGGACAACGCACTTATCTTGATGCCAGAGAGCAAATATCCCTCTGTGCATCTCACATACATATATATAGAATGCATCCTATTAAATGCTCTACATGAATAAAATATTTTCAGTCAGGGAATCCGACCAAGCCAACCCAGCACTGCATCTCCAGGCTGATGGCGATCGCTGGTCGCAGTATAACCACCGTATGTGTGTATATACTTTTTAGGATATTTTTCCAGCTTCCTATCAGCTGGCTCCTTGAGGGCGGCCGTATCTGGAGACGGTAACGCCACTTGATAAGCGTGTGAGCGCCTTATCACCCTAAGGGGTGTTTCCCAACGTACCCTAATTTCTGGCGGGAAAGGGTATAACGCCAATATTTGCTATCGGGGTAACCCTACGCATCATCACACACTTCATTTTATTTTATCTGATTCAGGAAAAACTACAGGTAGTTTTTTCCACTCCCACATAATACCCTTTCTTGTGGTACTTGTAGTATCAGAAACACGTAACACCTCCTTCATTGCCCTTAACGTGTGGCCCTAATGAGAAATACGTTTGTTTATTCACCGTCGACACTGTATTCAGTGTCCGTGTCTGTGTCTGTGTCGACCGACTGAGGTAAATGGGCGTTTTTAAAACCCCTGACGGTGTTTCTGAGCCGCCTGGACCGGTCCTAATAGATTGTCGGCCGTCTCATGTCGTCAACCGACCTTGCAGCGTGTTGACATTCTCACGTAATTCTCTAAATAAGCCATCCATTCCGGTGTCGACTCCCTAGAGAGTGACATCACCATTACAGGCAATTTCTCCGCCTCCTCACCAACATCGTCCTCATACATGTCGACACACACGTGCCGACACACAGCACACACACCGGGAATGCTCTGACAGAGGACAGGACCCACTAGCCCTTTGGGGAGACAGAGGGAGAGTCTGCCAGCACACACCAAAAACGCTATAATTATATAGGGACAACCTTATATAAGTGTTTCTCCCTTATAGCATCTTTTATATATATACAATATCGCCAAAATCAGTGCCCCCCCTCTCTGTTTTAACCCTGTTTCTGTAGTGCAGTGCAGGGGAGAGCCTGGGAGCCTTCTCTCCAGCTTTTCTGTGAGAGAAAATGGCGCTGTGTGCTGAGGAGATAGGCCCCGCCCCTTTTACGGCGGGCTCGTCTCCCGCTATTTTTGAAGTTAGGCAGGGGTTAAATATCTCCATATAGCCTCTGTGGGCTATATGTGAGGTATTTTTTGCCTCTAATAAGGTTTTTATTTGCCTCTCAGAGCGCCCCCCCCAGCGCTCTGCACCCTCAGTGACTGTTGTGTGAAGTGTGCTGAGAGGAAAATGGCGCACAGCTGCAGTGCTGTGCGCTACCTTTATGAAGACTCAGGAGTCTTCAGCCGCCGATTTTGGACCTCTTCTCTCTTCAGCGTCTGCAAGGGGGCCGGCGGCGCGGCTCCGGTGACCATCCAGGCTGTACCTGTGATCGTCCCTCTGGAGCTAGTGTCCAGTAGCCAAGCAGCAAATCCACTCTGCACGCAGGTGAGTTCACTACTTCTCCCCTAAGTCCCTCGTTGCAGTGATCCTGTTGCCAGCAGGACTCACTGTAAAGTAAAAAACCTAAGCTAAACTTTCTCTAAGCAGCTCTTTAGGAGAGCCACCTAGATTGCACCCTTCTCGTTCGGGCACAAAATCTAACTGGAGTCTGGAGGAGGGTCATAGGGGGAGGAGCCAGTGCACACCACCTGATCTGGTAAAAGCTTTACTTTTTTGTGCCCTGTCTCCTGCGGAGCCGCTATTCCCCATGGTCCTTTCAGGAACCCCAGCATCCACTTAGGACGATAGAGAAATTACCTTCAGGTTGTGTGTATAAGGTGTATATGAAACATAAATGCATTCTGTGCTTAGACTTGGGTCCCATCGCCTTGATATCTCATTATGGTATGCAATTATTCCAAAATACGGAAAAATAAGATTTTACTCACCGGTAAATCTATTTCTCGTAGTCCGTAGTGGATGCTGGGACTCCGTAAGGACCATGGGGAATAGCGGCTCCGCAGGAGACTGGGCACAACTAAAGAAAGCTTTAGGACTACCTGGTGTGCACTGGCTCCTCCCACTATGACCCTCCTCCAGACCTCAGTTAGGATACTGTGCCCGGAAGAGCTGACACAATAAGGAAGGATTTTGAATCCCGGGTAAGACTCATACCAGCCACACCAATCACACCTTATAACTCGTGATACTATACCCAGTTAACAGTATGAAATATAACTGAGCCTCTCAACAGATGGCTCAACAATAACCCTTTAGTTAGGCAATAACTATATACAAGTATTGCAGACAATCCGCACTTGGGATGGGCGCCCAGCATCCACTTCGGACTACGAGAAATAGATTTACCGGTGAGTAAAATCTTATTTTCTCTGACGTCCTAAGTGGATGCTGGGACTCCGTAAGGACCATGGGGATTATACCAAAGCTCCCAAACGGGCGGGAGAGTGCGGATGACTCTGCAGCACCGAATGAGCAAACTCTAGGTCCTCCTCAGCCAGGGTATCCGACTTGTAGACTCTTGCAAAAGTGTTTGAACCCGACCAAGTAACAGCTCGGCAAATTTGTAAAGCCGAGACCCCTCGGGCAGCCGCCCAAGAAGAGCCCACTTTCCTCGTGGAATGGGCTTTTACAGATTTAGGGTGCGGCAGTCCAGCCGCAGAATGTGCAAGTTGAATCGTGCTACAGATCCAGTGAGCAATAGTCTGCTTAGAAGCAGGAGCACCCAGCTTGTTGGGTGCATACAGGATAAATAGCGAGTCAGTTTTCCTGACTCCAGCCGTCCTGGAAACATATATTTTTCAGGGCCCTGACTACGTCCAGTAACTTGGAATCCTCCAAGTCCCAAGTAGCCACAGGCACCACAATAGGTTGGTTCACATGAAAAACTGATACCACCTTAGGAAGGAATTGGGAACGAGTCCTCAATTCCGCCCTATCCATATAAAAAAATCAGATAAGGGCATTTGCATGACAAAACCGCCAATTCTGATACACGCCTGGCCGACGCCAAGGCCAACAGCATGACCACTTTCCACGTGAGGTATTTTAGCTCCACGGATTTAAGTGGCTCAACCCAATGCGACTTCAGGAAATCCAACACCACGTTGAGATCCCACGGTGCCCTTGGAGGCACAAACGGGGGCTGACTATGCAGCACTCCCTTAACAAAAGTCTGAACTTCAGGCAGTGAAGCCAGTTCTATTTTGGAAGAAAATCGATAGAGCCGAAATCTGGACCTTAATGGAACCCAATTTTAGGCCCATAGTCACCCCTGACTGTAGGAAGTGCAGAAATCGACCTAGCTGAAATTCCTCCGTTGGGGCCTTCCTGGCCTCACAGCACGCAACATATTTCCGCCATATGCGGTGATAATGGTTTGCGTTCACTTCTTTCATAGCTTTAATTAGCGTAGGGATAACTTCCCCTGGAATGCCCTTTTCCTTCAGGATCCGGCGTTCAACCGCCATGCCGTCAAACGCAGCCGCGGTACGTCTTGGAACAGACAGGCCCCCTGCTGCAGCAGGTCCTGTCTGAGCGGCAGAGGCCATGGGTCCACTGAGATCATTTCTTGGAGTTCTGGGTACCAAGCTCTTCTTGGCCAATCCGGAACAATGAGTATAGTTCTTACTCCTCTCCTTCTTATTATTCTCATTACCCTGGGTATGAGAGGCAGAGAAGGGAACACATACACCGACTGGTACACCCACGGTGTTACCAGAGCGTCCACAGCTATCGCCTGAGGGTCCCTTGACCTGGCGCAATATCTTTTTAACTTTTTGTTGAGGCGGGACGCCATCATGTCCACCTGTGGCCTTTCCCAACGGTGTACAATCATTTGGGAGACTTCTGGATGAAGTCCCCACTCTCCCGGGTGGAGGTCGTGTCTGCTGAGAAAGTCTGCTTCCCAGTTGTCCACTCCAGGAATGAACACTGCTGACAGTGCTAACACATGATTTTCCGCCCATCGGAGAATCCTTGTGGCTTCTGCCATCGCCATCCTGCTTCTTGTGCCGCCCTGTCGGTTTACATGAGCGACCGCCGTGATGTTGTCTGACTGGATCAGCACCGGCCGGTGTTGAAGCAGGGGTGTAGCCTGACTTAGGGCATTGTAAATGGCCCTTAGTTCCAGAATATTTATGTGTAGGGAAGTCTCCTGACTTTCCTTGGAAGTTTCTTCCCTGTGTGACTGCCCCCCAGCCTCGAAGGCTGGCATCCGTGGTCACCAGGACCCAGTCCTGTATGCCGAATCTGCGGCCCTCTCGAAGATGAGCACTCTGCAGCCACCACAACCGCGACACCCTGGCCCTTGGAGACAGGGTTATCCGCCGATGCATCTGAAGATGCGACCCGGACCACTTGTCCAACAGATCCCACTGGAAGAGCCTTGCATGGAACCTGCCGAATGGAATTTCTTCGTAAGAAGCTACCATCTTTTCCAGGGCTCGCGTGCATTGATGCACGACACCTGTATTTGTATTAGGAGGTCTCTGTCTAGAGACGACAACTCCTTGGACTTCTCCTCCGGGAGAAACCCTTTTTTCTTCTTCTGTGTCCAGAACCACACCCAGGAACAGTAGACGCGTCGTAGGAACCAGCTGCGACTTTGGAATATTCAGAATCCAGCCGTGCTGTTGTAGCACTTCCCGAGATAGTGCTACTCCGACGAACAACTGCTCCCTGGACCTCGTCTTTATAAGGAGATCGTCCAAGTACGGGATAATTATTTCGGCCATTACCTTGGTAAATACCCTCGGTGCCGGGGACAGACCAACGGCAACGTCTGGAATTGGTAATGACAATCCTGTACCACAATTTTGAGGTACTCCTGGTGAGGAGGGTAAATAGGGACATGCAGGTAAGCATCCTTGATGTCCAGTGATACCATGAAATTCTCCAGGCTTGCAATAATTGCCCTGAGCAATTCCATTTTGAACTTGAACCTTCGTATTTAAGTGTTCAAGGATTTCAATTTTAGAATGGGTCTCACCGAACCGTCTGGTTTCGGTACCCCAAACATTTTGGAATAGTAACCCCGGCCTTGTTGAAGGAGGGGTACCTTGATTTCACCTGCTGGAAGTACAGCTTGTGAATTGCCGCCAGTACTACCTCCCTTTCTCCGAGGGCAGCAGGCAAGGCTGATGTGAGGTAACGGCGAGGGGGAGTCGCCTCGAACTCCAGCTTGTATCCCTGTGATACTACTTGCAGAACCTAGGGATCCACTTGTGGGCAAGCCCACTGGTCCCTGAAGTTCCCGAGACGCGCCCCCACCGCACTTGTCTCCACCTGTGGAGCCCCAGCGTCATGCGGTGGACTCAGGGGAAGCGGGGGAAGATTTTTGATCCTGGGAACTGGCTGTCTGGTGCAGCTTTTTCCTTCTTCCCTTGTCTCTGTGCAGAAAGGAAGCGCCTTTGACCCGCTTGCTTTTCTGAAGCCGAAAGGACTGTACCTGAAAATACGGTGCTTTCTTAGGCTGTGAGGAAACCTGAGGTAAAAAAATTTCTTCCCAGCTGTTGCTGCGGATATGAGGTCCCAGAGACCATCCCCAAACAATTCCTCACCCTTATAAGGCAGAATCTCCATGTGCCTTTTAAAGTCAGCATCACCTGTCCACTGCCGGGTCTCTAATACCCCCCTGGCAGAATGGACAGTGCCTTAATTCTGGATGCCAGCCGGCAAATATCCCTCTGTACATCCCTCATATATAAGACGACGTCTTTAATATGCTCTATGTTAGCAAAATATTATCTCTTCATATTATCTGACAGGGTATCAGACCACGCTGCAGCAGCACTATTCATGCTGAGGCAATTGCAGGTCTCAGTATAGTACCTGAGTGTGTATATACAGACTTTAGGATAGCCTCCTGCTTTTTATCAGCAGGCTCCTTCAAAGTGGCCGTATCCTAAGACGGCAGTGCCACCTTTTTTGACAAACGTGTGAGCGCCTTATCCACCCTAGGGGATAACTCCCAACGTGATCTATCCTCTGGCGGGAAAGGGTACGCCATCAGTAACTTTTTAGAAATTACCAGTTTCTTATCGGGGGAACCCACGCTTCTTTACACACTTCATTCACTCATCTGATGGGGGAACAAAACACTGGCTGCTTTTTCTCCCCAAACATAAAACCCCTTTTATGTGGTACTTGGGTTCATGTCAGAAATGTGTAACACATTTTTCATTGCCGAGATCATGCAACGGATGTTCCTAGTGGATTGTGTATATGTCTCAATCTCGTCGACACTGGAGTCAGACTCCGTGTCGACATCTGTGTCTGCCATCTGAGGTAACGGGCGTTTTTTGAGCCCCTGATGGCCTTTGAGACGCCTCGGCAGGCGCGGGTTGAGAAGCCGGCTGTCCCACAGCTGTTACGTCATCCAGCCTTTTATGTAAGGAGTTGACATTGTCGGTTAATACCTTCCACCTATCCATCCACTCTGATGTCGGCCCCACAGGGAGCGACATCCCATTTATCGGCCTCTGCTCCGCCTCCACGTAACCTTCCTCATCCAACATATCGACAAAGCCGTACCGACACACCGCACACACACAGGGAATGCTCTGACTGAGGACAGGACCCCACAAAGTCCTTTGGGGAGACAGAGAGAGAGTATGCCAGCACACACCAGAGCGCTATATAATGCAGGGATTAACACTATAACTGAGTGATTTTTTCCCCCAATAGCTGCTTGTATACACATATTGCGCCTAAATTTAGTGCCCCCCCCTCTCTTTTTAACCCTTTGAGCCTGAAAACTACAGGGGAGAGCCTGGGGAGCTGTCTTCCAGCTGCACTGTGAAGAAAAAATGGCGCCAGTGTGCTGAGGGAGATAGCCCCGCCCCTTTTTCGGCTGACTTTTCTCCCGCTTTTTTCATGGATTCTGGCAGGGGTATTTATCACATATATAGCCTCTGGGACTATATATTGTGATTTTTTTGCCAGCCAAGGTATTCATATTGCTGCTCAGGGCGCCCCCCCCCCCCCCAGCGCCCTGCACCCATCAGTGACCGGAGTGTGAGGTGTGCATGAGGAGCAATGGCGCACAGCTGCAGTGCTGTGCGCTACCTTGTTGAAGACCGAAGTCTTCTGCCGCCGATTTCCAGGACCATCTTCATGCTTCTGGCTCTGTAAGGGGGACGGCGGCGCGGCTCCGGGACCGAACGATCGAGGTCGGGTCCTGTGTTCGATCCCTCTGGAGCTAATGGTGTCCAGTAGCCTAAGAAGCCCAAACTATCTTCAGTCAGGTAGGTTCGCTTCTTCTCCCCTTAGTCCCTCGTAGCAGTGAGTCTGTTGCCAGCAGATCTCACTGAAAATAAAAAACCTAAATATACTTTCTTTTCTAGGAGCTCAGGAGAGCCCCTAGTGTGCATCCAGCTCAGCCGGGCACAAGATTCTAACTGAGGTCTGGAGGAGGGTCATAGTGGGAGGAGCCAGTGCACACCAGGTAGTCCTAAAGCTTTCTTTAGTTGTGCCCAGTCTCCTGCGGAGCCGCTATTCCCCATGGTCCTTACGCAGTCCCATCATCCACTTAGGACGTCAGAGAAAATCCGATATCCAAAATACTTCTGGCCCCAAGCATTTTGGATAAGGGATACTCAACCCGTAATGCTGTAACACCCCCTGCCTTCAGATAGCAGTTAGCACATGGTTTCCCAGATCATAGCCATTGGTCTAGAGCAGAGGTGGGGAACCTTTGGCCCTCCTGCTGTTTATAAACTACACATACCAGCATGCCTGCTAAAGTTTTGCTATTTGGCCATGATAAAACTGTTGCAGGGCATGCTGGAATGTGTAGTTCAACAACAGCTGGAGGGCCGCAGGTTCCCCACCCCTGGTCTAGAGAACGCAAGTGATTCTTGAATTTCAGGTCGGAAAGTAATGAAGTACGAGTTCGGTGGCCATGCGGGATGCTGGCCGATCTCTGACATTTTTTAAGGGGGCAATCATGTACAAGGCCGGCTGAACTCTGATTTTTTTTTAAAGGGGCAATCATGTACAAGGCAAGGCCTGGTACATGATTGCCCCTTTTAGAAAATCTGTGTTCGCTCGGCATCCCACAAGACCGTCGAACTCGGACTTCATTACGTCCCGTCCTCAGTACTATAAAACTACATCTCGTATCAAGAGTGATGATTGGACCATTCTCTTTGGGTTCTTGAAATAAGAAAGCACAGAGGTTTCACCAGAACTCAAAGTGAAATGTTTTATTGGATACTGTAGCAGAAGAAATTACCTTTGTTCTGACCCCAGAAGTAGCGGGTATCTCACAAATGGCAAAGGGCCCAAAACTGCACCCCTACAGTGTCATAACGGCTGAGGGTAGAAACAACGACAAATAGTTGTGACTGGAGCAAAATTGGTAACGTTAGTGACATAAGGGGTGAAATAAGGTACACACTGCAGTGTAGCCATGTGCATCATTGCTACTTCATATTATGTCATATTATCTTACTGATACAGCACATGGCAAATGCAGTTACAGTATCTTGCCATAACGGGTATGGGTCGTTGAGTCGACACAACTTAGGTCGACAGTCATTAGGTCGACCACTATAGGTCGACATGCATTAGGCCGACAGGGTCGCTAGGTCGACATGGTCATTAGGTCGACATGTACTAGGTCGACAGGTCAAAAGATCGACATGATATTTTTTTTACTTTTTTGGGTGTCGTTTTTTTTCGGAAAGTGACGGGGAACACAAATTAGTGCACCGTGTCCCCTCGCATGGCTCGTGAGCTTTGGGCAAGTTGCCTCGCTCCGCTACCGCTGCGCTCGGCACAGGTTACTATTCCCAATTGTAGTCCACGTGAATCGTAAAGTATGAAAAAGTCCAAAAATTTAAAAGACATGTGAAAAACGCATGTGGTCGACCTAGTGACCCTGTTGACCTTTTGCATGTCGACCTATAGTGGTCGACCTAATGACTGTCGACCTAATGACCGTATCCCACCATAACATTCTGCTTCCAAACACTGAAGTTGTATCATTTCTGTACGCCAGACAAGTGAGCCAATGTCAGAATTACTCACAAGTCTCACTCCATGCTGGGGCCTCTTTATTTGCACCATTCATTACTGTCCCTTAAAACTAATATTTCCTTAGAAAACAAATAAACAAAACATACATTTTTACTTGACTACTATTTTAAAACTTCTCTGAAGAAACACCAAAGCTTTTCATCATCCTGGCAACCTACGGTAATTATCAGACACTTGGATAATGTTAACAGTAGACAAACTCTTTTTAAGTTTAAAATTCCCTCTAATTGTATTTTTGAGGCATACAGTTCAGTATGATTTACCGACGGACACAATACCGACGGTCATAATCCCGACAGCCATTGACCTACAGTCAAAATACCGACACGGTCAAAATACTGACATTAATTATGCCGACATGTTCAAAATGCCAACATAGTCAGAATACCGACATTTGAAACGCCGACATGTCAAAATGCTGTTGTGAGTTTTTCTGGGGGGTTTGTGTCAATGTCGACATGGACACCGTCTAAGTGTACCGCGCCCCCTCACATGGCTCGCTGCGGGTCCACTGGGATGGTAAAGTATGAACAAGTCTGTTTGGGGGCAAAAATTCCTTAAAAACGCATGTCAGCATTTTGACATGTCGGTATTCTGACTATGTAGGCGGTTTGAACATGTCGGCATAATGAATGTCGGTATTTTGACCGTGTCGGTGTTTTGACTGTTGGTCAATGGCTGTCGGGATTATGACCGTCGGTATTGTGTCCGTCGGTAAATCAACTGCTACCCATGTAGATGTAGGGTGTCTTTATGGCATGTTGCATACCAGTGATGGGCAACCTGGTACATTTCAAGGGCCACATGTGGTGACCTCCTTTACAAAAGGGATACACATTAACCTCAGTTTCAGTAAGAACCTTAAGGGCCCTACACACAGCGTGATAATAATGAAAGATATGAACGATCTCGTTCATTAATGAACAAGATACTGTTCATAACTTTCAGTGTGGAGGCACCAGCGATGAACGATGCGCGGCCCCGCGCTCGTTCATCGCTGGTGCCCCGTCGCTCGTGCATGCAGGCCAATATGGACAATCTCGTCCATATTTGCCTGCACTGCTATGGAGCCGGGTGACGGGGGGAGTGAAGAAACGTCACTGCCCTCCCGCCGCCGGGTCGCCGTTGCCCGTATCCGCCGTCGGGCAGCTCGGCGGCGGATCGCGCTGTGTGTAGGGCCCATTAGTTTTAAAAAAAAAGAAGACATTTAATAAGATTGTACAATAAACAAAACATGCACTCTAAATCACCCATTAGATTTCTCTCCAGTCTGCTCGGTGGGGTAATAAGCAAAGAATATGAGCTGCGGGCAAAGGGCAGAAAGCAGAAAAAGGACCTATGAGGTCCCAAGTCTTTTACTGTGACCCTCAGACCACCTATTGGCCATCACAGCTGTATACTTTATGGAGCAGCACAGTGGCATTATGGTTAGCATTGCTGCCTATCCTGAGTTTCATTCGCTCCAAGTGCTCTTGTTTCCTACCACAGTCTGCAAACATACCTGTATGTTAACTGGCTTACTAAAATAAATACTAAAAATATGTATAATATATTTGACTCTAAAACTACTTTAAGACCTTTTATCTAAAATCCATTAACGCAAATATTTACATGTTACAAAAAATCATCATATTCGTCAAGTAACATATATTGAATGATGCGGAGCAAGTATACTGTACAACTAAAATAGAATACTGCTCAATGCATTAAGACTTTCTTAAAGAACAATATACTGTAACTAAATATATAACAAAAAAAATAATATGCAAAATAAATACTCAATCAGAATTTATAATCACAAAATCCATGCATTATCCCACTGTCGGAGGCTCTCCAGCTATTTTAGAACTACAAGTTTCAAAATAACAGTAACCACAGCTGGGAGTTCTACTGTTGGCTGCCCCTGAATTATATGGGATTATATTCCTGTCAGTGTAAATTAGAAGGATATTAGAAGTCAGTAAGAAGTTCTGAGAACTTTATTGTGCAACAACATTTCATACATCTTTGACATATAGGAACGGCTTACATGCAAGTACAAAATTCCGCTTTTATATTCTGGTATGTTTCTAAAGAACGGCAAATGAGATTAAAGACTGATCGTCTTTAACCATGAAATTAAATAATAAACAATAAAGTTCTTTGTTTTTATTCTCATTTAGGACAGAGAATATGCTACAGAGAGATTATGGACTCTAAATCACTGTTGGGCTTGTGCAAGCATTTTAACGGAACGATAAATGTAATACAGTAAGTGGATCTTTGTAGACTGGTTAGTTGCCACCATGTTCAAATAATTTCCGCGGACACTGCTCCTGGGCAGGTCAATGTAAGTATACACCGAGCGGTACTTCTAAATACTACTGTATAAAGCTAAGAAAATAGGAATTTCATCCAATATGCAAAATAACTCCAACTGCAGCATTGGTCAGTACTGAAAAATGGGGACATTTCCACGGACCAAACATTTCCAGGGACAAATCTTTAGCATCTGGAAGAACTCATAACTAAAAGCAGCCAACAGAGTTTATAGAGGGTCTCATGGATTCTGGTTCTTAGGTGGAAAGCACTGCTACTGTACAACTAATTCATTTAAAACTTTCTGCAAGACTAGACGGGTGGTCTTCAGTTTGCCGGCTGTCGGGATCCCAATACAGAATACCGGCGCCGGAATCCCGACAGCTGGCATACCAACACTTTTTCTCCCTCTTGGGGGTCCACGACCCCCCTGGAGGGAGAATAGATAGCGTGGCGCACATAGCGCGCCACCGTGCCCACAGCGTGGCGAGCGCAGCTAGCCCGCAAGGGGCTCATTTGCGCTCGCCCAGCTGTTCGCATGCCGGCGGTTGGGATTACGGCGCCGGTATGCTGGTCGCCGGGAGCCCGGCCGCCGGCATACCCTACTACACCCAACTAGACTACAGTTTCATGTGGATGCAACTTTTCATCTTACAAAAAAGAACATTAACAACAGTATATTAAATTAAGATATTATAGCCCAAATTGATCAAGCCTTGGAGAGTGATAAATTGCACGGTGATAATGCACCAGCCAATAAGCTCCTAACTGCCATGTTACAGGCTGTGATTGAAAAAGGACAGCTAGGAGCTGATTGGCTGGTACTTTATCACCGTGCAATGTATTACTCTCCAAGGCTTGATAAATCTGGGCCAATAGCTGTTGATTAATATTCAATACATATATCAGTTGGTTATTTTTACAAATGTATACACTATTATTGCTAGATGTTACAAAAGTCCAAAAGTTTGGTGTGGCAGTCCTTCAGCTGGTTAATTGTAACATAACTTACTGAAACATCACTGATTGTATACTGTAGCCCCAAAATGAATACTGTCAACAATCTCTGACCTTCTTCAATAAAGTCCAACATTGCAATTGATTGTTTGAGCAAGAAGACCATTACGTACACAAGCAGTACTTAAAAAACCCACTAAACCTACTCACAGTCCTAAGCAGAAATGAACCTACAGTATCGGGGATAAAAGTGCGTTCATCAGGTAAGCTTTTTTTCCTGTGCAAAGCATACAATCTTAGGGCGTCATTCCGACCCATTCGCACACTGCTTTTTTTCGCAGCCGTGCGAATGGGTCCGGAATGCGCATGCGCAGCGGCCGCAATGTGCAAGCGTGTTGCTGCCCGGCGATGAGGAACGCCGGGCAGCGACTGAATTAAAGTAGAAAACGATCGCTTCCACGATCGCACCGTGATTGACAGGAGGAAGGCGTTCTGGGGTGTCAACTGACCATTTCGGGGAGTGGAGAGCCGAACACAGGCCTGTCGAGGCGTTTGGTGGACGGATGTCTGACGTCAATTCTGGGACCTCAGACGCTGAAGTCATCGCAGTGGGTAAGTAAGTCCAGACCTACTTAGAAACTGCACAAAATGTTTTTGCATAACTCGGCTGCACAAGCGATCGCAGCTTTGCTATGCAAAAATACACTCCCCCATAGGCGGCGTCTAGTTTATCGCACGGGCTGCAAAAAGTTGCAGCGTGCGATCAACTCGGAATGACCCCCTTAGTGTTTTGGAGAACACTGCGTTCAGTTTCTTTTGTCTGAAAAAACTGATAACAAAAACCTACACTGCAAATTGAAATTCAATAATAAACATCTTAAGTTCAAGCAAGGTATAGCAACTTTACTATGTATATTTATGACTGTTGTTAGTAATATAAGGCAAACCTGTATTTTCCTGCTCCATTCCAGTATTTCATAAAACACTCAACTGCCCAACTAGAACTGGATACTTAGGGGGTCATTCAGACGTGATCGCTCGCTAGCATTTTTTGCAGCGCTGCGATCAGGTCAGAACTGCGCATGCGTATACACCGCAATGCACAGGCACGTCGCACAGGTACAAAGTGTATTACCGCTCAGCGATGGGTTTGTGCGAAGAATCCATTCGCACGGGCGATCGCAAGGAAATTGACAGGAAGAAGCCGTTTGTGGGCGGCAACTGACCGTTTTCAGGGAGTGGTTGGAAAAACGCAGGCGTGTCCATGCGTTTTCAGGGAGGGTTCCTGACGTCAGTTCCGGTCCTGGACAGGCTGAAGTGATCGCAGCGGCTGAGTAAGTTCTGGGCTGTGCAGAGACTGCACAAGATCTGTTTGTACAACTCTGGTACACATGGGTTTACACACTTGCAAAGCGAAAATACACTCCCCTATGGGCGGCGACTATCTGTTCGCAGCAGTGCAAAAAAACCCTAGCGAGCGATCAGGTCTGAATTAGGCCCTTAGATCACATCCTTTCTGTACTGTACCGCTTAACAGCTGCAATGATGAAAGCAATGTTTTGGAGCAGGTGAATTGACATCTAGGCCAAAGTTTTAGAAAACGTTTCTTGAAAATACTCTGGGCGGGATGTACTAAAGCAAAAATGCGGTAAAACCCCCGAAAACGGGGGTTTTACCGCATTTTCATATTTACTAAGACCCTACCGCAGCGTTTTCGGCGTCCAGGGTTTCGCCATCTCTGGATGGCGAAACCCTATAGAAGCCTATGGGCTTCTTTTCGCCGACCGCCGCAACCCGCCGACACCGTCGACCCCCGCCGCAGACGCCGACCCCCCCTTCCCCCTGGCTTACCTTCCTCCAGGCTGCCCTGGACCCGGAAGGTAGTGTCCTCCTCCCCCTAGCAACGCAGCCGGACGTCCTTCCGGCTGCAGAGGGGAGGAGGAGGTGCCGGGGGCAGCCTGCTGCTGCTTCCCGGCATCTAGCCAGTGTGGGGACCCCGGGGAGGTGACGGAGACCCCCCGCAGACCACCTAACAGGTATCGCGGGGGGCCTCCGTCACCGCATCGCGATGTTGATCGCATATGTTAGTACATATGCGATCAACATCGCTGCGGTAACCGGCGAGGGGCGGCGATGTATGTTAATACATCCCGCCCTCTGTGTAGAAACATCAGACTGACAATGTTCATATAATGGCCGGGCTGTAATGAAGTCCGAGTTCCGCCAATTGTATTATTTTGTAAATATTTGCTGTTTTAGACTTAAGCTTTTCAGTTGTTGTTTTTTTGTTTGTTATGTATTTGATTGTATGTTATAACATATTAGAATATCCAGCTCCAAACTTAATGTCATGATTTAGCCACAACATTGATAGAATACGTTTTATTGCTTAAGACAATCACTTATTGTACACTGGGGGTCATTCCAAGTTGATCGCTCGCTGGCTAGTTTTAGCAGCCATGCAAACGCTATGCCTCCGCCCACTGGGGAGTGTATTTTAGCTTAGCAGAAGTGCGAACGCATGTGCAGCCGAGCTCTGCAAAAACAGTTTGTGCAGTTTCTGAGTAGCTCTGAACCTACTCAGCGCTTGTGATCACTTCAGCCTATTCGTGTCCAGAGTTGACGTCATACACCCGCCCAGTGAACGCCCAGCCACGCCTGCGTTTTTTCAGACACGATTGTGCTTTTGCAAACACTCCCTGAAAACGGTCAGTTGACACCCAGAAACGCCCCCTTCCTGTCAATCTTCTTGCGGCCGTCAGTGCGACTGAAAACTATGCTAGAACCTGTGTAAAACAACAAATGCCTTTGTACCTGTACGTCGCGCGTGCGCATTGTGGTGCATACGCATGCGCAGAAATGCCGATTTATAGTCTGATCGCTGTGCTGCGAACAACGGTAGCTAGCGATCAACTTGGAATGACCCCCATTGTTCCATAGCACAACAGAACATATGGCTGCACTGCTTTTTAAAGAAAGGAAGTAGGGCTGCAGGTAAAACGTTGACTTTGTTCTAGGCCATAACCATATGAGATATATGGGATAACCTTATTCATCTTGGCAATAGAGGTAAACGTGAATGAAGACTATGCAGTTAGGGAAGAATAAGACTGCCACGGTCTAGCGCTATACCTGAGTATTTAGAAGTGCCCAAGATTTCTAAAGTGGAGAATGTTACTCAAAGACAAAAGGGCGCTATATGCAGTGAAAGTACTCTTGTATTTAAAAGTTTCCACTGTGATTGTGGGTGGGAAAACAGAAAAAATGTCTTGTTTCTGCATCCTGGAAAAGGAAGTCAGCCAATATAGCACTGGGGGCGTTCATTATAGCATTGTATAGGATGTAGGAATGCAGCTGTATATATTCTAATGGTATACAGAACTTACAACACTGCAGGTGTTCACCATATATACTATGCCAGTGCAGATGAACACAAAATATAACTGTGATGGAGAGGCGGCTATAGAGATGGATGTACAGGATGCATAATGAGTAACACAGCTACTAGAGGCCCAAGTGAAAACTTTGCATCACACACATTAAGCAGCATTTAAATTAACCCAGGTGTTACCATCTAGTGATTAAGACAGAACATATCTACACTGGTATTATCCATACGCTGCAAGATTTATCATTTCACCGCAACTTCAATGCAAATGAACATCTTCTTTAGTGTGATCCAACGAAATGTACAGCATAGCTCTCCTGACAGGGAGTCTACAACACAATGCAGCTCTATCCAGCAGTGAAAGGGTTATCTGTGCAGCATATATATGCTATACATTGTAAGTATGCACTGAAGCACAGCAGTAGATGCTGTCATACTGGATTGCACATATGTTTTAGGGAGCTAGGACTCACTTCATATTTACCATCGACTTGTCATCAGAGATCCATGATGTGTGCCCTTTTCTCTCTGCAAGACCCTCCACTGCAGAGCGATGCCTCTGGCCTAGTGAGGGTTAAATGCAGCATAGGAGCCACACATAGATAATTCTAAGCATAGACAATCCATGCACAATGGCTACATCGCCTTAAAGTGCCCCCTCCTCCCAACTGTGCCAATAAGGGGTACATTTTAGAGTGGGGTTAATTACGCAGGCACCAGCATATCAGTCAAACCCCCTCCCCCTACCTCATTCCCTCCTGAATAGAGAGACAGACGAAAGCCATAGCAGCCTGGATAAACAGGAATGGAGCAAGACAGCACACACACTCACATATATATACACACATGGGTGAATGGGGGTGGGGAGGAGGGGGCGGAATGTGTGTAGCAGCAGAGAGAAAGAAAGATGAATGAATTGTGTGAATGAATAAGAAATGAATGGAAGTTAAAGGCAAAGCTAGGCCCTCCACGGAAGAGGCAGCATCATCAGAGTGTGTGTCTAGGGAGAGGGAGGGGGTTTAAAGCCCCCTCTCATCCTCTCCAAACACACACACACATACACACACCAATAATACATATAAAACAGTACAGTGAAAGGTTGGGAGAAGGGTGACAAGAGGCGTTTTCCCTGATTTCAAAGCGAGATCCTCTTTACCTGTAAATATACCAGACACTTCTCCTTCGGGGGCCCAAGGCAGGCCAGCTAGAGGAGAGGGAGGATTGCATCCTGCCATCTGACAAAGCCATGATGCTTCTCTGAACCTCAGAATTACAGCAGAGCTCAACCTCATTCTAAAAAGCCTCGCTGATATATAGAGAGAGAGGGAGAGAGAGAAAGAGAGAAAGAGAGAGAGAGAGAGAGAGAGAGAGGCAGTGCGCCTGTGATGGTATAGCAGCAGCGCAGCCGTCTGTACGCTAGCCTAGCCAAGACCCAGTGTAAGATACTCACATCATTGCCTCCGTGTGTCTGTGAGCAGGGCAGCAGCGGCTAAGACTGTGTAGTCATTGGCAGACTGTACAATCAAACCAGAGAGGAAGCAGGCGGAGGAGCTGTTCCTGGTACTGAAAGCGAACAGCTAGCTGCTAGCTCCAAGATACTGTAGTAGGGTCTTTTAACCCTAGCTGTCCGTAGCTGTACTTGTGTGCAGGGACAACATGTTGTGGGGAAAAAAAAACATCAAAAGGCAGGTAGAATTAAAGCAACTCAAGCATATGGAAATAATAAAAAAAATTAAAACAGAAAAAATCATTGTAACAAGAGACTTCTGAAACAGACAATAGCACAGTAAGAGGTGATTGTTAACTTGATTGAATAGGCGGTTCAGTAAGGCTGAAAAAATTCCCGCTGCAATGTATGGGTAAGAGCTAGTCATTTAAATGCCAGTGACATTTAACATAGCATTGCCTCTAAATGTGAGGTGGGCAACCTGTGGCTCTCCAGCTGCTGCAGAAGTACAAGCATGCTGGGACTTACAGTTCCACAGCAGCTGGACAGCCGGCAGCAGTTGCCCAAGTTTGTTCTGAAGAAATATCCTGCCTTCAGGGTTACATAAACTACTGTCAAGACAAAGGCAACAAAAACACAATGTAGCTCAGAAAGAAAGAAGATGGTAAATAGGGGGCCATCCACTGACATTGTCCAACAGCTAATGTACAGTATAATGCTTATACCACAGATTAAAAAAATTCTGTGTGATACTGTATATGTTTAATGGTTGCTTGAAAAGTTTTAGAGACACAGGGGCTCATTTAGAGTTGAACGTAGGTTTTTGAAAAATTGCATACACACAAAAATGCAAGGACATGAGTTGTATTTAGTTACATTACGCTAAAGCACATCTCAACTCTAAGGGGGTAATTCAGAGTTGACCGCAGCAGCAAATTTGTTAGCAGTTGGGCAAAACCATGAAGGTCATTCCAAGTTGATTGCTAGCTGCCATTGTTCGCAGCGCAGCGATCAGGCTAAAAATCGGCATTTCTGCGCATGCGTATGCACCGCAATGTGCACGCGTCATGTACGGGTGAAAGGACCTTTGTGGTTTTGCACAGGTTCTAGCGAAGCTTTAAGTCGCATGGCACAACGCAAGAAGATTGACAGGAAGGGGACATTTCTGGGTGTCAACTGACCATTTTCAGGGAGCATTTGGAAAAACGCAGGCATGCCAGGGAAAACGCAGGCGTGGCTGGGCGGACGCTGGGCGGGTGTGTGACGTCAAAAGCCGTCCCTCCAATGTTAGAATCAATGCACACGAAGAGTAACTACGGGGCTGGTCTTGTTTTGCACAACTGCTAACAAATTTGCTGCTGCGATCAACTCTGATTTAGGCCCTAAATTGTGGCCAAACAAAATTTCAAGTACATGAGTTGTATTTAGAGTTGTATTACACCAAAAGGCATCTCAACTCTAAATTTGTAGGCAAACAACTTGCAAGTTAGGACTTTTACCCACTGTAAAGGTGCAAGAACTACATTACAGAAATAATTCTAATTCTATATACAGGAGTCCGAGGTGGAAGCAGGTACAAAATACCTGCTCCAGGCCTATTGAGGAGCATGTTGTGGCAATGCTTATAAGGTGAAGTGGGCCCAGGGGTCAAAGTGGGTTAAAGTGGTTAAACTGAGTTCCACCACCTGTAATGGTAGGGAGAACTAGTTCCACCTCCTCCATAGCCTTGCACAGTAAATCCAACAGAAAAACCTGCCCCATCACCTACGTCAATAGATGATGCAGGCGGCGCTAGTGTTACTGATGAACTGCAGCCACCTCCCCCTTCCTCAGGTCCTGTTGGCTCCATGGTCCTCCTCCATCTACAGCCCACCACCCCTCCTGGTACTCACACATGCTGAGTCTGTTGGACAGCATTCATCCCCTCCTCAGGTCCCAGTGGTTTCCTTTTTCGGCACGGCATATGTGATGTCATGCTGTCACGGTTGCTGAAGTGAAGAGGAGCCATGAAAAAAAGCAGGCTCTGTGCATCTTAAAGACAAGATGAGAGGGGACTGGAGGGACAAGAGAGGTGGAGAAGCTACTGGAGGGATACAGGGCATGGAGCTGCTGGAGTGACAGAGGCAGAGATGTGTATAAGGGGCACTAGTGTGGGCATTATTGTATAAGCCGCACTACTATTGTGGGCATTATGTGTAAGGAGCACTACTACTTTGGGCATTCTGTATATAAGCGGCACTTCTGTGGGAATTATGTGTATAAGGGGAAACTACTGTGGTCATTATGTGTAAGGGGCACTACAACTGTGGGCATTATGTGTAAGGTGCACTACTACTGTGGGAATTGTGTAAAGAGACACTACTGTGGATACTGTATATAAGGGGCACTACTATGTGGCATAATGTATATAAACTGGGTAGCATAGTGTAGCGCAATGTGAATACTACTGAGTGACATAACCATAATAATGACCATTACTACTGTATGTGGTGTAATATGAATCAGGGGCACTACATGCAGTGTAATGTGATAAGATTGTGCTACTGTGTGGTGTAATTTGAAATGGGGGTACTATTGTGTGACCATGCTGCTTCTTTGTGAGATGAATGTCCCTTTAAAAAGTATGAGAAATAGGACACTAATTTATAGTTTGCAGGGGGTGCCGAAAACACTAGCACTGGCCCTGAACCCGCTTAATGTGAGGTCGGGGAGGAGAGGGGGCTTTGTAGGTGGCGGGTTGATGAGTTCCACCACCTCTCCAGGACCACTTTAAGCCCTGCAAGTGGGCACAAAGCATTTTTTAGAGGGCCCCATTATTAACAATGGCGGTCTTCTTCCCCACCTTAAAGCACAAGGGGGTCCAAACGCTAGATATGTGCAATGAAATATGCTGGTGCACGTTATGTATAAAAAAGAACAGCAATGGTAAAGGGGAGGAATGTTGTACATATAAATATAAGCGGCTTGGATGAATGAATAACTAAAACTCTTTAATACTAATAAAAGTTATACACAACTTTAAAATGTAAAATTATCTGAATAATCATGAAAATATCTCAAACCAAGAACCATGGGATTTGGCAATGACAGTCACTGTCTGTAGCTACCAAATAAAGAATCACAGCAGGCGCACTTACAGTATAGATAGTAATTCCACATAATGGGCCTAATTCAGGTTGGGTCGCAATAAGCCATCCAACCACGAATATTGAGAAAAAGATGCGGGCGCATTCGCAGCGCCCGTCCTGCACATGCACCCGCATTTTCTGCAGGAGGGGGCCACAGAAAATGCGATCGCCTTTGCTTGTCAATCAGGCAGAGGCGGTCGTGGGGCAAGGGGGCGAGCAACGCTCCTTTTCCAGGGAGAAGACGGAGCATTGCGGGGGCAGTGCAAACGCGGGCGGAGGCAGCCAAATAGGGGCGTGTTGGGGGCATGATCACGGCAGCTTCATGACATCACATGCAGCCCCCGCGATCAGGAAGATGGTGGTGGGCCTCCTGCGATCATAATTTCTGCTTGTTCAACGGGAACAGGCTCCGGTTAGCATGCCGGTCGGCCTTGCCCAGCGATGGGCGGCCCCCAGCATGCGCTCCAAAAGATTGCAAATTAGCAATCCTTACTGAATTAGGCCCAATACCCAGCATTGTGGTGAATGTTACCAGTTTGGTGAGCATGGTAAAGTCCGTGACATAGAAATATAGAATTTGGCGGCAGATAAGAACCACCTGGCCAACCTAGTCTGCCTATGTACATACATATACTTACACATTAGGGTTAATTTATTTTGGTGGGAGCTTATTAACCTACCAGCAGGGTCGGACTGCCCATCAGGCAAATGCCCAAAGGGCCGATGGGCCGGTGGGTGGGCCGGTCCTGTCACATAGAGAGCCGGAAAGGGCACGTGCAGCGCAGCCTCCGACTCTCTGGTCTGGCCGATCCCCTGCCTTACATTCCTGTCCCCATAGAAATGGATGCATGCCTCGAGTCCACGCCCCCCTGACTTGCGGCACGCTCCCGTTTTTTTGCCCATGCGCCGATTTTAGCCCCCAGTCCGTCCCTGCCTACCAGTATATTTTTAGATTGTGGGAGGAAACCACAGGCAAGCACTGGGAAATTTACAAACTCCACACAGTTAGGGCCATGGTGGGAATGGAACCCATAACCTCAGTGCTGTGAGGCAGTAATGTTAACCATTGCACCATCCGTACTGACTGTGCAGTTAAGGGTAGCAAGACAAACTCGCAGGATAGTTGATGGCTGACGGTTGAAGGTCCTGATAAAATATAGGGGCATATACCAAGGGGTGTAGTAAAAGGCTTAATATTTGAGCAGTGCAACATATTTACACAAAATAACAGCATGTAATTGAACTAGTCTTCAACTAGAAATCAAAATGCTAAATAGAATATGCCAGCTTTTATCCAATCACACTTCACATAAGTGGCGCACATGAGTAAAACCGCTGCAAATGCATTTGTATTGTTCTTATAATATATGATCTTCCCACTGCATTTTACTAAAGTGATCATCATCTTGTTACTCCAAGCTCCACATCAAGTCTCGTATGATTTCACTTTCAGTGTCTACAGTTCCTAGTATTTGAGTATCTGCAAAGAGTTGTTATTAAAGAACACTGAGGAAGGGGTGTGGGGGGGAGGAATTGGCGCACTGGAAAAATGTGCTGTAACTATAGCAACCAATGGCATTCTGTCATTTCTCAAAAGCAGTTTAGAAAAATTAACATAACTGACTGTTGTTATGAGTTGTTTTTTTGCTGTGCTCTACTTTACATAAATGTTGCTGAGATGTTCTACAGATCTCTACAGAAGTGAATAATATAACAATCTGCACGCTATACAGTACAGAAAGTAAAGAGGGAGTATGGCAAAGGATTATCTACAGGTATGGACAGAATAAATTTATATTCTTAAACATTTGTTAATTAAAATCTCCGGAAAGATGCAATTATTACATATTCGTGCATGGAGCTTACAGTTGGTAGAGCATGCTACATGGCAACTTGTATGGGCATAACTTCATCGACTGTTCTATGAAATGTCCTTTTAGAAATGCCCTGAACCACCTGTAGCTGTATACATAGGCAAACACAGGGGAATAATGGGTTTTGGGGGGGTAGGGGGGGGGGGGGGTGGATAAGTGTTCCAGTTGCCTGGAAACCCCCATCCCCACAGCCTGGCCAATGGCCACTACGTGCAGTATATGTGTAAGCCTGGCCAATGGACACTACATGCAGTATAAGTGTAAGCCTGGCCAATGGACACTACATGCAATATAAGTGTAAGCTCCACTGGTGCAGCGACTAATGTGAATGGCCAAATATTATTTGTAAAGTGCCGCGGAATATATGTGTGCTACATAAATAACTGGTAATAAATATTATTTGCTGTGTTATCGAGCACTTGCATCCCCTTTCATTTAAAGCCCCAATTCAGCATTGATTGCTGAAGTGCAGAAATTGCTATTCAGCGATTTCCACACTTCTGCGCATGCGCGTACCATGCTGCGCGCATGCGCGAGGACTTAAACTGTGATTGCAGTCTAACTGACGGCGGGGGCAGTGACGGGGCAGCATTTTCTGGGCATCGTTGCGGCATTGTGGTCCGAACAACAGAGGCGTGTCCGGAACATATGCTGGGTGGGTTGCTAGGCTGCAAAGGCAGGGGGCTACCCTAAAGATGCGAGCGCTTTGCTGTTAGTGGAGTGCTCACATTTTAGCAGGGGAGGGGCAGGTAGGAACCGACATGTGGGGCAGCATTGCCCTGTGCTGAGCTACCCCCCCCCCCCCCCCCCACCCACCCCCATCCTGCATGTTAGTGGAAGGAGCTGTAGTTTTGCAATTTTTCACAAAACTACAACTCATGCTGAATTAGACCCTAAATGACTTACAGGAAGATTGCTGTGTGCAAGGAGACATAGCTTATGTCGGATTTTTGTGGACTCGGACTGGGCTCAGAGACCACTGCTACAGCAGATTCACTTAGATGAAAGCTTGCAGGTTTAGTTAAATTCCTTCACATGAATACAAGCACTTCAGAGAGGTGAGTGGTTCTAAGGACCCGAGAGGTAACAGCAATACTGGGCAGTTTCTGTATAGCCGACTTAAGGGACTTAAGGAAATAACAGAGAGAGGAGCCATAGCAACTACTGAAATGTCCCCAGAGCAGTACCGACACCGAACCCACTAGACCGGACCGACTTTAGAACCCAGAGTGAATTCAGTAAGAACTGGTTCTGGATGAACACACTGGGGAAAACAGAGAACTTGCACACAGACTGGACTGTGATAGATATTGCATTGGCAGCTTGAGACTCCTTGGGCTTGCCCTTTTATACCTGTAGCAGGACACGGATTGGTTGCTGGGATCAGCTGGCTGTCATTCCGCCCAGGATTGGATGAGAGTTTCACATGACTGAGGGCAAGATGACCAGACCCAGCGGGAAGTACTGTAAGCCCCATCAAATGCTTGAGACGCCATCTGCATTCACTGCCGCACTTGCGGAGGGAACCCCAGTCCCCCCAGCTGGACACCAACAGAGCCTGCTGAACAGACACCTCCGCAGTGTCCGGACAGGTGAGCACCGGGACGACGGAAGCAATTGTTTCTGGGCCAAGACATCTTGCCCATATTCACAACTTTATCTCCAATATCTTCAATTCTAACAGCCCCAGAAACTCTTACATACAGGGCTGGATATATTGGGCCCGATTCAGATACAGACGAGATGTTGATGGTGTCGGAAATGGGCGATTATTTACAACGTACGCCTGAGCCACAATCACACAGTGCATGCGTGAGTGGAGAGTTGCAATAGCAAAATCAAAAATGCAAATCCATTGTGATTTGTAGGAGTTACTGGGTGGGGCCGGGTAGTGACTGAAATTATGTTGAAATAATGGGTGTTAGCTAGGGGATATCAGGGCTTGTTGGTGACCGTGTGTGTGTGTTCGCAATTTGTAACCTCATGCATCATTAACATCAGTGTCTTCACACAGTTGTGGCACACTGAGTGCCTCTGAACCTGTGTAGACATGCTTACCGATGATGATAGGTATAAATGTATGGTATGTATACTATGGTTTAGAAAATGAACTAGGGCACTATCTTGGGGTATAAAAGTAACAACTGTTGCAGACTCACAGAGAGGTGTCTCTCTAGAAGCACTGGGGCCCAAAAAAGATCTGACTACGCCCCTGCCCTCAAACATTGAGAAACAGCAGTTTCTGCATATATTAAGGTCAGAATTTATTAACAAATAGGCCCCTACTTAGTTAGTGGTAAAGAGCTATAATGCAAATATAGACACCAGTAAAATGCTTTAGCGCTGATTTTGCCTATTTAGCAAAGCTTTCACCATTACCCATTTAAACCCCATCCCCATATATCCTCACAGAGAGGGTGAATGTAATCAATTTAGGAAGCAGTAAAAAGCTCCAGTTTTTGCTGCTAGTTAGCGTTAGCTATGCCTGGCTTCACAGGAATCCTTGAGTTAAACCATTATGGTTTTGCACACAATTAATCCTTTGCCAGCAACAGTAGCACATTATGTGCTACATAATGATTGTTCCGTTCCGCAGGGGTATGATAAATAGACCTAACGTGGCTTAAAGAGCTATGGCGGGCCCAGGTACGAGTTTGGGGGCATGGCCTAATTGCAGAAGGCATGGCCACACCCTCTTATGCAAATAATGGGGAGAAAAGTCTGATCACAGATTTGGGGTGCGCTATCGAGCCCCTCAGCTAGGGGCAAATTCAGAGGGGGCCGCGATCAGTGTGATTGATCCACCCCTGCCCCCTGCACATGCAGCCTCCCTGCACTCACTATAGCCAAGTCAGCACACAGCAGCATGTTCTGGCAGGGGAACAAAGCTGCTGACAGGTAACAGGGCTGAGGGGGGTGGCAGTGGTGACGGACCTTGGCCCAACCATCAGACCCAGACCTGGGTAATTAGTACCTACAGTTTCAGAAGTATTAGAGAACAATCCTGCAATATATTGTAAGATTCTGATGTGTTCAGTGGGCTTTTTTTTTGTGGTCCTTGTGGGCTTCACACCAGTGATCCCGCCAGCTGAGCCACAGTTGAAGTACTTTGTTTAGTGTTTGCTTGTGGTATATTTGATATTTCTAAACAGCGCCTGCTCTCCACCCACTTCCTGGCCACAGCCAATCTCCTGCAGGCTATGGGTATATACACACACAGTAAGGCAGCAAGTTCAGTACTAGTGATATTGCCAGTCTTTGGGATTGTGCTAGAACCTGCTGCTGTTTATCTCAAGATTCCTGTAACTGACCCGGATTGTTCTGACTACTCTGATCCCACCAATCTTGACCTCGGCCTGTTTCTGGACTCAGCTTTGTTACCTGCCTGCTCCATACCAGGATTGCATCCCATCTGCTTTGTTATCACCAACTCTGACCTCGGAACGAACTTAGGACCTGATTCAGAGAAGTACGCTTATGCAGCTGCAACTACTGAGATCAGCAAGTGAAGCTGCCACCCAGAAATGAAAAGAGACACCCACCGGAGCTACTGCAACTTATACGCATACACAGCTATATGCAAGAATAAGGAGTATAAGGCTTAAGGGTAGCCCTAGGACTATGTAGACTGGACCCGGCAGTAGTCACGCAGGCACCATGATTTTGTACGTTTGAGCTTGCTGCTGATGTCAGATACACGCCCCGATGATGGCTTTTTTACTACCACTCCCTGCTAACATCATGTTAACAACCCCAAATGGTCACTTCCTGTCAATCAGGAATCCTCATTGCATGCATGTTCGCAACGACACCTTGACACATGTGCAATGCGAACACAGCACATGCGTAGTCTGCTGATAATCGCTCTGCTCCATGGCTTATCGGCGTAGTCTGCTGATAATCGCTCAGTTCCATGGCTTATCGGCGTAGTCTGCTGATAATCGCTCAGTTCCATGGCTTATCGGTGCAGTCTGCTGAGAATCACTCTGTTCCATGGCTTATCGGCGTAGTCTGCTGAGAATCGCTCAGTTCCATGGCTTATCGGCGCAGTCTGCTGATAATCGCTCAGTTCCATGGCTTATCGGTGCAGTCTGCTGATAATCACACTGTTCCATGGCTTATCGGTGCAGTCTGCTGAGAATCGCTCCGTTCCATGGCTTATCGGTGCAGTCTGCTGATAATCGCTCAGTTCCATGGCTTATCGGTGCAGTCTGCTGATAATTGCTCTGTTCCATGGCTTATCGGTGCAGTCTGCTGATAATTGCTCTGTTCCATGGCTTATCTGCACAATCTGTTCAGAATCTCTCTGTTCCATGGCTTATTGGCGCAGTCTGCTGATAATCACTCTGTTCCATGGCTTATCGGTGCAGTCTGCTGAGAATCGCTCTGTTCCATGGCTTATTGGCGCAGTCTACTGAGAATCGATCTGTTCCATGGCTTATCGGTGCAGTCTGCTGATAATTGCTCTGTTCCATGGCTTATCGTGCAGTTTGCTGAGAATCGCTCTGTTCCATGACTTATTGGCGCAGTCTGCTGAGAATCACTCTGTTCCATGGCTTATCTGCGCAGTCTACTGAGAATCGATCTGTTCCATGGCTTATTGGCGCAGTCTGCTGAGAATCGCTCTGTTCCATGGCTTATCTGCGCAGTCTACTGAGAATCGATCTGTTCCATGGCTTATTGGCGCAGTCTGCTGATAATCGCTCCGTTCCATGGCTTATTGGCGCAGTCTGCTGAGAATCGCTCAGTTCCATGGCTTATCTGCGCAGTCTACTGAGAATCGTTCTGTTCCATGGCTTATCGGAGCAGTCTGCTGATAATCACTCTGTTCCATGGCTTATCTGCGCAGTCTGCTGAGAATCGATCTGTTCCATGGCTTATCTGCGCAATCTGTTCAGAATCGCTCTGTTCCATGGCTTATCGGTGCAGTCTGCTGAGAATCACTCTGTTCCATGGCTTATCTGCGCAATCTGTTCAGAATCGCTCTGTTCCATGGCTTATCGGTGCAGTCTGCTGAGAATCACTCTGTTCCATGGCTTATCGTGCAGTTTGCTGAGAATCGCTCTGCTCCATGGCTTATCGGTGTAGTCTGCTGATAATCGCTCAGTTCCATGGCTTATCGGCGTAGTCTGCTGATAATCACTCAGTTCCATGGCTTATCGGCGCAGTCTGCTGATAATCGCTCAGTTCCATGGCTTATCGGTGCAGTCTGCTGATAATCACTCTGTTCCATGGCTTATCGGTGCAGTCTGCTGATAATCGCTCAGTTCCATGGCTTATCGGTGCAGTCTGCTGATAATCACTCTGTTCCATGGCTTATCGGTGCAGTCTGCTGAGAATCGCTCCGTTCCATGGCTTATCGGTGCAGTCTGCTGATAATCGCTCCGTTCCATGGCTTATCGGTGCAGTCTGCTGATAATCGCTCCGTTCCATGGCTTATCGGTGCAGTCTGCTGATAATCGCTCAGTTCCATGGCTTATCGGTGCAGTCTGCTGAGAATCGCTCAGTTCCATGGCTTATCGGTGCAGTCTGCTGATAATCGCTCAGTTCCATGGCTTATCGGTGCAGTCTGCTGATAATTGCTCTGTTCCATGGCTTATCTGCACAATCTGTTCAGAATCGCTCTGTTCCATGGCTTATTGGCGCAGTCTGCTGATAATCGCTCCGTTCCATGGCTTATCGGTGCAGTCTGCTGAGAATCGCTCTGTTCCATGGCTTATCGGCGCAGTCTGCTGATAATCACTCTGTTCCATGGCTTATCGGTGCAGTCTGCTGAGAATCGCTCTGTTCCATGGCTTATCTGCGCAGTCTGCTGAGAATCGATCTGTTCCATGGCTTATCAGTGCAGTCTGCTGAGAATCGCTCTGTTTCATGGCTTATCTGCGCAATCTGTTCAGAATCGCTCTGTTCCATGGCTTATCGGTGCAGTCTGCTGAAAATCACTCTGTTCCATGGCTTATCGTGCAGTTTGCTGAGAATCGCTCTGTTCCAGGACTTATCGGCGCAGTCTGCTGATAATTGCTCCGTTCCATGACTTATCAGTGCAGTCTGCTGAGAATCGCTCTGTTCCATGGCTTATCGGCGCAGTCTGCTGATAATCACTCTGTTCCATGGCTTATCGGTGCAGTCTGCTGAGAATCACTCTGTTCCATGGCTTATCGTGCAGTTTGCTGAGAATCGCTCTGTTCCATGACTTATCGGCGCAGTCTGCTGATAATCGCTCCGTTCCATGACTTATCAGTGCAGTCTGCTGAGAATCGCTCTGTTCCATGGCTTATCGGCGCTGTCTGCTGATAATCACTCTGTTCCATAGCTTATCGGTGCAGTCTGCTGAGAATCGCTCTGTTCCATGACTTATCGGTGCAGTCTGCTGATAATTGCTCCGTTCCATGACTTATCAGTGCAGTCTGCTGAGAATCGCTCTGTTCCATGGCTTATCGGCGCAGTCTGCTGATAATCACTCTGTTCCATGGCTTATCGGTGCAGTCTGCTGAGAATCGCTCTGTTCCATGGCTTATCGGTGCAGTCTGCTGATAATCGCTTAGGTTTGCGGCTTCTCTGAATCAGGAGAGACAAAGAACATGGGGTCCCCCTGAGTTTTCTGCAACCAGCAGGGAGACCCACATGGCGATTTACTACTAAGGAATCAAGATGGCTGTCCCAACTCTTTGACCGATAAGAATGTAGTCATTCATTTTATCTCACCAGCCAAGTTGTCTGTCGACAACTGAGTCCCGGTTTGGATCTTCCCGCGGTTCGGAATTCGGATTTTAAATTCAAATTTCAGGTTTTGGATTGCAAATATTACATATTTTAGCTGTTTTTATTGATTTTTAGCAATGATTATCAATTTTTTTATTGATTTTAAACAAAGTGAAATCCGAATGTGAACAAAAACACTTGAGGGCAGTTTTGCAAAACCAAACCACAAAATTGAATCCATATCCAAAACCAAAAGGAGTTTTTTTTTTTTTTTTTGGATAAAGTACTTTTTCAAGTGTGTATTTGTTTTTTTTTGTTTTTTTGACAAATGCAATGCTCATTATTTTAGTATCACTTGAATGTATTCAAGGGCTTTTGGAGCAGTTTTTGTGAAAAACGACTCCAACCCTTTTAATTCTTTTTTTTTTTAGTAACCAGATCACATTTCCCATACTTATAATGGGAAATGTGATCTGGCCAAATTTACAAAAAAAATTTTTTATAAAAAATACTGCAGTGAGCCCTGTATAGGGGAGGTTAGGGTAAGGCTGCGGGGAGGGAGGGTTAGGCACTAAGGGGGTAATTCCAAGTTGATCGCAGCAGGAACTTTGTTAGCAGTTGGGCAAAACCATGTGCACTGCAGGGGAGGCAGATATAACATGTGCAAAGAGAGTTAGATTTGGTAAGTTATTTTGTTTCTGTGCAGGGTAAATAGTGGCTGCTTTATTTTTACACTGCAATTTAGATTGCAGATTGAACACACCACACCCAAATCTAACTCTCTCTGCACATGTTATATCTGCCTCCCCTGCAGTGCACATGGTTTTGTCTAACTGCTAACAAAGTTCCTGCTGCGATCAATTCAGAATTACCCCCTAAGTGGGGAGGGTTAGGCTTTGGGGAAGAAGGGGGTTAGGTTTAGGCACAACTGGGGAGGAGGGTTAGGGCCAGGTTGTGAGTAGGGAGTGTTAGGGGATTAGGGTTAAAATACTTGCCCACTGAAATCATTTGGACAGCTCCCTTATTCAACCATTGTTCATATTTTTGAGAGTAGGGGCTTATAATAGTAAGTGGATGACTATTTGTAAGCGTTATTCCTAGGTGGATATAAAAAAAAAAAAAAGCAAATATATGCTCCACAAATGTATTTTGTATGTACTTAATATATGTTAATTTTGGGCTTCTGAAGCTACAAGGTATTTTTCCTAAAGACCAGCAGTAACACATGCAAAATTAGGCTTGTTTTGCATGTATTTCTATTGCCCTGTTAATTCCAGCCCTCAAAGTCACCGCTTTGAAAATCTTTAGTAAATAACTCCTAATAGTTTTAGCTTTGTTTTAAAAAAGAGTCCTGATGACTTTGTAAAAGGTTTATAAAACAGAAAACAACATCTACCTTAGTGCATTGCAAATACGTAGTGTGCAAACCTACAGCAACACTAAACCACGTCTCCCAAACACAACATCCAACTGGCATAATCTTCCAGCTACCTGCGGCTTGGCTAGACTAAGTAAGGTTTTTACACCGCCTCTAAGGTTTTGGCAGTTTGCGAAGGTAATGAATGAAAGCTTACGCCAAACTATCCTAAACCTGCAAGGCAGTTATATGTCACCCAAATCCAAATTAAACAGGCGGAGCAGACAGTGCTCTGTCTTCTAAACTGAAGCTCAGAGATGTCACGTTGTATTGCCAATTCTACAAGTTGACATGTTTGTGAAAGTGGACATGTTCTTTACATTTTAAAATGTTTTGTAAGATCTATAAAATTGTAAAATAGGCCTTAAGAACTGAAAAAATATATAAACTAGTTTTTTTTTTTTATAAACAGGGCAGATAATGGAATCATGCACTTTTATATTCTCTTAACTTTTTTGGTACATGTGCTAAAAATATATAACAGGGTGACATCATATACCCCTTTTACACCAAAGAAATATCCCGGGTTATTGCTGGGTCTACCCGGGTCGGGCCTCAGTGTAAATGGCCCCTCGAAATATATCTCGGGTCCTGTGCCCCGCCAAACCATCCCGGGTGCTGTGGCAGTGTAAACAGTCCCGACCCGGAATATTTGATTTGGCTTTTGAAGAGAGACGCTGATTGGAGCTTCTGGGGCGCTGGTGGATGATGTCATCTGTCCGTTCCCCGCAGACAGCGCAAATGACCATCGCAGCAGGACTCTGAGACTAATGCTGAGTCTTCTGTCTCATCCAAAGCTTGCCCACTGTCTGACCTGCAGCCCTAAATGCAGGCAGGCCCACAGCCATATCTGCCTGACCCAGTGCCACAGACAGAACTGCAGTCTGCACCACAGCCTGATCTATACCAGCAGTCCCCACCCCTCTCTTTTGTGACCTCATCTTAGTCAGCCCTTAAAAAAGGCAATTTCTAATGACATCCATAGGGAAAAGCAGGGCTTACTTGGGTTCCGTGTAAACGGGGCTGATACAGCAATATCTCGGGTTGAAGTGCAGTGTAAATGGGTCTAAAGCCGGGTCCACCCCGGGATTGTCCCGAGTTCAAATTCCTGGGTCTGACCCGTGATTTTGGTGTAAAAGCAGGATCATAGTGAGTGGCCAGACCACTTCTCCAAACTGCTGCTGCATGCATGACCTTTAAGATCCTGGTCTCAGAGCACACGGTCTGCATTCCAACTAACTGAAAGCCCGTTCTATAATTCAGAAAACATGATGTGTATTTTGCAGACTAAGTCCCCCATTTATCAAGCCTTCAAGAGTGATAAATAGCACAGTGATAAAGTACCAACCAATCAGCTCCTAACTTCCATGTCACAGGCTGTGTTTGAAAAATGACAGTTAGGAGCTGATTGGCTGGAACTTTATCACTGTGCTATTTATCACTCTCCAAGGCTTGATGAATCTGGGTCTAAAATTTATATTTTGGCACAATGCCTATGTACTTTGGGTCTAATTCAGACCTGATCGTAGATGTGCTAAATTTAGCACATCTACAATCAGTCACACAAACATGCGGGGGGACACCCAGCACAGGGCTAGTCCGCCCCCCATGTCACGCCCTACTCCATCACACAAGTACAAAAGTATTGCACGGCGGCGATGCTTTTGTACTTGAACAGTAGCTCCCTACCAGCGCAGCTCCTGCGCACCTGGAGGGAGCTACTCGTCGCTGTGAGGGTCGCAGTAGCTGTGTGTGACGTCACGCAGCCGCTGCGCCCCCCCCCCCCCCCTTCCGCACGGTCAGGGCACGCTGCATTGCCCGGACTGCGCCCCTAAAATGGTGGCAAAACGCCACCAACCCGCCCCCTCCCGCCCAGCGAACGCCTCTGCCGTTCAATCAGGCAGAGGCGATTGCAGGGTTGAGATGGCCGTCGGCTGTCTGGCATGCGCTGGAGCACTGCGGTGCCGGTGCATGTGCAGTTCAGACCTGATCGGCTGCTGTGTGAAAACGCATAGCACCGATCAGGTCTGAATTAGGCCCTTAGTCTTTAACCCATACAAACTAGAGTTCTTCATTAGAATATTTTTAAACACAAGCTTGAAACTAACATTGCCAATGATGAGAATACTTACACTTCAGTAATGTGTAATTCAAATTATTTTAAATCTCAGAGGTTTCAGTATTCTTTTCTCAGTTGTGTGTAGCACTGATTCCCTACAGTGACAGGACACATCATGTTTTACAGAGCTGCCAACGTTATTTGGCTGCACAGACTCCCTCTATTCCAGGGACACGTTGCTGCTGTGCAGCTGCATCTAAGCACATGAAATGCAGAGTACTGTCCTTAATGCATGACATTCTCATACCTCTCCACATTCCCAATCCAAACAATCAGGATAAATTGGGCCATGACTGTGACCTGGCTAGATTCACCTATTCAGCTCCAATTTCTATTAACTGCAAGAAACATGCGCTGGGGGGGATGCAATATCTATTATGTATTGTTTGCTGAATTATTTCTAATTACATTTTTCTTAATTGTAATACTTGTCATCAATATTACTTATATACTGAGTGCCAGTATTTATCAAGCTTTGGAGAGTGATAAATTGCACGGTGATAAAGTACCAACCAATCAGCTCCTGTTATTTTTCAAACACAGCCTGTAACATGGCAGTAAGGAGCTGATTGGTTTGTACTTTATCACCATGCAATTTATCACTCTCCAAGGCTTGATAAATCTGCACCTTGGTGTGTACAAAAGAGATAAATTGTGCTTGCACTGCTTCATACGGTATATAATGTCTCTTGCTCCAATACCCTGCTCTGCTCTCTCAGGTGGACCCGCACCCACACTGGATGCAAAACATTTATTTTTAGAGTAGATAGGGCCTCCTCCTGCCACATTTACTAGCCTTACTAGTCAAGAATAAGGTAAACCACATTCTCTATGACCCAACCAAACCCCTTACTGACTTTGAAGCCTTTGACCTGGAAGGATTGAAAGCTAATCTTATCACAATACAGTGTGTTAGACTTTGTTAGGGCCAATGAGTAACCACAGTCCAAAACATTTAGTGTAGAACTGTATAATTACAATTGGAAGAGCACCAGAAAATTACCAGCACCTGGGGTCTATTGAGCACAGCTCTAAGCACAGTCAGCAAAATCCCCTTAGCTGTACATATGAGTATTGAGTAGACAAGGTCTTGCCTCCTGCAAACCTGTTTCTGGTAAGACATACTGTAGCCCATGATGTGAGGTGTGCCATAAATATGAAGAGTTTGCAGACAGAGTTAATTTACAACCTGTGGCCATGGGTATAGTGTCAAAGCTCCACCAAAGTTTAGCAAGACCACAGAGCACAATATTTTAGCTTAAGTAATCTTTGTACACTTTTACCCACAAAGTCAAGTCTTATCCACTGTGTATGAACTACATGCTGTCCAAGCCCATTTGGACATATTTAGTCAGGTGTGGTTTCCTAATGACCTTCTCAACTACCAATTTTCAATATTTGAAGGGTAGCTGGTGCAGTGCCTTTGGGAATGGTCCTGGGTATCATCATTTATAAGTAAATCCAAACCCCTTATGAACCATTGAACCACAGTGGATAAGACTATGAACCATTGAGCTATTTGAACTGTTCAATGCAACCCTTAAACATCAGGTGGTGTGACTTTATAGGACGCTTGTTAAAGGACCACTCAACTTCTTAGTCCTGACTGAAGAACATGTTATGATTTCTGGAAAATCTGCAGAAATTTATAGCAACAGAACAATCACCTACCACTGATTAGGTTGTGACCGCCAAACAACAGTAGGAGAAAACAATACAGTAATCCAATGCCATGGTAGCATTTGGTCCTGCCATATTAATATAGTATGCTAAAATCTTTCCATGTGAAGTGGGCTATGGACAAGGCTGTGCACTGCACTCCAATAGCACTCAAGAGCCAGACCGGACCTCTATTCTCCCCAAATTTGACAGAGGGAAGAAGAAATAGTGTAGAAAGAAAAAGGAGACATTTGGGTGCTCATTAGGAAGTCCAAATATTAGCAGTACTAAAAGCCTAAGAACATTTATTCACCTGTATTCCTTAAGTCCAAGAGCATTAAAAAGTGGATGGCAGAAATTTTAAAGGTAGAAGTCAATGCTCCCTTTCTGGCACCATGATCATTTTCCCCAAAACAGGCAAAACCATCCACCCTTCTGTAGACTACGGGCAACTGAATTAGCTAATGTTTACAGATGCATAACCGATGCAACTTGAGGATCAGTTGCTACATCAGTTGGGAAAGCTCAATTTGCACCACCCTTACATTTGAGTAAAGGTTACTGGTTGATACCCTTGACCAAAGATGCAATATTCAGAATTTGTCACCGCATTCAGGTTGTCAGTCTTGTCATTTGGGATGAAAAATATAACCATCTTTTTTTCAACAAATACTCCCGAAACCTAAACTTTCTCCCTCTACAATTCATATTATTATCTTCTGTATAACATATTATTCCATTATTCATTAATAAGTAACTGGATAGGTCCTGTACCACGACAAAATATTTTACGATCTGTGTAACCCGCACTTTATACCTGTTCTCCATAATACCACTTACTTGTGAAGCAAATAAGCAGGAATACAGCAACTAAAATTAAAGGTGTCTTTGATCCAGGTGGAGCTCTCTACTCTTTCCAACAAATACACAGTTACAATTTTGTTTTATGTACTTACAACTTCGTTACTACATTCACAATTTTACAATAGTGGGCTCATCCCATCTGATACTCTTGAATTACTTCATTTTCTAAAAACTATTCATAAAATAAAACATCTCTACTCTGACCTCATTACTGTACTTTATCTAGCTCTGATCCATGGTTCCCCACTGTAGATTGGGATGTTGTTTATCCTACGTGCTCCACATCTGATTCTTTTTTGAAGTGTTATGTACCCACAATTAAAATACCTATATCCTTCTAGGTATGTATTAAAGTTATAAAGTTACATTTTATTTTACTATTATGCATAAAAAAAACTTAATGATGGCCTTACCAGTTGCCTTTTATCACAAAGAAAACCATTCAACAATTCCAAGGCCAAGAACTAAAAGTTGGTGAACTGTGGCAAATAGGGGTTACAGGGCTCATAATGATTGTTAAGCCCTATTTGATATCCCTCTTTCCAACCAGATAATGACTATTATCAGCAGTTACCCAATAACACAACATTTGGATCCATGCCACATGGGATGTTTGACACGTTATCTTGCCACTCCTCCCTCACTCTGCCCATCATCTAACATCAATCTAATTATTGGATCATTTCATTTTATAAACTTGCTTAGATCATAATTCTAAACTAATAAGATTAAAGGATAATTTAGCTATACAAACTCACTCAGCTCTATAACACTGTTTGTTTTATTTCCAATGTTACGGTGAGAACCTGATATCTATTTAAATATTTATTCTGCTTGCCATCTTGTTAGTGGTGCTTACATTTAGTATTGTTCTACAAACTCAATGCAAAAAATGACCTTTAAAGGTTGCCAATATTCAACCCTTATGTCTTCATCCAGATCCAACACTATATTGTGCTAGGGAAATCACTGGTTTGGTGCAGAGAGGGCACAGAGTCTTATGAGAGTCAGGTGTTTACGTGGGATACCAGCAAAGAGGCTTGGACTTTACTTCTGACACCGGCAGGTTTACGGAGTGCGAGGAAGGTACCAAACTTGACAGTTGGTGGGCAAGGGCTGAGGCTGAAATATGGTCTAGGTATAGGCAAGAAGTCAGGGTTGGCAGAAGACAAGATGAATAGGTCAAGTTCCAAGGTCAGGGATGGCATAAGACAATGAGAGAATGTGGGACATAAGCAATTGCTCAGGACTGCGGGAGATAAAAGACAGTTCTGAACAGTCTTTATCAGCAATGAGAATCAATAAGAACAGCAAATTGCAGTACAGGTATTACACAGGTCCAGCACTGAATATGTGCACTCCGTGCCTTATATACCCACAGCCTACAGTAGAATGGCTGTGGCCAGGAAGTAGGCAGAGAGTAGGGACAGTTCAGAAAGGCCGAAAAAGACAGAAACAGAAGACTGAACAAATTGCATTTACTGTGGCTCTACTGGTTGGAACACTGATCTCATGTCCACAAGGTCCTAGCATCAAATCCTGTCATCATCACTTTTTAATGTGGGATATTGCTTCTAACATATAGTACCCCAAAGCTACGTACTGTATCATATGGGCTTTTTGGCATGTGTGCATTAAAATAACAAGAGCCATTAATAGAACTTGTGGGTAATGAGGACAGAAGATGTCCACTATGTTTAGGCATCATCTGACACCTCCATACACCTTTATGTTTATGTGTTGGGTCTATGTGGTCAACATTTTGTTACCAGCCTGTTGGTTAACTTGCAGAAAGGAAGAGACATCAGTTATTTTCTTTTATTGACTCCACATGCCAGACAACCAAGATTTCCTTTCATTGGCTCCATATGCCAAGCAACCATGATTTTTTTTATTCGTTCTACATGCCAGGCAACCGACCATGATTTTCTTTAATTGGTTCCATATGCCAGGCAACCATGAATTTCTTTCATTGACTCCACATGCCAGCCAACCACAATTGTATTTCATTGACTCCCCATGCCAAGCAAACATGACTTTTCTTCATTGGTTCGATATGCCAGACAACCATGATTGTCTTTCATTGACTCTCTATAACAAGCAACCATGATTTTCTATCATTGGCTCCACATGCAAGACAAAACATACAAGTAACTTTGGATCATATAATTACACATATCATTACAGAAAGTGATCAGACAAGGTCATCATACCCACATACGAAGCAGCGCTATCTTCCCTGCATACAATGCAAAGCATTCTGTACTTCAATAGGGAATGCACAGTCCAGTCTGTGGACCAATACACAGCACAATGTACAGTTTTGTTATAGGCCAGTATATAATATAAAGCCACACATGCAGACAACAGCCCTGTTCTAGTGACCCATACACACTGCGGATCACTATATAAGAATGACTACTGTATACCGAGCAATGCAGAGCTAGAATGATCTAAATGCCAGTATATCATGCTTAGCCTCATTCATATGCCGATTTTATAAAGCAGAACCCAATCCCAACCATACCTTTCCTCAGCCTTCAATAAGGAGGCAGAAGCAGATGCCACTAAAATGTTCACACCCCAGACAAAAGCAAAATAATATTTTTGTGTCCCTGTAGCTCCGTAGTGCTGAAGCTAGATCCATGGATTCCTTCTGGCACACAAAGAGATAAACTGCAGCAATCTGATGCGGCTTTGCATACCTCTTGAGCAGTGTCGGACTGGGGCATGTAGGGCCCACCGGGGGAATGCAGTGGTAGAAACCCATGTTTTGGGGTGTGGCCAGTCTGCAGAGGGGGTGTGGCCTACCATCTCATTGGTTTGACTAACCATTAGAGAGTGCAACATCTGGTGACAAGAAGTTGGGAATTTAATTTAAGCCTCCCCAGATGTTATAAACATACAGTAAATTCAGCTGCTGAATGCATGATAATGTACCAGATTAATAACAGCAAAATAGACCATAGTCCAGTATAAGATAACATATGTATAATGTATATGCACAGTCTGGAACCTGATCCTTAGAGTAGGAGGTGGACCCCCAGGCAGTGGGGCCCACCGGTGGTTTCCCCTGTACCCCTGTGGGCCAGTCCAAGCCTGCTCTTGAGAACCATTAGGAAAAAAAGTCCTACAGAGTGGTCACAATCAGGCTATGGTGTAACATCTATGCATACACTTGCAAACTGAAGTGAAATAAATCGGTTCTGGCATCACATAGTTGCTCAACGCTAAATGAAAAACCTTACTGTCAATATTTTATTTTGGTTAGCAAATACCTGTACTATGCTCAGCGGTGGAGCTCCAGAGTGGTGTATTGAGTGGTGGCTGCTATAGCTCCCAGAGGAGCATGTACCAAAGGGGCAAAGCAGAGGCCTCTTCTAAGCCCCAACATTTTCACTGGTCCCCATTACCAGATATGATGAGAGAGAGACCTCTGAGATGGCATTAGTAAGCCATACAGCTTATGACTAATGTTCCCTGGACTTCACTTCCAGAACACTATATGCAGAGTACAGAGCTATCAGCATTGGAGAACTGAACCTGTCATCAGAATTTTGTTTTCTAGAACAAGGGATATTGAGTAAATGTGGATTTAATTGTCTGTTTAATTAAGTGCAACTAGATATCTCCATCCCTGAAAATTTAATTTCCAAATCATTCCTTCCCACTGTAATGACACCTTCAATTCTCACCGTCATTTGGCTCTCCAGTTGCTGAAATGAAGTATACATGGAAGGGAGGGGTTGTCTGAGATGAGGGTGTGCTCAAAAATGGTCAGCCCCTCAAACAGGCGAAATACTGTTATACACACAGCAGAAACTAGAGCAATGGGCCTACACTGTAAGATGCAATGCCGTATACACTATTTCCCATTTTGAGCATATAACAATAAAATGCTTCTGCAGACTTACAATGGAGATGATGAGGTTGGTGACATTCAGCGTGTTACTACTGGATATGGTGTGGTGAGTGAGGAAGAGGTGAAGAGAGCTGAAAAGAGACCGAATGAGATTAAATGTGTATCAGGGGATCCATTTACATGTTAAAAGCATTTTCATACTGCATCAATGTGTGCAGACGATTTTCTTCAGCTTTTCCGTCTTCACTAAGGGATTCTGGGAATTGCTCTCTTTAAAGCAAGCAGAAGGTAAGTATCACTGAGCAATCATATAATGAGATGTTAAACCCTTCACTTGTACAAGGGCCAGCAGTACAGTGTTATAGCGTATTGTATGTGCCATTGTCTGGAGGCTGCGTATAACTATTATGCCTTTCCTGTAAACCAGTGACAGTAATTTTTGTTATCGACAATTATTTTAGTTAGGTTTGCAATGCTCATCACACATATATGTATATATATATATATATATATATATATATTTATAGAGAGAGAGAGAGAGAGTAAATATATTACATATTTGTGTGTCACATGTGTATTCTAAAAAGATGCTGCAGGGGCGCATCAAGAAAGAGAAGGGAGGGCCCATTCCCCAGCCCCACCCACTCCCTCTCATTGGCTTTTTCCACAGTAAACTCTTGGCCAGGAGTCTACTGCGCATGAAGATCTCTGGAAACATGGCACCTGTGTCATATTTCCAGTGATTCCTGCAGCGCAGATCTCCAGAAACATGGCATTTGTGCTATGCTTCTGATGATACCTGCGGTGCCTCTGGAGGAGTACTGATTTTAGATACACCCATGAACTGATAATATATAATCAAAACTACCAATGTTTTCAGAATAGTTGGAGGCTATGTTAAATGACTGTTACAATAAAAACATATATTGAGAATTACAGATCAATTGTCTGGTTGTGTAGGTGGTTTTCAGCCCACTGTGCCGCCATACAGTATTTACAGGAATAGGCTTGGTGATGTCGTCTGTGTAGGGTGGCTTGTGACATCATCCATGCTATGTGCCTGCTAATGACAAAGGTCATCAACATATTGGCGCTTTTGGAAGTTTGCACTAAATCCAATGATTGTCCCCTCACTAACCTATGACCTACAAAATGAAGATCAGTTGTAGTCTTTAAAACGTGCCATAAGCCTTCTTAGGCCAAAGTTATTTGGCTGCAAGACACAGCTGAGTACACAAAGCAGTTGCCCAGCTCACCAACGCTATCAACAAGCATGTAGCCACTTTTTGTGCACAGTGTGTAGAACAGAGGGATACAATACACTACCCTCCAAAGTGCTTCAGGTTTCAGGAACAGATGAGGTTAACAATAGGCTTTACTTCTAGAGTGTAAAGCAAAGCAGGCCCGTGGTTTGCTGCCATCAATAGATTTCATGCAAGAGCAATGGAGAGTGTAATTAAAAGCTGCTCTCTTTCTCAGTCCATTACTGGCACATGCAGTCTTTTAGGTACAGTCACAGTTACCTGTCGTTCGCTCTGTCTTAAACCTGCAACACTTATATATGTTTAATACACGTTACGTGGGAATACGCAGCACGCGGTTCTTTGTGCAGATATCAGGGTGAAACTGGAAAAATAATTAATATCTGTATCTGCAGTAGTCCTAGGTGAAAGGGGACTGGCACTGACCATACAAGCAGGTGTATAAGGGGCAGAATTAGCATACAGTGGGGTATATTTACTAAGGTCCCGATTTTGACCGAGATGCCGTTTTTTCTTCAAAGTGTCATCTCGGTAATTTACTAAACTCAAATCACGGCAGTGATGAGGGCATTCGTAATTTTTGGGAAGTCCAAGAAAAAAATTACGAATGAATACACCATCGGTCAAAACGCGGCTGTTTAAGTATGAATCTCGGTAATTTACTAAGAAGTGCAAAGCAAAAAAAAATAAAACACTGCCGTGAAAAATTACAACTCGTAAAAAAGTGCTAAAAAAAAACAGACCTGCTTTTTTAATCCGTGATTGTATAGGCATGCACGGATCCATGAGATCCGTGCATGTATATCAGTGGGAAGGGGTGGGAAAGTGGTTATTTTCTAAATAAAAATTGCGTGGGGTCCCCCCTCCTAAGCATAACCAGCCTCGGGCTCTTTGAGCCGATCCTGGTTGCAGAAATATGGGGAAAAATTTGACAGGGGTTCCCCCATATTTAAGCAACCAGCATCGGGCTCTGCGCCTGGTCCTGGTTCCAAAAATACGGGGGACAAAAAGCGTAGGGGTCCCCCGTATTTTTAAAACCAGCACCGGGCTCCACTAGCTGGACAGATAATGCCACAGCCGGGGGTCACTTTTATATAGTGCCCTGCGGCCGTGGCATCAAATATCCAACTAGTCACCCCTGGCCGGGGTACCCTGGGGGAGTGGGGACCCCTTCAATCAAGGGGTCCCCCCCCCCAGCCACCCAAGGGCCAGGGGTGAAGCCCGAGGCTGTCCCCCCCATCCAATTGGCTGCGGATGGGGGGCTGATAGCCTTTTGTGAAAATGAAAAGATATTGTTTTTAGTAGCAGTACTACAAGGCCCAGCAAGCCTCCCCCGCATGCTGGTACTTGGAGAACCACAAGTACCAGCATGCGGCGGAAAAACGGGCCCGCTGGTACCTGTAGTACTACTACTAAAAAAATACCCAAAAAAAGACAAGACACACACACCTTGAAAGTAAAGATTTATTACATACATCCACACAAACATACAAACATACTTACCTATGGCCCCACGCAGGTCTGTCCTCTTCTCCAGTAGAATCCAAGGGGTACCTGTTGAATAAATTATACTCACCAGCTCCAGGGTCCCAGGCTCCTCGTAGCATCCATTTGTAATCCACGTACTTGAATAAAATAAAAAAACGGACACCCGAGCCACGCACTGAAAGGGGACCCATGTTTGCACATGGGTCCCCTTTCCCCGACTGCCAGAAACCCACTCTGACTTCTGTCTAAGTGGGTTTCTTCAGCCAATCAGGGAGCGCCACGTTGTAGCACCATCCTGATCGGCTGTGTGCTCCTGTACTGACTGACAGGCGGCACACGGCAGTGTTACAATGTAGCGCCTATGCGCTCCATTGTAACCAATGGTGTGAACTTTCTGCTCAGCGGTGAGGTCACTTTCGGTCAACCGCAGGGCAGAAAGTTCCCACCATTGGTTACAATGGAGCGCATAGGCGCTACATTGTAACACTGCCGCGTGCTGCCTGTCAGTCAGTACAGGAGCACACAGCCGATCAGGAGGGTGCTACAACGTGGCGCTCCCTGATTGGCTGAAGAAACCCACTTAGACAGAAGTCAGAGTGGGTTTCTGGCAGTCGGGGAAAGGGGACCCATGTGCAAACATGGGTCCCCTTTCAGTGCGTGGCTCGGGTGTCCGTTTTTTTATGTTATTCAAGTACGTGGATTACAAATGGATGCTACGAGGAGCCTGGGACCCTGGAGCTGGTGAGTATAATTTATTCAACAGGTACCCCTTGGATTCTACTGGAGAAGAGGACAGACCTACGTGGGGCCATAGGTAAGTATGTTTGTATGTTTGTGTAGATGTATGTAATAAATCTTTACTTTCAAGGTGTGTGTGTCTTGTCTTTTTTTGGGTATTTTTTTAGTAGTAGTACTACAGGTACCAGCGGGCCCGTTTTTCCGCCGCATGCTGGTACTTGTGGTTCTCCAAGTACCAGCATGCGGGGGAGGCTTGCTGGGCCTTGTAGTACTGCTACTAAAAACAATATCTTTTCATTTTCACAAAAGGCTATCAGCCCCCCATCCGCAGCCAATTGGATGGGGGGGACAGCCTCGGGCTTCACCCCTGGCCCTTGGGTGGCTGGGGGGGGGGACCCCTTGATTGAAGGGGTCCCCACTCCCCCAGGGTACCCCGGCCAGGGGTGACTAGTTGGATTTTTGATGCCACGGCCGCAGGGCACTATATAAAAGTGACCCCCGGCTGTGGCATTATCTGTCCAGCTAGTGGAGCCCGGTGCTGGTTTTAAAAATACGGGGGACCCCTACGCTTTTTGTCCCCCGTATTTTTGGAACCAGGACCAGGCGCAGAGCCCGATGCTGGTTGCTTAAATATGGGGGAACCCATGTCATTTTTTTTCCCATATTTCTGCAACCAGGATCGGCTCAAAGAGCCCGAGGCTGGTTATGCTTAGGAGGGGGGACCCCACGCAATTTTTTTTTAAGTTTTACAGTGTTTATTGAAAAAAAAAAAATGAACCCCAGCACGGATCACACAGATCCGGCCGAGATTCATTTTGAAAAAGTCGGCAGTGTTTTGCTAATCACTGCCGTAAAAAACAGAAAAAAAACACGAATGACATCGACATCGGAAAACCCGAAAAGGCAAAATACGGCAGCTTAGTAAATTAGTCGTAATCAATTCAAAAAGTTGCAATTTTACACTGTCGATGTCATTCGTGATTGAACTTTGACCTTTTTCCGAAAATTACGAATGTTAGTAAATATACCCCAGTGTGTGAATATGACTTTATAAGCTACTGTATAGTGGAAATGTAAATAGAGGGACTGACCAAATAACCTGCATACAAGGAGAAGGAGCCTGCAATTTTAGCACCATGATTAGGTGCAATGACTACATAAATATATCTAGCAATATGAACAACTTATTACAGCTACGGTCAGTAGTAGAATTCAGTATATTTGAGAGATGTTTAAATATATGGAAAAAAGACGCTCAAATAATTTTGCGAGTTTAGATTGAAAAATGTTGTCCTGAAGATGAGTTCAGGCATTTAATGTATGTGATTCAGCTCCCACCACTCTACTATGACCACAGTCCATGTGTCACTGGGATGCAGTTAATATCCCCATGGACACCAGAAGCCCGCTGTCTAAATCAGGACGGAGCTCGCGATGCCGGCATCAAAAAATACAGACAGCCGAAATCCTGATCATTCTTACAGCGGGACGTGCTCGTGTCCTGTGGCGCACGGGAGGGGGGAGGGGGGGGTGTAGGTTTAGGCACTTAGAAGAGGAGGTTAGACCTCAAGCGCAGAGGGTTAGGATTAGGCCGCAGGGAAGGGAGAGTTAAGGTTAAGCACCACCAGGGAGAGTTAGGTTTAGGCACCCACATGGGATGGTTAGGGTTAGGGTAGAAATCAGGGGAGGGTTAGGGTTCTTACTGGGGGGCTGTCAGGATTCTGATGGTTGAAATGCCACTGTCGGTATTCTGACCGTCGGCATCCCGTCCATTGGGATATCATACTTAATCCATGTCAGTGGTGTCATGGGAGGATGCAACGTTTAGTAGGGAAACAGGGTGAACATGCTGTACTACGGGCCTGATTCAGAGATGGGCACAGCTGCTGTACTAAAATATATTAAAGCTGCAGGAGATGTCTGCGGTGATCAGCTGCTTAGTCTGAAGATGAACATCCATTGGATCATTCTGCGTGAACATTGGCCTCGGATTACTCAGGATGGCCGGGGAATGCTGTTACAAGCTGCGAATGCAGCTTGCATTCTGTTTATGCTCTTATGTTGTGAGTCTGTTGTGTTTCTGTTAGCATCCCAGGTTTTCTCATCTACTTGTTTGGGGCACTGTTGGGGGCCGCCTTTGGCGGGTCTGTGTAACTGCAGTTTGTCTCCTGTATGTGTGGCCTGTGCAGTATCACCTGTCAGATAATAAGGCTTCTTTGAAGAGTTTTCTAGTGTTCAGCCTCAGCTACTGTATAATTAGTAGTTTGCCTCTGGGTGTCTAGCTGTCCAGCTGCATTGTATCTCTTCATCAGGAGGCTTGTTTCTCAGGCTATACTGATTGGGAGTGTCTCCCTTTAGCTTGCCCTTTACCTGATGCCGGATATAGGTTCTTATTCCTGTTTGTACTCAGTTCAGGTCCCTGTCCTATGGTGGTATCTTGAACTTGTGCAGATAGTGCTATTACATTACTTGTGATACCCAGTCCTGTTTGAATCCTGTGTACCCTGTCCTGCTAGAATCTAGAGTACGTTACCTGTGTTTCCTGAGCTCCCAACTGTGTATGTGAGAGCAAGTATGGGAGTCCATTCAGACAAGCTCCAGTTTCAGCCTTACCTTGCCTGGAATCCAGGGGACTCCTGCAGCTAAGTTATCTTATTATCTGTACCTTACTTTGCTCTGAGAAGTTCCTTAAGGGACTCACAGTTAAGTTATTCATTGCTTGTACTTGCATTGTTGCATTCACATACAGTTTATGTTTAGTTGCTAATATCATCTTGTGCAGTGTTGCATTCTTATACAGTTTATACTGAGTTGCTAATACCACCCTGTGCATTGTTGCATTCATATATGGTTTATACTCAGTTGCTTATTCCATCCTGTGCATTGTTGCATTTGCATACAGTTAGTGTTTAGTTTTAACACCATCCTGTGCATTGTTGCACTCACATTCATTCTGTCAATTATATCAGTTTGTGTATCGGGCACTTTATCTAGGTTGCATTCTGTGAGCATCTCTCTGCACTATACCATCCTCTTGCCCAGCCTCCAATAGTCACCTTGTTCATCCATAAGTCCTGAGGGCATCTGAGTACGGGGTGGACCTAATTCACCCTGGAAAGGTGGCTGCTAAAGGTGAAGCCTAGCATTGCAGAAGGCTAAAGGACTGCTGGGCAAGTGTAATCGTATGGGCGCCACCTGGTGCCACCTAGTAGCCCTCAGACAGTGTTGTCCTCGTAACACATACCCAGACTTCTGCGTCACTTAGTCCAGGTATCCTCTCCGGATCATAACAAATGCACGCTGCAGTGGACAGTACACCTGTGTCAGAAGACACCCTGGCACTCCTACAATTGGAAATTGCACGCCTCTGTTTTGGGAAATGCTCCCTGCCACTGCCTGTTCATCAGGCTGTGGCTTAGGAGGCATTGCATCTGAAGAAGCACACGTGCAGTTCAGCTAACATTGGAGATGGACATAAAACATCAGTCTCGGTACATCTCTGAATTAGCTCCTGTGATTGTGCTATCTTAGATTCTTTTTTCGGCTTATTCAGAGTATGTCGCCACAAATGCATCTGCAGATATCTGCGCACACATAGCTCTGTATCGCCTGCAGTTCCATCCACATACCCCCAACCAGCTCTCACTCAGTCCACATACAGACACCCCAATGCTAAGCAGTAATGCCCCTTCGGCCGAAAGCAGAGATGCATTCTTGGCTACCGAGCATGTACAGTAATCAACACTTCAAGATCCACCCGCGACTTGAGTGCAACTCTGAATCAGTACAATTTGGAGATGATTCGGAGTCGGGTGCAAAGGGGCTGTTTTTGTGTGATGCCACGGAAGCCTAATACTACTTTATGCTACAAATGTATTCATTAGTACTGGCCTTTGTACTATAACCAGCAGGACCATGGATGAACATAGGTGCTTGGTTCTCTTCTATAGAAACTACACCAAGATTTGAGCTTCAGCCAATCAAAGCAGGTGGTCATAACACACCTCTGACGCTCCTCTTGTTGTCTGTAGGATTATCACAATGAACACAGTTCCTGCCAGTGAGTGTAATGACATTGTAGTTCTGTGTTCATTTACTCACTAACCTACAATAATGTCATCCCAGTGGCAATAGATAGTTGAATTGCTTTTACAATGGCATGTACTATATTTTGCATGTTCTGTAGCTCCAGTCAGGAATGTGCAGGGATTAATGCAGGTGGTATGCATATAGGGGAACACACACCTCTATTTATATAAACAGTGACAGCAGTGCAGTATACACTCACATGTACATATAGTGTTGGTAACACAGTGGAGTATGCAGGTTCTCTCCTAGAACCATAGCCAGATTAAGAGGGGAAAGCAGGGGAAGCCAAAGATGCATTCTGTCATGGATTGGGTGGCTATATGTGTCTCTTTATACTTATGCTCAGCAGGAGTTTGTGGATTTGACAGTCAGAAGCCAAGAGCAACAGCCATAGCCTAAATAACCTTTATTTGGTGAAAGGGGAACAAATGAGAACAATATAGTAATAATTACTAATAGCTGCTTTATTAGCAAATACTGGTATCTTACACAACAACCATCCCTCTGATATTTGTCCCACAAGAATTTTTGCAGACAGGGATGAATTGTTGCGGATGTAGGCATCATGAGACAAACTAGGATAGCCAGTTACAACACTCATGATTTTAAACTTCATTATATCATCCAGCCAAATTGCCCTATATTGTGCTCTGGTGCTATCTATTGCATATTAATTGAATAAGTATGTTGTCTATAAGTATAACTATGTGCACTATTCTACTCATGAAGCTGCTGATGGTGCTCTGTTTGATCCTACAGGATTATCTCAGTCAGCTGGTGATTTGCATTGTGCAGGTAGGTGCACAGCATACCATAACCTTGGGCACCCATTATTATTACTTCCACACTGCCAAACATGCTTTTGGGTACTTAAAAAGTCATCACTATCAATTTCGTACCAATAGAATGGGTTTAGAAGCCAAAATCGAATGTCTAACATTCTAAACATTTGGAGATTTGAGGTTCGATTTGCGTTCAATTTAGAGTTTGATTTCAAAATGAGGGGATTCTATGTTGGGCTATGGGAAAACATCTATATTTTTCAGAAATTCGATTTCTATTGGGATGCGAATTGAATTTAGCAATAGAATTGATTTGACATTCGATTTGGTCTTTAGAAAATCTGTTCAACCCAAATTGCATGGAAATTGAATGGAGACAGAATGCCAGAATCCCTTCTAAATCAAAACCGAATGATAGTAAATTTTGCCCCAGGAGAGACAAAATGCTCTCTACCTGTACTTCCCTCTTGATTTATGATTGCACTCACTTGCGTTGAAATACCTTTCTTATCAATTAAATATTTCAACACAGGTGACACCAATCATATATTAAGTTAACTCTAGGAGCACAGCATTTTGTCCCTCCTGCAATGGGTCATGTTGGGATGTATGCACAATATACTATACTGTACACCCTCCCTTCCTCCGGGCCCCCAATTCTTAAGTGCAGTCTCTCTAAGGAGACATTCAGGGGCACGTCCTTCCTCTATGAAGGACAGAGTTGAAGACACCAGTTAAATGGCACATTTAACCAAGGAGAAAATAAAACACCTCGGCAAAATATCAACACACGTTCAATAGTTTCAATAATTGATGAACCCATAATTGTGGTATCTATAGTCTCCCTTACAGTATAACAAAGTCAATGAGACATAGTTAAATTATTTGAACAGGTTCTTGGGGATGCCAATCTTAAATATACTGTATTGTAGAAAATAACTTGATAATGCAGCATTATTAATAGGTAACTTCATTAATAAATGAAATGGAAGGTTTACATTACTGTACAAGCTGTATCTGCATCTGACTTTGTCTCAGTGATCTACTCAGAGTGCATACAGTATGCCACATTCTCCAGTACCTGCACCCATAGTGCATACCATATTTAGAACTTCATCTCCAGCTACCTGCATCCTGCCTTCGTTCAGTCCGCATTCATCAACTGAGCTGTCTTGCATTGCACACTCAATCCAGCAGGAGTTCCCTTAAGCTCTGGAGTCTGATCTGTATCCTACTCTCAGCACTGTACAGCACATCAAGATCTATTCTTCTGCAGGCTGTCACAAGTGCTAAAGGCATTGGCATTCCATCTACTACCCGTTCCTGCTAGCAGCTCTGAGTACAAAAGCCATCAAAGTCTATATTATATCAGTGTATTCACAAGCACCCATACATACATACATACATACATACATCTCAGGGTCTAATCAGGGTCTCAAGCTTCAGCTATCCTTCTACATACAAAGCCAATTCCTGATCCGAAGAAATAAAACCCTATGGACGTGACAGGCAGAGCAGCAATGAACGATACATACTTCACAACCATCCAGCCTGATCGGGACACAATTGTTGGTTAGTATGTTGGGGCAGTACACATGTCAAACCATAATCCAGGTGTCCTAAACAGGCTCACCAGAATGATTCCTGGTAAGCCTGTTTTGTGAGTTGTCATGTGGCCCCACCCCCCACATGACAGGCAGCCCACCACACTCAGTACACTGCATTGTCCCCATTCATTCTGCTGTCACCCACTGATGATGCTACACAGTATATTATACCTCTTATAACAGGGCCACTTTTAATTCCCAATCTGTCCCTGGTCTCAGACACAACTGTAGCAAAAGACGCAAGGAAGGCCACAATTGCGTACAATCAGGTCCTATAAGGAGTGATCCTGTCCCCTCAACAGACCCCAACCCTTCACTAGACCACACTCCCATTTGGGCTGCTTCCATAAATTTCCAAGGATGGTGTTCCAGCCAATCCGCCCCTGGTCCTAAGGTAAGCTCTGGGAGGACAGAAGGGAAAGATCCCTTAAATCAGGATTGTCAGGAAAGTATTGTATGAATTCACTATCACAAATAAAGACTCAATAAGTAATGTGATAACATGAAAAATATCCAACATAACACAAAATTCCCATCTGACCCATCATCCTATGATACGAAGCCCCTTCTAGAACATGTACCCCCATCTCAACTATTATTTAATATGAACTGTGATTGTACAATTGTTTGTGTATGAATTCTAATGTTTTTGAAAGATTTGAATTTGCTTTTTGACAATTAAATAGTATTTTGATTCATGTTAAAATATTTTTCTATTTCATTTTATTTGCTTAACTATGCAAAAAAAATTAAAACAAAGATCATATTTTACATGAAAATGTAATAAAAAATGTGAGGCAGATGTAAATATTAAACTTATGGGGTATGATATATCTTGTCGGCATTCACAATGACGTTCACATATAATGTGAACATACCTGTAATTGTAATGTCCACATGTTCATTATGCCATTAACAATATCGACACTGATATTATGTTGACATCATTTTAATGTTGACACTATACTTCTAGTCACATTATATGTATAACTCCAACCCTACCCGTAATAATAATCCTAACAATAACCCTAACCCTAATTCAAACCCTAAACCTAACCCTAATGGTAACCCTAGCCCTAACGCTAACCCTAACGGTAACCCTAATAAAAAGTTTAACTGTAGGACCTCTCCCACCGCACCCGCTGTTACCGCCTGCACCCCGGTGGTCAGCCGCATCACAGGGGACTCGGTACGCGGAGCCGGAGGCCGTAATAGACGGCCTTGCGGGTTGCGGCCTCCCCTGCCTTCTGGAGCCGGGACTTGGATTTGTGGGGTACATGCTGCTGCGACCTCCGTAAACTCCGGATTCTGAGCTTCTGACGGCTTTCACTGCTATCGCCTACCTCAGTTCTCCGCTCCTGCTGGTCCAGCTCTCCCTCTGGCGGAGTTCACAGGCTGACTGCGCCGAAGGACTCCCCTGGACAGGCTCTCTGCATCTGGCGTCCATTTCCAGCTCCTTCCTCAGGCTCCAACCAAGTACCACCAATTACTCAGTGGTCACTGGAGAGTTACAGTCCCCATCAGCCCTGGGTATCAACCTGACTACCCCCTCCTGCACATTACTCTGCACTTTTTTACTTTTTTTTTATTTTACTTTTTTTTTTAGCCTCACTAGAGTGCTGGAGGTGTGGTCCCTATGGAGAAGGGGATCTATCTATCTGCTCATACACAGACTGGAGCAGCCATTTTACACACTCCCTACCTGTGTTGACTCCTGGACCTGTTCCCATCTCCTCTGCTATATATCTGAAGGTTTCACAAACTACTGCATGCTGTATTCCATCTCTGTGCCCCAATCCTCAAGTGCAGCATAGACTTCATTGAGCTTCTTGGGGAGAATTCTCACTGCATGTTAGCTCTGCCTCTCTCCATGCCCCATAGCGGATTCTATTACACGTGTCATTCAATCACTCCATAAGTGGGCACTGCAGGAGGGTCTACTCTGATACCTACTGTCTTTTTGTGTGTGTGTGTGTGTGTGTGTGTGTGTGTGTGTGTGTGTGTGTGTTTTTTTTTTTTTAGATTTTTAGGAATAGCTGCAGGAGACCATATTATACGTTTACTCCCCTTGACCTCTGCAGGGACAAGCTTTTTGGCTCCTGTTTGCTCTAATCTAATGATGACCTAGACACATCCTCTAGAGCAGGCATATCCAAACTGCGGCCCTCCAGCTGTTGAGAAACTACACATCCCAGCATGCCCTGACACAGCTTTAGCATTCACTGACAGCAAAACTCTGTGAGGGCATGCTGGGATATGTAGTTTCACAACAGCTGGAGGGCCACAGTTTGGACATGCCTGCTCTAGAGGCTCTCATTTCTTCTATAGCACCAAGTGGACACGTACCTATTTTTACTAACTCATATTTTAGTTCTACTATGCCTTATAAAATATGGAAGGCTGCTGCTCCTACGACTTCTGCCATGTTTACTCCTAAGAAAAAGACTGCTTCACAATTGTATGAAAGGAGCAACTCATCTCCCCCTGATTCTCCCCCTGAGATGGATATTGATCCATCAACTCATGCTGTTCTTCATTCGCTGGTTGAGGGGATTAAACTGACTTTCCAACAAGAACTGAAAAGGGCAGTAGAAGACTTTAAATCTGAACTGACTGATCTTGGCAGATGTACAGATGCCCTGTGCAGATATCATGGATGATCTGTGCAGATATCAAGGAGGGGTTGACAGAGAACTCTCTCTTCTGCACACAGAAATTGATGGCCTTAAGGAAAAGCAAGAGGATCTAGAAAATAGATCAAGGAGGAACAATCTCCAAATCAGAAATGTCCCAGAGTCCTTCCCTCCACCGACTCTACCATCTTTCCTCCGAGACCTCTTCAAGCATATCCTCCCTGACCTTCAGGATGATGAACTGCTCCTGGACAGGGCTCATCGAGCCCTTCGGGCGAGACCGCCTTCTATGACCTAGGGACATAGTCACGAGATTGCACTATTACCATACTAAAGAGAAAATGATAACTGTAACTAGAGATACGCCTGACATTGTCTATAAGGATATGAACATTCATATATTTCAAGATATTGCCCCATCTACAATACAAAAGAGAAGGGATTTGCAACCCATCACAAAGGTGCTTCGCCAACGTAACGTGATACCGGTGGAACTTTCCCTTTCAACTTCAAGTTCTGGCTGATAACACTATTCATACGGCTAAGACGCCGGAACAAGGTCAAAACATCTTGGAGGATTTGAACATTCTTCCGTAACCCTCGACTTTATCACCTTTAACAAGTTTGCCCAAGCCTCAGCGATCAGGCCTTCCGCAGGCACAGTGAACAACTGTTCGATGGGGCCGTGAGGATGACACTGCTCCACCTTGAGGAGGAGTACGGGGACTAGGTTTGAAGTATTTACTGTCACGCATCATCTCCCTATTTCTATATTAGACTTTACTTAATGTTCAACATGTTTATCCCCCTTCATAGGGTATACTCCTTTCAGGGTTTTGGCCTATTGAGGCCTCTCTTTCTTTTCTTCTTCTGGACTCTGTACTTTTCCTTGTTCTTTTCAAAAATGTTTCCTCTTTTCTTCTCTCTGCTTTCCTGTCTGACTCGACTGGTCTCCTCATCTCTTGACTGGAGGTTTATTTTGGGTCTCTAGAGTTTTTTGCAGTTCTCACGACCCATGGAACTTAAGGTCCTCTCAATAAATGTTAATGGTCTCAACTCCCCCAAACGTCGCACTTTAGTTTTAGGAGCTTGTAGGCGGGAAAAAGCAGACATAGTACTACTCCAAGAGACTCACTTGACTGGTGACCACTCCCAATTAAAGGGTAGGCGATTCCCTCAAACCTACTTTGCGCCAGCCACTTGTAAGAAGAGGGGGGTGGTAATTTTGTTTTCAAACTCTGCTTCCTTTGTCCTGTCGCGCTCCATAGCAGACCCAGATGGACGGTATCTCATCCTAGTTGGCTCCATGGGGACTGAGCAGGTAATGGTGGTCAACCTTTATGCTCCCAATACCGGTCAAAACTCATTTTTTTCTAAATTGTTAAGATGAATTTACATTTTTTTTCAAGGACTTCTGATAATAGGAGGTGACTTTAATGCAATCCTGGATCCTTCCATTGATAAAACCACTGTGCGGCAAGCTAAACATTCACCTGACATTTTGCGCAGATCACAGACTCTTAGTGCTGGTTTGAATAGGTTATCGGTGATAGACTCCTGGCGCTTGATAAACTCGTCGCCCAGAGATTACACGCACTTTTCTGGTCCCCATCAAATTTATTCCCGAATTTATATGATCTTTGTTTCTCGCTCACTTGCCCCTATGGTCACTTTGGCAGATATTACGCATTTTTCGTGGACAGACCACACTGGTCCTTCTATTTTACATTATGCTCTCTCTTTTCAACATAGATCCGCATATGGCGCCTTGATGATAATATGCTATTGAACCCCTCTATTTTTCAAGACATTAATTCTGCTATTGTTGAGTACTTTGAGATTAATTTATCTAATGAGACTGCAAAAGAGACTATCTGTGACGCTCATAAAGCCACGATCAGAGGTATATTTATTAGCATGGTGGCATTTCATCAAAAGCAAGCCCATAGGGAAATTTCCCAATTAGAGACTGAAATCTCACTACTTCTCGACCAACATAAACAGCCCCCAACGTCAGCTTTACTTGTTCAGATCAATTCTCTCAGAGGGTGGTCTTCTGTATGCCGAATGTCGGGATCCCGGCGCACAGTATACCGGCGCCGGAATCCCGACACCCGGCATACCGACAACTATTCTCCCTCGTGGGGGTCCACGACCCCCCTGGAGGGAGAATAAAATAGTGTGGCGCCCGTAGCGAGCCCGCAAGGGGCTCCTTTGCGCTCGCCACGCTGTCGGTATGCCGGCGGTCGGGCTCCCGGCGCCGGTATGCTGGTCGCCGGGAGCCCGAGCGCCGGCATACCATACTACACCCCTCTCAGAGGCAGATTAAATGTTATTTTATCTCGTAAATCGGCTCACATCCTAAAAAAGCTCCAAGAGAAATACTATGATAAGGCAGACAAGGAGGACTCAGTTCTTGCTAGTAAACTGGGGCAGAAGAAGGCATCTAGTTTGAACTCTAGAATCCAGAAACAGGGTTCAGGAGACCTTACTTATGACCCCCTACAAATAGTGTCAGAATTTCAGGCATACTATGAAAGATTATATAACTTGCCTAGCCCTACTTCTCAGCAAGGTTTACCGCTGCTTCTCTCTATGTACACCTTCTTTTCCAGCGGCTTGCTACCTCAATTAAGTGATCATCACTTGCTGGCTCTGAACGCGGACATATCTGAGGAAGACATTTCTATAGCCATCAAGGGTCTCAAATCTTCCTCTGCGCCAGGTCCAGATGGATTCACCCCCCAATACTACAAGAAATTTGCATTGACGCTTACTCCCTTTTTGAAAAAAAAAATTCATAACCTTTTAGGCGGTGCTTCCTTTGATCCATTAACCTCCATGGCCAACATAGTTGTGATACCAAAACCAGGTAAAGACCTGGAGTTGGTCTCTAACTACAGACCAATCTCATAACTTAACGTGGACATTAAAATCTATGCGAAGTTACTAGCGAACAGATTAGGTCCGCTACTGCCTATGCTAGTTCATCCAGATCAAGTCGGTTTCATAACCGGTCGACAGGCATTCGACAACACGAGGCGCACGATTGATTTGATCCACGCAATCCACACACAAAAATTACCAGCTGTGGTCATGGGATTAGACGCCGAGAAGGCGTTCGACCGGATCCAGTGACCCTTTATGTTATATACTCTGCAATCCTTAGGTATAACAGACCGGTTTCTCCATGGAATAGCCGCCCTCTATAATAAATCTGGAGCAACTGTGCTGGCCAATGGGGTTGCTTCCACACCCTTTTTGATATCTAATTGTACACGTCAGGGGTGTCCCTTGTCCCCTCTTATATTCGCCCTCTCCATCAAACCTCTTGTGCCAACCCCAATATACAAGGTATCAAAATTGGTTCCACTGAACATAAGATTGCCCTTTACGCAGACGACATTTTACTTACGATTTCTGACCCTGCCCACTCCCTTCCCCATTTGTTCCGAGAAATTGAGGATTATGGGGAATTATCTGGCTTCAAGATTAATATGTCAAAAATGGAGGTCCTTGACTTCTATATCCCACAACATATTAAAGATTCCCTAGAGCACTCTTTCCACTTTTGTTGGAACCGACGGCATCTTTCTTATTTAGGTGTTTCTATCACCAAAAATTACAGGCAGCTCTACCAAGCTTACTACCCCAAAATATTAACTCAGTTTCAAAAGGACCTTGAAGACTGGGGACTCTATCATATCTCTTGGATCGGCCGCATTAATGCCGTCAAGATGAATTTATTACCAAGATTACTATATCTTTTTCAAACGTTACCAATCCGTGTACCTCCCTGTGTCTTCAAACTCCTCCAGCACACTATAATGACGTTTATCTGGTAAAAAAAAAAGACCCAGAGTGAAGCATACAGTTCTTCAGAGACACACCTCAGGGGGGGCTTAGGTGTTAATAATTTTAAATCTTGTTATTTAGCGGCTAGAATGGCACAGTGTGTTTTATGGAATTGACCCACTTATGAGAGAGTATGGGTTGCAATAGAATCCCATGCTGTTAAGTTACACTCCATATCCTCTTTGCTTTGGCTTCCTAGATCGTCCCGGCCTAAGGCTGTCGCTCATCATCCTATAGTATCTCACACTTTATATGTCTAGGACTCAGCCAATAGACAGTTTAACCTAGCCCCTCCCCCCAGCCCTCTGATTCCGCTGTTTGATAATCCACGCTTTCACCCTGGTTGTGCCTCCACTTTTGACTGCTGGCAGAATGGCGGAATCAGAATGCTTAATGATCTCACACAACACTACGACATTTTCAGAACTTCAATCCAAATACTCAATTCCTCACAAATCTTTTTATCAATACTTGCAAATTATACATTTTTTTTCTTCAGCTGTATCACAAATTAATGCTCGTCCTCTCTATTCAGTAGAACTCCTTGCTTTTCGTAAAGCTTCTTCTAAAGGGCTTATATCAATGTTACATACCTTGCTGACTTGGGAGACAACTAACCGCTGATGACTGGTCTGAAATTTATGCAAAAGTGGCTTCAAGCTCAATTTGTGTTTGGCTGAAGGAAAATGCATATAAATTATTCTATAGATGGTACTACGCCCCTGTTAGGCTCAACAAAATGAACCCTCAAGTTTCCCCTTTATGTTGGCGTTGTAAAATAACTGACAGAACGTTTCTCCATATCTGGTGGACCTGTTCACTTTTGATTCCCTTATGAAAGGAGGTCACGACCCTGGCTACTACACTTTTATCACTGAACATCCCATTTCAGGCCAAATATTTCCTACTATCGATGGACATTCCTGAGGCGTCCCACCATCAGATCAAGTTGTTCACTCATATGGTCCTTGCAACCAGGTGCTGCATAGCATCCCATTGGAGGTCCCCCAAACTCCCTACAATAGATGAGATTATTGCTAGAATTTGGCACATACATTCGATGGAATATATAACAAGCACTTTGAAAGGCTCCTACGCTAGATTCCTTAAAGTCTGGGATCCCTGGACTTCCTATTTCAAGGTTTCACTTGCATTTAGGTGAGGGGATGGGACATGTCCGTTTATCTGCACAAGACAGTACCCCTCCATGTGTTTAGCTGGCTGGCTGTCTGAATGCGGATCCGACCAGTCGTGTCGGTCGGTCATTTATTCATACCTTCACTCATCTAGTCACTCACCCATTAATTCATTTATTCATTTACTCACTTGTTCACTTCATTAATCATTCATTCATTCATCAAGCCTTTTATAATCTTCTTCTTTTCTCATCTTCTCCCTTCTTTTCTTTCTTTTTTCCTTTCTGCTTCGCCTTTTCTTTTCTATACTATCTTAATGTGTTCTCTCGCTCTTCTAAATTTTCTCTTTTTTTTTCGATTTTATGCTTGTACTACTTGGTTAAAAATTTAAAAAATGAGATGACAATATGGACTTTTTCTTTTAAAGGTGTTTATTTCTTGTTGCTGATAACAGTCTATGGGTGAGATTCAAATGATATATCACACCCAATTTCCTTTCTAAAATGATCTCCGTTATCACGCATATTGTGCCCATAGTAATCAGGTTTACTGTGTAAAGGGTTGGGTACCTTGCTACTCCAAGGGTAGCAAGCTCAAATAATGATACCATGCCCCCGAGGGCAGAAACAGAACGAGTGTGGAAAGGGGTGAAAAGAATTGAATCCCGCCCAATATATGTATTCTACTGTCATTATGACTCTTTCTATTGTTATTGTTTGATGTATGATACACTGAGACCTCTGCGAAGGTCACTTCTGTGTTTTCTATGTATCTCTGTCATCTCGCAAACAAACTTTATTTTAAAAAAATTAAAAAAAAGTTTAACTGTAACCCTAACACTAACCCAAACACATTTCACCTTAGCCCTAACTCTAACCCTAACCATAATGGTAACCCTAACGCTAATGGTAACCCTAGCCCTAACTCTAACCCTAATGGTATCCCTAGCCCTAACTATAGCACTACCTATAGCCCTAACTCCAACTCTAGCCCTAACTCTAACCCTAACTCTTACCCTACCCTAATTCTAACCCTAGCCCTAACTGTAACCCTAGCCCTAACTCTAAACCTAACAGTAACCCTAACTGTAACCATAATTGTAACATAGTAACATAGTATCTGAGGTTGAAAAAAGACAATTGTCCATCAAGTTCAACCTGTTTGTGGTCTCCTATGCACAATGATTTGTCTAAAATTATGACTGATGCTGATTTCAGCCGTTGCATTTTATCCCTTTTTATAGTAACTATAGTGCGTGACTATGCACCATAACCCTGGATATCCTTATTCATGAGGAATTAATCTAATCCATTCTTAAAGGTGTTGACAGAGTCCGCCATTACAATTCCCTCAGGCAGGGGATTCCAAACACGTATTGTCCTTACCGTGAAAAAGCCTTTACGATGTATTGTGCGGAATCTCCTCTCTTCTAACCTGAGCGGGTGTCCACGAGTCCTATGTGTTGATCTGGCCAAAAACAGGTCCCTTGCTAGCTCTGTGTATTGTCCCCTTATATATTTGTAGATGTCTCCTCTTTTCCAATGTAAACATTCCTAGTCTTTCAAGCCTTTCATTGTATTCCATCCTCTCCATGCTCTTAATTAGTTTGGTTGCCCTCCTCTGAACCTTTTCTAGCTCCAGGATATCCTTTTTGTATTACGGTGCCCAGAATTGTACACATTATTCAAGATGTGGCCTCACTAGTGATTTATATAATGGGAGTATAATACTCTCGTCCCTTGCATCAATTCCCCATTTTATGCATGCTAGTATCTTATTAGCCTTCTTTGCTGCCATCCTACTTTGGGAACTGCTGCTTAGTTTGCTATCTATGAGAACACCTAACTCTTTTTCCAGTACAGTATCCCCTAATTTTACTTCATTCAGTAAGTAGGTGTTATTTTAGCTCTAACCTTAACGGTATCTCTAGCCCTAATGCTAGCTCTAACTCTAATGGTATCCCTAGCCCTAACTCTATCCCTAACCCTAACGGTATCCCTAGCCCTAACTCTATCTCTAACCCTAATGGTATCCCTAGCCCTAACTCTATCCCTAACCCTAACGGTATCCCTAGCCCTAACTCTATCTCTAACCCTAATGGTATCCCTAGCCCTAACTCTATCCCTAACCCTAATGGTATCCCTAGCACTAACTCTGTCCCTATCCCTAACAGTATCCCTAACCCTAACTCTATCCCTAGCCCTAATAGTATCCCTAGCCCTAACTCTATACCTAACCCTAATGGTATCCCTAACCCCTAATGGTATCCCTAGCTCTAACTTAATCCCTAACACTAATGGTATCCCTAGCAATAACTCTATCCCAATCGCTAACAGTATCCCTAGTCATAACTCTATCCCTAACCCTAATAGTATCCCTCACCTTAACTCTATCCCTAACCCTAACGGTATCCCTAGCCGTAACTCTATCCCTAACCCTAACGGTATCCCTAGCCCTAACTCTATCCCTAACCCTAATGGTATCCCTAGCACTAACTCTGTCCCTATCCCTAACAGTATCCCTAGCCCTAACTCTATCCCTAACCCTAATGGTATCCCTAGCACTAACTCTGTCCCTATCCCTAACAGTATCCCTAGCCCTAACTGTCCCTAGCCCTAATAGTATCCCTAGCCCTAACTCTATACCTAACCCTAATGGTATCCCTAACCCCTAATGGTATCCCTAGCTCCAACTCAATGCCTAATCCTAATGTATCCCTCACCCTAACGGTATACCTATTCATAACTATCCTTAACCCTAACAGCATCCCTAGTGCATCCCCCTAACAGCATCCCCCTAATGGTATCCCTAGCTCTAACTTAATACCTAACACTAATGGTATCCCTAGCAATAACTCTATCCCAATCGCTAACAGTATCCCTAGTCATAACTCTATCCCTAACCCTAATAGTATCCCTCACCTTAACTCTATCCCTAACCCTAACAGTATCCCTAGCAGTAACTCTATCCCTAACCCTAACGGTATCCCTAGAATTAACTCTATCCCTAACCCTAATGGTATCACTAGCACTAACTCTGTCCCTATCCCTAACAGTATCCCTAGCCCTAACTCTATACCTAACCCTAATGGTATCCCTAGCTCTAACTCAATCCCTAACCCTAATGGTATCCCTCACCCTAACCGTAAACATATTCATTACTCTATCCTTAACCCTAACAGCATCCCTAGTGATAACTCTATCCCTAACCCTAATAGTATCCCTCACCCTAATTCTATCCCCAGCCCTAACTCTATCCCTAACCCTAACGGTATCCCTAGTGATAACTCTATCCCTAACTCTAAAGGTATCCTGAGCCCTAACTCTATCTCTAACCAACAGTATCCCTAGCCCTAACTCTATCCCTAACCCTAATGGTATCCCTAGCACTAACTCTGTCCCTAACCCTAACAGTATCCCTAGCCCTAACTCTATCCCTAACCCTAATAGTATCCCTAGTCCTAACTCTATCCCAAACCCTAACGGCATCCCTAGTCATAACTCTATCCCTAACCCTAACGGTATCCCTAGTCATAACTCTATCCCTAAACCTAATGGTATCTCGAGCCCTAACTCTATCCCTAACATAACAGTATCCCTAGCCCTACCTCTATCCCAAACTCTAATGGTATCCCTAGTCATAACGCTATCCCTAACCCTAATGGTATCCCTCACCCTAACTCTATCCCTTACCCTAACGGTATCCCCAGCCCTAACTATCCCTAAACCTAACGGTATCCCGAGCCCTAACTCTATCCCTAACCCAACAGTATCCCTAGCCCTAACTCTGGGCCTAATTCAGACCTAATCGCTAGGGTGCGTTTTTTGCATCCCTGCGATCAGGTAGTCGCCACCTACAGGTAGAGGGGGGATTCGCTGAGCAGGAGTGCGATCGCATGTGCAGAGAGCTGCACAAACAAAAGTTTGTGCAGTCTCTGCACAGCCCAGGCTTACTCTTCCAGGGCGATGATCAGGGCCAGAGCTGACGTCAGAAACCGTCACTCCAAACGCCTGGTCCCTCCAGCGTTTTACCTAGCCCTAACTCTATCCCTAACCCTAACGGTATCCCTAGCCCTAAATCTATCCCTAACCCTAATGCTATCCCTAGCCCTAACTTTATCCCTAACCCTAACGGTATACCTAGCCCTAACTCTATCCCTAACCCTAATGGTATCCCTAGCCCTAACTCTATCCCTAACCCTAATGGTATCCCTAGTCCTAACTTTATCCCTAACCCTAACGGTATACCTAGCCCTAACTTTATCCCTAACCCTAACGGTATACCTAGCCCTAACTTTATCCCTAACCCTAACGGTATACCTAGCCCTAACTTTATCCCTAACCCTAACGGTATACCTAGACCTAACTCTGTCCCTATCACTAATGGTATCCCTAGCTCTAACTATCCCTAACCCTAATGCTATCCCTAGCCCTAACTTTATCACTAACCCTAACAGTATACCTAGCCCTAACTCTATCCCTAACCCTAATGGTATCCCTAGCCCTAACTCTATCCCTAACGCTAATGGTATCCCTAGCCCTAAATCTATTACTAACCATTATGGTATCCCTAGCTCTAACTTTATCCCTAACCCTAACGATATACCTGGCCCTAACTCTATCCCTAACTCTAACTGTATCCCTAGCCATAACTCTATCCCTAACCCTAATGGTATCCCTAGCCCTAAGTCTATCCCAAACCTTAATGGTAGCCCTAGACCTACCTCTATCCGTAACCCTAATGGTATCCCTAACCCTAACGATATCCCTAGCCCTAACTCTATCCCTAATGGTATCCCTAGTCCTAACTCTATCCCTAACACTAATGGTATCCCTAAACCCTAAAGTTATCCCTAGCCCTAACTCAATCCCTAAACCAAATGGTATCCAAAGCCCTAACTCTATCTCTAACCCTAATGGTATCCCTAGCCCTAACTCTATCTCTAACCCTAATGGTATCCCTAGCCCTAACTCTATCTCTAACCCTAATGGTAAACCTAGCCCTAACCCTAATGGTATCCCTAGCCCTAACTCTATCCCTAGCCCTAATGGTATCCCTAACCGTAACGGTGTCCCTAGCCCTAACTCTATCCCTAACCCTAATGGGTTAGGGATAGTCCTAACTCTATCCCTAACCCTAATGGTGTCCCTTACCCCTAAAGTTATCCCTAGCCCTAACTCAATACCTAACCCTAAAGTTATCCCTAACCCTAACTCAATCCCTAACCCAAATGGTATCCAAAGCCCTAACTCTATCACTAACCCTAATGGTATCCCTAGCCCTAACTCTATCTCTAACCCTTATGGTATCCCTAACCCTAACGGTATCCCTAGCCCTAACTCTATCCCTAACCCTAATGGTATCCCTAGCCCTAACTCTATATCTAACCCTTATGGTATCCCTAACCCTTATGGTATCCCTAGCCCTAAATCTATCTCTAACCCCAAGGGTATCCCTAGCTCTAACTCTATCTTAACCAAAAAGGCATCCCTAACCCCTAAATGTATCCCGAGCCCTAACTCAATCACTAACCCAAATGGTATCCAAAGCCCTAACTCTGTCCCTAACCCTAATGGTATCCCTAACTCTAGCTCTAACCCTAACGGTATCTCTAGCCCTAACGCTAGCTCTAACTCTAATGGTATCCCTAGCCCTAACTTTATCCCTAACCCTAATGGTATCCCTAGCACTAACTCTGTCCCTATTCCTAACAGTATCCCTAACCCTAACTCTATCCCTAGCCCTAATAGTATCCCTAGCCCTAACTCTATACCTAACCCTAATGGTATCCGTAACCCCTAATGGTATCCCTAGCTCTAACTTAATCCCTAACCCTAATGGTATCCCTAGCACTAATTGTATCCCTAACCGTAACGGTGTCCCTAGCCCTAACTCTATCCCTAACCCCAATGGTATCCCTAGTCCTAACTCTATCCCTAACCCTAATGGTGTCCCTAACCCCTAAAGTTATCCCTAGCCCTAACTCAATCCCTAACCCTAATGGTATCCCTAGCACTAACTCTGTCCCTAACCCTAACAGTATCCCTAGCCCTAACTCTATCCCTAACCCTAATAGCATCCCTAGTCCTAACTCTATCACTAACCCTAATGGTATTCCTAACCCTAACTTTATCCCAAACCCTAACGGCATCCCTAGTCATAACTCTATCCCTAACCCTAACGGTATCCCTAGTCATAACTCTATCCCTAACCCTAATGGTATCCCTAGCCCTACCTCTATCCCAAACTCTAACGGCATCCCTAGTCATAACTCTATCCCTAACCCTAACGGTATCCCTAGTCATAACTCTATCCCTAACACTAATGGTATCCCTAAACCCTAAAGTTATCCCTAGCCCTAACTCAATCCCTAACCCAAATGGTATCCAAAGCCCTAACTCTATCTCTAACCCTAATGGTATCCCTAGCCCTAAGTCTATCTCTAACCCTAATGGTATCCCTAGCCCTAACTCTATCTTAGCCCTAAAGGTATCCCTAACCCCTAAAGGTATCCCGAGCCCTAATTCAATCCCTAACCCAAATGGTATCCAAAGCCCTAACTCTGTCCCTAACCCTAATGGTATACCTATCCCTAACTCTAGCGGTATCTCCAGCCCTAATGCTAGCTCTAACTCTAATGGTATCCCTAGCCCTAACTCTATCCCTAACCCTAATGGTATCCCTAGCACTAACTCTGTCCCTATCCCTAACAGTATCCCTAACCCTAACTATATCCCTAGCCCTAATAGTATCCCTAGCCCTAACTCTATACCTAACCCTAATGGTATCCCTAACCCCTAATGGTATCCCTAGCACTAACTTAATCCCTAACCTTAATGGTATCCCTAGCCCTAACTCTATCCCAATCGCTAACAGTATCCCTAGTCATAACTCTATCCCTAACCCTAACGGTATCCCTAGTCATAACTCTATCCCTAACCCTAATGGTATCCCTAGCCCTACCTCTATCCCAAACTCTAACGGCATCCCTAGTCATAACTCTATCCCTAACCCTAACGGTATCCCTAGTCATAACTCTATCCCTAACACTAATGGTATCCCTAAACCCTAAAGTTATCCCTAGCCCTAACTCAATCCCTAACCCAAATGGTATCCAAAGCCCTAACTCTATCTCTAACCCTAATGGTATCCCTAGCCCTAAGTCTATCTCTAACCCTAATGGTATCCCTAGCCCTAACTCTATCTTAGCCCTAAAGGTATCCCTAACCCCTAAAGGTATCCCGAGCCCTAATTCAATCCCTAACCCAAATGGTATCCAAAGCCCTAACTCTGTCCCTAACCCTAATGGTATACCTATCCCTAACTCTAGCGGTATCTCCAGCCCTAATGCTAGCTCTAACTCTAATGGTATCCCTAGCCCTAACTCTATCCCTAACCCTAATGGTATCCCTAGCACTAACTCTGTCCCTATCCCTAACAGTATACCTAACCCTAACTATATCCCTAGCCCTAATAGTATCCCTAGCCCTAACTCTATACCTAACCCTAATGGTATCCCTAACCCCTAATGGTATCCCTAGCACTAACTTAATCCCTAACCTTAATGGTATCCCTAGCCCTAACTCTATCCCAATCGCTAACAGTATCCCTAGCCATAACTCTATCCCTAACCCTAACGGTATCCCTAGTTATAACTCTATCCCTAACCCTAATACTATCCCTCACCCTAACTCTATCCCTAACCCTAACGGTATCCCTAGCCCTAACTCTATCCCTAACCCTAATGGTATCCCTAGCCCTAACTCTATCCCTAACCCTAATGGTATCCCTAGCACTAACTCTGTCCCTATCCCTAACAGTATCCCTAGCCCTAACTCTGTCCCTAGCCCTAATAGTATCCCTAGCCCTAACTCTATACCTAACCCCTAATGGTATCCCTAGCTCTAACTCAATCCTCACCCTAACGGTATACCTATTCATAACTCTATCCTTAACCCTAACAGTATCCCTAGTGACAACTCTATCCCTAACCCTAATAGTATCCCTCACCCTAATTCTATCCCCAGCCCTAACTCTATCCCTAACCCTAACGGTATCCCTAGTGATAACTCTATCCCTAACCCTAAAGGTATCCTGAGCCCTAACTCTATCTCTAACCAACAGTATCCCTAACCCTAATGGTATCCCTAGCACTAACTCTGTCCCTAACCCTAACAGTATCCCTAGCCCTAACTCTATCCCTAACCCTAATAGCATCCCTAGTCCTAACTCTATCACTAACCCTAATGGTATTCCTAACCCTAACTCTATCCCAAACCCTAACGGCATCCCTAGTCATAACTCTATCCCTAACCCTAACGGTATACCTAGTCATAACTCAATCCCTAACCCAAATGGTATCCAAAGCCCTAACTCTATCTCTAACCCTAATGGTATCCCTAGCCCTAAGTCTATCTCTAACCCTAATGGTATCCCTAGCCCTAACTCTATCTTAGCCCTAAAGGTATCCCTAACCCCTAAAGGTATCCCGAGCCCTAATTCAATCCCTAACCCAAATGGTATCCAAAGCCCTAACTCTGTCCCTAACCCTAATGGTATACCTATCCCTAACTCTAGCGGTATCTCCAGCCCTAATGCTAGCTCTAACTCTAATGGTATCCCTAGCCCTAACTCTATCCCTAACCCTAATGGTATCCCTAACCCTAATGGTATCCCTAGCACTAACTCTGTCCCTATCCCTAACAGTATCCCTAACCCTAACTATATCCCTAGCCCTAATAGTATCCCTAGCCCTAACTCTATACCTAACCCTAATGGTATCCCTAACCCCTAATGGTATCCCTAGCACTAACTTAATCCCTAACCTTAATGGTATCCCTAGCCCTAACTCTATCCCAATCGCTAACAGTATCCCTAGCCATAACTCTATCCCTAACCCTAACGGTATCCCTAGTTATAACTCTATCCCTAACCCTAATACTATCCCTAACCCTAACGGTATCCCTAGCCCTAACTCTATCCCTAACTCTAATGGTATCCCTAGCCCTAACTCTATCCCTAACCCTAATGGTATCCCTAGCACTAACTCTGTCCCTATCCCTAACAGAATCCCTAGCCCTAACTCTATCCCTAACCCTAATGGTATCCCTAGCACTAACTCTGTCCCTATCCCTAACAGTATCCCTAGCCCTAACTCTGTCCCTAGCCCTAATAGTATCCCTAGCCCTAACTCTATACCTAACCCCTAATGGTATCCCTAGCTCTAACTCAATCCTCACCCTAACGGTATACCTATTCATAACTCTATCCTTAACCCTAACAGTATCCCTAGTGACAGCTTTATCCCTAACCCTAATAGTATCCCTCACCCTAATTCTATCCCCAGCCCTAACTCTATCCCTAACCCTAACAGTATCCCTAGTGATAACTCTATCCCTAACCCTAAAGGTATCCTGAGCCCTAACTCTATCTCTAACCAACAGTATCCCTAGCCCTAACTCTATCCCTAACCATAATGGTATCCCTAGCACTAACTCTGTCCCTAACCCTAACAGTATCCCTAGCCCTAACTCTATCCCTAACCCTAATAGCATCCCTAGTCCTAACTCTATCACTAACCCTAATGGTATTCCTAACCCTAACTCTATCCCAAACCCTAACGGCATCCCTAGTCATAACTCTATCCCTATCCCTAACGGTATACCTAGTCATAACTCTATCCCTAACCCTAATGGTATTCCTAGCCCTACCTCTATCCCAAACTCTAACGGTATCCCTAATCATAACTCTATCCCTAAAACTAATGGTATCCCTAAACCCTAAAGTTATCCCTAGCCCTAACTCAATCCCTAACCCAAATGGTATCCAAAGCCCTAACTCTATCCCTAACCCTAACTCTATCCCTAGCCCTAAATCTATCCCTAACCCTAATGCTATCCCTAGCCCTAACTTTATCCCTAACCCTAATGGTATACCTATCCCTAACTCTAACCCTAATGGTATCCCTAGCCCTAACTCTATCCCTAACCCTAATGGTATCCCTAGCCCTAAATCTATCCCTAACCCTAATGGTATCCCTAGCCCTAACATTATCACTAACCCTAACGGTATACCTAGCACTAACTCTATCCCTAACCCTAACGGTATCCCTAGCCCTAACTCTATCCCTAACCCTAATGGTATCCCTAGCCCTAACTCTATCCCTAACCCTAATGGTATCCCTTATCCCTAAAGTTATCCCTAGCCATAACTCTATCCCTAACCCTAACGGTATCCCTAGTTATAACTCTATCCCTAACCCTAATACTATCCCTAACCCTAACGGTATCCCTAGCCCTAACTCTATCCCTAACTCTAATGGTATCCCTAGCCCTAACTCTATCCCTAACCCTAATGGTATCCCTAGCACTAACTCTGTCCCTATCCCTAACAGAATCCCTAGCCCTAACTCTATCCCTAACCCTAATGGTATCCCTAGCACTAACTCTGTCCCTATCCCTAACAGTATCCCTAGCCCTAACTCTGTCCCTAGCCCTAATAGTATCCCTAGCCCTAACTCTATACCTAACCCCTAATGGTATCCCTAGCTCTAACTCAATCCTCACCCTAACGGTATACCTATTCATAACTCTATCCTTAACCCTAACAGTATCCCTAGTGACAGCTTTATCCCTAACCCTAATAGTATCCCTCACCCTAATTCTATCCCCAGCCCTAACTCTATCCCTAACCCTAACAGTATCCCTAGTGATAACTCTATCCCTAACCCTAAAGGTATCCTGAGCCCTAACTCTATCTCTAACCAACAGTATCCCTAGCCCTAACTCTATCCCTAACCATAATGGTATCCCTAGCACTAACTCTGTCCCTAACCCTAACAGTATCCCTAGCCCTAACTCTATCCCTAACCCTAATAGCATCCCTAGTCCTAACTCTATCACTAACCCTAATGGTATTCCTAACCCTAACTCTATCCCAAACCCTAACGGCATCCCTAGTCATAACTCTATCCCTATCCCTAACGGTATACCTAGTCATAACTCTATCCCTAACCCTAATGGTATTCCTAGCCCTACCTCTATCCCAAACTCTAACGGTATCCCTAATCATAACTCTATCCCTAAAACTAATGGTATCCCTAAACCCTAAAGTTATCCCTAGCCCTAACTCAATCCCTAACCCAAATGGTATCCAAAGCCCTAACTCTATCCCTAACCCTAACTCTATCCCTAGCCCTAAATCTATCCCTAACCCTAATGCTATCCCTAGCCCTAACTTTATCCCTAACCCTAATGGTATACCTATCCCTAACTCTAACCCTAATGGTATCCCTAGCCCTAACTCTATCCCTAACCCTAATGGTATCCCTAGCCCTAAATCTATCCCTAACCCTAATGGTATCCCTAGCCCTAACATTATCACTAACCCTAACGGTATACCTAGCACTAACTCTATCCCTAACCCTAACGGTATCCCTAGCCCTAACTCTATCCCTAACCCTAATGGTATCCCTAGCCCTAACTCTATCCCTAACCCTAATGGTATCCCTTATCCCTAAAGTTATCCCTAGCCCTAACTCAATCCCTAACCCTTATCGTATCCCTAGCGCTAAGTCTATCTCTAACCCTAATGGTATCCTTAGCCCTAACTCTATCTTAGCCCTAAAGGCATCCCTAACCCCTAAAGGTATCCCGAGCCCTAACGCAAATGGTATTTAAAGCCCTAACTCTGTCCCTAACCCTAATGGTATACCTATCCCTAACTCTAGCGGTATCTCTAGCCCTAATGCTAGCTCTAACTCTAATGGTATCCCTAGCCCTAACTCTATCCCTAACCCTAACGGTATCCCTAGCCCTAACTCTATCCCTAACCCTAATGGTATCCCTAGCACTAACTCTGTCCCTATCCCTAACAGTATCCCTAACCCTAACTCTTTCCCTAGCCCTAATAGTATCCCTAGCCCTAACTCTATACCTAACCCTAATGGTATCCCTAACCCCTAATGGTATTCCTAGCTCTAACTTAATCCCTAACCCTAATGGTATCCCTAGCCCTAACTCTATCCCAATCGCTAACAGTATCCCTAGCCATAACTCTATCCCTAACCCTAACGGTATCCCTAGTCATAACTCTATCCCTAACCCTAATAGTATCCCTCACCCTAACTCTATCCCTAACCCTAACGGTATCCCTAGCCCTAACTCTATCCCTAACCCTAATGGTATCCCTAGCACTAACTCTGTCCCTGTCCCTAACAGAATCCCTAGCCCTAACTCTATCCCTAACCCTAATGGTATCCCTAGCCCTAACTCTATCCCTAACCCTAATGGTATCCCTAGCACTAACTCTGTCCCTATCCCTAACAGTATCCCTAGCCCTAACTCTGTCCCTAGCCCTAACTCTATACCTAACCCTAATGGTATCCCTAGCTCTAACTCAATCCTCACCCTAACAGTATACCTATTCCTAACTCTATCCTTAACCCTAACGGTATCCCTAGTGATAACTCTATCCCTAATCCTAAAGGTATCCTGAGCCCTAACTCTATCTCTAACCAACAGTATCCCTAGCCCTAACTCTATTCCTAACCCTAATGGTATCCCTAGCACTAACTCTGTCCCTAACCCTAATAGCATCCCTAGTCCTAACTATTACTAACCCTAATGGTATCCCTAGTCATAACTCTATCCCTAACCATAACGGTATCCCTAGTCATAACTCTATCCCTAACCCTAATGGTATCCCTAGCCCTACCTCTATCCCAAACTCTAACGGTATCCCTAGTCATAACTCTATCCCTAACCCTAATGGTATCCCGAGCACTAACTCTATCCCTAACATAACAGTATCCCTAGCCCTAACTCTATCCCTAACCCTAATGGTTTCCCTAGCCCTACCTCTATCCCAAACTCTAATGGTATCCCTAGTCATAACGCTATCCCTAACCCTAATGGTATCCCTCACCCTAACTCTATCCCTTACCCTAACGGTATCCCCAGCACTAACTCTATACCTAATGGTATCCCTAGTCATAACGCTACCCCTAACCCTAATGGTATCCCTCACCCTAACTCTATCCCTTACACTAACGGTATCCCCAGCCCTAACTATGCCTAACCCTAACGGTATCCCGAGCCCTAACTCTATCCCTAACCCAACAGTATCCCTAGCCCTAACTCTGGGCCTAATTCAGATCTAATCGCTAGGGTGCGTTTTTTGCATCCCTGTGATCAGGTAGTCGCCGCCTACAGGTGGAGGGGGCATTAGCTGTTCAGGAGTGCGATCGCATGTGCAGAGAGCTGCACAAACAAAAGTTTGTGCAGTCTCTGCACAGCCCAGGGCTTACTCTTCCAGTGCGATGATCAGGGCTGGAGCTGACGTCAGAAACCGTCACTCCAAACGCCTGGTCCCTCCAGCGTTTCTCCAGACACTCCCATAAAACCGTCAGCTGCCACTCACAAATTGCCTCTTCCTGTCAGTCACCTTGCGATCGGCCGTGCAATCGCTTTTTACGCCCATCCCAGCTGGTGCAGTTGTCCGATGCGCAGGCGCATTGTGGTGCATACGCATGCGCAGTACAGACTCAATCGCCCGCTGTGCGAAAACGCACAGCAGCGATCGGGTCTGAATTAGGCCCCATATCCCTAACCCTAACAGTATCCCTAACCCTAATTATAACCCTAACGGTAACCCTAATGCTAGTGGTAACCCTAATGCTAATGGTAACCCTAGCCCTGACGGTAACCCTAACCATAATGGAAATGTTGACATCTGTCAGAGTCGACATTTCACAGGTTTAAAACGATGGTGACATTTAACCATGTTGACATCATCAATGTCACCATCTGTCGACATTGTGAATAACCACCTGTGATTGGCATCATTCTGACTGCATACTGTATCAACTTTTGATTTGAAAACAGTTTGTCTATTTATCAAAAACAGTTTGTCTATTTAAAGTTACAACTACAGAGTGTTATCCATCTGCTGACAAATAGTAAGATGAGACAAAAAAGTAATTATAAAAAATATTGTTTTAAAATCTATGCATTTGTTTCATTAAATAATTGTAATATATTAAGTGAAACAAAATATATACAGTAAAAAACGTGTTAAAAGATTTTGCTGCTGAATTGTGTATGAGTGCACTTTGTATTTATTTTGCCTTATTCCATCTTTCCTACCAATTTAGTCGAAGAACTACTCAATTAATGATGGTGAATAAATGTTCTCATTCTGTAAACATAAGGTGTGTACACATGGTGAGATTCTGGCTAACCCCGATTCTCAATACGTGATAGGGGCTAGGTCGGTATCACAAACACATAATGACTGTGCTTGCGATACTATGTGCGATTTTGGCTAAGTGTAAATTTTGACTCTTTTCTACGAGATAGTCAAAATTTACTTGCCTGCACAGTCTATCTAGGCTTGCAATGCCGTCCGCGCGGGACCGCGCATCGGCATCGTATCGGGATCGCAAGGGGACTGTCACCTTGCGATCTGCACTAACTTTTCTTACAATTTTGACTATATAGTCAAAATCGTAAGAAAATATCTCACCGTGTGTACACACCATTACCTCTGCCTCAGAAATTGCAACATAAGTGACTAAATGGTCACGGAACAGTCTGGCCCCTAGAATTCCTATCTACATGTTGGATTCTCATTGATGCTGTTGGACAGAACCTCACAATTATTACCCTAGACCAGACAAAATCGCAGATGGCACAGCACTAGAAGCTTATCTATATGGAGGTATACAGAGCATGGCCTTTATTAGCTAATAAAACAAAAGTGCATTGCACAATGCACATATCCCTGGCAATCTATGATTACAGATTATTTCACACAACCTGATTTCCTTTTGAGAGAAGGATCTTAATATATTGCTTATTCCAGTGCCGTAACTAGGCATTTTAGCGCTGTGTGCAAGAAACGGCATTGGCGCCCCCCCCCCCTTCCCCCATGCAAGATAGGGGTAGTGCGCGCCTTAGGCGCGCAAAAATATATATAGGGGCGTGGCTTCATGGGGGAAGGGGCGTGGCCACAAAATAATACCAATCCATACTACGGTGCACAGTAGTCTCCATTATTCAAATTACGCTGCACAGTAGCGCTACTACACCAGGTAGAGCCCCTTTTACACATTACAGCAGACAGCATCCCCCTTTTACACATTACAGCAGACAGTCCCCCTTTTTACACATTACAGCAGACAGTCCCCCTTTTTACACATTACGGCAGGCAGCGTCCCCTTTTTGCACATTACGGCAGGCACAGTCCCCCTTTTTACACATAACGGCAGCCAGTCCCCCCTTTTACACATTGCGGCAGCCACAGTCCCCCTTTTTACACATAACGGCAGCCAGTCCCCCTTTTTACATATTGCGGCAGACAGCGTCCCCTTTTTACACATTACGGCAGACAGCGCCCCCATTTTTACACATTACGGCAGACAGCGCCCCCCTTTTTACACATTACGGCAGACAGCGTCCCATTTTTTTACACATTACGGCAGACAGCGCCCCCTTTTTACACATTACGGCAGACAGCGCCCCCTTTTTACACATTACGGCAGACAGCGCCCCCCTTTTTACACATTACGGCAGACAGCGTCCCCTTTTTTTTACACATTACAGCAGACAGCGTCCCCTTTTTACACATTACGTCAGACAGCATCCCCTTTTAAAACATTACGGCAGGCACAGTCCCCCTTTTTACACATAACGGCAGCCAGACCCCCTTTTTAAACATTGCGGCAGACAGCGTCCCCCTTTTTACACATAACGGCAGCCAGTCCCCCTTTTTACACATTGCGGCAGACAGCGTCCCCCTTTTTACACATAACGGCAGCCAGTCCCCTTTTTTACACATTGCGGCAGGCACCGTTCCCCTTTTTATACATAACGGCAGCAATTCCCCCTTTTTACACATTGCGGCAGGCACAGTCCCCTTTTTTACACATAACGGCAGACAAGATAGAGAGAGAGACAGGAGAGAGAGAGAGAGAGAGAGAGAGAGAGAGAGAGATACTTACATCTCCCCGCTGGCAGTCAGGCTCCTCGTGCTGGCAGCTCCCTCGGTGCAGGCAGGGGAGAAGGAGGAGGAGGGAGGGGGACTGGAGCCGCAGCAGCGCTATTTCATTGGTAGTAAGCGCCGCTGCAGCTGTCCCCTCTCCTTCCGTATTGGCTGCCCGGCGCTGCTGTGGATGCTGGGATGAAGGAACCGCATCCCAGCATCCACAGCAGCGCCGGGCAGCCAATACGGAAGGAGAGGGGACAGCTGCAGCGGCGCAGTCTACCAATTACATTGTGCTGCTGTGGCTCCAGCCTCCCTCCTTCCTCCTCCTTCTCTGCTGCCCGGCGCTGCTCTCTCCTCCACAGCGCGGCGCACGGCGCACACAGCAGAGGCGGCATGTAATGAGTCAATTTGACTCATTACATGCCGCTGGCCGTTGCGCCCTCAGGGCAACTGCGCTGTGTGCCAGGCACACCTGGCACACAGGTAGTTACAGCCCTGGCTTATTCCATAGGTATCATACAAGCAAGCTCCATTTGGTGGAACAATCAAGAGAAACAAAGAGTATACCCCGCACTCCGCACCCCCCCCCCCCCCAAGTTTTCCACAACCACCAGCAGGGAGACCCACGTGGGCGATTTACTACTAAGGAATCAAGATGGCTGTCCAAACTCTCAATCAGAGTATAGCCTTTAATTTTATCTCACGGGACAAGATGTCTGACTTTACATATGGTTTTCAGAGTCCCGTTTTAGATCTTCGCGCGGTTCGGAATTCTGATTTTAAATCCAAATTTCAGGTTTTGGATTGCAAATATTACATGATTTTAGCAGTTTTTATTGTTTTTTTTTATCATTTTTTTTTTTTGTGATTTTAAACATACCAAAATCCAAATCCCCCACAAAAAACACTTGAGAGTGGTTTTGCAAAACCAAAACACAAAGATGAATCCAGATCCATAACCAAAACAGGGATTCTGCGCACAGCTCTAGTGTGGAGGTTTTTTTTGTTGTTGGATAAAGTACTTTGTCAAGTGCGTGTTTGTTTTCTTTTCTTTTTTTTTCTTTTGACAAGTGCACTGCAGGTTCCACGGGCTCTAGATGCCAGGGCATGCTGACAGTTGTAGCTCCACAAGTGCCAGCATACTTTGGCAGCAATTAAAACTGGGCATGACACTGGGGACTAAACAGCTATTATTCCCTGTTTTTACCATTAGTGGCTAATCCAGAGTTTCAGAATGGTCAAGTCTCTGCCTCATTTATTTCCTGGTGTTTGAGGGGTGTATATTATATATTCGGGCATTAGTAGATGCTAAGACTATATCTCCCCTTTGTATTTCGTATACAGGCTATTGCAGAAAAATGTAATATACCAAGCTCTCAATCACTTGCACTTTACCAGGCCCAACACTATGTAAACTTAATGTTAAGACACTTCTCATCTATTGATTGGTTCAATGCTTTGTATAATATGCAGGGCCGGAGCTTCCACTAGGCAGCTTTAGGCAGCTGCCTAGGGGCGCCGGGACCTGAGGGGGCGGCCTGCTGCAGATGCCTGAAAAAGGTAGCATGGTCCTACCTCCCACAGGCGTCGCAATACCCCCGGCACTCATATCTTACAGTAGCAGCGACTGCCAAGCTCCCGTATTGCAGCCTCCAGCTCCGGCACAGGCAGTAACTTTGACAGCTCCTGGAGTCTTGGCCAGGGGTAACATGCGGCGCTGCTCTTCATTCCAGGTTCTTTCACAGTCTACTCAGTCTCAACTCTGCATCGCAGCCTGCAGGTAAGGTGGCTGCACAGTGCACTCTCTGCATTTGATAAGGAAAGAGGGGGAGAGCAGCAGTCGGGAAGTGTGTGTGTGTGTGGGGGGGGGGGGAGATGAGCAGCAGGCATGCACACAGTCTGGGGGAATGAGCACCAGCATGCACACAGATGGTGGAGGGAACAGAATAGCAGACATTTAACAGAGAGGAGGAGGGGGGGGGGGGGGGTGAGAGGCTGAGAGAAGCAGGCACCCACACAGACTGGGGAGATGGGGAAAAGAGAGCAGCCATGCAACAGACTGGGGGTGGGGGAGAGCAGCAGCATGCCTTTCACCTGGAGGGTGGGTACGGGGAAGGGGCAGTAGGCAGAAGTTTTGCCTAGGGTCCCAGGAAACCTTGCACCGACCCTGATAATATGCTGTTTGTATAATTGTCAGTGGTACAGGTGGTGTTACGTGTGTAAGCATTACTGGTACAGGGGACGTTACATGTGTAAGCATCACTGGTATAGGGGACGTTACGTGTGTAAGCATCACTGGTACAGAGGGGCGTTACATGTGTAAGCGTCACTGGTACAGGGGGCGTTACTTGTGCAAGTGTCAATACTACATGGTGCGTTACTTGTGCAAGTGTCACTACTACAGGGGGTGTTACATGTGCAAGTGTCACTGCTACAAGGTGCGTTACTCGTGCAAGCATCACTGGTACAGGGGGTGTTACATGTGCAAGCACCACTGCTACAAGGTGCGTTACTCGTGCAAGCGTCACTGGTACAGGGGGCGTTACATGTGCAAGCATCACTGGTACAAGGTGTGTAACGTGTGCAAGTGTCACTGCTACAAGGTGCGTTACGTGTGCAAGTGTCACTTTCTACAGGGGGCGTTATGTGTAAGCGTCACTGGTACAGGAGGCGTTACTTGTGTAAGCGTCACTACTACAGGGTTTATTGTGTGCATAAGCGGTAGGGCGTCTTGCATAAGCATCACTGCTACAAGGGGCGTTACGTGTGTAAGCGTCACTGCTACAGGGTGCGTTACGTGTGTAAGCATCACTGTGTCTTGTATAAGCGTCACTGGTACAAGGGGTGTTACGTGTGTAAGCGCCCCTACTACAGGGGGCGTTGTGTATAAGAAGCACTACCACAGGGGACATTGTGTGTATGTGGCACTACTACAGGGAGCATTATGTGCGCTGTCCCTTTGTAAAGTATGGGAGGCCGCAAATTTATAGTTTGCAGGGGGGCGCCGAACACCCTAGCACCGGCCCTGAGTGGGTTATATTGTTTCTGTGCAGGGTAAATACTGGCTGCTTTATTTTTACGCTGCAACTTATATTTCAGTTTGAACACACCCACCCAAATCTAACTCTCCCTGCACATGATATATCTGCCCCCCCACTCCCTCCCCTCCTGCAGTGCACATGGGCCCTCATTCCGAGTTGTTCGCTCGCTGGCTGATTTTAGCAGCAGTGCACACGCTAAGCCGCCGCCCTCTGGGAGTGAATCTTAGCTTAGCAGAATTGCGAACGAAAGATTAGCAGAATTGCGAATAGACACTTCTTAGCAGTTTCTAAGTAGCTCCAGACTTACTCGGCATCTGCGATCAGTTCAGTCAGTTTCGTTCCTGGTTTGACGTCACAAACACACCAAGCGTTCGCCCAGACACTCCCCCGTTTCTTCAGACACTCCCGCGTTTTTCCCATAAATGCCAGCGTTTTTTCACACACGCGCAGAAAACGGACAGTTTCCACCCAGAAACAGTTTCCTGTCAATCACACTAAGATCACCAGAGCGATGAAAAATCCTCGTTATGCCGTGAGTAAAATACCAAACTTTTGTGTAAAATAACTAACCGCATGCGCTCTGCGAACCTTGCGCATGCGCAGTAAGCGACTAATCGCAATATAGCGAAAATCGGCAACGAGCGAACAACTCGGAATGACCACCTTGGTTTTGCCCATTAGAGAAGAAATATGCTGCTGCGATCAGGGATGAATCAGGCCCTTAAGCTGGGCATACACTTGTAGATAAAATGCCTGTCAGATCAACATACATTTTATCTCACAGCCTCGCACCCTGCATATATCGTGGACATACAGTGTAAGATCTCACACAGTGTATGGACCCAATATCTGTGCTCCTCTATGTGGACACAGCCGATCAATATTTATATTTTCGTATCGGTCACCAGCATACTGGATACAGCATTCAGGAGCTTCACATGTCGCAAAGTACCAATCTGCTACCAATGTTGCAGGACCCGTACCGCACATGCGCAGTACAGGTCCTGCGATGTGTGTAGCAGATCGGCTGCTGACTGTCAGCTGCCTTTAGGGTGTGGGGAGGGGGCGGCGATGACCTTCGTTTCCCAAAATTGAGGCATGTTGTTGCCATTTTGGGGGCATGCCAAGGCAAGGAATCTCTGTCAGTTGAAAATCAGACCATTTGCGTGAATATCATGATTACGTACAACTCAAGAGGTTAAAGTGAGCCAGAACGGGGCGGAACTGCGTTCCGCCAGATCCATTTGGAGACGGAATACAGTTCCGCCTCCTCCGGCTCACTTAACCTAGGGAAATGCCGGGCGCTCGCTGAGACTGTGTTACCAGCGGGCGCCGGCTCTTTCGACTCACTCCTAAAGCTCCGGCTTCCAGCTCAGGCAGTGTGCGGCTGTGCGCTATGGGAGAGCCGTCATGATGTCTCTCCCATAGTTGTAAGGAGCGGGCGCCAGGCGGAGGCTGCGGTCCGGAAGCAGGACTGGGGCTGGTGAGTATTATTTTTTTTGTTTTTTTTGTTGTGTGTGTGTAAGCGGCGCTACTAGAGGGGGGTACTGGGGGCATATCTACTGGAGGGCAAACAAACTGGAGGCATAACTACTGGGGGCATACCAACTGGGGGCATACCTACTGGGGGCAAACCTACTGGAGGCAAACCAACGGGGGGGGGGGCATATCTACTGGGGGCAAACCAGCTGAGGGCATATCTACAGGGGGCATAACTACGGGGGCAATACTAATGACAGCATTGCATAGGGGGCACTTAATCAGGGGTATCACTCCTGGGGACATAAGGGGCACTACTACTGGGGGCACTGTATAAGGGGCACCAATACTATGGGTTCTACATAAGGGGCACTACAACTGTGGGCACTACCACTACAGTGGGCATTACATAAGGGACACTACTACTGAGGGCATTAAGGGGCACTACTGCTGTGAGCATTGTGTATAAGGGGCACTAATGTGTGTCATAATAACATGAATAAGGGAACTACTATGTGGTGATGTGAATAAGATTGTGCTACTGTGCAGCGTAATTTGAATTAGGGCTACTATTGGGTGACCACGCCCCTTTCTTTTCAAGACCATGCCCCTTTTTGTGACACGTGATGCAGGCAATCCCACAATCCCTTTATTTCACAAGTGTGGGGGGGGAGGGGGGAGTTACACCACCTCTCTAGGACCACTTTAAGGCAGCACTGGGCCCAGTGATGCGTATGACAGTGTCTTTAGATTTTTCAGGTCCATAACTAGTCACCCTAGTCTTATTTCTGCCTACGATTAATTGGCTTCTGATCTTTAACTAACACAACAGTAACATATACAACAAAGCACATGCAGTATTTTACTACTCCCATATAAACATTTACAATAAATACATTTTACTAAACAAATCGTGATTACATATCATTAAACAGAATATAGAATAGAACTTGGGGATCAATTTAGAACACAACTAAGATGAAAATACTGCTAATTAATGACAGTGAAACAAAACACTGAGGACGAAATGTACTATAGGGAAAATGTGTCCAAAACCCTGAAAATGGGCGTTTTTTTAATTTGGGCACATTTCATATACGTACCCAGCTCCGGAATGCTATACATTCCGGAGCTTGGACCTGGTGGATAAAGTCAGCTTTTGCTGGCATTACCCAATAAAAGCCTATGGGCTTCTTATTGTGTTTCCCCTGGTATCCGGACTCCAGGTCGACAACAAAAAGGTCGACACACCTTAGGTCGCCACCAATTGGTCGACACACCTTAGGTCGACATGGACAAAGGGTCGACAGGAACAAGGTCGACATGGAAAAAGGTCGACATGAGTTTTTTATGTTTTTTTTTCTTTTTTCGAACCTTTTCATACTTAACGATCCACGTGGACTACGATTGGAACGGTAATCTGTGCCGAGCGAAGCGGAGCGAAGGCACCATGCCCTAAGCATGGCGAGCGAAACGAGCCATGCGAGGGAACGCGTTGTACTAATTGGGGTTCCCGATCACTCTACGAAGAAAACAACACCAAAAAAACATAAAAAACTCATGTCGACCTTTTTCCATGTCAACCTTGTTCCTGTCGACCTTTTGTCCACGTCGACCTTTTGTCCATGTCGACCTAAGGTGTGTCGACCAATTGGTGTCGACCTAAGGTGTGTCGACCTTTTTGTTGTCAACCTGGAGTCCCAGACCCGTTTCCCCCTGGTCTCCCCCTCCCATCATATCCCTGCGGCCACCGCGTCACTCTGCACATACGCAGGTGTCCAGGGTCCTAAACCCGGAAGTCCTTCTATCGCAAAGGACTGCTCTCATTGGGAAGGTTGTACTTTGCAATTTCCATCGCATTTCTAAGTATGTACCCGGTAAGTCTGTACGCCATAAGTGGCGGGATGTACCACATCGCGGATGCAATGCTTAGTACCTCCCATCCTGCAAATGGTAAAATCCAATAAAAATACTCAATAACACAATCAGAATTATGAGTCATTAATTCAAAAAATAGGTGATGAAAAGGTCATTTACGAACAAGCATTTATGTATTTATTATTACAAATGGGTTAAAGATGGAATAAACTTACTCCCCCACTTCGCCCCCATAAGCCGCCTCCAGAGCCTGCCAGCAACTCCCCCCCCCCAAAAAAAAAAAGAGATATTGGCAACTAGCCACAAGACACATACACAGGAATGTAACAAGAAAAGAACTAAGTAGACAATACAGTACTGTACGTCAACCCCCACATAAGATGCAGGGAGCATAGGATTACAGAAAATTCCAACCCCCTCGTCACAGTCACGTACTAAAAAAGTTACAATTAAGTATTTCAGCTTATGCTTCGGAAATGATTACCCATTTTTACATAATTTTTACATAAATTACTTGCTGTGAGTCAGAACGATTTCCTTCTGTACTATAATGCATGGGACTGCAGTGTGTGTGGTCCTTTTTATCATAGAAGGTGATGGAATATTCACATCCTCACTCAAAAATGTAATGTAGGTCACATTGCACAAACAGATTAAAATGCCACGATAAACACTGCGATACATTTGTAAAGCTGTCTCCAGTCGTGTTCAACCTGTACTCGCCTAACTGGGTCATAACCTGCTTTTAATTATTTTCATCTTTCAGCATTGGATGATAGGCACTGCGCAGAATTCTAAACCCTCCCCTAATGAGCAGCTTTCATCTTCAGTTATCCGAAATGTAAAACTCGTGCTGGAATGGTGTTGGATATGTTAGAAACCCATGCAGCATAATCTGTGCCAGTATTGGCAAGTTGTCCACTTGTGTCCTCCCAAAATGATATGCATGCCTGATATTGATCTGACCGGAAGCAATCGGCAGATGGTGACTGTCGGACTGTGTATGCGATCGTCTGCCAATTGCAACGGTCCCATATGATCTGGTTGTACAGCCAAATTGTGCAGCCAAGCTTGAAACCGATCTAGTTTTGAAAGAAGCTGATACACAAAGTAACATTTACCAATCTCTTGTTTGAGTAGGATAGTGAGGGACCAGCATAGAGTAGGTGTATTTATAACCACTGTAGGCCTCCGCACCACACACCCTGCACCCAAGTTATACTTGCCCTGGGCTAGCACGTGGGTCCTTCCTCTTCGACAGTACCATACTCCCAGTGATATATTTGGGAAGATGGTGCTGTGCAGTGAAAGCAAAGAGTCTGGTACTGTGCCCGAGCCTTTGCACTCTTGCGCAAATATCACTGGGAAGATGGCGTCGCAGAGGAGAATTGTGAACATTGGCGTATCTATTATGGGTGTAAGGTAAAATTACAGTTACCCCTCCGGAGTCCCGCAGCGAACGGCGCTGCTGACCGAAATCACCAGAAAAAATAGCTCTGCGGCCATTTTCCTGGTGATTTGCGCATGTACAATAGTGATGTTCCCAGGAATCGCAGATCGCTATCCACTCGCAGATGCATATGCAATTCCCGGGACATCGAAGGAACTTTGCCATCTGAGCAAATGTAAGTACGTCTGAGGCTGCCACTAATCTGTAGAGATGTGCACCGGAAATTTTTCGGGTTTTGTGCTTTGGTTTTGGATTCGGTTCCGCGGCCGTGTTTTGGATTCGGACGCGTTGTGGCAAAACTTCCTTGAAAATTTTTTGTCGGATTCGGGTGTGTTTTGGATTCAAAAACAGCTTAAATCGGGGTGTAGCCTGGAGGCTGACCGGAGTGGCAGCACGAACGAGGAGCTCCTCCATAATTGTGGACATAATACCCCCGTGCCTCTCCCCTCGTGCCCCATATCCCTCCTAATCTCGGCCCCCACTGCTGTGTGATCCCCCTCTCCAGGGTGGACTAGCGCCGCAGAATCGGGGAGCCGGTCTACTGGCTCCTGCGGATTGCGGCCTGTCCACCATCCAGATGCCGGGGCCTCGATTTGGGTCCGGCGTCGCCGGCCGTCTGCAGCACCTACCTGTGGACCGCCCGCCGGGGTTCCTCGCCCTGCGACCTGCACTCGGATCATCTCCTTCAGGCCTGCCGTGATTGACCGCGCTCGAGGAGAGCTGGAGGACCGGCCGGACGCGGCCGCGAGGAGTCCGGAGTCCCGGCGACGGCGGCCATCTTTGCCCTCGTGAGCCGGGGGGAGCCGCGGGAGACGCACAGCCCGGGTGGCACGTCCTCAAGCCCAGGTGAGCTGCCCTCCTGCCCGGAGACGAGCGTCTCCCCACTGCAGTCCTCTGGATGCTGGACGCCGGGGACCCTGGTTGGAGCGCCGGGAGGAGCGCGGGCCTGTCTCTCCTGCGCTCTTGACTTAGAGCTGGCTCCATGGGCCTCCATTATAGCACCGGCCCCTGTCAGATTACTCAGCTGGACCACCTCCCCTGTTGCTCCTGTCTGGAGGGCGCTGCACTCCCCGTCCCCCTGACGACCTGCGCCTCCTTGTCACACCTGCGACCCAGGACCCCGAGCTGCAAATCTCCTTGCTGTACCCCTCCAGTGCCCACAGTATACCCTCCCTGGGGGCCTGGGCTCCCCTTCTGGCTCTGCACGATCCTATGATCCCCTGCGCTCTCCTGCCTCTCCCGGTCCCCGTGGGGTCCTCTATTGCTGCTGAGCCCAGACGCCCCTTCCCCTGCTGTCTGGTCCTGGTGAGGCCTCGGCCACTGGCTGGTCCGTGTCCGGGTCTCATCCCCTCCAGAGGGCTCTGTCCCCTACTGCCCCTGATTGCCTGGCTCCTCTCCTCGACCACGTGGACCCTCTTCTCTGCCGGAGACCCCCGGCCCTGAACCACCCGCCTTGCTCGGCTGGCCACGTCATGATGTCTCCCTAGAGCTCCTGCCTTGCCCCCCCTGGTTCTGAGCTTTACTGCTGGAGCGCCTTCTCTACTTCCCACCCTGCTGACCACCCCCTTTCTCATATATTCACGATGCCCAGGGGCAGCAAAAAGTCACAGGGGTCTGACCTCACACCATTCCTTACTAAAAAGAGCACCCCGGCCATGAACAGGCCCGATGCTCCTGAACCCCCCCAAGGGCTCCTCAGATTCTGAGGCCGAAGACGACGATCTCACACCTCTTACCCGAAGGGACTTTCTCTCCCTCCTTAAGGAGGTGCGGGATGTTAAAACCTCTGTCCAGGCTCTCCACTCCCTGAAATCCGACATTGCCGACATTGGCTCCAGAACGGGTCAACTTGAACGACGAGTGGAAGAGGTGGTGTCGTTCCAACAAGCGGTCGAGACCGATTTCCATCAACTCCCCCAAGATGTCGCTCAATTGCGGGAGGAGAATGAGGACCAGGACAATAGGGCGATGAGAAATAACCTGAGGATTCTGGGTATTCCTGAGGAGGTCGAAGCGGCCCACCTTGACCTCTACCTTAAGCGCCTCTTTGCCCTTTTATCACCTGACACCCCTGAAGAACATCTTCTCCTGGATCGAGCACACCGAGCCCTCCGTCCTCGCTCCCAGGACTCCTCCGAACCCAGGGATGTCATCCTACGACTGCACTACTTTACTGCGAAGGAGGCCATTATGAGAGAGGCTCGACGGATGGGATCCGTGACTTTCCAGAATGTCCCCATGCAGATCTTCCAGGACCTATCCCCGCTCACCCTGGCCAAACGTAGAGACTTCAAACCCGTCACTGCCTTGCTTTCCCGTCATAATGTTAAATACCGTTGGGGTTTCCCTTTCCGTATCCTGGTTTGGCATCAAGGGAAGCTGCTTACAGCCAGGAATCTACCCGAGGCTCAAACGCTGATCTCCAAGCTGGGTATCCACGCCGCTGAACAGGATGCTTCTACTCAACGCCCGCCACCGCGGACACAGCGGAACTCGCCTCAGCCTCCCCGATCGGAGTGGTTTACGATCCCAACTTCTGCGGCCTCTTCGGCTCCACCTCCTGTTCCCTGATGGACTTCCAGCTCTCTGATTTACTGCCTTCTCCTTGTAACTGTGTCGACCTTTCCTGGTCGAACTCCCCTACCCGGGGAGCTGTTTCACTTTAGATTTCACGCATCCTGATTTCCCGACCCTTTAGTTGATTCCCGACTGTTTTATTGTTATCCCTTGTTACACTGTTAACATGTTAATATGTTATTATGCTGAATAGCGATATTCTGTTTTTTCTCGACCCCCTGCTCCTCCCTTCCTTCCTTTTTGGAGCTAGCGCTCCATCTGTTCTTTGTTCCTGCTTTCTCTCCAGTTTTCTCCCTCAGGTTCCCCCAGGGGAGGTTAGCCTCCTGTCCGTTGCTGTGTGGTTTGTGATCCATCCTCTGGACCCCATGCCGCGCCCCCTTAGGGCTCTGAGCCCTCTTGCTGACCTAGGTGCCCCCCGACACCTAGTATCCCTTACCCCTGTCAGCACTACTGGTCCTGGCCCCTATTGCCGGATGACCAACTACCCTCCCACCCCTCCCGGTCTCCTTTCCTTCCTCTCCCCTTTCTGACCACGTTGTCTCTCGCTTCTTATCCTTCTTCTCTTTCTCTCTTCCTCCTTCCCCTACTCTCAGTGTTCTACGCTCCTCCTATCCTGCCTACCTCTTTGTTGCTTGCCCATGGGTCTCCGGGTACTCTCCTTTAATGTGAAGGGCTTGAACAGCCCTCAAAAGAGAGGTAAGCTCTTTGCTTCCCTCAAACTCCACAAGGGCGACCTGGTCTTTCTCCAGGAGACTCACTTCCTACACGACTCCCACCCCACACTCCAATGCAAACCATACCCTGATTCCTTCCATGCCTGTGACCACTCAGCCAAGAAACGGGGGGTCGCGATTTTATTTGCCCGCCACCTCACCTTTGAGCTTCTCGATTTCCATCCCGACAGGGAGGGCCGGTTTCTTATTTTAGTGGGGAAACTTAATAACAAACTTTGCACCCTCGCTAACATCTATGCCCCTAACCAACAGCAGGAACTATTCTTCGCAAAGCTAGATACTCTCCTCACTCGAGTCCGGCAAGGCGACCTCATACTTGCTGGGGACTTTAACTCTGTTTTGAACCCGAAGATAGACCGCTCTCCCTCTCTCCCCACTGCTTCCCCTTCGGACTCCCTTCGCTCTAGATCTCTCCTCCGCTTCATGCGATCCCAGCTTCTTTATGACTCCTGGAGGATTAAAGACCCCTCTGCTCGTGACTATACCTTTTATTCTGCTCCTCATAATTCTTACTCTCGCATTGATATGGTCCTGCTCAGCCATGACCTTGCCTTGAATCTCCACGCTGCTCATATACACCCACTGATCTGGTCTGATCATGCCCCTATCTCTTGCGACCTCTCGGGACTGCTCTCACGCCCTCGCCCCATGACATGGCGCCTTAACGACTCCCTCCTTCATAACCCGGAGATAAGTTCCCATCTTCGGGATAAGATTTCCGACTATTTTACCCTGAACGATTCCCCGGACATTTCTAGGTCCACTCTCTGGCTGGCACACAAGGCAGTTCTTCGTGGGCACATTATCAGCTTGGCCGCCAAAACCAAAAAGCAATCCCTCACTCAGTTTAACAAACTCTCTATTAAACTCCACACACTCGAGACCCAGCATAAGGCGTCCTCCGACCAGGCGGTCTTGTCTGAACTCCGTAAGGTCAAAGCAGAACTTGATCTCCTTCTCTCCAGACGGGTGGCCAAATGTCTAAAATGGCTCCGCCAGTCTTTTTACGAGAAGGGAGACAAGGCAGACAAGATCCTGGCGGCACGACTCCGTTCTACGAAAGCAAAAACCAATATTATTTCTATCAGAAACTCCCTTAATCAGCTTGTTCACGACCCCAACGCCGTTAGGGCTGCCTTTCAATCCTACTATGCTGACTTGTACAACCTCCCACCCCCCTCACCTGGTTCTTCCTCTCACCCCACTCTGACCTAGTCTCTCACTTTCTTTCAGCTTCTAATTTGCCTAGATTGCCTCAGGACGCCATGGACCATCTTAACAGTGAGATCTCGGTGGAAGAAATTGCACAGACTATACTCATGCAAAAAATTGGTAAATCCCCGGGCCCGGATGGGTTCACGGCTGTTTACTACAAAAAAAATTCCGATCTTCTCTCCCCCCACCTCCAGTCCCTGTTTAATAGGATTGTCCATGGCGACCCCTTTCCTCATGAGATGTTGGAGGCTAGAATAGTCGTGATCCCTAAGGAAGGCAAGGACGCCCTCAACTGTGCCAGCTACCGACCTATATCCCCCTTGAACCTGGACTTGAAAATCTTCGCCAAAATACTAGCCAACCGCCTTAACCCGTATCTCCCTTCCCTTGTCCATTATGACCAGGTGGGGTTTATCCCGGGCCGCCAAGCGAGAGATAACACCAGACGTGCTATTGACCTTATACACATCTCGAACTCCAGGGGTTCCCCCGCTATCATGCTCTCTCTAGATGCTGAAAAGGCATTTGACCGGATCTCCTGGAGTTTCCTGAGAGCCGCCTTGGAGGCCTACGGCTTGTCTGGTGGCTTTCTCACTGGTATCCTGGCACTGTACTCCGCCCCCTCCGCCACAGTTTTAATCAATGGTGTCCCGTCTGCTCCCGTCCGCATTTCAAATGGTACACGTCAGGGTTGCCCTTTCTCACCGCTAATCTTTGCCCTTATTATCGAGCCCCTCGCTTCTCAAATCAGAGCTCATCCAAATATACATGGTATACAAGTAGGCCGTATTGATCCTAAAATCTCCCTATTCGCTGACGACATCCTACTTTCTCTGACCCAACCCCTTATCTCACTCCCAAACCTCTTTTCAGTCCTGCATTCTTACAGCCTTATATCAGGCTACAAGATCAATTATTCCAAGTCCGAGGCTATGCTGCTTCATGTCCCTCACCGAGAAGCTGAATCCCTTTGCGCCAACTTCAATTTTAAGTGGCAGCCCACCAAGATTAAATATTTGGGGATATACCTGACCTCCCGCTACGACTCCCTCTTCCGGGAAAACTTCCCACCCCTCCTCACCAAAACACTCGCTGACCTGACTTCCTGGAACAGTCTCTTCATTTCATGGCTGGGCAGGATCATAGCGGTTAAAATGTCCATAGTCCCCAAATGGCTTTACCTTTTCTAGACCCTCCCTGTGGCAGTCCCGGCTTCCTTTCTCCGCACTATCCAACGAGCCCTCGTGCGCTTCATCTGGAATCACAGACCCCTCGCATCGCCGCCAATACCCTGAAACGGCTAACCTCCGCTGGTGGTAGAGGTCTCCCTGATATTAAACTTTACTATCTGGCCTCCCACCTATCCCATATTGTCACCTCCGACCTGACCCCTTTATGGGGTCTGGCAAAGGAATTGTTCTATCAATAAGATAAAAAAGATCGGGCGCTTCTCGGACAGACTCAATAGGCGACAGGGCTACCTCTCTAAATGGGAGAGCCCTCTTGTGAATAAAGCGGAAAGCCGTGATGATTTAAGGGAAGATTTCTTTAAATTAGAAGATCTTTTAAAATCAGAAGTAAGACACTGGTTGGACACGGTCAATATGCAGAAATATATTGATAGAAAAATCATACCTAGGGGTCTTAGATTGTCCAAACCCTCCATTTTTCATGATAATGTGGAGTACCAGAAACGATGGGACTCCACACTTGATCGGTGTTCGTTAACCCTTATGGGAGTTGTAATTGACTATAGGACAGAAAAATTAAAAATGATAGAATCAGAGATTGAAAATCTGAAGGAGAAACTCGAGATACACAGCCAAAGTAGTGAATTCAAAGAGAGAGATATGGTAGTTACAGAAAGAGTAAATAAATTTGAGCAGACAATTCTAGAGACCAAGTGTAAAAAATTCCAGCGAGATGTGGAAGACTACAGAACAGATAATGTAAGAACTTACAAGCAATATAAGAACAATAAAATTAGAGAATCACATAATCATTATGCTAAGCCTGACTCACAGTATAGATCAGATAGAAGAGGTCGAGTAGATACTCCCAGATCACAACAGAGGATGAGGAGGTACTATAATAAAGATCCTCAAGAAAGATTTGAACAATGGTCACCCACTAAGAAAGCAGATGAGGTAACTTCTCCTATACATAAGAATAGTGATCTAGGAGCAAGGCCCAAATCACACCCCGACAGCTCCTTGGCCACCAGTAGTTTTTTAGAACAGCGAAAGAGAAGATTCCAGGATCAAGACAGGGAGTGGCAAAAAGAAACAGGGAGGAAAAGAAGAAATATCAGTTTCGAGGAAGAAGAGGAGGGAAGAAGGAAGTCTATAAGAAACTAAAAAAGAGCAGGAAGGCTATACAAAAAAAGAGCATATTTAATTTATCTTCAAAAAAATTGACCAATAATGAAATTCAGATTCTAAGCAAGGGACTAAAATTTTCCCCATCAGCACCTCCCAACATGTTTACTCTTTTTGTAGAACTGAACCGTTTTGTTCGGACTCTGTGTAGAAAGAAATATTTCGCTAGACAGAAATTATTGAAAAATAATGATGAAGCATCTCCTATCATTTTAGATGGAGAAGATACCGTGGCCCTAGAGGCCCTCACTGATCTTCTAGATGAAAACAATAGTGATGTTCCCCTAAAAACCCAACTACTATTTAATATCAATGGGAGAAAAGAACTTAAGAATAAATCTGAATTCTACCCAATTAAAACAAAGGGGTCTAGTATTGACAGTTTTTATAAAACTACCCTTGAAGATTTTAAAGATTTATGCTCCAAAACTACCAACTCACAGAAATCAGATAATCTTAATAAATGGGAGAGACAAGCCTTACGTAAACTAACGAAAGACAGTTCTATTATAATTAAACAAGCAGATAAGGGGGGGGGACTCATTATACAAGATAGATCTGACTATATCAAGGAGGCAAATAGGCAGCTACATGATATTGAGTTTTATAAAATCCTTTCTAAGGACCCTACCTCTGAATACCTCTCTGAGTTAAATGGCCTTCTTGATGAGGCAGTATGTAATAATCTGATCTCCAGGGAAGAATTTAGATTTCTGTATAACCCACACCCTATTGTCCCCACATATTATCACCTTCCAAAGATCCACAAGTCACTCACTGCACCCCCTGGTCGTCCCATAATTTCGGGTGTAGGTTCCCTCACATCTAATCTTTCTCACTATGTTGATATTTTTTTACAGCCACGAGTTTCTATGCTCAAGTCACATATTAAGGATACAACTCACTTTTTGAATTTAATTAAAGACGTCAAATGGAAAGACACTTATGGTTTTCTTACCCTTGACGTTCAAAGCTTATATACTAATATTCCACATGATTTGGGTATTAAGGCAATAGCTAAAAAACTCACCAAAGATGGAGATCTCACTATTCAACACCAACAGTTCATTTTGGATTCAATATTATTTATTCTAACACACAACTATTTTTCATTTTTAGATAAGTATTACCTTCAGGTGATGGGTACGGCCATGGGAACCAGGTTCGCGCCCAGCTATGCCAATCTCTACATGGGTGAGGTCGAAGACCTGCTCGTGTGGGGAGGCGACTTTGGCGCGAACCTGGTTCTCTACGGCCGGTACATAGATGATTTGTTTATTATTTGGGATGGTGATATTGATTCAGTTTTATTATTTGTCACTCACCTTAATTCCAACCCTTATAATTTAGTGTTCACTCACTCTTTTCACCCACACAAAATGAATTTTCTTGATATTTCCCTCGAGATCAGAGACAATCAAATCTCCACTACAAATTTCATGAAGGATGTGGGTACTGACTCATATTTGCATTTCAAGAGCAGTCACCATATGCCTTGGAAAAAGGGCATCCCAAAGAGCCAATTATTACGACTCAGGAGGAATTGCTCAGACCTCACTTCCTTTGATGATCAAGCTAGATCCATGTCTGAGGCATTTCTCAGTAGAGGTTATCCAGCAGACCTTATCAGAACATCTCTCACAGAAGTTAGAAATAAAGATAGGAATGAACTATTAAAAACGAAAATCAAGGAGGAAAATAAAGCTGATAAAATGGATGAGGTAGCGTTTATCTCCACTTTCAATAGTTCCCATTCAGAAAATAAGAAGATCGTTTCTAAAAACTTTGGGATCCTTAAACATGATCCACAACTATCTACAATACTAACTTCCGAACCTAAGTTTATTTTTCGTAAGAGTAAGTCCCTCAAAAATTTATTAACTCCTAGTCATCTGAGGAATATTAAAGAAAATATAGAAGAAGGTACTAATAAAGGGGATTGGCTTAGAAATCATCAACAACAAAAAATAAAGTGTTGTTATAAATGTGGGATGAATAAATGCATAACCTGTAATTACATATTAAATCGAACAAAGAAGATCTCTCCAAATAACACAGAAGAGATCTCGTTTGAAATTGGTAGTTTTATTAATTGTAATACACCTTATGTTATATACATGTTAATCTGTGGATGCGGGAAAAAATATGTAGGACGTACAACTAGACCGCTAAAAATAAGATTTTTAGAACATAGGAGGAACATCCTAAAGAGAATACAAACACACAGCGTTCCTAAACACTATGATATAGCTCATAATGGAGATCCAAAATGTTTAAAACTAGTAGGGCTTGAATCTGTACCACATACCTCACGAGGTGGGGACAGATATATTAAATTATGCAAGCAGGAGGTATTCTGGATGTATCGGATGAATACGATCTTCCCAGATGGTCTCAATGAGTCCGTAGAATTAAATGCTGTGATCCAATAATAAGCTGCCACAAATTATTCATGAATTTCCCATAAAATAGTAATTTTTCTCTCACTCTCTCTTTTTGGAATCGATATGGCTGTTTTAGTATGTCTCTGAAAATATGCCTAATATAAGATGTGAAATATGATCAATTTCCATAGAACGCTAAATCTGAAGCTTAATTGCTCTATGATCACCAGTGGTGGGTAATTATGTATGGACCACTGTTAAAATTAAAAAATTTCTTAAGATTTTGCATAATTTCCAATGTGGCTCTCTGTAAGGTTCTTAGAAGATTAATGACAGTATGTAATATAAGTTATCTGAAGCTGAGGAATGTCCTTAAGGGGAATATATCTAGTATTAGTCTCCCGTCTCTATAGTGCCGTGGTGTTATGCACTACGGAGTACGTCTGTCAGCAAGACTGGTGAGAAACATTCTGACATTTCCCCATAGCGACCGCAGCTTGCGGTTCATTCAACGGAAGTGACGCACCATGCCGCACCCGGAAGTTCCGGCTACGTAACTCAGTTTAATCGGATGATGGAGATCAGCCCTTATTCATCCATTGGGCTGCCGTGGATTGCGGTCCACCTAGCGGAAATGCAAGATCCGCAACCCGGAAATAATTATAGGAATAGCAAATGATCGATTATTACAATATATATTTTTAGATAATATGACATTTTTTTAATTGAGGTACATCCGAAATACGATTGTTTACTATACTATGTTAAGATAGAAATAAGGAGATCCCTTATTGAATCAATAGATGAGTTATAAATTCTGCTATATATATTCTTTGACCCGGAAGTATTTATAAAGAAAACTGAACCCGTACTAATGTTTGAATACATAATCATTTTACTGAGTTGTAATATACTTATTAAAATAAATATTATTGAGTCTGTCCTAGGTCTACACTATTTGGTTATAATTCATTAGTTTTGTACTGTTATTAGGGAGATAAGAAGGATTGAGTGAACAGCTGCAAACGATTTGATCATTAGTCAGGGTATAAAAGCCCTGTCCTTTTACTCATACAAACCACCTTTGAAAAAGCTGCAGGACCTGCAGCGAAACGCGTCAGGGAACAAGCCTTTTGGGGGTCACCATCCATTGGAAATCTGCTGCCAAGTGTATCCGGACCAGGACTGGACATTGTGCTTAAGCTCAAGATTGCATGAACTTTCTACCACAGAACCACTACCACTCTTCTGCAAACAAGGAGACACCGCGTTGCAGTGAGGACCCGCAATAACAACTTTAAGGGACTCTTTCCTCCAGCGGCCAATTGTGGTAAATAATCAAAAAAACCCTTAGACTGCGCTGTCAGTCCAGGGACAACCATTCATTTGTGCACTATCCGGTCTATATTTATTAGGAACGGACTACACATTAAGCAGGCAGCCCTTATTGTGACCCCTCAATTTTTAGTAATATTTTTAACAATTGGTTTATTTTATCTGTATCTTGTTACCATGTTAGTGATCATTATTGATTAAATTACATTACATATTAGCACTCAATCCTTCTTCTTTTTTAACTTTTTAATACACATATATAGCGCTGCTAGTTGTTTTTCTTTGCCCTTTATGGGGTCTGCCCTCTACCTCCCGACCCCAACCTCCAAACTCCTCCCCACTATTAAATTTAACCTTAAAGTTTGAGACTCACTCTCCCTGAAGATGGGTCTCACCACTACCCCCTCGCCCTTGACCCCTATCTGGCAGAACCCGATGTTCCCTCCTGGACTCTCGACTACGAGATTCCGTCCATGGATGACGTTGGGCTTCAAATTCCCGATTAATTTTGCCGATCGGGGCCAATGGCTGTCCCTACCTGACCTCTAACAGAAGACCCCTTCGTACTCGCTTAATCCCTTTCAATTTCTACAAATCCGCCATTTCCTAAATTCTCTGCCCCCCTCCACCTTGCTTCGAGCCCTCACCCCCTTTGAAAGCTTATGCATTAACTCCCACCTCTCCAAAGGTATAATCTCCCAACTTTACTCCCTTTTACTAGATTCTTCCCTTCCCTCCTCCCGGCCCCACGAACTTGCTTGGGAACGTGACCTTGGGCCTCCCAAAGAGAGCGAAGATTGGGAGGACATGAGATTGGGGATAGCTAAATGCTCTATTGCTACTGCTTTTAAGGAGACGGCCTACAAAATTTACTACTGCTGGTATTACACTCCTGACAGACTTAACAAACTCTTTCCGTCTTCCTCCCCTAACTGTTGGAGGAACTGCGGAGCTAGAGGCACTATGCTACACATATGGTGGACCTGCCCGTCCATCATCCCCTTCTGGAACCTAGTTCACTCCCTCCTTAACTCGCTTCTGGATTCCCCCGTGCTTAAGGATCCCTGGATCTTTTTGCTGTGTTACCCTCCCCCGACGCTTAACAAATTCTCCCAAAAACTGGCTACGCATATCCTATCGACGGCGAAATCGTTGAAAGCCCTTAATTGGAAGAACCCCTCTTCGCCCTCTCTCCCGTCTCTCAAAACAAAAATTTGGCATATTGCGTCCATGGAGAAGATTACATATTATCTCCATGACCGAGGCCATATTTTTGAGCAGGTTTGGGCCCCCTGGCTCGCTGCTGAACGCGGATCGCCGTCCCCCCCCCTCTTCCTCCTAGCTCCTTCCTTCCTCCCTCCCCTAATCTCATTCTTGATCACTATTGTTCATTTTTCTGATTGTTCTTGCTGTTTATTTTAAAATTGTGGTTCCTGCTGGACGTTGGGTCTTATGATCACCTGTCCTATATGTCCATGTAATGTTTGCCTATCCTGTTTAACCACACACAAATAAAGAATTTAAAAAAAAAACAGCTTAAATCATAGAATTTGGGGGTAATTTTGATCCTATAGTATTATTAACCTCAATAACCACAATTTCCACTCATTTCCAGTCTATTCTGAACACCTCACACCTCACAATACTATTTTTAGTCCTAAAATTTGCACCGAGGTCGCTGGATGACTAAGCAAAGCGACCCAAGAGGGCGGCACAAACACCTGGCCCATCTAGGAGTGGCACTGCAGTGTCAAACAGGATGGCACTTAAAAAAAATTGGCCCCAAACAGCACATGATGCAAAAAAAAAAGAGAAAAAGAGGTGCACTGTGGTCGCTGGGCGGCTAAGCTAAGCGACACAAACACCTCAATATCACAGGAATTATTCATTCTAATCAATGATATTATTGGTCCAAATCACTGGAAGAAAATTACAAAATCACTGGAATTATTCGTTCTAATCAATGGTATTATTGGTCCAAATCACTGGAAGAAAATTACAAAATCACTGGAATTATTCGTTCTAATCAATGGTATTATTGGTCCAAATCACTGAAAGAAAATGACAAAATCAGTGGAATTATTCGTAAACATTTGTAGAAAGTCGCTGCTTTCTGATTACAGAAATGCTCACATATTCAAGTGAATCCACAATCCCTTCCCAGAGGAAAAAGAAATTGAGAAACCGTTGTTTGAGAACGTTTGTTCTCTTTCCCTTACAAAGGAACAAACCACTTTCCAAGAAGACTGACATTTTTGGGATTATGGAGACATAATGTTTTTGAATATAAATCCTAAAGCAGGTGGTGTATTAGAGCAAAAGAGTGCAAGAGACCAGCCATGCAGTTTTTGAAATATTATGACAAAATGTTACTGTTTTTCATAAGCACTCATTCCTAACTCTGCTAAGTACTGTTTGGTATACTGTATCTGGCTTCCTTGAGGTAGTTGTCCATTATTTCAGCTTCCATTGACCTTTTTGAAAGCGGTAGAAGTTATCGATTCTTTTTTATTTTTATTTTCCCCTATTTTTAATTTTCTCCTGCATAGCCCAGTAAAATGTTGCATTGTTAAGTATTGACTTGTGCCTTCTGGGGGTCCACTTCTTCACCAAACCCAGCCAAATCTCATCCTAACCCTCTGTTCCACGTTCTCTATGTACCCCATCTGTCTCACCCATGTCCGTCTACCCCTCCCCTTTAGATTGTAAACTCTCACGAGCAGGGCCCTCTTCCCTCATGTGCTTATCCTTTGTCTTACTTTAATAATCTTCAACTGTACCACATCCACCAGTCTTCTGCCACCTGATACTTATTCCAGTGTCATCTGCTGATGTAACTATGTGTATTTACCCTGTACTTGTCCTATACTGTCATCAACTGTAAGTTGCTGTTTTCCTGTTTGATTATTTATGTACTCTGTAATTGGGCGCTGCAGAACCCTTGTGGTGCCATATAAACAAAGGATAATAATAATAATAATAATAATAATAATAATATAGGGTATATAATCCCCAGGTGTATCTCACACATCACACAGTACAGTATATAGGGTGTATAATCCCCAGGTGTATCTCACACATCGCTCAGTACAGATTACAGGGTGTATAATCACCAGGTGTATAACACACATCGCACAGTACAGTATATATACTGGTCACAACAATGCAGCAGCTATTGAGCACTGATCAGGATACTAGAAGTGACACAGAGCTGCAAGATACAGCAATGGCCTACTGTACTGTACAACTATATACTGTTGATCACCAAAATGCTGCACTGTAATACTATATATACTGCTCACAAAAATGCAGCACAGATATATGGAATGGATACTTGCAGTGACACAGAGCTACAAGATACAGCAATGGCCTACTGTACAACTATATACTGTTGGTCACCAAAATGCTGCACTGTAATACTATATATACTGCTCACAAAAATGCAGCACAGGTATGGAATGGATACTTGCAGTGACACAGAGCTGCAAGATACAGCAATGGCCTACTGTACTGTACTACTATTATACTGGTGGTCCCCAGTCCCCACAATAAAGCACACTGAGCACAGATATTTGCAGAACACTGAGCACAGATATGGAGCGTTTTTTCAGCACACTGAGCACAGATATTTGCAGTACACTGAGCACAAATATTTGCAGCACACTGAGCACAGATTACGGAGCTTTTCAGGGAGAGAATGCAGCCATGTCCTCTCCGTTCAATCTCCAATGCACGAGCGAAAAAATGCGGCGACGCGCGGCTCTTTATATAGAATACGAATCTCGCGAGAATCCGACAGCGGGATGATGACGTTCGGGCGCGTTCGGGTTAACCGAGCAAGGCGGGAAGATCCGAGGCTGCCTCGGAACCGTGTAAAATAGGTGAAGTTCGGGGGGTTCGGATCTCGGAGAACCGAACCCGCTCATCTCTACTAATCTGTGACTGAGACAGCCTGGAAGTGGTCTGCAATGACCTTAGAGACCCTCCCCAAAAATGCCTGGGCGCAACTGCGTTTTTTTTGACACACCCAGAAAACTGCAGGTTTCTGCCCAGAAACGCCGGCTTCCTGTCAGTCAAACAGCGGCATGCGATCGGTGTGCATATTCTGTCGCTATTACCCCTCGCATGTGTGCAATGCGAACGCTACACATGCACAGTCGTTCGATAATCGATACATTTGCGAATTCTCACAATAGCGATCCATGCTGAATTAGGCCCTAAGATTCTAATTAATCTATTTTGACCAAAGGATGTTTTAATTAATAATTTTGTTCTGCAATTTAGATGATTCATGCTTACTCATATCTAAAAATAAAAACATATAGCCATGGCAATCTCATATTCAGAGGGTATACATCTCAGCCAGTGTGTATTGGAGAGAAGATTTTTCCATGGCGCAACAGTGCAGAAGTGTTGCATCTGGGTAGTTGGTGCTATGGACATCAGAGCCGGCCTTAGGCATAGGCAAACTAGGCAAATGCCTAGGGCATTTGGTATGCTAAGGGGCACCAGCAGCTTCTGCTGATTAAAATGATATGCGGCATGCCTATATTCTGTGTGTGACTGCGTCTGTATCTGCATACGAAATGCTACGTTACAGTATATGCCTGGAAATCACTGTAATGTATGCAGATACAGCCGCAGTCACACATAGAATATAGGCATGCTGCATATCATTTTAATCAGCAGAAGCTGCTTGTGCATCCTAGACACATAGTAATGCAAATAATATGAGGCATTTTCATAAACAAAAGACGCCTGACGTTAGCAGAGCTGCCAGATGACTCATGCCAGGCATCTCCTGCAGAACTTGCGGCGGTGCTAGTGGGCACCAGCCAAAATCTTGCCTAGGGCATCATATTGGTTAGGGCCGGCTCTGATGGACATAAACTATGTGAGAATCCTTACCTTGGTATTGTAATGATGTTACTCTGCAGAAAACACATACCGTGTTTCCCCGATAATAAGACACTGTCTTATTTTTTTTTTTTTCAACAAAAAACACCATAGGGCTTATTTTCGGGGTAGGGCTTATTTTAATTAACATTGAAAGCAAATTTCACAGCCCCCAGTCCTCCTTTTACAGCCACCATGCCCCCAGTCCTGCTTTTACAGCCCCCAGTCCTCCTTTTACAGCCACCATGCCCCCAGTCCTGCTCCTCACCTACAGCACTTTCCAGTTCCAGTTTCCAGTTCTTCTTCATGCTTTCCGCCAGCGCAGCTGCTACTCCGCTCCCGCCGCGTACAGAAGCCGCATGATGTGCGCGGTGACATCATGCGCAGGGCGCAATGCATCCCTGGGACTGGAAGCTGGAGTCTTCAACGGCTGATACAGTACTGTACAGCATCCCTCAAGCAGGGCGGTGGTGAAGGGGGTTAGTGGGGGTGGAGCTGGGGGCAATGAATTTAGTGCACGGACTCGGGTAATAGGAATTTTGATAGGGCTTATTTTCGGGGTAGGGCTTATTTTGGACCAGTTTCCAAAAGCAAGGGTAGGGCTTATTTTCGGGGTAGGGCTTATTATCGGGGAAACACGGTACAAGTCTCAACAATGCAAGAACAGGACCATAATGCCTGAATCTTGGCAGCACTAACCCCTGACAGCACACTACAAGCCAAAGGGCCAAAGCTGAAGTTGATAAGTTGGAGAAGCAAAGGGGAAGGCAATGGGTAAATGATGTCCGGACTGTGAGACTCAAGGTTAAAGTTGATGTGCAGGAACACAAACAAGACTCTTTGAAGACCCAACATGGAAATACTGATTCAAACTTTGCCAAGTTTGGTAAAAGTGAGGGCTTTTTATCCAGTGCAGATAACAGTGAGGTTTCTTAATTCTTGTTGCCTTGACCTTTAGGCAGTAATTGTTACATGAGTGCTGCATCATACATACTTTTGTTGTCTATGGTGCTGCAGTTGGGTGCTGCAGTTGTTAGTGTTGGCAGTGCACTGCCTCTCATTGTTATATCTTGCATTGGATCCTCATACAAGATAATGTTGCATGCTACAAAGTTAGGAGAGTCCTGGAATGGCACCAGGGGCATGACAGCGAATCCACCATGGCGCAGTGACCACTACAGTCACCAGATCTCAATTCAATCAACTATTTGTGGTATCAGATGGAACAAGATATTCAGAGCAGAGATCCATCACCAAATAAGTCAACTAGTATCCTTGTGGCGATACTAAAGGGAAGATATAGCTATCATGGGATTTAACTCAACAAATGTCATCTCTGCTTTTACTGAATGACCACCCAACCAAGAAAAACCTCTTATGAGAGACCAAGGAAACCCTGGACTCTGGAAACTAAAACTCACACAGATAATCAATGTTTATTTATACAGAAAGCAATCCACTATGAAACTAATGATATACAGTATAAACGGAACCTTAACTGGCCTCCGAGTACCCACAAACAAAAGGGACTTTTCTGGTGACCTTGGCCTACTGAATTCACTGGCTTTTTCCACTTCCCATGCTGTGACCAATCCACACAGGTCTACTAGCAACTTGACAGTGGTCTATTCCTGGTATCTTCACACTTTTGGTTGGCCCAGTGGTGAGACCTCAACAAGACATCACTCAACCAGTCCATACACAACTGCTGCTCAGAGAATCATCTCCTCCCCGCACACTACTGGGTCCCGTTGGATTCTTACCTCTTGATATACCCATGTAATGGCTTTCTGAGTATCAGGCTTGATTTTCCAGAGAAGTTGGGCTTAGACTAATTGTGTATATTGGGGGTCATTCCGAGTTGTTCGCTCGGTAAAAATCTTCGCATCGCAGCGATTTTCCGCTTAATGCGCATGCGCAATGTCCGCACTGCGACTGCGCCAAGTAAATTTGCTATGCAGTTAGGAATTTTACTCACGGCTTTTTCATCGTTCTGGCGATCGTAATGTGATTGACAGGAAATGGGTGTTACTGGGCGGAAACAGGCCGTTTTATGGGCGTGTGGGAAAAAACGCTACCGTTTCCGGAAAAAACACAGGAGTGGCTGGAGAAACGGGGGAGTGTCTGGGCGAACGCTGGGTGTGTTTGTGACGTCAAACCAGGAACGACAAGCACTGAACTGATCGCAGATGCCGAGTAAGTCTGAAGCTACTCAGAAACTGCTACGAGGTGTGTAATCGCAATATTGCGAATACATCGTTCGCAATTTTAAGATGCTAAGATTCACTCCCAGTAGGCGGCGGCTTAGCATGAGCAAATCTGCTAAAATCCGCTTGCGAGCGAACAACTCGGAATGAGGGCCATAATTCTTGAGTTGGATGTGAACCTTTTCCACACCCTAATCAATAAAGTCCCATGTGCATGCATCATTCACCCAACTGCTGAGAGGAATAATTGTTTTAATACATTAAATAAAGTGGAAGTTGAACTTTGAACTCTATACTGAAATGATTTCTTCAGTGACTGCCCTATGCTGTCTTTCCATCCTATTCAAAAGGAAGACTAGTAGTTGTGAATTAAAATACTAGTTGGGAGCAAAAAACAAAACAGCAAATAACATTGGAACTTTTTTAAAACCATACTACGCTGCAGATGGGTGAGATGTAACATGTGCAAAGAGATTTAGATTTGAGGGGGTGGGGAGTTGGGGGGTGTCGACTCAAATCAAATTGCAGTATAAAAATAAAGCTGTCCAATATTTGTGGGCCAGTATTTACCCTGCATGTAAATAAATAAATAAATAAATACATGTTTTTGCATTTGCACCCCTTGCATTGCAGCATGGTTTGTTCCAGATTCAAAATTACTTCATTTTTTTTTTGCTTTTGATATTAATTCAGAAATTGAATCAGCCCGACTGCCTTGACAAACAGGACAACAGCTGAGTGGGCTTTTCTTCCCTGAATTGATTCCACATATTGTTCCTTCCACAAAAACTCCCCAGGCTCTATAATAAACAGCGATACATTTAATCTAAAAATAATACTACTGCTTCATGACTATTAATAATACAATAAGAGGTATAAAAATAAACCCCTAGCACCTATATAGACCTTTCTTAACATAGCTCAAATTGTGTCCAACCATCCAACACGACCCCTTCCCACTTTATCAAAGCCCTCTTGTCTCTAAGACCCCACTTCCTGTAGCTTGTTATTTCAGCTGCCTCTGCTCAGTTAATCAGCTGATGCATTATAAACCCTTTCCCAGCCCAGATATATGCAATAGTAGATTAAGTGGGAAGTCTGAGACAAGAACATATTGTACAAGATGGAAGGTCCTTAATATTAAGCCCATTAAAAAATAAGGAAACATTTTCTGTAATACGTACTTTGGAATTGCAATGCCTCTGTGTTATGTAATTGTATACTGTTACTTGTAATTAGGCCCTTATTTAGCAGTAGGCACCATAGGCAAAGACAAATGTACTGAGGGACTGAGAAAAATGAACTGATGGGAGTTCAACAGAGCTGAGGAAGTGTAAAATGAATCAGGTGGGAGAGGTACAGTATAGCTGGGAAACATGATTTAGCAGAGAATAATGGCAATACTTCCTTCTATTTTGCAGGAACAGCGGGGGTACAGACTGTTCTCGACGGTCAAAATCCCAACGGATCTCAGTATTTTAACCCTACCCATAATCCACCTCTCCTGCCGCCTAACTCCAACTACCCCCCTCCACCCGCACAGCCTAACCCTAACCTCTCCCACCCCCTGCTGCCTTACCCTAAATCTCTCCCTAGTACCTGACCCTAACCCCAGTATTTACCGTCGGGATTTTGCTGTCGGTATTGGATTTTCTGGGATCCTGACTGCATCCCCATTAAAGGTGTGGCTCGTAGATGGGGTATGGTTCAGGACATCAAAGTATATATGCTAGATAATTTAGCTCCCAATAAGAGCTGCCCCTTGCAGTGTCGGGACTTCCAGGTTTACAAACCCAGTAGTCCTTCTGCGCATGCAGAAGGACTCCTGCAGGGAGCATATATATACTCAAATTGGAGCCCCTTGCACATGCATGGATGTATTTGTACTGGAATCCAGGACCCCAGCGCTAGCAGGCAGCAATGCTAACCACTGTATGCATTTGTTCGAGCTGCTTGTCCTATTATGTACATGTATGTTTTTCCAGAAATTGTGTGTGTTTGAGGAGAGATTTTTTCCTAATGTACGCGCTTGGCAACTTTCTACAGACACTATTGTCATGATACCAGGAGAATAATGTGGAAACGTAAAGAGAGGACGAGGGATCATTGGGGAATACAAGAGAATTGAACTGAATATTTGGGCAAAGGAGTAGAAGAAGAATGCACAAAAGAGTTGGAGCATGATCAAGGGCACTGAGAGAAGGTACAAATAACCTGGGTCTTTGTAAGTGTCCGGGAGTGCATTGAGGGTGGAACCTTGATGCTACGACTATGCCCACCCAGTGTGCTCACCATAGGAATCTACACCTTCAGTGCCCATACCTACCCCCAGTACCCAAGCCCACCTAATGTCTCCGCAGTCCTGAGCGTGATGGGGACATTGTGACAATGCAGAAGTGACAGAAAGAAGCTATTACATTGGAAAACATTGAAGGACAAGGGTGAGCAAAAGCCACCATCTTGGCCAACAAAACCATGGCTTCTCCATAAGCATAAGTGTAAGTGAACATGAGGCGTCAAAAAGCATTTATGCTGCGTTTTGCTACCTTTGCTGTTCAAAAATGTCTATTGTTGTATTTTACTTCTGAGAATATTGGGCCTGATTCAGGTCTGGTTGGAGGTGCTATAACTATAGCGGTGCCAGCACTGTATGGTAATGCAGCAGGAGGCGTCTATTATAAGCAGACGCGTTCTGCTACAGTAGTGATCTGAGCTGCGTCCTAGGATTAAGCACCTGATCTCTCATTCACCATTGGGCAGCTTGCGGCACTCATGAGAAAGCACAAGCCGCCCGTCGAAGGGGCCAGGAAATCACCATCCAACGGCGTAGATCCCTGGCCCCTTCCCTCCCCCTAAATAGCGGCAACACACCTACCTTTTCCAAAACAGAGCTCATCGCCACCGCCTCCTACCCTCAAGCACTCACAGGCCCTCATTCCGAGTTGATCGCTCACTACCGTTTTTGCAGCGCAGCGATCAAGTGAAAAAGCGGCAATTCTGCGCATGGTACGCAGCACGCATGCGCTAAGTACTTTCACACAAAACCTTGTAGTTTTACCCAAGCTCGAGCAACGTTTTTCAGTCGCTCGAGTGTTAGTAGTATGATTGACAGGAAGTGGGTGTTTCTGGGCGGCAACTCAGCGTTTTCAGGGAGTGTGCTAAAAAATGCAGGCGAGCCAGGCAAAAACGCAGGAGTGGCTGGAGAAACGGGGGAGTGGCTGAGTGTGTTTGTGACGTCAAAGCAGGAACTAAACAGACTGCAGTCATCGCAAGATAGGAGTAGGTCTGGAGCTACTCAGAAACGGCATGAAATTTTTCCTGAGCAGTTCTGCTAACCTTTCGTTCGCACTTCTGCTAAGCTAAGATACACTCCCAGAGGGCGGCGGCTTAGCGTGTGCAATGCTGCTAAAAGCAGCTAGCGAGCGCTCAACTCGGAATGAGGGCCACAGTCTGATGCCGGAGTGCATGCTACATCGCAGGACACGTTTGCGCAGAACGGGTCCTGCACATGTGCAAAGTACCGATGATCGGTTCATTGTGCATCCCATAGCACTTGCATCGGGATCTGAATATGTCGATGTTTTTGAATGTTAGAAAATGACTTTACATACTAGATTAAATGTTATTTTGGCTTAGAAGACCTTTAAGAAAATACAAGGAAGTATGCCCCTATATTTGACATTAGCATGTGCCTTCTTTGTTACACTCCACGTGATACAAATCCAAAAACATTAGCATGACAAGCATTCTAAGCTATCTCCTGTATAAGTGTTACACTGCATTGAGGATTATCAAACTGGCATTCCCCAATCTGCCCAACTCCCACGTTCCTATTTTAACTTAACCTCTTGTTTCATCAGCTTTCTCTGCAGCCTCCTCATTAGGGGCTCGGTATAAGTGACTCTTCTAATGCTTCACAGTATGTGTCTGATTATTCTTTGCTGCTGAAAAACTGTGCTTCAGCTAATTTCCAACAGACCAGGAATAGGAGATTTATGGTAGAAAACTCACAAATTTATAACGCAGCATTTAAAATGTATAAAAGACTCATATTATACAGCAACATATTGAAAGCATTTCTTATATTAGCAGTTATTACATTTTCTTGTGTGTGTTTAGTTACTTGTTTGCAATGCATGTTTGTTTTCATTTTGTTATTGTTCAGTTTCAACAAACGTTTATTCATGTGCACAAATTTGTAAATAAGTACACAGCAAAAGCTGAGACTGAGTACACACTGGGACGACGGGCATTAATTCCAACATTCGTTCCAGCATTTATAGAATTTCATATCATCAATGATTAGACATTCCTATAGTCACAAAATATTTAAACGCTCTATGAAATACCGTCTTCATTAGCACTCACCCTGCTCCTACCCACACTACTCACAATCAGTGGCAAATTCAGGATTTCTAGAGGGGAATTTCAAAATGCAATCCACAATCTACCGCTCTGCGGAACATTAGAGCAAGTGCGGAAGTCTGGGGGAGCGGTAGAAGAACCTAGTAACGACCCTGGACATTAATGTAAACATTGGCCTTTTTATACACTGCATGGAATACAGTATCAATATTTGACATATGACATTATAGATGTTCTATAGCAAAGGCTGTATCAAATATTTAATAATATAAAGAACATAAATGGTCAGGAAAAGGTTAAACATACCATGATAAATAAATGCACAAACATAACAGAACCAGTACTGCACTTTCTAAGCACACATTCTCCCACCCCATGGTAAGGCTCCTGTCTCTTCTTCCTGGCAGCTACTTTCTGGTGCACTGATTGAGGACTCAGATCCACACACATAGCAAACATGGTAGAAGAAGCTGCTACCACTGGGCATGTGCAGCAGCTCTGCTCTGTCCCTTAAACTGCATGATGTTGCGGCAGCTCAAGTGATCGTATTATATACCATTGCTATTGTTGTCATAATTTGAGCCACTTGCCAAGAGGGTTAACAGGCAACCGGAACCCCCCCCCCCCCTCTCCCCCCCTCCCTACGCATTTGCTTATGCTCACAATAGTACAAAAAAAATGCGTGGGGTCCCCCCTCCTAACCATAACCAGCCTCGGGCTCTTTGAGCCGGTCCTGGTTGCAAAAATACGGTGGGGGAAATTACAGGGGTTCCCCTGTATTTTAACAAACAGCACCGGCTCTGCGTCCGGTCCTGGTGCAAAAAATACGGGGGACAGAAGACGTAGGGGTCCCCCATATTTTTCACACCAGCACCGGGCTCCACTAGCCAGAGAGATAATGCCACAGCCGGGGGACACTTTTATATAGGTCCCTGCGGCCATGGCATTAAATCTCCAACTAGTCACCCCTGGCTGGGGTACCCTGGAGAAGTGGGGACCCCTTAAATCAAGCCCCCCCCCCTCCATCCACCCAAGGGCTAGGGGTGAAGCCCGAGGCTGTTCTCCCCCTATCCAAGGGCGGCGGATGGGGGGCTGATAGCCATGTGTCAAAAAAAAGAATATTGTTTTTTGTAGCAGAACTACAAGTCCCAGCAAGCCTCCCCGCAAGCTGGTACTTGGAGAACCACAAGTACCAGCATGCGGGGGGAAACGGGCCCGTTGGTACCTGTAGTTCTGATGGTTCGGGATTCTGATGGTCGGGAGGCCGGGATGACATCATCTCCAAGCATCGGCGAGCTGGCTACACTTTTATAGGGACCTGGCTCAGATGATTCGGCTCATCAGTTTACACTGCAGCTTTGCCATGTCCTTCCTGGGTCAACCCTGGAATCTACCCGGGGCGGTTTACCAGGTCACTGGACCCGGGTTATTTTTTCCATCTCCCATGTCCACTGAGCTGCAAACCGTATAGACCCAGCAATAACCTGGTTATTGCAGCAGTGGAAAAGGGCTAATGTATTAGTCATCAGATTATACAAATAAGGGTCCTACTAACCTAAGAGGGCCTAGGACTTCCAACAGGCTAGAATTTTAGATTCTCTAGAAAAGTTAGGCAAGGTGACCTCCCTTGAGTAAGACTCTTTGCTATCGAAAAAAGAAAACACCGCTTGACACTAATGCAATGCTTGACAAAATCCAATCACTACAGTATGATGACTAGAAAATAAACCTTGGCAACCAGAGACTAAAAAATGGAAGAAACAGTACATGTGACCTGCCAGCTGCTGTACTCCTATTTTCAGGGCCACTGAGAAAGGCCACAGGCCTTGGTACTGAGCGGTGTGACCAAATGCAGGGAGGCATGGCCACAGCCAGAAAAAGAGTAGACATAGTTTTCCCAGTTGCACAGGGGGCACCGGCAGATACAGAGGGGTAGCACTGCAAAGGGGGACATTTGCCCCATTAGCAGTGGGCATAAAGCAGGCACTGCCAAAAAGCCCCGGCCTGGGTAATTAGTACCCACTCCCCAGCTCTTAGCATCCATGCCTATTTCATTCTTTCCTCCTCCACTAGTTTTGACTGTGCCTATTGCAAGAATATCTATTCACGTTGTTCCTGTGCTGTGTTTCTGGCCTGTTATGGTTTAAATACTGGTTTCCTGCATAGAACATATACATTCAAACAATTTTAAATTTAGTACAGCTACGATCATGTTCCCAGACATGCGGGGGGACACCCAGCATAGGGCTAGCCCACCCCACATGTCTGTCCGTCCCCCCTTGCACAAGTACAAAAGTATCGTACAGCGGCGATGCTTTTGTACTTGTTGAGTAACTCCCAGTCTGCGCAGGTCCTGTGGCTGGCCGGAAGTTATACGTCGCTGCCCTGGTGGCGGCGGCTGCGTGTGACGTCATGCAGCCGCTGCGGCCCACCCCCGCACGGTCCGGCCACGCCTGCCTTGGCTGGACTGCGCCCCCCAAATTGCGGGCAAACGCTGCCGTGCCACCCCCTCCTGCCCAACGACCGCCTCTGCCTGTCAATCAGGCAGAGGCGATCGCTAGGGAACGACGGCAACTGCAGCGAGTGATCGGATCAGAATGACCCCCAATGTTTTTTACAAATATGAGGAACAACCATGGGTACGGGTTTACCCCAAGTTATGTTAATATACTTAAGTGTCATTGAGCAAACAGATACACATGGATCTACTTGGAAAATACATTAAAGCTATAACAATTCATATAATTTACTTAATTGTAATGTTCATTTAAAATTTGCTATGATATATATTTAATAATTTTCTATATTAATTGAGGAAAATGTTATAAAAACTAAAGCATTATTCAAAGTAGTAGACTGTAATACTTACATATTAGCAAGCAAATGTTAATTCAAGAAATGACTGCTAAGTATCAAATATGGACAGCTCTCTAAATATACACAGCAAAATGAGCTCTAACTTAATCAGTTTTTAGAAAAAGAGTTACAGTATGACATCGCTATAGTAGAAGAATCTAATGTGTAAGGGGAATAGTTATATTCCATCAAGCCAACCAATCTGATAAAACAATATTTAATTTAACAATGATTAATCTTTGTTACATTATATTATAGAACATAAAGCAATAAAATCCATTCATAACAATTTCGGCAATAATTGAAAAGGTGACATCTTAATAAATCACAAATTACTTTTAGATGTGCATCAAACCATAACTTATCCATAGAATCATCTTTAGAAAACATAAACAAGCAAAATAACTATACTCAAGGGCGTAGCTACCATAGGTGCAGGGAGTGCAGCTGCTATGGGGCCCAGTGCTGAAAGGGGCCCACCTTCTCTGTCACAGTTACATGTGTTATATACATTATTCACCATTGGTAGATACATAAGGGCCCTTTCAAATGGCCTACAATATACTACAATGGACTTGCTCATTGTAATTTGTCATAAAATGAACTGGAGGGCATTATAATGTTAAATAATATGAACTGGGGGCACTGTAAGGTGGCACAATATGAAGTGGAGGCCCTATAGTGTGGCATAATGTGAACAGGGGGCACTGTAATGTGGCATAATATGAACTGGGGACACTGTATGTCATAATGTGAATTGGGGGTAGTGTATTACATAATATGTATTGGCAGCTCTACAATGTGACATAATGTGAACTAGGGCACTATTATGGTTCATAAAATAAACTACTATGGGGCTTAATATTAACTAGGGCACTACTATGGTTCAGGAAATGAACTAGGGCACTACCATGCGGATAGGTGTCTCTCTAGAAGCATTGGGACGGGGGCCCCTTCAAAATGTTGCTATGGGGCCAACAAAGTTGTGGCTACGCCCCTGACTATACTGTAATAGTTCCAGACAGGTGGAACTATTATATGTGTAAAAATGGACACTACCAGGATATATACAACTAGTATTTATATACAGCTAAGAGAACTTGGAGAGGGGGAAACCATTTACAAGCCATATCTTGGAAATAGTGCATTACCGCACTACCTATGGCAAAAATTTGGAATTGGAGGTTTTGTCCTTTACAGAAATCCTCTCAAAACTCTTCTACATGATTACAACAGTGGCTTATATCTATGAGAATTTCAAATATAATCCCCAATGTATTACTGTATACTATACATATATTATTTTATCCATAAGCTAGCCCACATTACCCATACAACATAAAATGTTTTTCAGAATTACTTTTCAAAACCTTTGTGGTTTAATTTCTATTGAAACTTGTACTGATCATTTAATTTGATGTTTTCAATTATTGACTGATTCATGCACCGCATGTAAAGGTTCATCATCATCAGTTTAACTAATTAATCTTCAATAAAAATCAGATAAAGCTTATCATCATCATCATTATTATTACTGTATTATTATTATTATTATTATTATTTTAAATTGTAAGTATATCCTTTAAATGTACAAGTGTGAACATGTCACTAGATATTTATTAAACCTTTTTCTTACCATTATACAGATATATATTATTAGAACATTGTAATATCTAGATTTAAATAAAGATAAAATAAAAGTGTTAAAAAATTTGAAAAAAATAATAATGTAGAAATAAAGAGAAAGAAGAAGGATGGAGAAAGTAAAGGAGCATACACACTGGGCCAGCGTGTATGCACAGCGAAGATCGCTGATATCGCTGGGCTGAAAAGCGCTCAGTGCATACACACGATGTCAGCGCCGTTCATCTACTGGTATTGCCGTTCATCTACTGGTAATACCAGTAGATGAACGGCGGCCACCAGCGATGAAGCGGGGACACGCATCAGCGCTCACCGCTTGTGCATACTCACTGGGCGGCTTTGAGCTGAAAGCAGTTCAACACACCAAAAGTGACCTGCTTTCAGCTCAAAATCACCCAGTGTGTATGGGCCTTTAGGGAAATATTTTCCTCTTTTCATATTTCCTATCTTCTCATTCTTTTACTTAGGGACTAATATTTTCCCAACCTCCTATTCTGTTAAATAGAGTAACAATCTCAGCATTAGGTGATTTGGTTTCTATAGAATGATGTATTATGTAAAGTGTAATGCAAACAGAATTTTGTTCCTAGTAATACCAAAAGACTCGTGTGTACCTCTTTTAAGTATCATGTAAATGCTATTTATACAGAGCTCACATATTCTGCAGCCCATATTTATTTTAGATACAACGGCGTCATTACAAGTAAAATATAGGTGATACTAGTATTTCATGGTTGGATGTTTAGACATAAATGCATATGCAGTACATCATCAAATAATAACTGTATATCAATAATTACATCCAACTACAATGCCTAAGGGGCATGACTGATTCTATCTAAATCCCCCTCTATTGATCTATTCAACATTTTAGGAGCTTATTACTTGTACATATTGATTGATCCATTAATATTTGCAATCTTCTGTTTATTTCTATTTTGTTATTTGTGATCACAATTTATCATGTGCCAGTACTTTGCATATCACTTTCATAATACATTGTAATGATTATTTTATTTAATTATACCATCTGTGTTTTTTCCCCCCCAATTGCTCAGTAGAATACTGAAGAAAATGCTCTTTTTGGTTCTTGTGTTGCACACGCTCTTTGATGATCTGAGTATCCTGCAGCTTTTCCCATCCATGTTAGTTTTTCCCATGATCTCTCCCAGTGAACATATTTTCCTTATATTTACCCATAGACCAGTTTAAAACATGTGTAAATGAACTTTCATCTGGAAAATCATTAACATATGTAGATAAACTGGTCTCTGATTTTGTACAAGTGACTGGCAACAGATCAGTCGCAGTATTATCCTGTTACATAATTAGTATTAATGTACATGCAGGACATGAGCAAAGCTGAGGTGTGTGTGTGTGGGGGGGAGGGGGGGGGGGGGAGAAGGGTAAAACTAATTACCCAGGCCTGTGCTTGTTGGAGGAGCCTGGGTACTATGTGCTGTAGTTTATACAGTACATACTGTACATTGTATACTATATAGCCTGCTGTCCTGTGTATACCAGTACATACAATCAGTATGTTACTGGCACAAAAGTCGTGCATTTACTTACTCCCCCTCCCCTTCCCCACACTCACCCTGCTCTTCCCCATGCTGGGTGCCCATGACGTGGCTTCCTGTCCCAGTCTTTGCCCCCTGGTGTGATTGAAGCAGAGGATGAAGCAGCTGCAAGGTCTCCAGGAGGAGATGCTGCAGCAGCAGCAGCAGCAGATAAGACAGTGTTGGACATTAGCCAGTTACAGTGGGAGACGCCCAGTGGGGGACCCGGGTCAGCTGCTGAGAGGAAACATTGTCCCCCTTTTCAGTGCTGCTGACCAGTCTCAGTTTTTTGGGGGGAGAGGTCATGGCTAATTCTCCCTGAATTGGTCACACCCCCTGTACCCGAATGCTTGGTTTGATGCCAGTCATGATTATCAGTGCACACTTGCAATGCACTGGGTGCAAAAGACATGTCTGAAAACAGGTGTATGAAGGGTTCTGGAAAACTCACCCTCACGGAGCACTGCCTAAGTGAGAACGCCCCATTGCAGCCAGTTACAGAGCCCTTCAATCACATGTGGAGATGAGACAAAAATGCATATGAATGGAGCAAGTGCAATATGTACAGCTGCAAGATACTTTATGCTGTGGAAACGGTCATGAGTTCAACGCTACACTGGCCCCACAATCTATATTTCTGTCAGGCTATAAGAAGGACAGCAGGGAAGTAAATAAAGTTGCATCACTTTGTAATAGAGTCAGGGACTATGCTTGATCTTGAACGGAGGGGGGAAGGGGTGGGGCGGGGGGGGGGGGGGGGGGGCAGAGTCCCTGACTGATCCTGCCAGTAGGATAAAGTTTGTCTCTTAAGGTGCCCACAGACTAGAAAGATTGTAGGGGAGATGCGCACGATTTCGATACATCGGATAGATATATTGTTAGTAAAAATGCAAATCATTTACATTTCACCAATGATAACGATCTGATGCCCGGTCCCGCCGGTTGTTTGATGTATCTTCTGCAGGGAAGATCTGTAGCTATAGTTAACAACAGCATGATCCTGGATGTGCCCACGCCTAGATCTTCTGCAAGATCTTTAAGATATAGCTTATGTGTAATGAACTATGGGAGGTTATTCAGAGTTAGCAAACCAAAAAACTTAGCAACTGGGCAAAACCATGTGCACTGCAGGGGAGGCAGATATAACATGTGCAGAGAGAGTTAGATTTGGGTGGGTTATATTGTTTCTGTGCAGGGTAAATACTGGCTACTTACTTTCTACACTGCAGTTTAGATTTCAGTTTGTACACCCCCCCCCCCCCCAAATCTAACTCTCTCTGCACATGTTATATATCTGTCCCACCTGCAGTGCACATGGTTTTGCCCAATTGCTTACTTTTTTGGTTTGCTAACAAACCTGAATAAGGTCCTATATCGTTAGTCCGGGACTGCCGGGGAGTTCAAGGGAAATCGTTAAGGACTTGCATCTTTTGCAAGACTTTCTAGTGTGTGTGGGCACCTTTAGACTTAAGGGCCCTACACATTGAGCGATCCGCCGCCGAGCTGCCAGACGGCAGATACGGCCGACGGGCGACCCGGTGGCGGGGGGTGGTGGGGGCAGTGACGGGGGGAGTGAAGTTTCTTCACTCCCCCCGTCGCCCGGCTCCATAGAAGTGCATGCAAATATGGACGAGATCGTCCATATTGGCCTGCATGCACAGGCGATGGGGCACCAGCGATGAACAAGAGCGGGGCCGCGCATCGTTCATCGCTGGTGCCTCCACACTCAAAGATATGAACGGTATCTTGTTCATTAATGAACAAGATCGTTCATATCTTTGAGTATTATCGCCCAGTGTGTAGGGCCTATAAGCCATACACATGTAAGTACACATGCCTGGCATAGTGATTAGGTCAGTTATGGCTCCATTTTGTGCTTATATCGTAAGGAGCACCACATGACCACAGATTTGTATGGCTACCACTTCTTTACCTAAAATACACCACAAAGTTATGTGGATTAATTATGATGACAAAAAAATAAATCCGATTTTATTCAAACAGACAAAATATACTGCATGTAAATATATAGTGTACCCAACTTCTGACTGGTCTTTTTTTATCTCTAAACCCCTAAGAAGCGCTCAGACCCAGAGCATACAATAAGCTCATCGCTTGTACAACATGACAGAAACCATCATTGACGAATAAGCTGGATGGCAAGGCAAGTTTCCCTAATTATGCATCTACGGTACCAGCAGTGTAACCATATGCACCTTGTTCTAAATTTTGAGGTGGATTCTATTAGCCACACTTACTAGCATAGCAAGGGGGCTTGTGGGTAACTGAATTCACCCCTTTTTATTGTAAACGTAAATTGTCTCTACATGCAGTACAAAGTGACAGTAGTACAATGAAGCACTTTGGATAAAGAAAGATTATATTTATTGTACATATATTATATTTAAAAAAAAATGTATAACTACTTGTCCATCCTTGACCACAATATTCATCTAGTCATAAATAAGTACATATTCTATGTACAGTATATTATATATTGTATAACTGATCTGCATTCTACACCCATCCAGCTACAGTAAGTGATGTATAGACCGAGTTCTGTGCATTGCACCTTGGTTACCTTATGGCAAAGGCAGACGTAAACCGATCGCACCATGTCAACACTGTGGTCTCTTTGCTGTTAACAATTGATACCTATCTTCCTTGTTTTCTCAGCCTACATCTGACCTCTATCAAGTACTTGGCAACAGTCCACGCTACAATCACACCTGACTGTCCTTGAAGACAGCGTGCTGGTACAATGCCCACAGACAGATGGAACACAGCATAAGGAAGACCTGGAATTTCTTACCTGGGAGCATCAAAGCTGTCGTATGATCCAACCGTGTAGTGTCTAAACAACCGCTTGGCTTTGTCACTCCGGCTCTCTGCAAGGCACAAAAACAGCAAAGGTGGCGTGAGTCTTCGAGTTTATTTTGATAGGATCCTAGTAAGCAAATATCTTGCTGAAAGTAAAAATAAAATAATCCTTTTATCTCTATAGCGCTTTGCGCCAGTAGGATTCAAAGGGGTATATTTACTAAGAGGTCGACTTTCCTCTGGGTACCCTGGTTTCCTTCCACAAACTTTAACAAATTGCCGCTTGTCTGCAATTCTGGCCGTAGGATTTAAAACTGCAATAATATTATAAACTGGTTTATTCTAATATTATTGGCCTTTTAAATCTTGCAGACCAGAACGGCCAACAAGCGGCTACTTTTCAAAGCTGCCTCTTAGTAAAAATAACCCCTTTGCTTCCTACTGGTGGGAAAACGCTATATAAATAAATTACGTTACTATTTGATTTTTACTTCCTGCTGTGTTTTCATTATTTGGTAATTATGCACTTTAGGTTAACTATACCCCAAATTGCTGCACATTTGCAAAGTAGAGAACACATGATACAATAAAGATACATATAATAGATCACCAACACACAGGAGTGTGAACTTTTTTGTTGTTGTTGGTGGGGGGGGGGGGGGGGGCGGCCTGGTGGAAGGGGGGGGGGGGGCTCTCAAGCTGAGCAAGGCATGGTAGGAAAAGCTGAAACTAGAGCCCCAAATGAAGTGGTAAAATTATTAGTCCTTCATTTGAGAATCTGACAGTGGGAGTGCTGTACATGAAATCAGAAGATGCTCCAAGAGCCTAATGCCGCATACACACGGTGCGATTCTGCCTATGTGGCAGATATGCACTATGCGATTTCTCTTGATCACCCCAAAGCCAAAATCCACCAATATTGCCTATACAGACGGTGCGATTTTGGCTCCGTACGATTTTTGCTATGGTCAGTTTTGACTATACAGTGTACTAGATTGTACACTATCTAGTCAAATTTGACCTGACTGCACAGTCTATTTTTATGTGCAATGCCAACTCCGCAGGAGCGCGAATCGGCATTGCAAGCTGTATACCTACTGTGCGATATGCACTATGGCCCTCATTCCGAGTTGTTCGCTCGCTAGCCGCTTTTCGCAGCAGTGCACATGCTAAGCCGCAGCCCTCTGGGAGTGAATCTTAGCAGAATTGCGATCGAAAGATTCGCAAAATTGCGAATAGAAATTTCTTTGCAGTTTCTGAGTAGCTCGAGACTTACTCTGCCACTGCGATCAGTTCAGTCAGTTTCGTTCCTGGTTTGACGTCACAAACACACCCAGCGTTCGCCCAGGCACTCCCCCGTTTCTCCAGCCACTCCCGCGTTTTTCCCAGAAACAGCAGCGTTTTTTCACACACACCCATAAAACGGCCAGTTTCCGCCCAGAAACACCCACTTCCTGTCACTCACACTCCGATCACCAGAACGAAGAAAAATCCTCGTAATGCCGTGGGTAAAATACCAAACTTCTTAGCAAATTTACTTGACGCAGCCGCAGTGCGAACATTGCGCATGCGCAGTTAGCGGAAAATCGCACCGATGCGAAGGAAAATAACGAGCGAACAACTCGGAATGAGGGCTCCTGTTTACTATCGATATGGACTATACAGTGGAATTCCGACATGCAATTCCGTACACAATTACAACTGCCCCACCGTCCTACTTCCAGCGACCATGCTGTGTGACCATAGGACTACGGTGATGGTTGATGTTTGCATGTTTTGCATACAATGGTTGCACGTTCGTACACAAGCGGTGGATCAGAGACACCAATTATGAGCATTTCTATACAATTCCCAGCGGGGACAGGGGTAGGGTCCCCTAGTGATCCTAGTGCTTAGAGTACACATCATTGCCGACTAGAGGGTCCCAGACGTAGCCTGTACACGGGCCTCCTCTCTAGATGCTACTCTGGATGCGTGCCTACACTCTCTTATGAGACATGAAATACCAAGGTGGGATGGTGCACAGGCAGCGGTGCAAGTGGGCGGGTACAGGTGGGTACAGTGTACCCTTAAGAATTTAGCCGTGGGTACGCCGTACCCACCGCCGCCAGAACGCCGCTCCCTCCCTCCGCTGCTGCTCACCGCGCCACTGCTGCTTGAGGGGAGGAGAGCGCAGCGTGTGCCTCTCCTGCCCTTCAGTGTCTACCTTCAATTTGGCGCCGGCCCGTGAGCCAATCAGAGATCGCGGACCAGCAGCCAAGGCTTCTGATTGGCTGCCGGACCGCGAGCTTTGATTGGCTCACAGATCGGTGCCTAATTGAAGGTAGACACCCCCACCGCCGCCGGAGACTGCGCTCTTCTTCCCTAACACACAGGACAGCAGCAGCGTGGTAAGCAGCAGGGGAGGGGGGGTGCACTGTGAGGACATGTGTACCTGGCACTGGGGGCATATCTGGCACCGCGGGGACATGTGTATCTGGCACTGGGGGCATCTCTGTATCTGGCACTGGGGGCATATCTGGCACCGCGGGGACATGTGTATCTGGCACTGGGGGCATCTCTGTATCTGGCACTGGGGGCATATCTGGCACTGGGGGGCATTTCTGTATCTGGCACGGGGGGCATATCTGGCACTGGGGGCATATCTGGCACTGTGGGGGCATTTCTGTATCTGGCACTGAGGGCATATCTGGTACTGGGGGGACATGTGTATCTGGCACTGGGGGCATTTCTGTATCTGGCACTGGGGACATATCTGGCACTGAGGGCAATGTGTATCTGGCACTGTGAGGCAGTGTATATCTGGCACTCTGGGGGCATTTGTGTATCTGGCACTGTGGGGCAATGTATATATGGCACTGTGGGGCAACATGTATCTGCCCCCCCCCCCCCCCCTATACGTGTATCATGCCCCCATTTTCATTGGCCACGCCCCATGTGGCCACACATATTTTTTGGGCAAAGGCGCGCGCGCACACAGTACCTGTAAGACATTTTTTCTACTTGCACCACTGTGCACAGGAGACTTCAGGTGGATCCAGGCTGTTTCTATTAGCAGAGTTTTACTGTATAAGCCAAAACTTAGTGGAAGGGGAGCAGGGGGAACTTATGGCCAAGTATTTGGCTGGAGACTTGGGTATAATAAATGATCTACGCTCTACTCGGTGTACAAAGCATATTCTCCCCAGTGCAGCAGATAGAAAGGGCTTGTCAGGTTTTTCCTAGCAGGAGGTTATCGGACATCTAGTGGGATATACCATGTGAGCCTCTGTGCATGCTTATGTATATCCAGAACGGAATGTAGTAACAGGTAATATGAAGGGCAGCAACAATACGTACAGTATGTTCATCAAATTGCATCCTGAAAAATCAATTGCTTGGGTCTTGAAAAAATTGGTATATTGATATATTTAATAAAACATAAAATATTTACATAAATAAAAAAACATACACAGACAAAATAAAATGTAAATAAGAATAAAAAGTGGAAGGCCATTTGCATATATCAGTGCTTCGCCTGAGAGATGTTATCAAACATCTTATAATAGGGGATCAGCAGTACAGTAGAGAAGGTGCTGACACTAAGTAACATATGGCATGATGTCTAGCAGTTCTCGTCACTGCAACCAGTGCTCCGTGTGTTGGATAATATACACGGCACAGTTCCTATTAGCCCGAAGGCCAATAGATGTTTACGAAGCAGCCCGCAGTGACTTGTAATAAGCTCCTGGAGTGACTGCTATATAAAGATTCTGCTGCCCAGATAAGATACAATTTAGCTGGTGTGGTCACACAGATGTATAGTACAGTATTATCAGTGAGTTATATATAAGTGTAGCACACTCCAATGGTGAGGGAGGGTGTCTAACCAACATTAAAAGCCTGCCAGGCTTCAAAGTGTATAAACTTCTAGTTTGGTGCGGATATATTGAAAGACGTTCCCAAGTCCTTCTGTTTCTTACAGCAAGCTTTGCATGATCATGATGTGAAATATGAGGTGGTGAACATCTACCCACATTGGAGTGGACACTCCCACTGGGTTGGGGATGGAATCCTGGTGGCCAGGATCCCGAAGGTCAGATTGCCGGCAGCGGGGCAAGCGCTGGAAAGCCCCTTGCCACAGGTTCTATTCCCACTCTAGTCGAGGACACCCACGAGTGGGAATAGCCCTGGCGCAGCTGTCGGCATTCTCGGCGGTTGGGATCCCGGCGTCAGTATTCTTACCGCTGGGATTCCGACCGCCGGGATATTAACTACATCCCCTCCCAGGTTATGTGGGGCATGGTATCCTGCCACAGAGGTTAGCGGAGTGTAACTTTGTACTTTAGTAGTCACAACGGGGGTGATTCAGACCTGATAGCTGGGCTGCTAATTTTGCTGTCCTGCATTCAGATAGTCGCCGCCCAAGGGGAGTGTACATTCGCCCGTGCAAGTGTGGGAACGCATGTGTACGCCAAGCTGCAAATGTCCCTCATTCAGCAGACAGCTGCAAATCCGTTCGCAGCTCACTCACCATCGAATGATTTTACCACTTTGTGCAGTGTGTGTGCAGCCCAGGACTTACTCCTCCAGTGCGAAGGGAACTGGCTGATCAGGTCCGGAGCTGACGTCACACACCCCCCCTGAAAACGCTTGGGAACGCCTGCGCTTTTCCTGACACTCCCAGAACACAGCCAGTTACCACCCACAAACGTCCGCTTCCTGTCAATCACCTTGCGATCTAAATTTTTGCACCAGCCTGTCACTGTTCGGCGATGCCTGTTGTTGTTTGGTGATGTGTGTGTGCATTGCGGTGCATACGAAAGAGAGCGCACAGCAGCGATCATGTCTGAATCAGGCCCAAGCTTCCATGTTTCATATACTTTACCTGCATTTTCTCTTCTGTGGACCCATGTGGAAGATAAAGCTATTTTGGGACTGCTTTTATACTATCCATCAGGTCTAGTGTTTGTCTTTTACTCTAGTCACTTAGATAACGGTTTGCTTTCTACCCAAGCTAGCTGGACAAGCACTGGCTTTCTTTACTAGCCATCGCTACAGGGGTGTGCAGTTTACACTAGCTACCTGAACAGGGGTCTGCTTTCTACACTGGTGTTTACAGAAACTCCGCCACATCATCAAGTCTGCACACATACAGATTATGGTCCCAGGCACACAAAGTTTAAATACATAAGCCCCAAGCTACTAGAACACCCACAGCAGCACACAGACACCATATAGAGCAGGTGTACAGCACAGACTGCTACAGAAAACAGTCTGAGGACAGCACAGAGTGTTTCCAGCGCAGTGTAGCAGCAGATTAGAGCACCGAGGCTGCACAATTATGTCTGTAAGAAGCATGCATACAGCAACCCTAATATGGTTCATCAAGCTAAAAGGTGCAGAACATGATATAACATGGGTGTTTGCCATGGAAATCCGTGAGATTGTGGAAAGTGACAGTAGATCCTGGTGACAGTCCATGCTCAGACGACATAGAGAGAGAGCAATGGACACTTGGAGAGAAGGGTGCTTTCTACATTAGCCACCTAGACAGTGGCCTACTTTCTATAATAGCCACCTGGTCAGAGGTCTGCTTTCTACACTAGCCACCTGTACAGGGGGGATCAGTATGAGATACTGCCATGTGGTATACCCGCAGTGGAAATACAGATGCTGGGATACCGAATTTAGAAAGACCAACAGGGGTAAGTTTGTTGGCATTCAGACTGGTGTGGGGATCCTGGCATCAGTATTGCCAGGTTCCCGGCAGCCGGGATCCTGACTGCATTCCGTAAAGGAGTCTGCTTTCCATGGGAGGCACTCGATATCCTGGCTGTCGGGAACCCGGTACTCTGCATACCAGCGCTGGGATCCCAACCACCAGGATACCGACAACTATTCTCCCTCTTGGGGTGTCCACGACACTCCTGGAGGGAGAATAAATAGCGTGGTGCGCGTAGCATACCACCGTGCCCGTAGCGAGCCTGCAAGGAGCTCTTTTGCGCTCACCCCACTGCCAGCATACCGGCACCGGGATCCCGAGTGCCGGTATATCGTAGTACACCCGCTTTCCACACTAGCCACCTGGACAGGCGTCTGCTTTTTTACAATAGCTACCTGGACAGGAGTGTGCTTTTTACATTAGCCACCTGGACAGAGGTCGGCTTTCTAGTTTCTACACTAACCACCTGGACAGGAATCTGCTTTCTACACTAGCTAAACAGTATTGCGGCACTAGTTTTGTCGGATTTCTGCTCGCACCCCCATCCTATAGTCGGACTTATCCTCCTTCCGGGCGCTCTTAACAGTGAGCTGAATTGAATCGACCACTTAGAAAGGGTTGGAGGATCAGGCTGCTTCCAATTTTGTGCAATGGCTGATCGTGTTGTACTAAAAATGTGACCAGTTACATATATACAATGTTTCTGTAGGGAGGCAGGATAATGGTGAAAAAGGGCTGTTTCTGGTTGTAATGAGAGCAAAATCCCCGGAAATTTGGAGAGAAGACTAGAAACTTCTACCCAAAGTGGATGGAGTTTTGAACAAGTCCAAAAAATGTGGAAGAGGGTCCCCATCTCGCCACAGTTTCTCCAACATAGCTGAGAAACCTCAGGCCAAAATGTCCAGTATGTAAGCGTGAGGGGGTGAGATATATTCGTTGTATACATTTAACTAGCATTTCTGAGTGATTAATACAATTTGACATGTGGAACACATTGCTAAAACAGATCCTCTTCCCATTTAATTTGAACTGCTAGTTTGCCCATCCCAGTTGGGGCTAAAATAAGATTTTACTCACCGGTAAATCTATTTCTCGTAGTCCGTAGTGGATGCTGGGGACTCCGTAAGGACCATGGGGAATAGCGGCTCCGCAGGAGACTGGGCACAGCTAAGAAAGATTTAGGACTACCTGGTGTGCACTGGCTCCTCCCACTATGACCCTCCTCCAGACTTCAGTAAGGATACTGTGCCCGGAAGAGCTGACACAATAAGGAAGGATTTTGAATCCCGGGTAAGACTCATACCAGCCACACCAATCACACCGTATAACTCGTGATAATATACTCAGTTAACAGTATGAACACAACAGAGCCTCTCAAAGGATGGCTCAACAATAACCCTTGTAGTTAACAATAACTATATACAAGTATTGCAGACAGTCCGCACTTGGGACGGGCGCCCAGCATCCACTACGGACTACGAGAAATAGATTTACCGATGAGTAAAATCTTATTTTCTCTGACGTCCTAGTGGATGCTGGGGACTCCGTAAAGACCATGGGGATTATACCAAAGCTCCCAAACGGGCGGGAGAGTGCGGATGACTCTGCAGCACCGAATGAGAGAACTCAAGGTCCTCCTCAGCCAGGGTATCAAATTTGTAGAATTTTGCAAACGTGTTTGCCCCTGACCAAGTAGCAGCTCGGCAAAGTTGTAAAGCCGAGACCCCTCGGGCAGCCGCCCAAGAAGAGCCCACTTTCCTTGTGGAATGGGCTTTTACAGATTTAGGCTGCGGCAGGCCAGCCACCGAATGCGCAAGCTGAATTGTGCTACAAATCCAGCGAGCAATAGTCTGCTTTGAAGCAGGAGAAGCCATCTTGTTTGGTGCATACAGGATAAATAGCGAGTCAGTCTTCCTGACTCCAGCCGTCCTGGAAACATAAATTTTCAAGGCCCTGACTACGTCCAGTAACTTGGAGTCCTCCAAGTCCCTAGTAGCCGCAGGCACCACGATAGGTTGGTTCAAGTGAAAAGCTGATACCACCTTAGGAAGAAACTGGGGACGAGTCCTCAATTCTGCCCTATCCATATGGAAAATCAAATAGGGGCTTTTACATGACAAAGCCGCCAATTCTGAAACACGACTTGCCGAAGCCAAGACCAAAAGCATGACCACTTTCCACGTGAGATATTTTAAATCCACGGTTTTGAGTGGCTCAAACCAATGTGACTTTAGGAAACCCAACACCACGTTGAGGTCCCACGGTGCCACTGGAGGCACAAAAGGAGGCTGAATATGCAGCACTCCCTTGACAAATGTCTGAACTTCAGGCAGTGAAGCCAGTTCTTTTTGGAAGAAAATCGACAGAGCCGAAATCTGGACCTTAATGGAACCCAGTTTTCGGCCCATAGTCACCCCTGATTGTAGGAAGTGCAGAAATCGACCTAGCTGGAATTCCTCCGTTGGGGCCTTCCTGGCCTCACACCACGCAACATATTTTCGCCATATGCGGTGATAATGTTGTACGGTTACATCTTTTCTAGCTTTAATAAGCGTAGGAATGACTTCCTCCGGAATACCCTTTTCTTTTAGGATCCGGTGTTCAACCGCCCTGCCGTTAAACGCAGCCGCGGTAAGTCTTGGAACAGACAGGGCCCCTGCAGCAGCAGGTCCTGTCTGAGCGGCAGAGGCCATGGGTCCTCTGAGATTAATTCTTAAAGTTCCGGGTACCAAGACCTTCTTGGCCAATCTGGAACAATGAAAATAGTTCTTACTCCTCTTTTCTTTATTATCCTCAGTACCTTGGGTATGAGAGGAAGAGGAGGGAACACATAAACCGACCGGTACACCCACGGTGTCACTAGAGCGTCCACAGCTATCGCCTGAGGGTCTCTTGACCTGGCGCAATATTTTTCTAGCTTTTTGTCTAAGCGGGACGCCATCATGTCCACCTGTGTCTTTTCCCAATGGTTTACAATCAGTTGGAAGACTTCTGGATGAAGTCCCCACTCTCCCGGGTGGAGGTCGTGGCTGCTGAGGAAGTCTGCTTCCCAGTTGTCCACTCCCGGAATGAACACTGCTGACAGTGCTAACACGTGATTTTCCGCCCATCGGAGAATCCTTGTGGCTTCTGCCATCGCCGTCCTGCTTCTTGTGCCGCCCTGTCGATTTACATGGGCGACTGCCGTGATGTTGTCTGACTGGATCAGAACCGGCTGGTATTGAAGCAGGGGCTTTGCTTGACTTAGGGCATTGTAAATGGCCCTCAGTTCCAGAACATTTATGTGTAGGGAAGTCTCCTGACTTGACCAAAGTCCTTGGAAGTTTGAGTTTCTTCCCCGTGTGACTGCACCCCAGCCCCGAAGGCTGGCATCCGTGGTCACCAGGACCCAGTCCTGTATGCCGAATCTGCGGCCCTCTCTGAGATGAGCACTCTGCAGCCACCACAGCAGAGACATCCTGGTCCTTGGAGACAGGGTTATCAACCGATGCATTTGAAGATGCGATCCGGACCATTGGTCCAACAGGTCCCACTGAAAGGTTCTGGCATGGAACCTGCCGAATGGAATCGCTTCGTAGGAAGCTACCATCTTTCCTAGGACTCGCGTGTTTCCGAAGGAGTATCAGCATTTCGGCCATTACCTTGGTAAATACCCTCGGTGCCGTGGACAGGCCGAACGGCAACGTCTGGAATTGGTAATGACAATCCTGTACCACAAATCTGAGGTACTCCTGGTGAGGATGGTAAATGGGGACATGCAGGTAAGCATCCTTGATGTCCAGAGATACCATGTAATCTCCCTCTTCCAGGCTTGCAATAACCGCTCTGAGCGATTCCATCTTGAACTTGAATTTTCTTAAATATGTGTTCAAGGATTTCAAATTTAAAATGGGTCTCACCGAACCGTCCGGTTTCGGTACCACAAACATTGTGGAATAGTAACCCCGTCCTTGTTGAAGTAGGGGCACCTTGACTATCACCTGCTGGGAATACAGCTTGTGAATTGCCTCTAACACAGCCTCCCTTTCTGAAGGAGTCGTTGGTAAGGCAGATTTGAGGAAACGGCGGGGGGGGGGGGGATGTCTCGAATTCCAGCCTGTACCCCTGAGATACCACTTGAAGGATCCAGGGATCTACCTGTGAGCGAGCCCACTGATTGCTGAAGTTTTTGAGACGGCCCCCCACCGTACCTTGCTCCGCCTGCTGAGCCCCAGCGTCATGCGGCGGACTCAGCAGAAGAAGCGGGGGAGGACCTTTGTTCCTGGGAAGTGGCTGTATGCTGCAGCTTTTTTCCCCTACCTCTGCCTCTGGGCAGAAAGGACGCGCCTCTACCCCGTCTGCTCTTTTGGGGGCGAAAGGACTGCACCTGATAATACGGTGCTCTCTTTGGTTGTGAGGGGACATGTGGCAAAAATGCTGACTTCCCAGCTGTTGCTGTGGACACTAAGTCTGAAAGACCATCCCCGAACAACTCCTCACCCTTATAAGGCAAAACTTCCATGTGCCTTTTAGAATCTGCATCACCTGTCCACTGCCGGGTCCATAACCCTCTCCTGGCACAAATGGACAGTGCACTTATTTTTGATGCCAGCCGGCAAATATCCCTCTGTGCATCTCTTATGTAAAAGACAGCGTCTTTAATATGCTCTACGTTTAGCAATATAGTGTCCCTGTCTAGGGTGTCAATGTTTTCTGACAGGGAGTCTGACCATGCAGCTGCAGCACTGCACATCCATGCTGAGGCAATAGCTGGTCTCAGTATAATACCAGTGTGTGTATATATAGCTTTCTGGAGAGCCTCCTGCTTTCTGTCAGCAGGTTCCTTTAGGGCGGCCGTATCCTGGGACGGCAGTGCCACCTTTTTTGATAAGCGCGTAAGTGCTTTATCCACCCTAGGGGGTGTTTCCCAACGTGACCTATCCTCTGGCGGGAAAGGGTACGCCATTAGTAATTTTTTTGAAATTACCAATTTTTTATCGGGGGAAGCCCACGCTAGTTCACACACTTCATTCAATTCTTCAGAAGGGGGAAAAACTACTGGTAGTTTTTTCTCCCCAAACATAATACCCTTTTTTGTGGTACCTGGGGTCACCTCAGAAATGTGTAAAACATTTTTCATTGCCTCAATCATATAACGAGTGGCCCTACTGGACATTACATTAGTCTCTTCGTCGTCGACACTGGTATCAGTATCCGTGTCGACATCTGTGTCTGCCATCTGAGGTAGCGGGCGTTTTAGAGCCCCTGATGACTTTTGAGACGTCTGGGCAGGCACGGGCTGAGAAGCCGGCTGCCCCGCATTTGGCATGTCGTCAAATTTTTTATGTAAGGAGTCGACACTTTCGCGTAATTCCTTCCACAAGTCCATCCACTCCGGTGTCTGCCCCGCAGGGGGTGACAACACATTTATAGGCACCTGCTCCTCCTCCACATAAGTCTCCTCATCAAACATGTCGACACAGCCGTACCGACACACCGCACACACACAGGGAATGCTCTGACAGAAGACAGGATCCCACAAAGCCCTTTGGGGAGACAGAGAGAGAGTATGCCAGCACACACCAGAGCGCTATATAAATCAGGGATTAACTAAATTATATCCCCAAATAGCTGCTATATGTATATTGCGCCTAAATTTAGTGCCCCCCCTCTCTTTTTTACCCTTTTCTGTAGTGTAGACTGCAGGGGAGAGCCAGGGAGCTTCCTTCCAGCGGAGCTGTGAGGGAGAAATGGCGCCAGTGTGCTGAGGGAGATAGCTCCGCCCCTTTTTCGGCTGACTTTTCTCCCGCTTTTTATGGATTCTGGCAGGGGTATTTATCACATATATAGCCTCTGGGGCTATATATTGTGATATATTTGCCAGCCAAGGTGTATTTATTGCTTCTCAAGGCGCCCCCCCCCCCCAGCGCCCTGCATCCTCAGTGACCGGAGTGTGAAGTGTGTATGAGGAGCAATGGCGCACAGCTGCAGTGCTGTGCGCTACATTGGTGAAGACTGATGTCTTCTGCCGCCGATTTTCCGGATTCTTCTTGCTTCTGGCTCTGTAAGGGGGCCGGCGGCGCGGCTCCGGGACCGAACACCAATGGCCGGTTCCATGCGGTCGATCCCTCTGGAGCTAATGGTGTCCAGTAGCCTAAGAAGCCCAAGCTACCACCAGTTAGGTAGGTTCGCTTCTTCTCCCCTTAGTCCCTCGCTGCAGTGAGTCTGTTGCCAGCAGATCTCACTGTAAAATAAAAAACCTAAAATATACTTTCTCTCTAGGAGCTCAGGAGAGCCCCTAGTGTGCATCCAGCTCAGCCGGGCACAGGATTCTAACTGAAGTCTGGAGGAGGGTCATAGTGGGAGGAGCCAGTGCACACCAGGTAGTCCTAAATCTTTCTTAGCTGTGCCCAGTCTCCTCCGGAGCCGCTATTCCCCATGGTCCTTACGGAGTCCCCAGCATCCACTAGGACGTCAGAGAAAATATACTTATACCATGAAGAAATATTACCTCTTAAAAGCTGGAAGGACCATTTGGACATTATGAAGTAACAGGGGAGAGTTGGGAACTTGGGAGCCTAATCATGATGACCTGGATGAAATGCCTGATATGCAAGTATTTGTAAAAGTCACAACTGGGGATACTATATTGAGACTGAAGTTGAGCTTCGTTGCGCTCGCCTCGCCCACCGGCATTCTGCAGTCGGGATCCCGGCGTCTGGATGCTGATCGCCGGAATCCCAGCCGCTGGTAAAGCCTACCCAACCCAGTTGAGCAACGGATTTGACACCAGAATTCTCCAGGAGGTCCAGACATGTAGAGAGCCACAGTTCCACCAAGGGACAAGGAATGGTTCGGGGTCAAGTTAGTTATGGCTTGCAAGGACAATTTGGCCGAGGGTAATATCATTTTACCAGAGATTTTAATTACAGCATCACATTCATGTAAGGAATCATGAGTGGTTTTCAATATGTTAGATATTGGCCTGTGACCTGAATCAAGTCAAAGGAGATCTGTTAATGGTAAGGGGCCAACTAAAAACCGTTCAACTGTTACCCAGGGCTTAGTGGAGATGAAATGAAACCAGTCTGATACAGGTGTAGCCATGTTCATCTTTGCTGCGATGCAACATGGCTTGCTGTATGGCATGCAAGGCTTTGTCTATTACGACTATTTGCAGCCAGCTATTGCTGCATTAAATCCTAATGGAATTAATGGAACAATTGCCAGCTGTGAATACTAGTCACAGCTGGGCGTGCAATTGAGGGAGCCATTTTGCAGCATGTTGCATCACAACAAAGATGAGCATGGCTAGCTGGGTTAACATGCTGGTGAGTTGATATAACTCCAAATTAGGAGCTGCAAGTCCACCGTTGAGCTTGGACCACAACATACAGTCACAAGAAAGTCTAGGATGTTTCCCTTTCCGTATAAAGGAAGAAGAAATGGTGTAAAATTGATTTATATATGAACAGAGTAACAAATATGGGAGTGCTCGAAAAAGATAAAGAATTTTGGGGAGAATCCTCATCTGTACAGCCGCCAACCTGTCTCGCTATGAAACTTAATTTGCTATATCGCAAGGGTTCGAGATTCGAGTAGCATGGGGGTCAACCACGTTTGCTAGCTCTGCTGCCCAAGGTGTAGAATTTCTGACCCAGATGAGCAGTGGTGCGCGGAACACACTGAAGAGACAGGGCATTAATTTTCCCACGTGCCTCATTGAGGGCTATTCTAAGTTGTGTGTCTGACGTGTTAATTTAATGTTGTGCCTCTAAGCGGGAAACTTGGGTTACATAGGCCACTTAAAACTCAGTATCAATCTTTTTTATTCAACCTGTATAGCCACCCCTCTCATCACTGCCATCAGAGCACACCAATGTGTAGAGATAATTTTAACTACTATAATCAGTTTGGGAGGCACTGATAGCAGTGCCTCCCGTAGACAATGGGAATGGGACAGAGCGGGGAGCGGGGCTCAAGCACTGGGCTTTAAAAGCCCATTAAAAAAATAGCTTGAAGGCGGCACTTAGACAAGTGCCTCGCTGACAGGGACACCACCCCCATGTCAGCGAGGCAGCTGTGAATGGACAACAGATCCAGTGCTGGATCCGCTGTCCAATCACCCCTATATGCGGCGCGGCAGGTGGAAGTGACGGTGAGTCTCGGCGGTGGAGCTGTCCGGGCACCCGGCTACAGCAGCGGAGGAGCGGTAGCCCTGAAGACTGGAGCGGTGGGAAGCGGCGGAGGCCAGTGCTCTTCCCTCTCCTCCCAGCCAGCAGCAGCGCCTACACTCACTGTCCAGACACACAGGTGAGGGGGTGGGGGGCGGGGGAGCGAGCGATGATTCTCGGGCCCAGTGACATGTGGTGAGGTCATAGACTGGGTATTGCACTGATTGAGATATATATATCTCCATCAGTGCCTCCCCAGTCTATGACCTCAACGCACATCACTGAGAGATTCAGGTATCCTTTGGCTCAATGATCTGAGGTAGGAATCAAAAAGCTTAATTAAGAATGTGCACACCTTCGTCATCAGATAAAATGTAAGTCTGTAACCTCCACGGCCTCAGGGGACTATGGGCTTAGTTCAGACCTGATCGTAGCAGCAAATTTGTTAGCAGATGGGCAAAACCATGGGGATAATTCCAAGTTGATCGCAGCAGGATTTTTGATAGCAATTGGGCAAAACCATGTGGACTGCAAAGGGGGCAGATATAACATGTGCAGAGAGAGATAGATTTGGGTGGGTTATTTTATTTCTGTGCAGGGTAAATACTGGCTGCTTTATTTTTACACTGCAAATTAGATTGCAGATTGAACACACCCCACCCAAATCTAACTCTCTCTGCACATGTTATATCTGCCTCCCCTGCAGTGCACATGGTTTTGCCCAATTGCTATCAAAAATCCTGCTGCGATCAACTTGGAATTACCCCCCATGTGCACTGCAGGGGGGATAGGGGGGGGGGGGAGATATAACATGTGCAGAGGGAGTTACGGTAGATTTGGGTGGGGTGTGTTAAAACTGAATCTAACTCTCTCTGCACATGTTATATCTGCCCCCCTGCATTGCACATGGGGGGTAATTCCAAGTTGATAGCAGCAGGAATTTTATTAGCAGTTGGGCAAAACCATGCGATCAACTTGGAATTACCCCCATGGTTTTGCCCATCTGCTAACAAATTTGCAGCTACGATCAGGTCTGAATTAGGCCCTACTATGTCATGTGAATGGCTCCCATGTCCACATTAGAGGAACATGGCCAGATCATGTAGTAGGCAGCAGGGAAATTGAAGGAATAAGTTGCAATGACCACCACCTCAGTAAATAGAAGGTCAATGCGTGAGTAAGGTTTATGGACATTTGAATAAAAAGAGTAGTCAGTAGTACTGGGATGTTTAGCGCACCATGTGTCATATACAGATGAAGCCATGCTTATCGTGGCTATATCTGGCTGTTAGGCATGTCTGCACACATGTCTTAGACGTGCATGCGCCACAGTCTCATGAATGGGAGGCGCACCTAGCCGGGTCGAGAGTGCTAATCAATGAGCATGGCTACATGTGTAGGCCATACACTGCCAACACCAGGGGGGGAATTTAATTAGATGTGAGAATCAGAAAGTAAGAGATATAAGTGAGAGTTTTCCTGTTTTTTTAAAGTGGCAATCCTTTACATTGCAAAATCAATTTAGTTTTGCCATGTAAAGGATTGCCACTTTAAAAAAGAACAGGAAAACTCTCACTTTCTGATTCTCACACCCTATTACATTTCCCCCCTGGAAAAAGGTAGAAGTTCTGTGTAATCTGAAGAGCCTGTTTTGAAAGAGTGGAAGACTTTTCAAGATAAGGATCAGGGGCTAAGTTAAAGTCTTCTATAATAAATAAACTGCCCTGTCCAACGTCCTGAATGTTAGCAAACAGTTCACGCAAAAAAATAAAATAAAATCTGTCTGGTATTAGGGGTATATAGGGAACCAATGTGACCATTCTACACACCAGTTTGCCTATTAAAATCAGATATCTGCCCTTTCTATCATCAACCTTTTTTTTTTTTTTTGAGGGTGAAAGGACAGCCAGCCCAAATTCAACTCGCTACACTTTTACGTATGAAAGGGCCACTAGAAGTGTAACATGTGGGATAAAATTTGTTAACAAATTGAGGGGAAGAATGGATCGAAAAGTGAGTCTCTTGAATAGCACTAATATCTGCTATCTGAGATACAAAGGAATGTAGGACCAGACAATATTTATTAGGGGCATACAGCCCCTTAGTATTGATACTAAAAAAAGTACCATCTAACATAGGAATACATGAGTAGGATAATAGACATAAAATGGATAGTAGTAAGAACACATTGAAAGAGGTCTCTTTGTAAAATAAGGTACATGGGAGAAGGAAGAGAGCAATGGAAAGTAAACTGTAAAGAGTCAAAATAGCCGCCATATGGAGGCTAGTGTCTTTGCCACACAACAGAAAGTGGCAATAGAAAAAGTATTATTGGGGGGCTGAGACCTAAACTACCCACCATCAGTACATAGAGAACACAATCACATTACACATAATAAATATAAGCAAAAAACAAACAAAAGACATTTAACACAATGCAAGAGAGCAACTTAAACATTTATAATGCAAAACAATCATAATATAAGTGTAGAAATAACACCTTAATACTTGGAACATGGGCCCTCATTCCGAGTTGTTCGCTCGCTAGCTGCTTTTAGCAGCATTGCACACGCTAAGCCGCCGCCCTCTGGGAGTGTATCTTAGCATAGCAGAATTGCGAACGAAAGATTAGCAGAATTGCGAATAGAAATTTCTTAGCAGTTTCTGAGTAGCTCCAGACTTACTCCTACATTGCGATCAGTTCAGTCAGTTTCGTTCCTGGTTTGACGTCACAAACACACCCAGCGTTCGCCCAGACACTCCCCCGTTTCTTCAGAAACTCCTGCGTTTTTCCCAGAAACGCCAGCGTTTTTTCGCACACTCCCAGAAAACGGCCAGTTTCCGCCCAGAAACACCCACTTTCTGTCAATAACACTACGATCACCAGAACGATGAAAAAGCTTTGTTATGCCGTAAGTAAAACACCTAACTTTTGTGTAAAAATAAGAATTTACTTACCGATAATTCTATTTCTCGTAGTCCGTAGTGGATGCTGGGGACTCCGTCAGGACCATGGGGAATAGCGGCTCCGCAGGAGACAGGGCACAAAAGTAAAAGCTTTAGGATCAGGTGGTGTGCACTGGCTCCTCCCCCTATGACCCTCCTCCAAGCCTCAGTTAGGATACTGTGCCCGGACGAGCGTACACAATAAGGAAGGATTTTGAATCCCGGGTAAGACTCATACCAGCCACACCAATCACACTGTACAACCTGTGATCTGAACCCAGGTAACAGCATGATAACAGCGGAGCCTCTGAAAAGATGGCTCACAACAATAATAACCCGATTTTTGTAACAATAACTATGTACAAGTATTGCAGACAATCCGCACTTGGGATGGGCGCCCAGCATCCACTACGGACTACGAGAAATAGAATTATCGGTAAGTAAATTCTTATTTTCTCTGACGTCCTAAGTGGATGCTGGGGACTCCGTCAGGACCATGGGGATTATACCAAAGCTCCCAAACGGGCGGGAGAGTGCGGATGACTCTGCAGCACCGAGTGAGAGAACTCCAGGTCCTCCTCAGCCAGGGTGTGTCCCTGACCAAGTAGCAGCTCGGCAAAGTTGTAAAGCCGAGACCCCTCGGGCAGCCGCCCAAGATGAGCCCACCTTCCTTGTGGAATGGGCATTTACATATTTTGGCTGTGGCAGACCTGCCACAGAATGTGCAAGCTGAATTGTACTACACATCCAACTAGCAATCGTCTGCTTAGAAGCAAGAGCACCCAGTTTGTTGGGTGCATACAGGATAACAACAAGTCAGTTTTCCTGACTCCAGCCGTCCTGGAAACCTATATTTTCAGGGCCCTGACAACATCTAGCAACTTGGAGTCCTCCAAGTCCCTAGTAGCCGCAGGTACCACAATAAGCTGGTTCAGGTGAAACGCTGACACCACCTTAGGGAGAAACTGGGGACGAGTCCGCAGCTCTGCACTGTCCGAATGGACAATCAGATATGGGCTTTTGTGAGACAAAGCCGCCAATTCTGACACTCGCCTGGCCGAGGCCAAGGCCAACATCATGGTCACTTTCCATGTGAGATATTTCAAATCCACAGATTTGAGCGGTTTAAACCAATGTGATTTGAGGAATCCCAGAACTACGTTGAGATCCCACAGTGCCACTGGAGGCACAAAAGGGGGTTGTATATGCAGTACTCCCTTGACAAACTTCTGGACTTCAGGAACTGAAGCCAATTCTTTCTGGAAGAAAATCGACAGGCCGAAATTTGAACCTTAATGGACCCCAATTTGAGGCCCATAGACACTCCTGTTTGCAGGAAATGCAGGAATCGACCGAGTTGAAATTTCTTCGTGGGGCCTTCCTGGCCTCACACCACGCAACATATTTTCGCCACATGTGGTGATAATGTTGTGCGGTCACCTCCTTCCTGGCTTTGACCAGGGTAGGAATGACCTCTTCCGGAATGCCTTTTTCCCTTAGGATCCGGCGTTCAACCGCCATGCCGTCAAACGCAGCCGCGGTAAGTCTTGGAACAGACATGGTACTTGCTGAAGCAAGTCCCTTCTTAGCGGCAGAGGCCATGAGTCCTCTGTGAGCATCTCTTGAAGTTCCGGGTACCAAGTCCTTCTTGGCCAATCCGGAGCCACGAGTATAGTTCTTACTCCTCTACGTCTTATAATTCTCAGTACCTTAGGTATGAGAAGCAGAGGAGGGAACACATACACCGACTGGTACACCCACGGTGTTACCAGAACGTCCACAGCTATTGCCTGAGGGTCTCTTGACCTGGCGCAATACCTGTCCAGTTTTTTGTTCAGGCAGGACGCCATCATGTCCACCTTTGGTCTTTCCCAACGGTTCACAATCATGTGGAAGACTTCCCGATGAAGTCCCCACTCTCCCGGGTGGAGGTCGTGCTGAGGAAGTCTGCTTCCCAGTTGTCCACTCCCGGAATGAACACTGCTGACAGTGCTATCACATGATTTTCCGCCCAGCGAAGAATCCTTGCAGTTTCTGCCATTGCCCTCCTGCTTCTTGTGCCGCCCTGTCTGTTTACGTGGGCGACTGCCGTGATGTTGTCCCACTGGATCAATACCGGCTGACCTTGAAGCAGAGGTCTTGCTAAGCTTAGAGCATTGTAAATTGTTCTTAGCTCCAGTATATTTATGTGGAGAGAAGTCTCCAGACTTGATCACACTCCCTGGAAATTTTTTCCTTGTGTGACTGCTCCCCAGCCTTTCAGGCTGGCATCCGTGGTCACCAGGACCCAGTCCTGAATGCCGAATCTGTGGCCCTTTAGTAGATGAGCACTCTGCAGCCACCACAGAAGAGACACCCTTGTCCTTGGAGACAGGGTTATCCGCTGATGCATCTGAAGATGCGATCCGGACCATTTTCCCAGCAGATCCCACTGAAAAGTTCTTGCGTGGAATCTGCCGAATGGAATCGCTTCGTAAGAAGCCACCATTTTTCCCAGGACCCTTGTGCATTGATGCACTGACACTTGGCCTGGTTTTAGGAGGTTCCTGACTAGCTCGGATAACTCCCTGGCTTTCTCCTCCGGGAGAAACACCTTTTTCTGGACTGTGTCCAGAATCATCCCTAGGAACAGCAGACGTGTCGTCGGAAACAGCTGCGATTTTGGAATATTTAGAATCCACCCGTGCTGTCGTAGAACTACTTGAGATAGTGCTACTCCGACCTCCAACTGTTCTCTGGACCTTGCCCTTATCAGGAGATCGTCCAAGTAAGGGATAATTAAGACGCCTTTTCTTTGAAGAAGAATCATCATTTCGGCCATTACCTTGGTAAAGACCCGGGGTGCCGTGGACAATCCAAACGGCAGCGTCTGAAACTGATAGTGACAGTTTTGTACCACGAACCTGAGGTACCCTTGGTGAGAAGGGCAAATTGGGACATGGAGGTAAGCAACCTTGATGTCCAGGGACACATATAGTCCCCTTCTTTCTGGTTCGCTATCACTGCTCTGAGTGACTCCATCTTGATTTGAACCTTTGTATGTAAGTGTTCAAATATTTCAGACTTAGAATAGGTCTCACCGAGCCGTCTGGCTTCAGTACCACAATATAGTGTGGAATAATACCCCTTTCCTTGTTGTAGGAGGGGTACTTTGATTATCACCTGCTGGGAATACAGCTTGTGAATTGTTTCCAATACTGCCTCCCTGTCGGAGGGAGACGTTGGTAAAGCAAACTTCAGGAACCTGCGAGGGGGAGACGTCTCGAATTTCCAGTCTGTACCCCTGGGATACTACTTGTAGGATCCAGGGGTCCACTTGCGAGTAAGCCCACTGCGTGCTGAAACTCTTGAGACGACCCCCCACCGCACCTGTTTGTACGGCCCCAGCGTCATGCTGAGGACTTGGCAGAAGCGGTGGAAGGCTTCTGTTCCTGGGAATGGGCTGCCTGCTGCAGTCTTCTTCCCTTATGGGGACGAAAGGACTGAGGCTGAAAAGACGATGTCTTTTTCTGCTGAGATGTGACTTGGGGTAAAAAGGTGGATTTTCCAGCTGTTGCCGCGGCCACCAGATCCGATGGACCGACCCCAAATAACTCCTCCCCTTTATACGGCAATACTTCCATGTGCCGTTTGGAATCTGCATCACCTGACCACTGTCGTGTCCATAAACATCTTCTGGCAGATATGGACATCGCACTTACTCTTGATGCCAGAGTGCAAATATCCCTCTGTGCATCTCGCATATATAGAAATGCATCCTTTAAATGCTCTATAGTCAATAAAATACTGTCCCTGTCAAGGGTATCAATATTTCCAGTCAGGGAATCCGACCAAGCCACCCCAGCGCTGCCCATCCAGGCTGAGGCGATCGCTGGTCGCAGTATAACACCAGTATGTGTGTATATACTTTTTAGGATATTTTCCAGCCTCCTATCAGTTGGCTCCTTGAGGGTGGCCGTATCTGGAGACGGTAACGCCACTTGTTTTGATAAGCGTGTGAGCGCCTTATCCACCCTAAGGGGTGTTTCCCAACGCGCCATAACTTCTGGCGGGAAAGGGTATACCGCCAATAATTTTCTATCGGGGGAAACCCACGCATCATCACACACTTCATTTAATTTATCTGATTCAGGAAAAACCACATGTAGTTTTTTCACACTCCACATAATACCCTTTTTTGTGGTACTTGTAGTATCAGAAATATGTAACATCTCCTTCATTGCCCTTAACAAGTAACGTGTGGCCCTAAAGGAAAATACGTTTGTTTCTTCACCGTCGACACTGGAGTCAGTGTCCGTGTCTGTGTCGACCGACTGAGGTAAAAGGACGTTTTAACGCCCCTGACGGTGTTTGAGACGCCTGGACAGGTACTAATTGGTTTGCCGGCCGTCTCATGTCGTCAACCGACCTTGCAGCGTGTTGACATTATCACGTAATTCCTTAAATAAGCCATCCATTCCGGTGTCGACTCCCTAGAGAGTGACATCACCATTACAGGCAATTGCTCCGCCTCCTCACCAACATCGTCCTCATACATGTCGACACACACGTACCGACACACAGCACACACACAGGGAATGCTCTGATAGAGGACAGGACCCCACTAGCCCTTTGGAGAGACAGAGGGAGAGTTTGCCAGCACACACCAAAAACGCTATAATTATACAGGGACAACCTTTATATAAGTGTTTTTCCCTTATAGCATTTTATTATATATATACATATCGCCAAATAAGTGCCCCCCCTCTCTGTTTTAACCCTGTTTCTGTAGTGCAGTGCAGGGGAGAGCCTGGGAGCCTTCCCACCAGCATTTCTGTGAGGGAAAATGGCGCTGTGTGCTGAGGAGAATAGGCCCCGCCCCCTTTTCGGCGGGCTTCTTCTCCCGTTTTTCTGAGACCTGGCAGGGGTTAAATACATCCATATAGCCCCCAGGGGCTATATGTGATGTATTTTTAGCCAGAATAAGGTACTATCATTGCTGCCCAGGGCGCCCCCCCCCAGCGCCCTGCACCCTCAGTGACCGCTGCTATGAAGTGTGCTGACAACAATGGCGCACAGCTGCAGTGCTGTGCGCTACCTTATGAAGACTGAAAAGTCTTCTGCCGCCGGTTTCTGGACCTCTTCACTTTTCGGCATCTGCAAGGGGGTCGGCGGCGCGGCTCCGGGACGAACCCCAGGGTGAGACCTGTGTTCCGACTCCCTCTGGAGCTAATGGTGTCCAGTAGCCTAAGAAGCCAATCCATCCTGCACGCAGGTGAGTTCACTTCTCTCCCCTAAGTCCCTCGATGCAGTGAGCCTGTTGCCAGCAGGACTCACTGAAAATAAAAAAACCTAACAAAACTTTTACTCTAAGCAGCTCTTTAGGAGAGCCACCTAGATTGCACCCTTCTCGGCCGGGCACAAAAATCTAACTGAGGCTTGGAGGAGGGTCATAGGGGGAGGAGCCAGTGCACACCACCTGATCCTAAAGCTTTTACTTTTGTGCCCTGTCTCCTGCGGAGCCGCTATTCCCCATGGTCCTGACGGAGTCCCCAGCATCCACTTAGGACGTCAGAGAAATAACTAAGCCAAAAACAAGAAAATACCTTGGCGCACCAGGGGTTACAGATAGAGTACCTGAAAGAATAGGTCAGACTGATTGAATCTAAATTTATTTATGTATTAAAACATATTAAAACATATTAAAAAATCATGAAATTCCATTTAGAGAGTAAACATAATTTTTTCTTAGCATAATCTGATAAACACAGTGGTGTAGTAATTATGTCAATTTACTGCCTTTCACAGATAATCATACATTGGTGTTAGTGTATCAATGCCTAATACTGACATAATTCAATAATCGCCCCAAAGGCGTAGGAAGAAGTCCCGAGACCTGCTCATCCCACGTAGATGACACTCAATGTCCCTTAGAAGAACAGTCTCTATTTGTGTGGACTTTTTATATATATATATATATATAGCCGTGTGCCGCCTTGTCCCCGCAGTTCAATTTGGTGGCTCACAAATCTTTTAAAACGGTTACGGGTCACTTCTAGAGATGAGCGGGTTCGGTTTCTCTGAATCCGAACCCGCACGAACTTCATGTTTTTTTTCACGGGTCCGAGCGACTCGGATCTTCCCGCCTTGCTCGGTTAACCCGAGCGCGCCCGAACGTCATCATGACGCTGTCGGATTCTCGCGAGGCTCGGATTCTATCGCGAGACTCGGATTCTATATAAGGAGCCGCGCGTCGCCGCCATTTTCACACGTGCATTGAGATTGATAGGGAGAGGACGTGGCTGGCGTCCTCTCCGTTTAGAATTAGAATAGATTAGAGAGACACTTGATTTACTAATTTTGGGGAGCATTAGGAGTACTCAGTAGTGTACAGTGCAGAGTTTTGCTGATAGTGACCAGTGACCACCACTTTTATTTATAATCCGTTCTCTGCCTGAAAAAAGCGATACACAGCACACAGTGACTCAGTCACATACCATATCTGTGTGCACTGCTCAGGCTCAGGCCAGTGTGCTGCATCATCTATTATCTATATATAATATTATATATATCTGTCTGACTGCTCAGCTCACACAGCTTATAATTGTGGGGGAGACTGGGGAGCACTACTGCAGTGCCAGTTATAGGTTATAGCAGGAGCCAGGAGTACATAATATATTATATAGTGAGTGACCACCAGACACACAGTGCAGTTTATTTAATATATCCGTTCTCTGCCTGAAAAAAGCGATACACACAGTGACTCAGTCAGTCACATACCATATCTGTGTGCACTGCTCAGGCTCAGGCCAGTGTGCTGCATCATCTATATATATATATTATATATCTGTCTGACTGCTCAGCTCACACAGCTTATAATTGTGGGGGAGACTGGGGAGCACTACTGCAGTGCCAGTTATAGGTTATAGCAGGAGCCAGGAGTACATAATATTATATTAAAATTAAACAGTGCACACTTTTGCTGCAGGAGTGCCACTGCCAGTGTGACTAGTGACCAGTGACCTGACCACCAGTATATAATATTAGTAGTATACTATCTCTTTATCAACCAGTCTATATTAGCAGCAGACACAGTACAGTGCGGTAGTTCACGGCTGTGGCTACCTCTGTGTCGGCACTCGGCAGCCCGTCCATAATTGTATATACCACCTAACCGTGGTTTTTTTTTCTTTCTTTATACATACATACTAGTTACGAGTATACTATCTCTTTATCAACCAGTCTATATATTAGCAGCAGACACAGTACAGTGCGGTAGTTCACGGCTGTGGCTACCTCTGTGTCGGCACTCGGCAGCCCGTCCATAATTGTATATACCACCTAACCGTGGTTTTTTTTTCTTTCTTTATACATACATACTAGTTACGAGTATACTATCTCTTTATCAACCAGTCTATATATTAGCAGCAGACACAGTACAGTGCGGTAGTTCACGGCTGTGGCTACCTCTGTGTCGGCACTCGGCAGCCCGTCCATAATTGTATATACCACCTAACCGTGGTTTTTTTTTCTTTCTTTATACATACATACTAGTTACGAGTATACTATCTCTTTATCAACCAGTCTATATTAGCAGCAGACACAGTACAGTGCGGTAGTTCACGGCTGTGGCTACCTCTGTGTCGGCACTCGGCAGCCCGTCCATAATTGTATATACCACCTAACCGTGGTTTTTTTTTCTTTCTTTATACATACATACTAGTTACGAGTATACTATCTCTTTATCAACCAGTCTATATATTAGCAGCAGACACAGTACAGTGCGGTAGTTCACGGCTGTGGCTACCTCTGTGTCGGCACTCGGCAGCCCGTCCATAATTGTATATACCACCTAACCGTGGTTTTTTTTTCTTTCTTTATACATACATACTAGTTACGAGTATACTATCTCTTTATCAACCAGTCTATATATTAGCAGCAGACACAGTACAGTGCGGTAGTTCACGGCTGTGGCTACCTCTGTGTCGGCACTCGGCAGCCCGTCCATAATTGTATATACCACCTAACCGTGGTTTTTTTTTTCTTTCTTTATACATACATACTAGTTACGAGTATACTATCTCTTTATCAACCAGTCTATATATTAGCAGCAGACACAGTACAGTGCGGTAGTTCACGGCTGTGGCTACCTCTGTGTCGGCACTCGGCAGCCCGTCCATAATTGTATACTAGTATCCAATCCATCCATCTCCATTGTTTACCTGAGGTGCCTTTTAGTTGTGCCTATTAAAATATGGAGAACAAAAATGTTGAGGTTCCAAAATTAGGGAAAGATCAAGATCCACTTCCACCTCGTGCTGAAGCTGCTGCCACTAGTCATGGCCGAGACGATGAAATGCCAGCAACGTCGTCTGCCAAGGCCGATGCCCAATGTCATAGTACAGAGCATGTCAAATCCAAAACACCAAATATCAGTAAAAAGCCTCTTTTTTTCTTTGCGTCATGTGCTGTTTGGGGAGGGTTTTTTGGAAGGGACATCCTGCGTGACACTGCAGTGCCACTCCTAGATGGGCCCGGTGTTTGTGTCGGCCACTAGGGTCGCTAATCTTACTCACACAGCTACCTCATTGCGCCTCTTTTTTTCTTTGCGTCATGTGCTGATTGGGGAGGGTTTTTTGGAAGGGACATCCTGCGTGACACTGCAGTGCCACTCCTAGATGGGCCAGGTGTTTGTGTCGGCCACTAGTGTCGCTTAGCTTAGTCATCCAGCGACCTTGGTGCAAATTTTAGGACTAAAAATAATATTGTGAGGTGTGAGGTATTCAGAATAGACTGAAAATGAGTGGAAATTATGGTTTTTGAGGTTAATAATAATATGGGATCAAAATGACCCCCAAATTCTATGATTTAAGCTGTTTTTTAGTGTTTTTTTTTAAAAACACCCGAATCCAAAACACACCCGAATCCGACAAAAAAAATTCGGTGAGGTTTTGCCAAAACGCGGTCGAACCCAAAACACGGCCGCGGAACCGAACCCAAAACCCGAAAAATTTCAGGCGCTCATCTCTAGTCACTTCACCCTTCTACTGCGGCCATTTTTAGTGTACAGGTAACTCCCAGCACTCTCCTATATTGCCCACTATAAATGTGTGAGCTGGCGCTTGTTAGGTGATGGTACCTGGCGCTTGTTAGGTGATGGTACCTGTAGATTATTGCGTTTTGAGTCCTCCGTCCCCTCCTCTCCCGGGTCCGTACCTTGTTGTACCTCGTGGACCTCCGGTGGGGCCGGCCCAGAGCTCCGATACACCTTGTATCGCCTGGCCCGCAAGCGTGGAACGCAGGCCAGTGGCTTCCGGTTTTGCGGCTTCCGGGGATACGTCTCGTCAGCAGGTCAGCGTCAGGTTGGGCTCCAGCCGCTATGATGTTAGTGTTCCCCTACTGCAGTAGAAGGGTGAAGTGACCCGTAACCGTTTTAAAAGGTTTGTGAGCCACCAAATTGTACTGCGGGGACAAGGCGGCACACGGCTATATATATATATATAAAAAAGTCCACACAAATAGAGACTGTTCTTCTAAGGGACATTGAGTGTCATCTACGTGGGATGAGCAGGTCTCGGGACTTCTTCCTACGCCTTTGGGGCGATTATTGAATTATGTCAGTATTAGGCATTGATACACTAACACCAATGTATGATTATCTGTGAAAGGCAGTAAATTGACATAATTACTACACCACTGTGTTTATCAGATTATGCTAAGAAAAAATTATGTTTACTCTCTAAATGGAATTTCATGATTTTTTAATATGTTTTAATACATAAATAAATTTAGATTAAATCAGTCTGACCTATTCTTTCAGGTACTCTATCTGTAACCCCTGGTGCGCCAAGGTATTTTCTTGTTTTTGACTCCAGTTTATGCTAGTAAGGGCACTAGTTTACCTGTCGGCTGCACCATTTCGGCAAACTATTGCACCTGACCACTATGGTCTCTCTCACTATCCATTCTTTATAACTTTTCTATTTTTCTCTGTCCTTCACACTATCCCCTTCCCCACTTTTTCCAAACCAACGTTCTCCTAAATAAAAGGGGTTTGCGCAGATAGTATTTGTCCCTATAAAATAACTAAGCGCATGCGCTCTGCGAACCTTGCGCATGCGCAGTAAGCGACTAATCGCAGTATAGCGAAAATCGGCAACGAGCGAACAACTCAGAATGACCCCCATGCTCCAAAAAGATACAAATCCTTCAACTGGACAGGAACAAGTTTTCTCTTCTTAAGGAGAACTAGAACACCATTTCAGAAGGGACTAGGCATGACTTGAAATAGGCAATCACCTGACTGCCCTAAACGAATAACATAGGGGACCAAGCAGGCCCATTACAAATTAGGTCAGAAGCGGAGATTAAGTATAAAGTCCCAAAAAGCTCCAAGAAAGTCAATTCCCCACTGTAGACCATTCGTTACGGATTTCTGGTACATTGGATGTAGAAGCGGGAACCACTAAAGACGAGCCCCAATCTTTAGGGCTGGATATACCAGCTTCCACTGTGGTGATGGACTGGAAGGAACCATTGTGGCTGATGAGTAGCATTGTAGGATAACCTCAGCAGTAGGGTATATTGGCCACCCTCAGAGTGACTGTGATGGGGTGAAACTGGCAGCGTTTCACTAGGGTGGTAGTGGAAATGTCAGCAAACATCTGAAGGTCACCATGAGTAGCAGCTGAGGAAGAGGACAATGCTGCTCAAAGAAGCTGTTCCTTAATATGGTAGAAATTAACTCTTAAGAGGGTGTCGCGAGGTGCAAAATTTAGAGCTTGTCTAGATTTGGGCAACTTCTATATTCTGTCAATCAACAGATCAGTGGAATGCTGAGGAATGAAGTTTTAGAAACAGCCTAGAGACAAAGTCAGACAGTTCAGCGTTAGGAACCGATTCAGGGATACCACAGATTTTTAATTCCGTTGAGACCTGTCCTCAAGGTCAGCCACCTTATCTCGAAGCAAAGTAATTTCCTCTTGAAGAGCATCATGTGTAGAAATTAGATCGTTGTGAGATGAGACAAGCTCTTCAATTTTTTAGTTCCAAGTGATCCGTGTGGGAGCCATGATTTGAAATCCTTAACAGAAGTTTTGAATTAGACCTTTACCATCCCGCTGGTTGGCATGGCTGCGGCGGCAGGTCCTTCTGGACGGATGTGCGGCTGCCAAGGGCCGGGGGCCGAGGGTCTGGAGAGCCAGGCGCTGCTGCGGGGATCGCTGCGGTAAGGTCCTCTAGTGGTGACACAGTATAGTGGGTCAGAGACAGAAGCTGGCTAAAGCTGTGTGCTAACAGCTAAGTATGATTCCAGTGCTGGGGGCAGCCATGTTGGAGACCAGAGTATTACCAATGAAGTTCCCAATCTGTGTCCAGCCAATCCTGCGTGTTCCCCCCTTACAAAAGGGGGCTGGCTCAGAGGGAGAGTGCCAGTGCTTCATGTTACCTCCTTGTGAAAGGTACTCCAGCTCTGTGCTCCCAGGTTACTTCTGGTTCCCTGGTCCTGGTTGCTCTCATCCATCGGTTACCTAAACGCTGCTGCAGTCCTGCTGTCTAAGTCCATTGCCACTCGTGGAAGCGCTCACGGGGTCCCAGGTTGTAGAGGAGCTCCAGGTGCTAACAGCGGTTCCCGCAGATGTCTTCATTTCTTCAAAGTCCAAATTCTTCAGCCTCGTCTTTCAATCACCAACCGCAGTCTTCATTTCTTCAAAGTCCAAGTTCTTCAGCCTCGTCTTTCAATCACAAACCACAGTTCTCATTTCTTCAAAGTCCAAGTTCTTCAGCCTCGTCTTTCAATTACAAACCACAGTCTTCATTTCTTCAAAGTCCAAGTTCTTCAGTCTCGTCTGTTAATCATAAAACACAGTCTTCAGTTCTTCTTTACCGGAGTTCTTCAGCTTCACTCTTCAAGTCATTTAACCATAGACTCTAATTCTTCCAGTTTCTTCAATTGCTCCAATATTCGTGTACAGCCTGATTATTCATTAAAACTAGAGTTATCTTCCTACGAAGTCCTCCTTTTCTTTACGCCCTCCGGCTAACGTTAATACTAGTTTGGCTTCCACCCCATGAGGAGGAATTACATTCAGCCACCTCGTTTACTCTCCTCACAGGTAGCTGTCCCTTCAGCCAAAACTCAGTTGTCGGAACCCCAACTTACGCCGAGCGTGACAAAAGGGTGGCATCCTCCAACTCTAGGCCATCCTAACCAGCAGCCATAGAAGGAGAAGACACAGACTTAGAAACAGTGGCCTGGGGGAGATGATGGGGTACGGCCAGAGTTAGCTGGAGCAGTAAATGACTTCTTCCTAAAAAATTGGACACAGGAAGCCACCTCTGGAGGTTTCTGTCTCTTCAGCGCCATTTACCTACGCAGCACTTCACTTGGAAACAGGACAAAGTATCACGATATTATGTAGAGGAAAAGAAAGCAGAATCACCCAGGTTGCCTGACAGAATATGTTTAAAATAACGAAACCATCATAACTAATAAAGACGGTTTAGGTAGTCCCAGGCTGGAAGTGATGAAAACACATATTGTAAATCAGATTACATCCTATAGAGCAATATTCAGCAGCAGCAACACAGGGGAAGCAGAGTGGTAAAAAATAAACTCACTGAAGGGCCATTCTGATTAAACGTATGAGAGGAGACTTTGAGATGAGGGAGGTCATGAGAGAAAATGTACAGGACACTCTGATCACATCCAAGGTAATATTGATGAAGAGGATGTCAAATGGGGCCCGCTGGGGACTAATTGCCTTTACCCAGCCACAGATATAGAGGATGTTCAGCTCCTTCCTGGCACAGTTCCTTACTGCAGCATAGAAGCAGAGCAGCTTCCAAAGGTGAAGCGGGAGAACTGGAGACAAGGCTGACTGCTATCACATGCAGGCCGAGAGAAGCTTCAGGCACCAGGACTAGTGTCCCTCCGGCGGGCACAGCGGAACGCGGCAGCTTCATGGAAAGGCTCATGGGAGGCACCTCAGACACAGTGGCAGTGGATACTAAGACTCAGATCTTCAGAAGCTGTGACCGAGATGCAACAGCAGAGGCAGCAGATGCTGTAAGTAAGTAAGGGGGGGAACCTTCAGCAAGCACTAGTCAGGTACCAGGGTGGTCTGACAGGAATAACAGCCCCGCCGCAGCAATTCTCCAACCAGCACCACAATTTGACTGCAGTCTCTTTAAAGGTAAGGAGCTACTATCCGAAACTTAATAACTCTGCAGGAGGACCAGATGCAGAATTTGCAGCACTCGGGCATCTGCAGTCGGGACCCCACTGTAGGAAAGAACGCGACTTCAGTTGGCGTGCTAGGTCGCAGTCATCGGGACACAATGGGGAGAGCCACTGCTCACTGGATCAGAGCCCTATGGTCACCGGAGCCTAACAAGAGCCCTGGGAGATTGTACACTTTGGGACACCTCCTAAAAAGGGCAAGTCAGTAGCCAGTCAGCAGGAGTTCACAGGAGGCATGCCTGCTCCCAACAACTGCTAGGCCACACCATGAATCCTATTTTTTACTATTTAGAAAGGGTGGATTTCACTACTCAACCGCCATTTTGAATCTGACATGATATATATAAATTTCCATGTAATTTTGTACAAGAATCCAAATATACCATCAGAAATTTGAAGTTTTTGAGATATTTGAAAAAATTGAAATAAAAAAAATTAAAGTAAGTGCTCAGCAAGACTCCCTTCTGCCTGCGCTATGGGGTACAGTACATATTCTGCTCAGACTGCTCATTCTCTAGGTCATCAGAATCACCCTCCTCATCTTCCTAATTCTCCTCCATGTGCTGGTCCTGGGGCAGAACCCTCCTCTTGGCGCTGAATGCCATGTTCTGGCTGGCTCACTATATTACAAAGAAGTGGGCAGAGAGAGAAACCTATGTTGCTGGATAGAAAAACATCAAGTACAGCTAGCACTGCAGCTGGCATTCATCCAGGGTCAGCAGCACCCCCCCCCCTCCCCTCCTTTCCCAAAGGGCACCACAGTGGGGGAGTTTAAGAAATGTGCAATGTAAAGTCATGCCGCATATTCTATGTGATGCTAGCACGCAGGGGCATGCTGCAGTGGCTGGTGATGAGACAGGATCCTTGATGGATGCCAGCTGCAGTGCCAGCACGCAATAACTGGATGGACACCTCTCTGGACATGGACTGGTTGGTGTTATTTGGGCATTACTGTGTGGGCCATAATGTGCAATGGGCATTATGGTGTGTGGGGCGTGTGGTGCAATGGGCAATGGGAATTACTGTTGGTACAATAGACTTTACTGTGTTGGGCATAATGTTGTGTAAGGGGGATTACTGTGTGTGGGATGTAATGTGGCTCAATGGGCATTACTGTGTGTGGCATAAAGGTGTAATGGGCACTACTACTACGTGGCATAATGTGGTAAAAAGGGTACTATTGCAAAGTGGCATAAGATGAATGGGCTCTACTGTGTGGTGTAACATGGATAAGGGATACTACTGTGGTGTAACATGAATAAGGGATACTACTGTGGTGTAACATGAAGAAGGGGCACTACTGTGGTGTAACATGGATAAGGGACACTACTGTGGTGTAACATGGATAAGGGATACTACTGTGGTGTAACATGGATAAGGGGCACTACTGTGGTGTAACATGAAGAAGGGGCACTACTGTGGTGTAACATGGATAAGGGACACTACTGTGGTGTAACATGGATAAGGGACACTACTGTGGTGTAACATGGATAAGGGACACTACTGTGGTGTAACATGAATAAGGGGCACTACTGTGTGGTGTAACATGAATAAGGGGCACTACTGTGTGGTGTAACATGAATAAGGGACACTACTGTGGTGTAACATGAATAAGGGGCACTACTGTGGTGTAACATGAATAAGGGGCACTACTGTGGTGTAACATGAATAAGGGGCACTACTGTGGTGTAACATAGATAAGGGACACTACTGTGGTGTAACATGAATAAGGGGCACTACTGTGTGGTGTAACATGAATAAGGGATACTACTATGGTGTAACATGAATAAGGGGCACTACTGTGGTGTAACATGAATAAGGGGCACTACTGTGGTGTAACATGGATAAGGGACACTACTGTGGTGTAACATGAATAAGGGGCACTACTGTGTGGTGTAACATGAATAAGGGATACTACTATGGTGTAACATGAATAAGGGGCACTACTGTGGTGTAACATGAATAAGGGGCACTACTGTGGTGTAACATGGATAAGGGGCACTACTGTGGTGTAACATGAATAAGGGGCACTACTGTGGTGTAACATGAATAAGGGATACTACTGTGGTGTAACATGAATAAGGGGCTCTACTGTGTGGTGTAACATGAATAAGGGGCACTACTGTGGTGTAACATGGATAAGGGGCACTACTGTGGTGTAACATGGATAAGGGGCACTACTGTGGTGTAACATGAATAAGGGGCACTACTGTGGTGTAACATGGATAAGGGGCACTACTGTGCTGTAACATGGATAAGGGGCACTACTGTGGTGTAACATGAATAAGGGGCACTACTGTGGTGTAACATGGATAAGGGGCACTACTGTGGTGTAACATGGATAAGGGGCACTACTGTGGTGTAACATGGATAAGGGACACTACTGTGGTGTAACATGAATAAGGGGCACTACTGTGGTGTAACATGAAGAAGGGGCACTACTGTGGTGTAACATGAATAATGGGCACTACTGTGGTGTAACATGAATAAGGGAAACATGAATAAGGGGCACTACTGTGGTGTAACATGAATAAGGGGCACTACTGTGGTGTAACATGGATAAGGGACACTACTGTGGTGTAACATGAATAAGGGATACTACTGTGGTGCAACATGGATAAGGGACACTACTGTGGTGTAACATGAATAAGGGGAACTACTGTGGTGCAACATGAATAAGGGACACTAGTGTGGTGTAACTTTTTGAATTGGGGGTACTAGTGTGTAGTCACTCCCCTTCCCAGCGAGTTAATAGTATAACTGACACCTCAGTATCCACCATGCACTGTACCGCCATTCACTGTCTGGTACCGCCCCCTCTGTTCTGACCCCCATCCCCTGCAAATCAACACTCCACACCCTGTCGCTGTCACAGAGGACAGTGGGGCCATTTCAAAATCTTACTATGGGGCCCACAAACGTCTAGTTACGCTCCTGGGGGGTCATTCCGAGTTGTTCGCTCGTTGCCGATTTTCGCAACGGAGCGATTAAGGCGAAAATGCGCATGCGCATGGTGCGCATGCGCTAAGTATTTTAGCACAAAATTTAGTAGATTTACTCATGTCCGAACGAAGAATTTCCATCGTTGAAGTGATCGGAGTGTGATTGACAGGAAGTGGGTGTTTCTGGGCGGAAACTGACCGTTTTCTGGGAGTGTGCGGAAAAACACAGGCGTGCCAGGATAAAACGCGGGAGTGTCTGGAGAAACGGGGGAGTGGCTGGCCGAATGCAGGGCATGTTTGTGACGTCAAACCAGGAACGAAACGGGCTGAGCTGATCGCAGTGTGGGAGTAAGTCTCGAGCTACTCAGAAACTGCTAAGAATTTTCGAATCGCAATTCTGCTAATCTTTCGTTCGCAATTCTGCTAAGCTAAGATACACTCCCAGAGGGCGGCGGCCTAGCGTGTGCAATGCTGTTAAAATCTGCTAGCGAGCGAACAACTCGGAATGACCCCCCTGATTTTATCTTTTATCTTTTATTAACAATTGCATTACGGCTAATTGGAATGGTTAAGAGTTTCTGAAGTTGAGTTTATGCAGTTTCTAAGCATTTCTGTAGTTGTATTAGCAATTTATATATGAATATGATGAGACTATTTCAATTCTATACAGATTCACTGAAATGATCTTACTTTTTTCAGATATAGCTATTACAGCTTTTGTCATTTGTGTGTATCTTCTAAATGTGATGTGATAGGGAAAATCAGATTTTTCCTCTGAATTCAGCATCCCTAAAATCCCATTACCATTACTCCTCACTCATTCTAAAACATCAAAAGTTTTTTTTTACCCAAATTGAAATTCCAAGAAAGGGAACCATAGGCAAAAATAAATACTTTGTGGTTCTTGTTTCGCCAGTAACGTTACTCAAACAAATGTTAAAGATTCTCTGCATCTGGCATGTGAATATGAGTATTGCCCTAATTTCTGAAAACAGAAAGTCTTCTGGAAAAAAAAAAAACAACGTATAATTTGTGTGGGTACCGCTTTCAACAAATCAGTGATCAGTGAATGGGTTAAGCGCTATTCTATTTCAGCAGGGCAGACAAACAGTAGATAAGCTGGAAAGAAGCTTCTTCAATATGATATCCTGTTTGTCTGTTCTGAATTAATAAAACAGCCCTTAATGACCATCACATCAAACATTAAAGTGTACGTTTTGGGTTTAGTTGTCCTTTAGGTTTGATGGCCTCTACACTACATTACCAAGGGACTAATTAGATAAGCTGTAAACCTTTTCAGTGTTACCAAGCGGAGTGTCAGGGGGGGAAACCTCCTGTATGTGCCCAGGCTGACTGCTCCTGTCCAGTAGAGCAGAGGTTCCCAATTGCAGTCTTCAAGGCAGCCCAAAGGCCCAGGTTTTAAGTATATCCATGGTTTAGCACTGATGGTTAACTCAAATTGACTGACTGAGGTATTAAGTCACCTGTGGCCAAGCATGGCTATATTGAACAGTAGTCCTCAAGGCACCCGTTAGGTGCAATACCACGGATGACCTGGATTTGCCCGTGTGTCAGTGCCTGCACCTCTGAGCACAGTATCTGAATGATAGGTCAACAGTCAATAGGTCACCCCCATATGGTCGACGTGCATCAGGTCGACAGATGCAAAAGGTTGACATGGTCAAAAGGTCGACGTGTAAAAGGTCAACAGTACTTGAGGTTGACAAGTTCAAATGGTCAACATTACAATGTCAACACACATATGGTTTGCGCCCCATTTTCTTTATTTTTATTTTTCCATTTTTTTCAACTTTTTCATCATTTGCCATCCACATGGACTACGATTGGGAATAACAACCTATGCAGAATGCAGTGGTAGTGGGACCCGCAGCATGGTGAGCAAGGCCATACAATAATTGGGGTCACATGTGGTTTAACATAGCAAATGACAGGGGAAAAAAACTTGTGGCAAGGTTCTTTCGGTCATTTCTATGTCGACCTTTTGGTCCTGGCAATCTTTTGAACTGTCTGCCGTTAAATGTCGACCTATTAAACCTGTCGACCTGTTGCATGTCAACCATATGGGGTTGACCTACTGCCTGTCGACCTAATGATCCACACCCTGGCAGCACATATTTAGTTTCAAATGGTAGAAATGCCATCTGAATGTGCAGTGACAGGAGCAGCAGGGACTGTATGTAGCAGGGATACAATAAAAGTAAGTGGACCGAAGTTATTAAATGGACTAACAACAAGTCTTGTGGGAAGAATTCAATATTGATACATTTAAAAAAAAGGAATAAAATGTGTTTGGTACTAGATTGTGTAGCTTTTGTACACTGGCCACTTAGGTGGGACAATCCTACCACACAGACACAGAGGCAAGCAGTAGCACTAATGTGGCCACGGACATGGTTTGTTCAGCCGTTCGGTGCGGATTGTCCTGGTTTATAATATAATATTTAATTAGTGGTACCTCAAAAACACAGAGGGTCCTGAGAGCAAGAAAGCATAGAGATGGATTCATTTCTACTAACTATTTTTTCTTTTTCTTTTTAAAGTGGTATTTGCTTTTATAGTAACCCACAGTAATACATGTCAGCTTCCTGTCAGCAGGAAGGTAAAGTGTCCCCAATAAATACAAGAAGATGGTAGAACAGTAGGACTGTGTAGTCTTGGATCACTGTTCTTTTTCAACTTTTGTTCTAAATTAAATCTGTTGTTCCACAACCCGCCACGATAGCTGTAACTCTTTCTCTAATTTGCAGACGTTGCACACAGCTGGTGTAAGCACTATTGTTTGGAATACTAAGTAACTTGTCTCCATTATTCTAGCTTGTGGTACATAGATGAGGCTGCACAGACGCTTCAAGTCTGGTGGTATTAATTCATCATAAGACCACAGTCAGGCGTAAGAAGCAGAGAGACAGATCCTGATTAGTTAGCTGGCGTAGGGCCCAGCATCGCTTGCCACCACTTTTATCTCCATAGACCTACCCTGTATTATACTGCGAGTCCCATCTTCATCACGGTTACTACAGGTCGCGACATCAATTGTTAAGTAAGAGAGGAGAGAAATGATTCATGCTTAGCATGAAGTTAATTTCATGATCCACATGGTGGCAGCAGAGTCCTGTTATTTCAGTTGATGTTCTAGGAGTGAGCTGAAGCCTCATTTTTATCCATTTGTCACTGGAACTAAACCTAAAGGGCCCTACACATTGAGCGATCCGCCGCCGAGCTGGTCGACGGCGGATATGGCCGACGGGCGACCTGGCGGCGGGCGGGAGGTGACGGGGGGAGTGAAGTTTCTTCACTACCCCCGTCACTCGGTTCCATAGAAGTGCAGGCAAATATGGACGAGATCGTCCATATTGGCCTGCATGCACAAGCGACGGGGCACCAGCGATGAACGAGCGCAGGGCCGCGCATCGTTCATCGCTTGTGCCTCCACACTCAAAGATATGAATGGTATCTCGTTCATTAATGAATGAGATCATTCATATCTTTCAGTATTATCGCCCAGTGTGTAGGGCCTATTAGACATGGGTGGTAATTTAATTGTCTGTGAAAACAAGGCCATTTATTGTGTATCGTGTGTAGTAACCCCGTTGCCGCGGTAACCTCGGATGCGTCGCCTCAGATGGTTCATCCCCACAAGTGTGGAATCCATTGCGTCACGTCCGTCTCGGCTTGAACCTTCCTTCTTATTATTACCATAAAATTTCATTGTTATAGTAATAAATCATTTCTTCCAGCATATCATAAGGATTACGTATCCAAACCCTTAAATAACCTAAAAGACAAATGTAATGTTCACAATATTTTAAAATATATAGCAGCTAAACCATGTAGGAAATATATAAAATCGCAAAGATATATAGAAAGTAAAAAAAAAAGTATGGATCATATAATATACTTCACAAACTAATTTATAAAAACCATTTCAATTCAAAGTCTTTGTTAATACCTTTCGGGTGCAGAGTATCAAAATTATAAATAAACTTCATTTCACATTTTGCTAAAAGAGAGGCACTATCCTTTTGATGGGAATTGCACCTCACCAGTTTAATCCCCGCAAATCTTATAATACCAGAAATGGAGCAGTTGTGTGCTATTTTGAAATGGTTAGAGAGAGCATGGGTTTCCTACCCCTTTTTTATATTCCTACAATGCTCTCCTGTTCTGATTTTCACACTTCTTGAAGTCCGCCCTATATAAAAAAGGTTGCATGAGCATTCTATGAAGTATATCACATTGCTCATGTTACATGTAATAAAATCTTCCAGTTTAAAACTATATCCATTTATAGTGATGGTTTCTAATTTCTTGGTACCATCACTCCTAATTTCTCTACAGCCTATGCATGAGCCGCAGCGGTGAAAACCCCTGGTAGCAATCCTACCCTCCCGTTTTTTCAAAGGAAGATAACTTTTTACCAATACATTCTTTAGATTAGGAGCCTTTTTATAAATAAAAACCGGACGTTCTGGGATTACTGCTTTAAGAATCGGATCTTTCCTCAGGATGTTCCAGTTTTTCTTAAAGGAATTCTCTAAAATAAGAATTTACTTACCGATAATTCTATTTCTCGGAGTCCGTAGTGGATGCTGGGGTTCCTGAAAGGACCATGGGGAATAGCGGCTCCGCAGGAGACAGGGCACAAAAAGTAAAGCTTTCCGATCAGGTGGTGTGCACTGGCTCCTCCCCCTATGACCCTCCTCCAAGCCTCAGTTAGGTACTGTGCCCGGACGAGCGTACACAATAAGGGAGGAATTTTGAATCCCGGGTAAGACTCATACCAGCCACACCAATCACACCGTACAACTTGTGATCAAACCCAGTTAACAGTATGATAACAGAGGAGCCTCTGAAAGATGGCTTCCTAAACAATAACCCGAATTAGTTAACAATAACTATGTACAATTATTGCAGATAATCCGCACTTGGGATGGGCGCCCAGCATCCACTACGGACTCCGAGAAATAGAATTATCGGTAAGTAAATTCTTATTTTCTCTATCGTCCTAGTGGATGCTGGGGTTCCTGAAAGGACCATGGGGATTATACCAAAGCTCCCAAACGGGCGGGAGAGTGCGGATGACTCTGTAGCACCGAATGAGAGAACTCCAGGTCCTCCTTAGCCAGAGTATCAAATTTGTAAAATTTTACAAACGTGTTCTCCCCTGACCACGTAGCTGCTCGGCAAAGTTGTAATGCCGAGACCCCTCGGGCAGCCGCCCAAGATGAGCCCACCTTCCTTGTGGAGTGGGCCTTTACAGATTTAGGCTGTGGCAGGCCTGCCACAGAATGTGCAAGTTGGATTGTGCTACAGATCCAACGAGCAATCGTCTGCTTAGACGCAGGGGCACCCATCTTGTTGGGTGCATACAATATAAACAACGAGTCAGATTTTCTGACTCCAGCTGTCCTTGCAATATATATTTTTAATGCTCTGACAACGTCCAGTAACTTGGAGTCCTCCAAGTCACTTGTAGCCGCAGGCACTACAATAGGCTGGTTCAGATGAAATGCTGACACCACCTTAGGGAGAAAATGCGGACGAGTCCGCAGTTCTGCCCTGTCCGAATGGAAAATCAGATATGGGCTTTTGTAAGATAAAGCTGCCAGTTCTGACACTCTCCTGGCCGAAGCCAGGGCTAGTAACATGGTCACTTTCCATGTGAGATATTTTAAATCCACCTTTTTTAGTGGTTCAAACCAATGAGATTTTAGAAATTCCAAAACCACATTGAGATCCCACGGTGCCACTGGAGGCACCACAGGAGGCTGTATATGCAGCACTCCCTTAACAAAAGTCTGGACTTCAGGAACTGAAGCCAATTCTTTTTGAAAGAAAATCGACAGGGCCGAAATTTGAACCTTAATAGATCCCAATTTGAGACCCATAGACAATCCTGATTGCAGGAAATGTAGGAATCGACCCAGTTGAAATTCCTCCGTCGGAGCACTCCGATCCTCGCACCACGCAACATATCTTCGCCAAATGCGGTGATAGTGTTGCACGGTTACTTCCTTCCTTGCTTTAATCAAAGTAGGAATGACTTCTTCCGGCATGCCTTTTTCCTTTAGGATCCGGCGTTCAACCGCCATGCCGTCAAACGCAGCCGCGGTAAGTCTTGAAACAGACAGGGACCCTGCTGAAGCAAGTCCCTCCTTAGAGGTAGAGGCCACGGATCTTCCGTGATCATCTCTTGAAGTTCCGGGTACCAAGTCCTTCTTGGCCAATCCGGAACCACTAGTATCGTTCTTACGCCTCTTTGCCGTATAATTCTCAATACTTTTGGTATGAGAGGCAGAGGAGGAAACACATACACCGACTGGTACACCCAAGGCGTTACCAGCGCGTCCACAGCTATTGCCTGCGGATCTCTTGACCTGGCGCAATACCTGTCCAGTTTTTTGTTGAGGCGAGACGCCATCATGTCCACCATTGGTCTTTCCCAACGGGTTACCAGCATGTGGAAGACTTCCGGATGAAGTCCCCACTCTCCCGGGTGAAGGTCGTGTCTGCTGAGGAAGTCTGCTTCCCAGTTGTCCACTCCCGGGATGAACACTGCTGACAGTGCTATCACATGATTCTCTGCCCAGCGAAGAATCCTTGCAGCTTCTGCCATTGCACTCCTGCTTCTTGTGCCGCCCTGTCTGTTTACATGGGCGACTGCCGTGATGTTGTCCGACTGGATCAACACCGGTTTTCCTTGAAGCAGAGGTTCTGCCTGGCTTAGAGCATTGTAGATTGCTCTTAGTTCCAGAATGTTTATGTGAAGAGACGTTTCCAGGCTCGTCCACACTCCCTGGAAGTTTCTTCCTTGTGTGACTGCTCCCCAGCCTCTCAGGCTGGCGTCCGTGGTCACCAGGATCCAATCCTGTATGCCGAATCTGCGGCCCTCCAATAGATGAGCACTCTGCAACCACCACAGAAGAGATACCCTTGTCCTTGGAGACAGGGTTATCCGCTGGTGCATCTGAAGATGCGACCCTGACCATTTGTCCAACAGATCCCTCTGGAAAATTCGTGCATGGAATCTGCCGAATGGAATTGCTTCGTAAGAAGCCACCATTTTTCCCAGGACTCTTGTGCACTGATGTACAGACACCTTTCCTGGTTTTAGGAGGTTCCTGACAAGCTCGGATAACTCCTTGGCTTTTTCCTCCGGGAGAAAAACCTTTTTCTGAACCGTGTCCAGAATCATCCCTAGGAACAGCAGACGAGTTGTCGGCATTAACTGGGATTTTGGAATATTCAGAATCCAGCCGTGCTGTTTTAGCACTTCTTGAGACAGTGCTAATCCCCTCTCTAGCTGTTCTCTGGACCTTGCCCTTATTAGGAGATCGTCCAAGTATGGGATAATTAATACGCCTTTTCTTCGAAGAAGAATCATCATCTCGGCCATTACCTTTGTAAAGACCCGAGGTGCCGTGGACAATCCGAACGGCAGCGTCTGAAACTGATAGTGACAGTTTTGTACAACGAACCTGAGGTACCCCTGGTGTGAGGGGTAAATTGGAACGTGGAGGTACGCATCCTTGATGTCCAAGGACACCATAAAGTCCCCTTCTTCCAGGTTCGCTATCACTGCTCTGAGTGACTCCATTTTGAACTTGAACTTCTTTATGTACAGGTTCAAGGACTTCAGATTTAGAATAGGTCTTACCGAGCCGTCCGGCTTCGGTACCACAAATAGAGTGGAATAATACCCCTTTCCCTGTTGTAGAAGAGGTACCTTGACTATCACCTGCTGAGAGTACAGCTTGTGAATGGCTTCCAAAACCGTCTCCCTTTCTGAGGGGGACGTTGGTAAAGCAGACTTCAGGAAACGGCGAGGCGGATCTGTCTCTAGTTCCAACCTGTACCCCTGAGATATTATCTGCAGGATCCAGGGATCTACCTGCGAGTGAGCCCACTGCGCGCTGAAATTCTTGAGACGACCGCCCACCGCCCCCGAGTCCGCTTGAGAAGCCCCAGCGTCATGCTGAGGCTTTTGTAGAAGCGGGGGAGGGCTTCTGTTCCTGGGAAGGAGCTGCCTGTTGGTGTCTCTTCCCCCTTCCTCTGCCTCGTGGCAGATATGAATATCCCTTTGCTCTCTTGTTTTTAAAGGAACGAAAGGGCTGCGGTTGAAAAGTCGGTGTCCTTTTCTGTTGGGGAGTAGCTTGAGGTAAAAAGGTGGATTTCCCGGCTGTAGCCGTGGCCACCAAATCTGATAGACCGACTCCAAATAACTCCTCCCCTTTATACGGCAAAACTTCCATATGCCGTTTTGAGTCCGCATCGCCTGACCACTGTCGCGTCCATAAACTTCTTCTGGCCGAAATGGACATAGCACTTACCCGTGATGCCAGTGTGCAGATATCCCTTGCATCACGCATATAAAGAAATGCATCCTTTATTTGCTCTAAAGACAGTAAAACATTGTCCCTATCCAGGGTATCAATATTTTCAATCAGGGACTCTGACCAAGCTACTCCAGCACTGCACATCCAGGCTGTCGCTATAGCTGGTCGTAGTATAACACCTGTATGTGTGTATATACTTTTTTGGATATTTTCCATCCTCCTATCTGCTGGATCTTTAAGTGCGGCCGTCTCAGGAGAGGGTAACGCCACTTGTTTAGATAAGCGTGTGAGCGCCTTGTCCACCCTAGGAGGTGTTTCCCAGCGCGCCCTAATCTCTGACGGGAAAGGGTATAAAGCTAATAACTTCTTTGAAATTAGCATCTTTTTATCGGGGGCAACCCACGCTTCATCACATACATCATTTAGTTCTTCTGATTCAGGAAAAACTATAGGTAGTTTTTTCACACCCCACATAATACCCTGTTTAGTGGTACCTGTAGTATCAGCTAAATGTAACGCCTCCTTCATTGCCAAAATCATATAACGTGTGGCCCTACTGGAAAATACGGTTGATTCGTCACCGTCGCCACTGGAATCAGTGCCTGTGTCTGGGTCTGTGTCGACCGACTGAGGCAAAGGGCGTTTTACAGCCCCTGACGGTGTTTGAGGCGCCTGGACAGGCACTAACTGATTGTCCGGCCGTCTCATGTCGTCAAACGACTGCTTTAGCGTGTTGACACTATCCCGTAATTCCATAAATAAAGGCATCCATTCTGGTGTCGACCCCCTAGGAGGTGACATCCCCATATTTGGCAATTGCTCCGCCTCCACACCAATATCGTCCTCATACATGTCGACACACACGTACCGACACACAGCAGACACACAGGGAATGCTCTTAACGAAGACAGGACCCCACTAGCCCTTTGGGGAGACAGAGGGAGAGTTTGCCAGCACACACCAAAAGCGCTATATATGACAGGGATAGCCTTATAATAAGTGCTCCCTGTATAGCTGCTTTTATAATATAATTTTTGCCACTATTTTGCCCCCCCTCTCTTGTTTTACCCTGTTTCTGTAGTGCAGTGCAGGGGAGAGACCTGGGAGCCGTCCTGACCAGCGGAGCTGTGTAAGGAAAATGGCGCTGTGTGCTGAGGAGATAGGCCCCGCCCCTTTTCCGGCGGGCTCGTCTCCCGCTCTTTAGTGTATTCTGGCAGGGGTTAAATATCTCCATATAGCCCCCGGAGGCTATATGTGAGGTATTTTTTAGCCAAATAGGTTTTCATTTGCCTCCCAGGGCGCTCCCCTCCCAGCGCCCTGCACCCTCAGTGACTGCCGTGTGAAGTGTGCTGAGAGGAAAATGGCGCACAGCTGCAGTGCTGTGCGCTACCTTTAGAAGACTGAGGAGTCTTCTGCCGCCGATTCTGGACCTCTTCATGTTTCAGCATCTGCAAGGGGGCCGGCGGCGAGGCTCCGGTGACCATCCAGGCTGTACCTGTGATCGTCCCTCTGGAGCTGATGTCCAGTAGCCAAGAAGCCAATCCATCCTGCACGCAGGTGAGTTCACTTCTTCTCCCCTAAGTCCCTCGTTGCAGTGATCCTGTTGCCAGCAGGACTCACTGTAAAATAAAAAACCTAAGCTAAACTTTCTCTAAGCAGCTCTTTAGGAGAGCCACCTAGATTGCACCCTTCTCGGCCGGGCACAAAAATCTAACTGAGGCTTGGAGGAGGGTCATAGGGGGAGGAGCCAGTGCACACCACCTGATCGGAAAGCTTTACTTTTTGTGCCCTGTCTCCTGCGGAGCCGCTATTCCCCATGGTCCTTTCAGGAACCCCAGCATCCACTAGGACGATAGAGAAAACTTTGTTTTGGGAATTGAACCCCGTAACAAACGCCCATTCATATTTGTCACTTTTTGATCTTTTTCCAACATTAGTTTCTAATAAATCTTTCCTGTCTACTTTTTCTACCTCTGTTAGGGCCTGTTCTATCTTTTCAGTCTTATAACCAATTCTTATGAATTGTGTTTTTAATTGGTCTGCCTGGTCTTTAAAAACATTATCTTTTGTACAATTCCTTTTTAAGCGTTTCAACTGGCCCACAGGGATCGAGTTTAGCCAGTTAATATGGTGACAGCTATCATAGCCTATATAGGTTCCTGAATCAGTTGGTTTTGTAAAAGTTTTAGTGCATATTTCCTGATTCTCTATTAAAACCGTGATGTCTAAAAAGTCAACCGTCATTCTATCAATCTTAAAAGTGAGTTCTATATTGAGGGAATTAGTATTTAAATAGGAACAAAAATCGTCCAGAGCTTCTTTCTCTCCCTTCCAAATGAAAAAAATACTATCGATGTAGCGACGCCAGGACACCAGACTCGCTCCAAACGGGTTATTATTCCAAACAAATTCAGTCTCCCATTCTCCCATGAAAATGTTGGCGTAGCTTGGAGCGAATCTGGTGCCCATGGCTGTGCCAATCTTTTGAACGTAAAATTCCCCATTGAAAATGAAATAATTGTTATTCAATATGAACTTAATCCCATCCACAATAAAATTCTGTACTTGTTTTTCTAAAGTGCTGTTGTGCAAAAACTTTGTAACCGCTTTGACACCTGCATCATGGTTTATAATTGAATATAGCTATTTCACATCTGCCGTAACCATATACATATCTTCCTCCCACTTCACTGTTGATAAAAATAAAAAATAAAAACTCGTATCCTTCAAATGAGAGCGGTTATGTACTACTAGCGGTTGGAGGAAGTAATCTATATATTCCGATAGATTAACCGTCACCGACTCCATCCCTGATATGATCGGTCTACCAGGGGGATTCATGACGTTTTTATGCACTTTAGGCAATAAATAAAGTGCTGGTGTGGTGGGGTTCTGGTTGAGAAGGAATTTGACTTCCTTCTCTTCCAGAATTCCCAATTCCCTATACCTATCAATGAGGGTTTGTAGATCAGAAATAATCCTACCTGTTGGATCTGATCGTAGTTTCTGGTAGGTCTCTTTATCCCCTACATGTTCCTCTACCTGTCTCAGATACCAAAAACCAGAGACATACCATGTGTAGTACAGTTAATTTAATACACATAAAAATTCCAAACAAAAAAGTTTGAATATAGATTTTATATCCCCCAATTCTGGTGTGAACAGTATTTCATGGTTCACACAACTGCTCCATTTCTGGTATTATAAGATTTGCGGGGATAAAACTGGTGAGGTGCAATTCCCGTCAAAAGGATAGTGCCTCTCTTTTAGCAAAATGTGAAATGAAGTTTATTTATAATTTTGATACTCTGCACCCGAAAGGTATTAGCAAAGACTTTGAATTGAAATTGTTTTTATAAATTAGTTTGTGAAGTATATTATATGATCCATACTTTTTTTTTTACTTTCTATATATATTTGCGATTTTATATATTTCCTACATGGTTTAGCTGCTATATATTTTAGGATATTGTGAACATTACATTTGTCTTTTAGGTTATTTAAGGGTTTGGATACGTAATCCTTATGATATGCTGGAGGAAATGATTTATTACTATAACAATGAAATTTTATGGTAATAATAAGAAGGAAGGTTCAAGCCGAGACGGACGTGACGCAATGGATTCCACACTTGCGGGGAAGAACCATCTGAGGCGACGCATTCGAGGTTACCGCGGCAACGGGGTTACTATGGGGATGACGCCGGCATATCTGGGACAGCGTCCTCTGAACGACTCGGCTGGGTTGCCAGGGTTACGGCGCGGATAGGAGGATATCACCGGCGGCCCCAGAGTGATGAGTTCCGGTATGACGCGGGTTGCCAAGGAAACGATGCCAGCCGCGGATGGCGGATCCCGCAAATCTGGATAAAGGGGGCGGCGTTTCCGTCTGGTGTTTGATCTTCAGCCTTGTTAATATATGATTGACAGGATAATGTACCAATAGTCAGTCATTGAAAGAATAAAGATGTTTCTATTGGTTTATGGATATCCTTTGGACAAAGGAAGGGGTTGGACTTGGTGGGATTTAAAAGCTAGGACCGTCACTAAGACTGTCACACTGCCTTGAGAAAGACCCAGAGCATTTGGGTCGAAACGCGTTGGTCTACACCTGGACCCCCAAATCACGGTTGAGAATTTGGACTGCAGTGCTTGATGCCCGAGGATAGTCCCAGACCGTCAACCCGGGAAGACTCTCCGGTGACTATTTGATAAGACGCTAGTTTGAGAGCTGTTTTACACCAGTTCTCCACGAACTCTGGTAATTGCACTGTTTGAACTGTTCACACCAGAATTGGGGGATATAAAATCTGTATTCAAACTTTTTTGTTTGGAATTTTTATGTGTATTAAATTAACTGTACTACAGATGGTATGTCTCTGGTTTTTTCTCCTTTATGGTGAGAATCTTCATCTGACAAACAATAAGGACAATGAACCTGTGAAGAGGCCTCAACCAAATTGAAAGGAATGTATTGATGTACCCTCATTTTCTCTCACTTCAATTTAGGCGCCCATTCACCTCACTTATTCCTTCTTTTGTTTGTATTACATTACCTAACTGTATAAGGTTTAAAAGTGTATTGATAAGTTGTGTACGCGCTGCGGGTACTTTGTACCGTCAGCGCTGCATAAGGTTTAAGGTGTAACATCATTGCAGTGCTTTGTTGCATAAGGTTTAGAGTGTAATAATATCATTGCATTACATTACTAATAAGGTTTAAAGTATATCAAGAGTGTGTGCGCGCTGTGTGTACTTTGTACCCCCAGCGCGGCGTTTGTACGCTAAGTCCGTACACGGTACGGGACTCTGTACGCAAATAGCGTACAAAGTACGTAGCGTGTGTATTAAGTCTAGCGGCCGCAGCGGCTCCATGGTAAAAGTGTGTTTAAAGGTATAGCTTTATGGTTTAAGATAATATCGACATTATCAATTGGGGGCATCGTCCTGTTTTTCCTCATACCTGCAGCCTAGCAGGTTAAAGCAGACTTTATCTATCAGCAAAGGGCGGAAGGGTATCCTACGTGAACCTTTTCCTGGCCGTAGAATACACTGGAAACCCTAAGCTATTGCTGATTAGATGACGTCTGCTCTGCATGGTTTGTAGGGATGCTGGTGGGACCCGTAAAGTAAATACGCAAAGCTATTCATTTTTTTTAAAGGTCTGTGAATTTCTGTTTGGCGCCAAATGCGCACACAACACAAGCATACACCTGTACTTTGCATTTGTATACCTGCTCATATTGTTGCCATAAATACTGATTACTAGATTCATTTAGACCTGTACGGAGAAATTTGTTGCTATTTAGTTAAAAATATAGAATAAATATTAAGGAAGTAAACGTAAAACACAAACACAGTCTGGCCTAGTTAAACAGGTTTATACAGAAAGAAACTGTGTTGTGTTAAGTAAACGATTATAGGTAATATCGCTTACATTTAAAGAAGTGTAGGATTTGTACTATTGCGGACGTACGGTTTTTGTACACGTGTCTCGGACAAAGTACGGGACTGCGTACGCAACGTAAGGACATACGCATGGTCGCGTGTTTACGCAACGTGCGTAAGGGTACAACCGCTAAGTACAAATTACACAATAGCATTGTTTAGTTTAGGGGTGGAACAGTAGCTACGCTACAATAGCACAAATTGCTCGGTTTCCAAATTTAGTTTAAATAAAACCTTTTCTACTGTATTACCTCTGGGGAAAGCTATAAGTTAACAGGAAAGGATATTTTTCTGATCAGAAAACTATAGAGTGTTAGTGTGGGCTGAAAAAGGTGTGAATGTATTGAACCCCGCTTGGTGAACTCGGTGAACTCAGTGAACTTGGTGAGCACGGTCTAGGTGAATACGTGCAACGGAGTGTGATAAAGCTTTTTAAAGGTGTTGTTTTCTTGGTATTACACTCCGGCTGTTTTGGAGCACAGTGTGAAGACTCCAGTGTTCCTACAACTTATAGATAGCAAGTGTCTATAAGCGGTACGATTGGACCGCACGGTTGTGTCAGCAATACGTGGCGCAACGTGATACGAAGTTTTGCATATTTGTGCGTAAATCTCGTCATCATACGCGTTGTGTAAAGCACATGCAAGCGTGATTTGTGTAAAAATTGTCTTTTAGGCAGATATTCACTGGGTACGGTAAGTTACTCCTAAAGGCCCAGGGGATATAGGCCGAAGTAGGGCCTGCAATGGCTACACGTGTCTGCTAAATAGGGCGGATCCGTGGTACTCGGAGCAGAAGAAGTTAGTGGAAGAACTTTGAGGACTTCCACCGTTAGACTACTGTGTTTGGAGCATTTTAGGAAATTTTCCCGTGTTAAAAGGGTCCACAATGGGAGCCAAGTGCACAACACAGGGACGTTCCTCAGTCAGGGTTCAGACAGCAGAATTGAGACCCAGGGGGTCAGCTCGGTTGGTAATGTGGGGGAAGTATGGTCCCCACACTGAGACCTTTTGTGATGAATGGACACGAATGACTGTGGGGGATAAAGCATCATTTCCTGGGATAGGTAGTTTTGAACCAGAGGTATTGCAGAATTTAAGGAGTAGGATATCTCTAATAAAATCCAGAAAACAAAGGATTAGACATACAGATTGTTTAAACTTATGGCAGCAAGAGGGCGATATGCAAGGGAAATTAACATATGCAGCAGGTTCCAAACCTAGCGGGAAAGAGAACACAAACACACCATTGTCGACACAGGTCGAAGGGGAACAGAAGGCTACAGTCAATGATACATCCGTAAATGATAGTAATATGAAAGAGCAATGTATTAACCCTAACTTTTGCAAAATGTATCCTGTTTTGAAGTCTCTCCAAGGTTTTAGGTCACAGGGAGATGAAGGATTCAGCCAAATCACAGCTCTCCTCCAAACAGTCATCTTGCAGGAAACTCAGGTGGGGCCTGTCCAACCAGGGAGTGCAGTAACAGTATTCCCCAATGAAAGAACTGGTGAGGTCACAGCCACCGGTAAGTATGAGACAGTTCATTGCACAGAAACAACAACACCTCACAGTAAACAGATTAGGAACGGAATGGTAAGATTACACCCTGTCTTGGAAATAGTAACTCCCAATGGGGGAACCGATAGTCAGGACGTAGTCCTCACCAGGAATAATGCAATGTATTGCCCACGGCCCAGAGATGAGCTGCGATCAATCATTTCAGAATTACCCGACCCTCGGAAGCATTTAGACAGATGTCAGAAATTTATCAGAGATCTGGGTAATGTGTATGAACCGACAAACCAACATTGGCGGACATTTTTGAAAGCACGCCTACCCCCTAATATTGACACCCAAAAATTTACCACTGATTGTAGACTAGAGTCGGATAGTCCTATGACTGACAGAAACAATCAGGAAAATATAGAACGAATTAATAGGCAACTAGAGTTGTGTTTCCCCACTGAGTGGAGAAGAATTTTCTCCATAAAACAGAGGGAAAATGAAATGACATCTGAATATTTCCACCGAGCACTGCTGGAAATGGATAGATACATGGGGGTATCAGATGCAGGGAACGATGAAAATTACAGAGAAGTGGCTGTGTCTGTGCTAATGGACGGACTCGATCAGACAGTGAGGGACAGAGTACAAACCTCTTTGCCTGGTTGGAGAGGGGTCACAGTAGCTTGCCTTAGAGAGTGCGCAATTGAACACCATAGGAATATTGCTAGGCGTAGAAAACTGCAAGAGGAGAGGCTGAGGATTGAAAGTATGCAGGCTCTTACACCAAAGTCTCATCAGCCCAAACCCCAAAACCCTAGTAGTAACAAAAGACCGAGAATATGTTACATTTGTAAAAAATAAAGGACATTTTGCTAGAGATTGTAAGAGTAATACAACACATAGCCAATGTAGACCCCTAGACAGAATAAACAAGCCACGTTATTAAACACATAGACGGGATCAAGGGACATATATTAAGGAATCACGAGGCATATATAAAACACAGATTCGGTTAATGGGAAGAACAGAATAAATGCAACTTTACCCTTTTGACAGAACTTACTGGGATTAGGAGGAGGCCTCTAAACTTCGGCTTCTCTCTCTAGCAGAAGTGACCTCTAAGTAATTTAACAGGAGTTTTGTTAGAGATGGTATACATATAGGGGTATATGCAATTGCGGTCGAATTCCCGAAATTGTCGAATTTCTGGAATTTTTCGCCCAAAAAAAAAAATCGTCAATGCAATTCAGTGCTTTCCGTCCAAAAAACGGACTTTCAAAATTCGACTTTTTGAAATTCGACTTTTGTCAAATTCGACTTTTCTGCAATGATACAAGTGCTGCAATTCGACCAAAGTGTATTCAATTGAAGTTTGGAAATTCGACAACAGTGCTTTTAGACAGTAAATTCGCCATTTCAATCCGCCACACTTTGGTGGGTGAAACCAATAAAAAAAATTTAAAACATGTTTTTTTGTGTTTTTTTTCATTGATAATAGCATATCTATTTATATTAGAAGGGATTAGGTACTTGGTTTGTCTTTTTTGGAGGCACAAGTATTATTTATATATTTTTTAAAATAATATATATATTTTTTTTATTTTATTTTTAGATGGAATGGTAAAATTCAGAAAAAAAATGGCTTGGGGTCCCCCCTCCAAAGCATAACCAGCCTCGGGCTCTTCGAGCTGGTCCTGGTTCTAAAAATGCGGGGGGGGGGGGAAATTGACAGGGGATCCCCCGTATTTTTAAAACCAGCACCGGGCTCTGCGCCTGGTGCTGGTGCAAAAAATACGGGGGACAAAAAGAGTAGGGGTCCCCCGTATTTTATACACCAGCATCGGGCTCCACTAGTTGGACAGATAATGCCACAGCCAGGGGTCACTTTTATACAGTGCCTTGCGGCCGTGGCATTAAATATCCAACTAGTCACCCATGGCCGGGGTACCCTGGGGGAGTGGGGACCCCTTCAATCAAGGGGTCCTCCCACAGCCACCCAAGGGCCAGGGGTGAAGCCCGAGGCTGTCCCCCCATCCAAGGGCTGCGGATGGGGGGCTGATAGCCTTGTCAAAATTGAAAGAATATTGTTTTTTCCAGTAGTACTACAAGTCCCAGCAAGCCTCCCCCGCAAGCTGGTACTTGGAGAACCACAAGTACCAGCATGCGGGAGAAAAACGGGCCCGCTGGTACCTGTAGTACTACTGGGGAAAAAATACCCAAATAAAAACAGGAGACACACACCGTGACAAGTACAACTTTATTACACACTGCCGACACACACATACTTACCTATGTTGAAACGAAGCAGTCGGTCCTCTTCTCCAAGTAGAATCCACGGGTACCTGAAAATAAAAGATAATTATACTCACCTCAATCCAGTGTCCAGATATAAATCCTCGTACTTGGCAAAACAAATAAACGAACACCCGTACCATGCCGGACTGAAAGGGGTCCCATGTTGACACATGAGACCCCTTTCCACGAATGCAGACACCCCCGTGACAGCTGTCACAGAAGTGTCTCTTCAGCCAATCAGCGAGTGCAACGTCCTTGCACTCTGTTGATTGGCTCTGTGTGCGTCTGACCTCAGACAGCGCATCGCAAAGCCTCTCCATTATATTCAATGGTGGGAACTTTGCGTCAGCGGTGAGGTCACCCGCGGTCAGCGGCTGACCGCGGGTTAACCCCACCGCTACCCGCAAAGTTCCCACCATTGAAAGTAATGGAGAGGCTTTGCGATGCGCTGTCTGAGGTCACACGCGCACAGCCAATCAGGTGAGCGCCACGGAAGTAGCGCTTCCTGATTGGCTGAAGGGACCTCAGTGACAGGAGTCACGTGGTGTCCCGGCATTCGGGGAAAGGGGTCTGATGTGTAAACATGGGACCCCTTTCAGTCCGGCATGGTACGGGTGTTCGTTTTCTTTTTTTAACAAGTACGTGGATTATCTCCCGGACACTGGATTGAGGTGAGTCTAATTTTTTTCACAGGTACCTCGGATCGTCGGAGGCTGTGGCAGTCGGCGTGTCAACATAGGTAAGTATGTATGTGTGTCGGCAGTGTGTAATAAAGTTGTACTTGTCACGGTGTGTGTCTCCTGTTTTTATTTGGGAATTTTTTTTCCAGTAGTACTACAGGTACCAGCGGGCCCGTTTTTCTCCCGCATGCTGGTACTTGTGGTTCTCCAAGTACCAGCTTGCGGGGGAGGCTTGCTGGGACTTGTAGTACTATTGGAAAAAACAATATTCTGACGTTTTACTCAAGGCTATCAGCCTCCCATCCGCAGCCCTTGGATGGGGGGGACAGCCTCGGGCTTCACCCCTGGCCCTTGGGTGGCTGGGGGGGGGACCCCTTGATTGAAGGGGTCCCCACTCCCCCAGGGTACCCAGGCCAGGGGTGACTAGTTGGATATTTAATGCCACGGCCGCAAGGCACTGTATAAAAGTGACCCCCGGCTGTGGCATTATCTGTCCAGCTAGTGGAGCCCGATGCTGGTGTAAAAAATACGGGGGACCCCTACTCTTTTTGTCCCCCGTATTTTTTGCACCAGCACCAGGCGCAGAGCCCGGTGCTGATTTTAAAAATACGGGGGATCCCCTGTCAATTTTTCCCCCGCATTTTTAGAACCAGGACCAGCTCGAAGAGCCCGAGGCTGGTTATGCTTTGGAGGGGGGACCCCACGCCATTTTTTTCCGGGTTTTTCCCCGTTTTTTTAAATCGCGGCAAAATCCGGCAAATCGGCCGTTTTTCGCCCGCGGGACTGTCGAATCCGTTTTTCATTGAATATGGTGAATTCCGGAAGCCACCTGCCGGAATTCACCTGTCGAATTGTGTCGAATTAAAAAACGGCGATAATTTGCCACGATTCGCCGCTAATTGCATATACCCCATAGAGTGCTCCCACCCAGGAAGCACAAAATATGTTAAATACCCACGGAGACTAATATTGTTTTCCACTGTTTTAGATGCATGTCCATCACAGGTAGAGGAAATTATCTCAAGGATACCAGGTTCCCTATGAACTTAGAATGGACAAGACACTGGATTGATGGCTGGGATAGTCCCAGTAGAGATATAACACACACAAAAAAAATTTTTTTTAAGGGGAACAGACCGATTAGGGAATCATTCCCCGTAGTGCCCAATCCAGATGTCAAACTTTGTAAAATCTTCTTTGCCTTTACAAACTTACCTGTTACTAAACTCTGTGATTTGTCTTCAAAGTTTCCTCTTCATCCTCTTACGTTCACGGACAGGATTACAGTTCAAACGTCACATGCCTACTCGGTCTGTCAGAGCTCTGCCTAAATCCAGTATATCTCACTAGCATAGGGACACCAGTATCAGTGTGCCTGGTCATGCACAAAGGGTGGAGTATGGGAATACGGGTGAAGATAGACTGTGCATAGATACCGATATACATGATGGTGTGACAGCCTGATGGTGAACGCAAATCTGACAAATTTTTCTTTTTATTATTCCCCCCCCCTCTCTTTTCACTTTCCAAAGATGGTTTACTTCATACAACAGTTAAACACATTGAAATACAAGATTTATGTTCTCTACAGAAAGGTCGCTGACCCGGAGAGAACATCGTATCACTGGAGTGTCTGTTCCAGGAAGGTTGAGAGGCAGGACTGTTGTCACGGCACCTGAGCGCGGAGAACAACAAGACCAAGAGGCGGTTGTCGCACCAGTTTTCTTTTTTTTATTATTTTCTCCATCTCCCACTACTCTCCTTCTCTCCTTCCCTTTTCCTCCCCCCTTCTTGTTTCCTTTCTCTTCCCTTAACAAGATGGACTTACCCCAAGAGACTGCGTTCCGGGTTTTCCTGTTAACCCTGTTGTTGACCAGAACAGTCTGTTTCGGTGAGAGTCCCCGAGAGGTCGAGAAAGGATCTGGAATGGGTTCTGATGACGAGGACGGATTTGTAGAATTCCAAGAGCAACACATCACTCGAGCAAAGGCGAGTATCAGAAAACGATCTGGTAGACAGGGAGCTCAGAGGCACTGTGAAGGGTTATTGGCTGAGGAAATTGCATTTGTAAGAATTGTGAGAACATAGTTGAGGATGGGTGCATCCAGAGATGTCAGTCCAGCCTTAATATCAACATGGACCGTCATCCATTGAGTGATTACCACTCACTAGTGGGTAAGGTCTTAAACCAAACAGAATGCTGGGTGTGCTCACAAGTACCTCAAGGTCAGAGCAAGTCAGGATTAGTACCGTACCCTTTAGCAATAGATGAGGTACTCGAATTACGGGGTGGGAAACCGGTGGACAAGAAATTTAATATTTCTAGGCCCCCTAGTTTGAAGCTCCACCAGTATCATGTAGATAGATCCTTACTATGTTTCAACATTTCCAATTTCCGAAAACCAGGAAATTGGGAGGTGACATCGAATAACCAGACGATGGCCTTTTCACACAGAGCTGATAGGATACCCATAGACTCTGAACTTGTACGCCAAATAGCCAACAGTGGAAGGTATTTTCTGTATAGGTATACTCGAGGAAGCAAGACCATGTGGGTTGGAGAAGTATCACCAGGGTACTGTGCTCATATCATACAGCCTGATACTTGTACTGAGCAGATGGGAGAACTAGGGATTGGGTTTTTCACTTGGAAAGTTTGTAATATGGTAATGTCATATTCTGTCCCATATGTTCTCCCTGATGATGCCTATTTCATATGTGGGAGGAAGGCATATAAGTGGCTTGCCCCAAACTCAGAGGGATTGTGTTATGTTGGAAGAGTGTTGCCAGAGGTCATGACCATAACCCATGATAAGATGAAAGATGTTCACCGCAGTGCTCAGGCTCCTTATACTCATACTCACTATGAACACATCGTTAAGAGACACCTCATAGATAGGACAGAGCACGTAGCCTCTGATTTGATCCACGAATCCACCGGGATTCAATTCCTACTTGCGTTAGACATCACCCGTACTGCCAGAGGAATTATAGGTATATCCATGCGCTAGCGAACTCGATAGATAATATCACTGAGATGTATGATGACACCTTCAGGTATACGGGTAGGGGGTTGCAAGCTTACAAGACAGAACTGATCCAGCATAGGATGGTCCTTAATTATATCACAGCTGTGACGGGTGGGTACTGTGTCACTATGGCAACTCAATATGGTGTGAAGTGCTGCACGTATATTACAAACAGCACTGATGACCCAACCAAGATCATCGATCAAAAGATGGACGATATCTTGCAGTTGAAGTGGGAGTTCCGAAGGAGACACAACCTTACCCTGACGGCTGTGAGTAATGAACTGACCGGCTGGGTCTCATGGTTGAACCCACGAAATTGGTTCTCAGGATTAGGAGTGGGCTCAAAATGTTATTATGAGTGTGGGAAAGTTTCTCCTTTGTATCCTGGGAGTCGTCATAATTATTGGCTTGATATTTAGGTGTGTTCGAATTCTAATGCGGCGCAAGCACGGCACAAATTTGATGAGTTTATGGAGCGGGGGCATTGTTACAGCAGCAGATTTAATTTACGACCCATCCATAGAGACAATGTTATGATAAGGATTGCAAATGAATTCCATGGCCCGTTTCTTTCACCCGTTTTTCCTTTGTCTCCCCCTTTGCCCAGATACACCGATCCGGAAAAGACATCGACTACACCCAAGAATGATTACGAAAATGTAATGTGAATGTATTTTAGATATGTGTCTTATCTTTATCTCTACAACCATCAGTTAGTGACACACATAGTCGACAGGTGATATCCACATATATTAGCACTCACATATGTTCCTCCTCCATGTATCATCAACTAAATGTGCACCCCATTTGTTGGAACAAGAAGCCGAAAAGAGCTCGGTAGTGTTTGTTGGCCCACTTACAGACCTATAATACGGGATAAGAAGGATTTAATGTATACTTCGCAATACCTCGAAGCTTATCTAGAACATATACGGCACGATGATACATGCCCCTCAGACATGGATTCATACATACATGCTTTTACTATCCCACTAGGTCATACATTTCCCGCCTACACCTCTCCTCCTACCATCCAACCATCTGTAGATATTGTATTGTATATTTTTCTGTTTAGTGTTTAGATAGTGGCAGTTATTGTTGACTGTCAAAGTCGAAAAATATTCCAACACACACATCAAGTACTAACCACACACACATGCCCGCTGCGCGTGCACTTGTTCCGCCGTGCGTGCACATATCCGCAATTTGCGTATGGTCGCTCCCGCATTCCTGCGCGTGGTATGGGTATTTACGACGGAGTTTGTGAGCGCATAAAGGGTTATCAAAACATTACATATTTAATCCAAATAGTGCACATTGTACACATAGCTCCCCTGCACCACATCAGCAAGTATCAACAGTTTAAATGATTCCAGGACTAAGGGATTCGCCTTTGCATGATAGGAAGGGACAGACTAAGGTTATAAGGTGATGTCTAGTATCCAGCTGTAGGGTATTTTAAGGGCAACATTCCGGTGTTGGTTAGAGGAAGATTGCATGTTCCTGCATATAGTTATGTGCAGAAGTAGAATATAGATATAAACTGTATATTATGTATGCGGCGGGAATCCAGAGGAGACCACCCACAAGAGCAGTTGAGAAAGACATCGCCCACCTATTCAAATCAACCTATGACCTCTCCTGTAATGTAAAGATGCATCTCTGTGTCCAATGGACAAAGGGATCACAGTATCCATTGTATTGCTTTTTGAAGTAGTGTATAAAAAGCCTGTTGCTGCCTGGCCGGTCAGAAGACTCTTAACGCTATCTACCTGATTAGCGGAGGACTGGACCAGGAAGCGCCTGCGAATATTCTCACGTATGTACATTGACTGTAGCCATTTACTCTGTTGTATTGTAGTGTATAAATTGTATTGTTATCCCCTTCCAGATATATACGCTGAGGTGTCGGAGCCCAGTGTTTAACTACAAATCGGTGTTGTGTCCTCTTTTCCCTGCTAGGGTTTAAAGCGTATTACATTACCTAACTGTATAAGGTTTAAAAGTGTATTGATAAGTTGTGTACGCGCTGCGGGTACTTTGTACCGTCAGCGCTGCATAAGGTTTAAGGTGTAACATCATTGCAGTGCTTTGTTGCATAAGGTTTAGAGTGTAATAATATCATTGCATTACATTACTAATAAGGTTTAAAGTATATCAAGAGTGTGTGCGCGCTGTGTGTACTTTGTACCCCCAGCGCGGCGTTTGTACGCTAAGTCCGTACACGGTACGGGACTCTGTAGGCAAATAGCGTACAAAGTACGTAGCGTGTGTATTAAGTCTAGCGGCCGCAGCGGCTCCATGGTAAAAGTGTGTTTAAAGGTATAGCTTTATGGTTTAAGATAATATCGACATTATCAGAAGACAAAGATACCTTTAATGTGACTGCAACATATAAGATCGTCTGTGAGTACTGGCAGTAGCGGATCTTGCCACGGGCAAGCAGGACTTTTTCCTGGGGCGCCGCCTTCCGGAGGGCGCCGGCGCCGTCCGGAGGGCGCCGCACCATGGCAAGATCCGCCACTGTGCCCCCCGCTGCCGCTGTGTCCCCCGCTGGTCCCCCCGCAGTGAAGGGAACTAGACGCTATCCGTCTAGTTTCCCTTCGTGCAGAGGACCTTTGCTGTGCGGTGCGCGATGACGTCATCGCGCACCGCACAGCATTGTGGGACTGGCACAGACGCTAGGGGTCATGATTGACCTCTAGTGTCTATGCTGTGCTATGGGAGAGACGTCATGACGTCTCTCCCATAGTTCCGACGAGAGGAGCGGCGGCGGCGGAGGTCTGCAACGGCCGGGACTCGGAAGCAGGGATTGTAAGTAACCTTTTTTTTTTTTTAAGCGGCGCTACTGGGGACACAAATGGCGCTACTGGGGGCACAAATGGCGCTACTGGGGGCACAAATGGGGGCACAACTCTACAGGGGGCGTAACTGACCATGCCCCTGTATGAAGCCACGCCCCTATTTTCCGCCCGGGTCGCCACAAGGGCTAGAACCGGCCCTGAGTACTAATACGATTTACTATACTCAAAAGATACCTTTATAAGAGGATACTGCACTTGATTAGTGTAGGTTAGGTATGCACCATGAAAACTACTACTTGTGCATTTTTCATATCATTTGATTTGTGATTGGATTATGGTCTTGCCCTAAAAAGATACCTTGATAAGTCTACTATCAATTCTTATTGTGTAAGCTGAGGTACGCACCTGCCTCAGAAATATATCTCATTGAGAGACACCTGTTCTAATTATCTTGAAAAGATACAGAGGGCAGGGGCAAACGCAGGATTTATTAAGGGGGGTTTCCATGGGTGTGTATGTATGTATAATTATAATATACTGTATATATGTATATATATACAGGTTGAGTATCCCTTATCCAAAATGCTTGGGACCAGAAGTATTTTGGATATGGGATTTTTCCGTATTTTGGAATAATTGCATACCATAATGAGATATCATGGTGATGGGACCTAAATATAAGCACAGAATACATTTATGTTTCATATACACCTTATACACACAGCCTGAAGGTCATTTAATACAATATTTTAATAACTTTGTGTATTAAACAAACTTTGTGTACATTGAGCCATCAAAAAACAAAAGTTTCACTATTACACTCTCACTCCAAAAAGTCTGTATTTCGGAATATTCCGTATTTCAGAATACTTGGATATGGGATACTCAACCTATATATATATATATATATATATATATATATAGTTGATACACACGGATTGGCACTCACCTAGTAATTTTACTGTGCTCCGGTGCCCTCTGAAAATTCATTACAAGCAGCCATTCCTTCCCATACAGCGGCACTCGGAGTCTGATTTAAAAGGTGCAGTAAAGTGCTTTTATTCGGTCATAATAACAATTTGCAATTTGCAATCCAACTTTTCGTTTGCTCACCTTGACAAAGGGGCGGGTTGCGCCCCGAAACGTTGGATTGCAAATTGTTATTATGACCGAATAAAAGCACTTTACTGCACCTTTTAAATCAGACTCCGAGTGCCGCTGTATGGGAAGGAATGGCTGCTTATATATATATATATATATATATATATATAAAAACAAAAATCGATCTGGCACTCTGCGCTGGATAATGTTTGTGTTCGGGTGCCTTCAGTGTGGGTACAGATGCTGACAACGAAAAAACTGCGGCACTCCCAGACTTGCTTTTTTAAAAAGTTTTTAGTGAAGCAAAATCACCTTGCATAGGTGCAACGTTTTGGTGCCCCTACAGCACCGTTTTCAAGCACAACATATAAAACAGACAAACAGTGTGTGTACTGACAACTCACACTACCTACATCTATAAATACACACACTGTATATACATACACACATATATATAACCCAGGGTTATTTATCTATTTATTATCTGATGTTACCTCCGAATCTACAATAAGGAGAAGGAGGAAATCGTAGTGATATATCTACGCTTTTTCCTCATCACTACAAACTGATTGTTCAAATTGTGCTACAAATGTAAATGTATCAACTCTGTATACTTATGAACATTGGTGTTGGGTTACTTTATATGTTGTTTTAATAAATTTTTATGTTAGTATTTGTTATCTGACGTAATTTATCTGGAGAGTACTGTAAGAGTCCGTTTTAAGGTAGGGCGTTGATATAACTCCCTTGGCGCCATTTCCTCTATTTCATTTCATATTCTCACACATTTAATTCCTCCTAACAGGGAACTTAGAGGATACAGGCAGCCATATAATTATAATTAATTTTAGTGTTTTATTCAAAATAGCGCAGTGGGAGAGTAATTCTTGTCATATATATATATATACTGTATATATATATATACATATAATAAGATTTTACTTACCGGTAAATCTATTTCTCGTAGTCCGTAGAGGATGCTGGGACTCCGTAAGGACCATGGGGAATAGACGGGCTCCGCAGGAGATAGGGCACTTTAAGAAAGCTTTGGATTCTGGGTGTGCACTAGCTCCTCCCTCTATGCCCCTCCTCCAGACCCCAGTTAGGGAAACTGTGCCCAGAGAAGATGGACAGTACGAGGAAGGATTTTGGTAAATCTAAGGGCGAGATCCATACCAGCCACACCAATTACACCGTATAACTTGTGATAAACTACCCAGTTAACAGTATGAACAACAACATAGCCTCGGTTCAACCGATAAACTATAACATAACCCTTATGTAAGCAATAACTATATACAAGTCTTGCAGAAGAAGTCCGCACTTGGGACGGGCGCCCAGCATCCTCTACGGACTACGAGAAATAGATTTACCGGTAAGTAAAATCTTATTTTCTCTAACGTCCTTGAGGATGCTGGGACTCCGTAAGGACCATGGGGATTATACCAAAGCTCCCAAACGGGCGGGAGAGTGCGGATGACTCTGCAGCACCGAATTGAGCAAACAGGAGGTCCTCCTCAGACAGGGTATCAAACTTACAGAACTTTGCAAAGGTATTTGACCCCGACCAAGTAGCAGCTCGGCACAGCTGTAGTGCCGAGACCCCTCGGGCAGCCACCCAAGAAGAGCCCACCTTCCTAGTGGAATGGGCCTAAACCGATTTAGGCAACGGCAATCCTGTCGTAGAATGCGCCAGCTGAATCGTGTTACAGATCCAGCGAGCAATAGTCTGCTTTGAAGCAGGGCCGCCAACCTTGTTGGCTGTATACAGGACAAACAGTGCTTCTGTTTTTCTGATCCTAGCCGTTCTGGCCACGTAAATTTTCAAAGCCCTGACCACATCAAGGGACTCGGAATCCTCCAAGTCACGCGTAGCCACAGGCACGACAATAGGTTAGTTCATATGAAAGGATGAGCCCACCTTTGGCAGGAATTGAGGACGGGTCCGCAATTTCACTCTATCCTTATGGACAATCAGATAGTGCTTTTAGTGATAAAAAGCCTCCAATTCCGAAACTCGCCTAGCCGAAGCCAAGGCTAACAACATGACCACCTTCCAGGTGAAATATTTCAACACCACTGACTTAAGTGGTTCAAACCAATGAGACTTAAGGAACCGTAACACCACGTTAAGGTCCCAAGGCGCCACCGGCGGTACAAAAGGAGGCTAAAAATGCAGTACTCCCTACACAAACGTTTGTACTTCAGGAAGAGAAGCAAATTCTTTTTGGAAGAAAATGGATAAGGCCGAAATTTGAATCTTTATCGATCCTAATTTCAGGTCCAAGTTCACTCCAGTTTGAAGGAAGTGAAGCAGACTGCCCAAAAGGAATTACTCCGTAGGAGCATTCCTGGCCTCACATCAGGAAACATATTTTCGCCATATTCGGTGATAATGTTTCAATGTCACTTCCTTCCTAGCCTTAATTAGGGTAGGAATGACCTCCTCCGGAATACCCATTACCGCTAAGATCCTGCGTTGAACCGCCATGCCGTTAAACGCAGCCGCGGTAAGTCTGGGAACAGACAGGGCCCCTGCTGTAGCAGGTCCTGTCTTAGAGGAAGAGGCCACGGATTCTCTGTGAGCATTTCCTGCAGATCTGGATACCAGGTCCTCCGTGTCCAATCTGGAACAATGAGAATTGGTCTCACTCCTCTTTTTCTTATTATCCTCAACACCATGGGTATGAGAGGAAGAGGAGTAAACACAGAGACCGACCGAAACACCCACGGTGTCACTAGGGCATCCACAGCTTACTGCCTGAGGGTCTCCTGACCTGGCGCAATAACTCTGCGGCTTTGTGTTGAGGCGGGACGCCATCATGTCTATCAGTGGCAGTCTCCACCGAATTGCAATCTGTGCTAAGACTTCCTGATGAAGTCCCCACTCTCCAGGACGTAGTTCGTGTCCGCTGAGGAAGTCTGCTTCCCAGTCGTCCACTCCCGGAATGAACACTGCTGACAGTGCGCTTACATGATTCTCCGCCCAGCGAAGAATTCTGGTGGCTTCCGCCATCGCCACTCTGCTCCTTGTGCCGCCTTGGCGGTTTACATGAGCTACTGCGGTGACGTTGTCTGACTGGATCAGAACCGGTTGGTCGCGAAGTAGGGTCTCCGCCTGACGTAGGGCGTTGTATATGGCCCTTAATTCCAAGAAGTGAAGACAAGTCTCTTGACTTGACCAAAGACCTTGGACATTTTATTTTTCCCTGTGTGACTGCTCCCCAACCTCGGAGGCTCGCGTCCGTGGTCACCAGGATCCAGTCCTGAATGCCGAACCTGCGGCCCTATAGAAGGTGAGCATCCTGCAGCCACCACAGGAGAGATACACTGTCCCTGGGGGAGAGGGTGATCAACTGATGAATCTGTAGATGTGACCTGGACCACTTGTCCAGTAGGTCCCATTTGAAAGACCTCGCATGGAACCTGCCGAAGGGAATGATTTTCCCCGGACTCGGGTGCAGCGATGCCGACACCTGTCTTGGTTTCAAAAAGTTCCTGACCAGAGTCATGAGTTCCTGGGCCTTCTCTATCTGAAGGTAAACCCCTTTCTGGTCCGTATCCAGAAACATACCCAAGAAGGGCAGACTAGTCATAGGAACCAACTGTGACTTCGGGATATTGAGAAACTAGCAGTGTTGCTGTGACACCTTCAGCGAAAGTGACACGCTGTTCAACAACTGCTCTTTTGATCTCGCCTTATAGGAGATCGTCCAAGTATGGGATAACTGTGACTCCTTGCTTGCGTAGGAGCACCATCATTTCCGCCAATCACCCTGAAATTGGTAATGACAATACTGTACCGCAATTCTCAGGTACGCCTGATGGGGTGGATAAATTGGAACATGAAGGTATGCAGCCTTTATGTCTAGATACACCATCAAATCCCCCCTTTCCAGGCTGGCCATGATCGCTCTGAGCGATTCCACTTTAATTTTTAACCTTTTCTAGTATAGGTTCAGAGGTTTTAATTTTAAATAGGTCTGACCGAACCGTACGTATTCGGGACTACAGCCAAGGTTGAGTAATAGCCCCTTCCTTGCTGCAGGAGGAGAACCTTGACCTGTTGGAGATACAATGTGTGAATTGTATTTAATATAACTCCCCTTCTGGGGGAGAAGCCGGTAGGTCCGATAAGGAAAAACCGGCGAGGAGGCACCTTTCGAATTCCTTTGTAACCCTGAGAACAATTTTTATTGCCCCGGGATCCACCTGTGAGTGAACTCAGATGTGGCTGAAGAGTCGAAGACGTGCTCCCCCTGGGACGGACTCCCTTAGCGGAGCTCCCGCATCCTGCGGTGGATGTAGTAGAGGCCGGGGAGGACTTCTGTTCCTGGGAACTTGCCTCTGGTAAGAAAGGACGCTCCTTATACTTTCTTGTTATTCTGCGACCGAAAGGACTGCATTCGATAATGTCGTGCTTTCTTATTTCTGTCTGTGAGGGAATATAAGGCAAAAGATCAGAATTACCAGCTATAGCTGTGGCGACCAGGTCCGAGAGCCCTTCGCCACACAATTCCTCAGCCTTGTGAGGTAAACCCTCCATATGCCTCTTTTAGTCGGCATCACCTGTCCATTGCATGTTCCACAGGACAAGTCTAGCAGAAATCGACATAGCGTTGACTCTAGAACCCAGTAGACTAACGTCTCTTTGGGCATGTCTTATATATATATATATATATATAAGACAACATCTTTTACATATAAATATATATATATATATATATATATATATATATATATACTAGGGACAATAACATGGCATCCTTATCTAGGGTTTCAACCTCCGCTGATAAGGTATCTGACTACGCTGCTACAGCGCTATAAACCCATGCCGACACAATCGCCGGTCTGAGTAGTGTACCAGAATGTGTGTAAATGGAATTCAAAGTACTTTTACTGCATGCTATCTGCAGGATCCATGAGGATAGCTGTTAAGTCAGCGCTACCTTTTTGGGTAAACGTGTCAATGCCTTGTACACCCTAGGGGAAGATTCCCATCTTATCCTGGCCCGTAAATGAGAGTGCGGGAATATGGTCAAAACGAGTCATGAACCGCATTAATGTATACGCATGCGCAAATTGAGCGGCGCTAGATATAAAAAAGCCCCGACTATCTGCAGTAGAAATATAGACACTGATGAAGCCGCTGATGGGACTCTAAGCGGAGAAACGCGTTTGTCATAATTACTGCAAGGAGGAGTTGACATACCAAGTAAGTGCCGGCCGGCCAGAGACAGCCACCCACATGTAAAGGATTCGACATCTCACCTGCAATCCATTATACGGTGGACTCCGGATAAGGCTATTTTTTGAAGCGATAGCCGAGAGAGGTATTCAAATACATTTAAAGTTGTCAATTAATACAGAAATTATCCATCTTATGGCTCTGAAGAGCGGGGACTTTGAAGAAGTATAAAGCTGGTAATAACATCTAACACCAGTTAAAAATATACGGAGAAACTCCGTGAAGAGACGGTATTACAAAGTGTATATGCAAAGAACCGCTATTCGAAGGAGGCTCGTTAAAAAGCTATACTGGCACTAAGTTACAAATATCAGTTACTAGTCTTAAGGACTGCAAGGCAAATGTTATAATTGTGATAACAGGGCCTTACGAGACTGTTCAGGTTAAGTGTATAGCTGCATGCTATTATATATAGTTGGGATTGTGCAATATTCTCTGGCTGGTAATATAAGTTAGTAATATGGTATGAAATATGGTATGAATTATAGGAACCATATATTTTAATTATATTTAGTGAGAAATACTGTGTACTCAGGGGCGGATCCAGAAAAAAATTACAGGGGGGGCACCATAAGGAACATGGCTTCGTTGGAATGGGCGTGGCTTCGTTTGAATGGGCGTGGTATTGCAGGAAAAGACTACCTTATACCCCAGTTTTGCAACCTGCACGCCCAGACGTTGGCCACCACAGGAAAGAAAAATAATCCTGATTCATGCCCCTTACATTATTTGTCATTTTTCCTCCTTATAGTAATGCCCAGTATACATTATTCCACATACTGCAATGGCCCTTAGACATTATTCCACACACAATAATGCACATGACACAATATGCACACACTGTAATGCCCCCGACACATTATGCCACACACCGTAATGCCTGTGACACATTATGACAGGAATCGCAATGCCCGTTATACATTATGCTACACACTGCAATGCCCCTGATACATTATAGCACATACAATGTCTGTGACACAGTATGACACACACTGCAATGTCCGTGATACATTATACCACACACTGCAATGCCCGATACATTATAGCACATACAATGCCTGTGACACATTATGCCACACACTGCAATGACCTTGAGACATTATACCACAATGCCCGTGATATAGTATACCATACACCGTAATGCCTGTGACACATACCGCAATGCCCGTTATACCCTATGCCACACACCGCAATGCCCGTTATATATTATGCCACACTGCAATGACCCTGAGACATACCACATACCACAATGCCCGTGATATAGTATACCACACACCGTAATGCCTGACACATTATGACACACACCGCAATGTCCGTGATACATTATGCCACACACTGCAATGACCCTGAGACATTATACCACATATCACAATGCCAGCGATATAGTATACCATACACCGTAATGCCTGTGACACAGTATGACACACACCGCAATGTCCGTGATACATTATGCCACACACCGTAATGCCCATTACACATTAAGTCCTACAGTAAGGCTTCTAATTACTTTTCAAATACCTGCTCGTTGTCAGGGGTTTCATGCACTGGGTGTCATGCTCGTTGCCAGGGGTTTCATGCTCTTGGTTCCTTGCACGGTGCCAGGGGTTTTCATGCTCAGGGTGTCATGCTCGTTGCCAGGGGTTTCATGCACTGGGTGTCATGCTCGTTGCCAGGGGTTTCATGCACTGGGTGTCATGCTCGTTGCCAGGGGTTTCATGCACTGGGTGTCATGCTCGTTGCTAGGAGGTAGTCCTTGTTGCTAGGGCTGTGCTCCCAGTGCCACATATGTCCCCAGTGCCAGATATTCCCCCACGGTGCCAGGTACTCACATGCCCCCAGTGCCAAATATAGCCCCCCCCCCCCATGTGCCAGGTACACATATACCCCCAGTGCCAGATATTCCCCGACAGTGCCACATATGCCCCCAGTGCCAGATAACGCCCCCCCCCAATGCTATATATGCCCCCAGTGCCACATATGCCCCAGTGCCAGATATTCCCCCCCCAGTGCCACATATGCCCCCAGTGCCAGACAATGCCCCAGTGCCAGACAATGCCCCAGTGCCAGATATCCCCCCAGTGCCAGATATTCCCCCCAGTGCCAGATACCCCCCCAGTGCCAGATACCCCCCCAGTGCCAGATATGCCCCCAGTGCCAGATATTCCCCCCAGTGCCAGATATGTCCCCAGTGCCAGATATTCTCCCCCCCCCCTCCCTGCCAAATATGCCCCCAGTGCCAGATATTCCCCCCCAGTGCGTTCGTCCCCCCCCCCCCCCCTTCCTCCGCCGCCGCCGCTGCTCCCCCCGCTCCCCTGCTGTTAGGAGGGACACGGAGGGCACAGTGCACGCCTCCCTGTGTCCCTCCTGTGTCTCCGGCGGCCGCGGGTCACTGTAATAAAGGAAGTGCTCACGAACGGCACTTCCTTTATGAGACCAGCGGCCGCCGGAGACCCAGGAGGGACACATGAGAGGCGCGCACTGTGCCCTCCGTGTCCCTCCTAACAGCAGGGGACGAAACGAGACCGCAGACTGACATGCGGACGCTCGTCCGCATGTCAGTCTGCACTAAAAATGACAGGGGGGGCACGTGCCTTGGTGCCCCCCCCCTAAATCCGCCACTGTGTGTACTTGAATTTTTTATATAGGTTATTAAAAGCATTATTTTAATGTGACTGTGCCAGCGCTGTCCTTGTATTTTTTGTATGTCGTTGTTCAGGCTGTGAACCTAGGCCCTCATTCCGAGTTGATCGCTCGGTATTTTTCATCGCATCGCAGTGAAATTCCGCTTAGTACGCATGCGCAATATTCGCACTGCGACTGCGCCAAGTAATTTTACAATGGAGATAGTATTTTTACTCACGGCTTTTTCATCGCTCCGGCGATCGTAATGTGATTGACAGGAAATGGGTGTTACTGGGCGGAAACAGGCCGTTTTATGGGCATGCGGGAAAAAACGCTACCGTTTCCGGAAAAAACGCAGGAGTGGCCGGGGAAACGGGGGAGTGTCTGGGCGAACGCTGGGTGTGTTTGTGACGTCAAAACAGGAACGACAAGCACTGAACTGATCGCACAGGCAGAGTAAGTCTGAAGCTACTCTGAAACTGCTAAGTAGTTAGTAATCGCAATATTGCGAATACATCGGTCGCAATTTTAAGAAGCTAAGATTCACTCCCAGTAGGCGGCGGCTTAGCGTGTGTAACTCTGCTAAAATCGCCTTGCTAGCGATCAACTCGGAATGAGGGCCCTAGCCTTTTGGACATAGCAGCAGGCGTGCTTATTACAACAAATAGCGCCGGATCTTGTGTATTTATCCTGGCCCCATTAGGGAAAGGATACTCCCTGAGAATTCTTATTGGGAAGCTGCAGCTTCTTGTCTGGAGATTCCCGCTCTTTTCCCTCATGAGAGGAGGGAAATTTACCTCAGCTTTCTTCCCCTTAAACATGTGTACCCTGGTGTCAGGGACAGATGAGTCATCAGTGATATGCAAAACATCTTTTATTACAATAATCATATATTGAATACTTTTCTGCCAGTCTTGGCTGTACTTTGCATTAACGTAGTCGACACTGGAGTCAGACTCCGTGTCGATAACAGTGTCTATTATTTTGGATAGTGAGCGTTGTGAGACTCTGAAGGTCTCTGTGACATAGGAGCAGACATGGGTAGATTCCCTGTCTGTTCTCTAATCTTTTGTAATAAGTTCATCTTAGCACTTAATTTCACATATCCAATCAGGTGTCGGCGTTGTCGACGGAGACACCACGCACCCACACAGATTTGCTCCATCTCTTCCTTAGGAGAGCCTTTTACCGCAGACATGTCGACATACACGTACCGACACACTCCACACACACAGGGAATCTCTTATCTGAAGACAGGTTCCCCCCTAGGCCCTTTGGAGACACAGAGAGAGAGAATGCCAGCACACACCCAAGCGCTATATAACCCAGGAAAAAACACAGAATGTTTACCTAGTAGCGCTGCTATAATGTATAATCGCCAAATATGTGCCCCCCCCCTCTACTTTAAAACCCTCTTCACCGTGTGTCAAGTAGGGGAGAGTCCGGGGAGCTTCCTCTCAGCGGTGCTGTGGAGAGAAAATGGTGCTGGTGAGTGCTGAGGGAGAAGCCCCGCCCCCTCGGCGGCGGGCTTCTGTCCCGCTCAAACTTACTAAAATATGGCGGGGGCTCTTTTATATACATGTACAGTGCCCACCTGTACATTTATATATACTTTTTGCCATAAGAGAGGTGTTATATTGCTGCCCAGGGCGCCCCCCCCCCCCAGGCCCCTGCACCCTTACAGTGACCGGAGTATGTGAGGTGTATGGGAGCAATGACACACAGCAGCGGTGCTGTGCGTTACCTCAGTGAAGCTCTGAAGGATTCTGCCGCCTGAGACGTCTTCTGACTTCGTTTCTTCTGGCTCTGTGAGGAGAACGGCGGCGCGGCTCTGGGGGTGGACGCCCAGTAAGAACCTGTGTTCACCCCCTCTGGAGCTAATGGTGTCCAGTAGCCGAGGAAGCAGAGCCTATCTTAGACAAGAAGGTCTGCCCCTCTCTCCTCAGTCCCTCGATGCAGGGAGCCTGTTGCCAGCAGTGCTCCCTGTAAAAATGTAGAAAAAAAAACAAACAAAAATGCTTTCTAGGCAGAGAACTCAGGGAGCTCCCTGCAGTGCACCCATCTCACTCTGGGCACAGTGTAAAACTGGGGTCTGGAGGAGGGGCATAGAGGGAGGAGCCAGTGCACACCCAGAATCCAAAGCTTTCTTAAAGTGCCCTATCTCCTGCGGAGCCCGTCTATTCCCCATGGTCCTTACGGAGTCCCAGCATCCTCAAGGACGTTAGAGAAATTAGAGATGAGCGGGTTCGGTTCGTCGAGATCCGAACCCCTATTTTACACGGGTCCGAGGCAGCCTCAGATCTTCCCGCCTTGCTCGGTTAACCCGAACGCGCCCGAACGTCATCATCCCGCTGTCGGATTCTCGCGAGATTCGTATTCTATATAAAGAGCCGCACGTCGCCGCCATTTTCACTCGTGCATTGGAGATTGAACGGAAAGGACGTGGCTGCGTTCTCTCCCTGAAAAGCTCTGTATCTGTGCTCAGTGTGCTGCAAATATCTGTGCTCAGTGTGCTGAAAATATCTACGTTCTCTGCCTGAAAACTGTCCATATCTGTGCTCAGTGTGCTGCAAATATCTGTGCTCAGTGTGCTGCATTGTGGGAACCACCAGTATATAATTATAGTAGTACAGTACAGTAGGCCATTGCTGTATCTTGCAGCTCTGTGTCAAGTATACTATCCATATCTGTGCTGCATTATTGTGAGCAGTATATAGTAGGACAGTGCAGCATTTTGGTGACCAGCAGTATACATATAGTTCAGTACAGTAGGCCATTGCTATTGATATATTACTGGCATATAACTCCACACATTAAAAAATGGAGAACAAAAATGTGGAGGGTAAAATAGGGAAAGATCAAGATCCACTTCCACCTCGTGCTGAAGCTGCTGCCACTAGTCATGGCCGAGATGATGAAATGCCATCAACGTCGTCTACCAAGGCCGATGCCCAATGTCATAGTAGAGAGCATGTAAAATCCAAAAAACTAAAGTTCAGTAAAATGACCCAAAAATCTAAATTAAAAGCGTCTGAGGAGAAGCGTAAACTTGCCAATATGCCATTTACAACACGGAGTGGCAAGGAACGGCTGAGGCCCTGGCCTATGTTCATGGCTTGTGGTTCAGCTTCACATGAGGATGGAAACACTCATCCTCCCGCTAGAAAAATGAAAAGACTTAAGCTGGCAAAAGCACAGCAAAGAACTGTGCGTTCTTCGAAATCACAAATCCCCAAGGAGAGTCCAATTGTGTCGGTTGCGATGCCTGACCTTCCCAACACTGGACGGGAAGAGGTGGCGCCTTCCACCATTTGCACGCCCCCTGCAAGTGCTGGAAGGAGCACCCACAGTCCAGTTCCTGATAGTCAAATTGAAGATGTCACTGTTGAAGTACACCAGGATGAGGATATGGGTGTTGCTGGCGCTGAGGAGGAAATTGACAAGGAGGATTCTGATGGTGAGGTGGTTTGTTTAAGTCAGGCACCCGGGGAGACACCTGTTGTCCGTGGGATGAATATGGCCATTGACATGCCTGGTCAAATTACAAAAAAAATCATCTCTTCGGTGTGAAATTATTTTAACAGAAATGCGGACAACAGGTGTCAAGCCGTGTGTTGCCTTTGTCAAGCTGTAATACAGGCCTGGCCAACCTGTGGCTCTCCAGCTGTTGTACAACTACAAGTCCCATCATGCCTTGCCACAGTTTTGCTATTAGGGAATGCTAAAACTATGGCAGGGCATGCTGGGATGTGTAGTTTCACAACATCTGGAGAGCCACAGGTTGGCCAGGCCTGCTGTAATAAGTAGGGGTAAGGACGTTAACCACCTAGGAACATCCTCCCTTATACGTCACCTGGAGCGCATTCATCAGAAGTCATTGACAAGTTCAAAAACTTTGGGTGACAGCGGAAGCAGTCCACTGACAACTAAATCCCTTCCTCTTGTAACCAAGCTCCTGCAAACCACACCACCAACTTCCTCAGTGTCATTTTCCTCCTTAGACAGGAACGCCAATAGTCCTGCAGGCCATGTCACTGGCAAGTCTGACGAGTCCTCTCCTGACTGGGATTCCTCCAATGCATCCTTGAGTGTAACGCCTACTGATGCTGGCGCTGCTGTTGTTGCTGCTGGGAGTCGATCGTCATCCCAGAGGGGAAGTCGGAAGACCACTTGTACTACTTCCAGTAAGCAATTGACTGTCCAACAGTTCTTTGCGAGGAAGATGAAATATCACAGCAGTCATCCTGCTGCAAAGCGGATAACTCAGGCCTTGGCAGCTGTGTTGGTGTTAAACGTGTGTCCGGTATCCTCCGTTAGTTCACAGGGACTTAGAGAATTACTTGAGGTATTGTGTACCCGGTACCAAATACCATCTAGGTTCCACTTCTCTAGGCAGGCGATACCGAGAATGTACACAGACGTCAGAAAAAGACTCACCAGTGTCCTAAAAAATGCAGTTGTACCCAATGTCCACTTAATCATGGACATGTGGACAAGTGGAGCAGGGCAGACTCAGGACTACATTACTGTGAAGCCCACTGGGTAGATGTATTGCCTCCCGCAGCAAGAACAGCAGCGGCGGCACCAATAGCAGCATCTTGCAAACGCCAACTCGTTCCTAGGCAGGCTACGCTTTATATCAACACTTTCCATAAGAGGCACACAGCTGACAACCTCTTACGGAAACTGAGGAACATCATCGCAGAATGGCTTACCCCAATTGGACTCTCCTGGGGATTTGTGACATCGGACAATGCCATCAATATAGTGCGTGCATTACATGTGGGCAAATTCCAGCACATCCCATGTTTTGCAAATACATTGAATTTGGTGGTGCAGATTTTTTTTAAAAACGACAGGGGCGTGCAAGAGATGCTGTCGGTGTCCCGAAGAATTGCGGGCCACTTTCGGCATTTAGCCACTGCGTGCCGAAGACTGGAGCACCAGCAAACACTCCTGAACCTGCCCCGCCATCATCTGAAGCAAGAGGTGGTAACGAGGTGGAATTCAACCCTCTATATGCTTCAGAGGAGGAAGGAGCAGCAAAAGGCCATTCAAGCCTATACATCTGCCTACGATATAGGCAAAGGTGGGGGAATGCACCTGACTCAAGCGCAGTGGAGAATGATTTCAACGTTGTGCAAGGTTCTGCAACCCTTTGAACTTGCCACACGTGAAGTCAGTTCAGACACTGCCAGCCTGAGTCAGGTCATTCCCCTCATCAGGCTTTTGCAGAAGCAGCTGGAGAGATTGAAGGAGGAGCTAAAAACGGAGCGATTCCACTAGGCATGTGGGACTTGTTGATGGAGCCCTTAATTCGCTTAACCAGGATTCACGGGTGGTCAATCTGTTGAAATCAGAGCACTACATTTTGGCCACCGTGCTCGATCCTAGGTTTAAAGCCTACGTTGTATCTCTCTTTCCGGCAGACACAAGTCTGCACATGTTCAAAGACCTGCTGGTGAGACACTTGTCAACTCAAGCGGAACGTGACCCGTCAACAGCTCCTCCATCACATTCTCCCGCAACTGGGGCTGTGCGGAAAAGGCTAAGAATTCCGAGCCCACCCGCTGGCGGTGATGCAGGGTAGTCTGGAGTGAGTGCTGACATCTGGTCCGGACTGAAGGACCTGCCAACGATTACTGACATGTCGTCTACTGTCACTGCGTATGATTCTGTCACCATTGAAAGAATGGTGGAGGATTATATGAGTGACCGCATCCAAGTAGGCACGTCAGACAGTCCGTACGTATACTGGCAGGAAAAAGAGGCAATTTGTAGGCCCTTGCACAAACAGGCTTTATTTTACCTAAGTTGCCCCCCCTCCAGTGTGTACTCTGAAAGAGTGTTTAGTGCAGCCGGTCACCTTGTCAGCGATCGGCGTACGAGGTTACTTCCACAAAATGTGGAGAAGATGAGGTTCATCAAAATGAATTATAATCAATTCCTCCGTGGAGACCTTCACCATCAATTGCCTCCAGAAAGTACACAGGGACCTGAGATGGTGGATTCCAGTGGGGACGAATTAATACTCTGTGAGGAGGGGGATGTACACAGTGAAAGGGGTGAGGAATCGGAGGATAATGATGAGGTGGACATCTTGCCTCTGTAGAGCCAGTTTGAGCAAGGAGAGATTGATTGCTTCTTTTTTTGGTGGGGGCCCAAACCAACCAGTCATTTCAGCCACAGTCGTGTGGCAGACCCTATGGCTGAAATGATGGGTTTGTTAAAGTGTGCATGTCCTGTTTATACAACATAAGGGTGGGTGGGAGGGCCCAAGGACAATTCCATCTTGCACCACTTTTCTTTTTTATTTATCTTTGCATCATGTGATGTTTGGGGCCAATTTTTTTAAGTGCCATCCTGTCTGACACTGCAGTGCCACTCCTAGATGGGCCAGGTGTTTGTGCCGCGCACTTGGGTCGCTTAGCTTAGTCACCCAGCGACCTCGGTGCAAATTTTAGGACTAAAAATAATATTGTGAGGTGTTCAGAATAGACTGGAAATGAGTGGAAATTATGGTTATTGAGGTTAATAATACTATAGCAGGGATAGGGAACCTTCGGCCCTCCAGCTGTTGTTAAACTACACATCCCAGCATGCCCTGCAACAGTTTTAGCATGACCAAATAGCAAAACTGTAGCGAGGCATGCTGGTATGTGTAGTTCAACATCAGCTGGAGGGCCAAAGGTTCCCCACCCCTGTACTATAGGATCAAAATTACCCCCAAATTCTATGATTTAAGCTGTTTTTGAGGGGTTTTTGAAAAAAAACACCCAAATCCAGAACACACCCGAATCCAACAAAAAATTTTCAGGGAGGTTTTGCCAACGCGTCCGAATCCAAACACGGCCGCGGAACCGAATCTAAAACCAAAACACAAAACCCGAAAAATTTCCGGTGCACATCTCTTTAAGATATATATATATATATACACATTGCATGCAGAGTATATATTGGCAGTATGGTGGCCAATCCCGGGATCGGCGGAATCCTGGGATTTAGGGCCAAAAATGGCCGGGATTCAATCCCGGGATTGGAAGCTCCAATCCCGGTGATTGAGGGATCAGCATTGAGCGTCCACAGGACGCTCAGACGCTGCCCGGCTTCCTTGTTCCGGCTCCTCAGTGCAGCGTGAGAGGTCACGCTGCGTCGTCAGCCGTTGCAGGGAGCCGCCAGCAGCGATCAGAGGATGTTCCCCACTCGCCCGCCCCCAGTATATAGTGAGTTATGTGTGCGGGGCGGGCGGGGTGGGGCAAGGGGGCGGTCACATAGCAAAATGCCAATCCCAGGAATCCCGGGATTGGCCATTTTTCAATCCCGATACCCGGGATTGAAAAAATGGCCCAGGATTGGCTTCCCTAATTGGCAGCTTTTGCATGTAGCCAAAAAATGATGGACAGCTTTATTCTTACACTGCAATTGAGATTTCAGTATGGACACACCCCTCCCAAATCTAAATCTTTCTACACATTACATCTGCCCAGGGACAGACTGGGGGTGTGGTCACAGCTCACAGGGGCATTTCACAAGTAATGGGAGCCTGGCCTTGCAGCACGCCCCCAGGTCTCTGTATGCCAAGCAGTGGCGCCGAGAGAGGGGGTGGGAGGGTACAAATTACCTGGGCCGAGGTCTGTGGAGGGGCCCAGGTCCAGGCCTCCTGTGATTAGGCCATGCCTCCTGAAAAGTACCTGGGCCCAGCCAGGCTCTCTACTGCCCTGGATGGGAGGCATGCCATGTGAGTGGGTGCTTCTCATATGCTAGACACATCCCCCAAAGAGGTGTGGCCATGCCCCCAGCATGCTCTGGTCACACACCCTCCAGGGGGGGCACAGGAAGTTGTTGTATCGGGGCCCAGGATTTCTCTTGGCAGCCCTGATGCTAAGCGGCCGAGCAGAGCACCAGGAGGTGGAGCTGCTCGGCCAGCCCCTGTCACTGGGAGCCGGGCAGCCAAGCAGAGTGCTTGGCCAGCCACGGTCTCTCTGCGTGGCCGGACCAGCCCAGATCCTGGCCGCCAGAATGCCGGCATGGGGGCAAGCGCAACTAAACCCTTGTGCTCACCACACTGCAGGCTCGGTGGCTTGCTGCACTCGCCACAGGTTCTATTCACACTCTATTAGTGTCGTGTACACCCACGAGTGGGAATAGCACCTGTTAGCCGGCATTGTCAGTGGTCGGGACTCTGGCGTCGGTATCCTGACCGGAGCATGAGGGAGCATGCGGGTACGCCGGCAAGTGGTGTAGCGTGTAGACCGAGAGAGGAGAGACGGAGGCTGTCAGGGCAGGCTGAGCTGCTGCTGCGGTGGTGGTCCGGTTCCGCGATTACCGCCGCCTGGCCTGTCACTGACTGCTAAACACAGATTGACTCTCTTAGTCAATCTGTGTATAATATGCAGTTGCGGGCCACGCGGAGCTCCATACCATTTGTGTGTGTGTGACATGTGACTCAGTCACATACCCACAGCAAGCGCCGTGGGCAGTGAGTAGTGAGTCAGTCTCTCTCCATCTTCATTTCAGCGTCGTGTGGTGCTGGTGTGTGTGGAGAGAGGCTGGCTGAGCATCTGCAGCGGCCCCAGCCCCTAGGCCAGGACCATCTACCTACCATGCCAGTGCCTGTGTCTCCACTTGGACTCTGGAGAGAAGCTGAGGCTGAGCAGCTGCAGCGGCCCCACCCAGGCCAGGCCAGCCCAGGACCATTATCTAGTCTTACCTACCTACTGAACTGCGCTTGACTCTAAGTTATTATCATGGGCAGGCCAGCTTTAGGTGGTGCAGGGATGAGGATTCTGTGCATACAGTATAACAATGTAATTGTACATAAAATTGTGTGAAGGCCAACTGACGCTGTAATAAATATAATAGTAAGTTACTAGGTGTGTCATACATGGTATCCGTTCACATGGTCGACCATGTTATGATTGACAGTCATTAGGTCGACCACTATTGGTGAAAATGGTCGACACATGAAAAAGGTCGACATGAGTTTAACTTTTTTTTCTTTTGGGGAACTTTTCCATACTTTACGATCCACGTGGACTACGATTGGAACGGTAATCTGTGCCGAGCGAAGCGAAGGCACCATGCCCGAAGCATGGCGAACGAAGCGAGCCATGTGAGGGGACGCGGTGCACTAATTGGGGTTCCCAGTCACTTTACGCAAAAAACGACACCAAAAAAAGTTAAAGAATTCATGTCGACCTTTTCATGTGTCGACCTTTCATGTGTCGACCATTTTCATGTGTCGACCATGTGTCAATGTCGACCATGTCAATGTCGACCAATAGTGGTCGACCTAATGACTGTCGACCATAACATGGTCGACCATTCATACCGGAACCGTCATACACCGAGTAACTTACTATTAGATTTATTATTGCGTCAGCTGGCCTTCACGCAATTTTTGGACAAGTCTATGTACAATTATATGCCCATATTTCTCGCACCTGCACCACCATACATGATGTATGGGCTTTAGGTGATAAGTGCTATGTGGTGCACCACCATACATGATGTATGGGAGGCTTTAGGTGATAAGTGCTATGTGGTGCACCACCATACATGATGTATGGGAGGCTTTAGGTGATATGTGGTGCACGGGCGAGCAATCTGGACATATATTGTAAGTAAAATAAAGAAAGATCAAACTTAATTGTTAGCTAGAGAAAACCAATTTGATGTGGATGCATACAATTGCTTGCCCTAAAGTATTAAAGAATGTACCCTGTACCAGAGATACAGTGTATGCATATACCGTATGCTGCTTATTTGATGGACAAAATTAGATATATGACATGGGAAGGGGCCGGTGATGCTGTCTGTCCCTTGATGCTCAATAGATTGCATATTTTAGTTGTGCTATTTGTTTTAGGGGCGTGACTACATTTACCCTTGCTCATTCCCCCCCCCCCAAGCATAGAGCTTTTTGGTACTGGTAAAAGTGTCCTCCTCTGCATCACTCCTTTCTGCAAGTGTCCCTTTATCTATTAATATCCCAGGCAAAAGACGGATCTTTATTTAAGCAACAAGGCTGCGCAGTCTGTGTAATGTGAATTACATTTTGTGTAGCACAGAAGCATCAACACAGAGATGTTTGTTCTGCAGTTTGAATTGGTGAATATTTTATAGACAGCGAACGCAGTGACCTATATCCTCCATTTCATATATATATATATATATATATATATACAAAGAATGGATATGGACCGGCACTCCGTTGTCAATATTCAAAGTGCGTTGGTGCCCTCTCAGTAGTAGTGAATAAACAAACGAGAAAGGAAGAGCGGCACTCAGCGTCTTAATGAAAAAATTTACGGTAATGGTGTCACGTAACCCTATCACCGCTACTTTCACTCTTTTCGACAGCGGCATAGTTGTGTGCCTGGTTTCTATGACACCGGGCGGCCGCTTGCCGATGACGTCAGCGGATTGCGCCGGACATCGAGGACGGACGCCGCGCCATGCACGCTCACTCTGGTGATCTTCTCCACTATAAAGGTATAATTTTATTCCATATACACTGTTGTACACCTTGACAAAGGGACCTGCGCGTCCCGAAACGTTGGTGATGTGAATACACTTTTTCAATTTTTTCATTAAGACGCTGAGCGCCGCTCTTCCTTTCTCGTTTGTATATATATATATATATATATATATATATATCATCATTACTCTGTGCTGCTGGCATCAAGAACATTTTTAAAAGCATTTTCGAACTTATCCATTTTTACAGCAAATGCCCAAGACAGAGGTTGAGGTCTCATTTTAAAACTGTAAAACTGTACTCAAAATGATCTATAATTTGCTGTAAGGGGCATTACTAGAAGGAGGAAAAATTACAAATAATGGAAGGAGCATGAATTACGATTATTTTTTCGTGTGGTGGCCGATTTCTGGGCGTGCAGGTTGCAAAACTGGGGTATAAGGTAGTCCTTTCCTGCAATGCCACACCCCTTACAACAAAGTCATGCCCATTTAGTGAGGACCCTTTTTGGCCGTGCACCTACAACACGTGCAAATTCTTAACTTTTCTTTAACAATGGGGTGGGGGGGGGAATAAAATGTGATTATGCCAATAACAACTGCACGTTACCTTGTTTTCCTTCCTGGGGTTTTGTGGCAATTTCCTCCACGCAGTCTGAAGGGAACCAGCCGGTGCGACCTCTGGCATTTCCTTCCCAAAATCCTCCTTCACCCACACTAAGAACTGCATAAAATAAAAATGTTATGTTAGAAGACATTTATAATGTAATAATAATAATAATAATAAAAGTTTACATTCAGGGAACCTACATCCGGTAATACACAGGCTTAGACAATTTACAGATGTGTTTTGCCCTGGTCACGTCTTAGATTTAGGCCCTTGCACCTGGAGAGGTGTGTTAGGGGTGTTCTGTGTAAGTTCAAATGCTCGGAGATGCAGGTCAACCACGCCTCTCAAAAAAGCACATGATCTTGACTAGAGATGAGCGGGTTCGGTTCCTCGGGATCCGAACCCCCCCCCCCCTCCCCCCTCCCCCGAACTTCACCTATTTTACACAGCTTCGGATCTTCCCGCCTTGCTCGGTTAACCAGAATGCGCCCGAACGTCATCATCTCACTGTCGGATTCTCGCGAGATTCGTATTCTATATAAGGAGCCGCGCGTCGCCGCCATTTTCACTCGTGCATTGGAGATTGAACGGAGAGGACGTGGCAGCGTTCTCTACCTGAAAAGCTCCGTAATCTGTGCTCAGTGTGCTGCAAATATCTGTGCTCAGTGTGCTGCAAATAATCTGTGCTCAGTGTGCTGAAAATATCTACGTTCTCTGCCTGAAAACGCTCCATATCTGTGCTCACTTTGCTGCAAATATCTGATCAGTGTGCTGCATTGTGGGGACTGGGGACCACCAGTATATAATAATTATAGTAGTACAGTACAGTAGGCCATTGCTGTATCTTGCAGCTCTGTGTCACTGCAAGTATCCATTCCATATCTGTGCGGCATTTTTGTGAGCAGTATATATAGTATTACAGTGCAGCATTTTGGTGACTAACAGTATATAGTTGTACAGTAGGCCATTGCTGTATCTTGCAGCTCTGTGTCACTGCAAGTATCCATTCCATATCTGTGCAGCATTTTTGTGAGCAGTATATATAGTATTACAGTGCAGCATTTTGGTGACCAACAGTATATAAGCACATGAGGGAAGAGGGCCCTGCTCGTGAGAGCTTACGATCTAAAGGGGAGGGGTAGACAGACATGGGTGACACAGATGGGGTACATAGAGAACGTGGAACAGAGGGTTAGGAATCAGGATGAGATTTGGCTGGGTTTGGTGAAGAAGTGGACCCCCAGAAGGCACAAGTCAATACTTAACATTGCAACATTTTACTGGGCTATGCAGGAGAAAATTAAAAATAGGAAGAAAAAAAAAAAATCGATAACTTCTACCACTTTCAAAAAGGTCAATGGAAGCTGAAATAATGGACAACTACCTCATGGAAGCCAGATACAGTATACCAAACAGTACTTAGCAGAGTTAGGAATGAGTGCTTATGAAATACAGTAACATTTTGTCATAATACTTCAAAAACTGCATGGCTGGTCTCTTGCACTCTTTTGCTCTAATACACCACCTGCTTTAGGATTTATATTCAAAAACATTATGTCTCCATAATCCCAAAAACGTCAGTCTTCTTGGAAAGTGGTTTGTTCCTTTGTAAGGGAAAGAGAACAAACGTTCTCAAACAACGGTTTCTCAATTTCTTTTTCCTCCGGGAAGGGATTGTGGATTCGCAGGAATATGTGAGCATTTCTGTAATCAGAAAGCAGCGACTTTCTACAAATGTTTACGAATAATTCCAGTGATTTTGTCATTTTCTTCCAGTGATTTGAACCAATAATACCATTGATTAGAACAAATAATTCCAGTGATTTTGTCATTTTCTTCCAGTGATTTGGACCAATAATACCATTGATTAGAACGAATAATTCCAGTGATTTTGTCATTTTCTTCCAGTGATTTGGACCAATAATACCATTGATTAGAACAAATAATTCCAGGGATTTTGTCATTTTCTTCCAGTGATTTGGACCAATAATATCATTGATTAGAACAAATAATTCCTGTGATATTGAGGTGTTTGTGTCGCTTAGCTTAGCCGTCCAGCGACCACAGTGCACCTCTTTTTCTCTTTTCTTTGCATCATGTGCTGTTTGGGGCCAATTTTTTTAAGTGCCATCCTGTCTGACACTGCAGTGCCACTCCTAGATGGGCCAGGTGTTTGTGCCGCCCTCTTGGGTCTCTTTGCTTAGTCATCCAGCGACCTCGGTGCAAATTTTAGGACTAAAAATAGTATTGTGAGGTGTGAGGTATTCAGAATAGACTGGAAATGAGTGGAAATTGTGGTTATTGAGGTTAATAATACCATAGGATCAAAATTACTCCCAAATTCTATGATTTAAGCTGTTTTTGAGGGGTTTTTGAAAAAAAAATACCCGAATCCGACAAAAAAAATTCAGGGAGGTTTTGCCAAAACGCGTCCGAATCCAAAACACGGCCGCGGAACCGAATCCAAAACCAAAACACAAAACCCGAAAAATGTCCGGTGCACATCTCTAATCTTGACTGACGGGTCACCTTGGTACACATATTTGTGTACATCCCTTGGTGTTATTTTGCATCTATATTTATGCACTACATATTTCAAATTGGTTCATCGCAGGATATACAGTATGTAACTCAAAATACAGCTGCAGAAATGATAGTGTTCAGACGTATTTTTTTTTATTCCGGTTCTAGATCAGGCCCAGTATGTAGGACAGAACTAACCCAATAATTGCACCATAAAAGCAATACGTTTTTAAAATGCAAACAGATAAAATAAACGCATAAAACAATAGAAACTCTATGCATCAGTGTCTCTGGGCATAAATAAGAATGGCTATATCTCCAATCACAAAATGCACCCCAAAAACCTGTATAACAAAAGATCAGAGGCTTTATATGGAAATAAAAGTGATTTCCACCTGTACTGAGAGTCAGTCGCATCTATGGTACTCTAGCCCCAATTACAACATACTTACCTACTTTTATAGTCTCATCTCCAGGAGATGCGGGTGGCAGCAATTGGAGCAGGGGCCGGACTATTTGTATCAATAGGCTCTGCCCCTCTAATTATGAAACAATTGCATCATCTTGTCCCTGTCTCTTCACAACGGTCTGCAATTACCAGCATTGTTCTCCCCCTCACTAGGAATGCAGGAGGACCGCCTACTATTCTGAGAGCCCAGGGTACTCCTCGAAAAATTGTGACCTTCCGCAGGTTCTAGGTGAGTAGGTACAGTAAGTAAGACTTGCACCAGTCCTATGCTTTGTGCAGGAGATCCAACTGAAAGGGGAGAGATCCCAGTATACACTCCCCTCTAACCAATCTGGTGTGGGGTGATAGATAGACAGTGTCTAGTTAGACAGTCAATAGATAGACACCACATGTTAGACAGACATTAGATCGACAGGGACAAAAGGTCGACAGGGTCAAACGGTCGACACAGAAAAGGTAGACAGTACAAAAGGTCGACATGAAAATGGTCGACACAAAACAGGTAGACACCATTTTTTTGCATTTTTGTGGTTTGTGTGGATAGTTTTGTCATCTGGGTCCCCCAATTGTAGAAAGGCATACCCTCGCCACGCTTGACACAAGGTTTAGAACCAACTCTATGCCGACATGGACAGAGAAGGTATGAAATAGTCCCAAAACATGTAAAATTAAAATAAAACTGTGTCTACCTTTTTTATGTCAACAAATTTCATGTCGACCTTTTGACCCTCTCGTCCTTTTGTACTGTCGACAATTTTCATGTCGACCTTTTGACCCTGGACACCTTTGGACCCTGTCAACCTAATGTCTGTCTAACATATGGTGTCTATCTATTGACTGTCTAACTAGACACTGTCTATCATCCGGATACCAACCAATCAGTTTATACCGATCATTGTATTGTATAGCATGTACTTGATAATTGCTACATGGAAGTCGGTTGCTATGGGCAACTTCTTCACTTAGTCATATCTCCACTTTTTTCACGGCTGGACACATCATCCCCACAGTCACATAACCATCAGGATAGAAGGCATTTTCACTGACATCACTAATGACATTACAATAACTGACATTACACATCTACATTCCAGTAATTACATCAAAGTGGGTGCCATCACAATTGATATTACCACAGATGGCATCAAAATATTTCAGGTTACTTATGACATAAATTGCCTGACACAGGCAGTGAGGTCATAATGGGTAATATGATGGATGACATCAGAACGGATAACATCGCTGATTATACCAGATAAAAGAAAGAGTGATATGGCTGATGACATCACATAATGGTTCATATAACAATAAGTGACATCACCATGGCAGACATCAACAATGCAGAGAGTAACCCTCTCAATTATATCACAATGTTTGTCATGATTACGGTTGTCGAAGTCAAAAATATTACATAGAAAGAACATACAGACTACACACATTATAAGTAGCTATGCTTGCAAATACGCGCAGCGAGCACAGCAATATATGGTAACATACGCATTTACACGGACATGCCACAGAGATGGATTCGACACATATTTCATACAGCACATAATTATAATAATATCAAGCGCCAGACATCATAATGATTTAAAATTATATAATGGAGTAATGTCATGTATGTGTATTATTGGAACGAAGCAAAATAGACCTGTCATATTTGGTATTAAAGCAACCAGATTAATGTGTAGATTCATTTGATACTTGTTATTAAGTTGTAGGACATTGCAACAAGTAGTTATGATGAAATGTATGAAAGCTAAAGTCACTGTTATTAGGACAACAGACATTCCAAACAGGTGGTGGACAGGAAACTCAGGCCAGCCCCTTTTGATGTCTTCAAGGCTGAACCTGTTTAGCATACGAACAAACCAGTGACTCATTATGAATGAGAAAGTTCCCTCCGTTAGACTAGATGTGGGCACTGCCCCAAAACTAGATAACACATTGCTGAAGAGACACACAGGACTCTCTGTCCTTCCCTGGGTGCTGTTCGAGATGCTGTCTGCCCAGTTCCTGTATTTATTTACAGAGAGAGAAAGAGTGATATGGAGGGACGAATTTATATGAGAAAGATATGGTAATTGTATCGCTGGCCTGTAACTGTATGTATTAACTGCTTACTGTATAAATTGTAACCATGTAACTATATGTATACCGTACATTGTGATATATTGAATACATATCCTTTTAATAACAAATATATACATCAATGAGCTTTGGAACTCAATGTGTGGGTGTATTGTTTTCTCTTATGGGATGCAGTGTTTTGCGATGTATAGCGCACATTCATGCAAATGGTAATAAGATGTGCAGGCGTCTACAATATATATTAGAGCGGGCATTTTAAATATTTGTTAGAAAGCAATTTGGTATTTACACTGTCATCACAATTGATAAAGAACAATAAATCACGGGAGACCTTTGTATATCATTGACGTTTACAATAATTGATGACATGGGAGACTTAAAAAAATGCTACACTGCCGATGACATCACAGTGATTGAAACCACTGAAAGGACAAGGAGTAGCAAGACCTATGAGATTGGCAGCTTTAGAATTGGTTACATCGCTGATGATATCACAATAGTTGACATCGCTGATTGAATCAAAGTGTAGAGGGAACAATAGTGAACGTGATCAATGACATTTCAATGTGTGACATAACAGTGAGTAATGTCACGACTGTTATCAGAGTATGGGGGACGTTTACTAAGCAGTGATAAGTGCAGAGAAGTGAGCCAGTGGAGAAGTTGCCCATGGCAACCAATCAGCACTGACGTAACATCTATAATTTGCATGCTATAAAATGATACAGAGCTGCTGATTGGTTGATGGGGCCACTTCTCCACTGGCTCACTTCTCCGCTCTTATCACTGCTTAGTAAATGTTGCCCTAAGTCATTAGTAGGGGTGAAATGACAGATAGCATCAAATGGTCTTATGATCTTAATGATTGCCATGGCAAATGTTAGTACAATAGGTAATTCCTAACACTTGTTATAATGGCATACCTCCCAACTGTCCTGATTTTCAGTCCTGTTTTTTGGGGTCTGTCCCGCAGTGCCTCCCGTGGGCTGCGGTGGGGGGGCAGTTGGGAGGCTACTTAGCTCTCGCTGCTCTGCTCAGTTCAGAGCAGAGGTGAATAGATGCTGTGTGCATGCGCACAGCGTCTACTCCAGTGAGGCAGAGGGACTGGGGGCATGGCCAGCAGTTCACAGAGCACTGGCCATACCCCCACTGTAACGAAAATTGGAGGTGTGACTCGCGATCGCGTCATCCATACAATGCTACGCCCCCTTTTCAATAGACCACGCCAGGAGTCCCTCCTTCAGCCCATGTATTACAGCGGTGGTGCTTGCTGAATGACAGGGAAGATATGCGCCCCTGTCTATATTGGTGCTGCTATCTAAAAGACAGCACGCCAATATGCAGGGCAATGTAGGAACGGTCTGTACAGTAACACTGACTGTTCTGATACCTGCAGCTATTGATTTCAGCAGCTGCAGGTGTTGTGGCCCATTCACCACAGCAGGGGCAGCTCCGTCCCTGGCTGCGGCAGCTGCCGGCTCTGGGCTTCCATCTATCCATCTATAGTCGACACAAGTTTTTTCCAGTTTCTGGGGTCAAATCTTGTATGTTTGGTAACATGTAACTACCACCAGTAGAGATGCATCTGCTCGACACGCTTCCGGCATGGTGGCTTGCCCCGGTACCAATGCGTTCACCACAGGGTACTATTCCCAATGGTCGTCAACATGGATAGTAAATTAAGCAAATGTTGGGAAAACATGAAGAAATGTTTTTATGTCGACCAATGTCATGTCGACCTTTTGTACATGTAGACCTAATGCATATCGACCATTTGGTGTCAACCTATTGACTGTCTACCTAGACACTGTAGATCTCTCATCCGGTTACCCTTTGGCCACTGGCGTATCTATAATGGGTCCAGGGGGGCCAACACACCGCACACCCTGCACCCATTTACTTATACTCACCTCTTCGTCGGCCCGGCGCTAGCTACATGGCGGCAAAATAACTCAGAAAATGGCTGCCACAGCTATTTTCCAGTGACTCGCGCATGCACAATGGAGATGTCCCCAGAAACACAGCGCAGGTCCCATGTTCCCAGGGACCTGCGCATGCGCAGTAGACTCTGGCACAATGTCAGAGTGTACTACACCGCCGGAGAAAAGGCAGCCCAATCGGAGCCTGCACAGGGGCCCTATCCTCTCTTAAAGTGCCTCTGCCTTTGGCACATGAAAAGGAATAGATCTATCACTTTTAATGTGACAGCAATGCCTCACTTATAGGCATATTTCTGCGCTCAGCCCCCGAATAAGAAGAATCCTCATCGCAGCAATAAGGAATGTTTATTCAGGGTAATATACCAATCTCGGTCACCAGGACATGGGTTCCTATAAGAGCCTGTCCCGGCGATCAATAAGAAGTGGCGTGATACTGAAAATAAAGAGATGGACCGATCCCTCTCCGCAGGGCTGCTCCATTGAAGAAAACAGGCTAGCACCATCTGAAGAACCTAAAAGGGTAGAATTATGGGCCTAATTCTGACCTGGTCGATGCAGCAGTAGCGATCGCAGGCTGAAGCGCGGTGAGGTGTGCGAAGTCGCAGCAGTTGCACTGCACTTGCGCACACAGTGAGATGCAAAGACATCTCACTGGTGCGATCGCCTCTGCCTTATTGACAGGCAGAGGTGGTCGCGGTGCGGGAGGAGGGCGTGTCGGCGGCATTGTGGTCGGAGTTTGGGGGGGGGGCGCTTTGGACAATGCAGGCGTGTCTGGACCGTTTGCAGGTCGGGCCGTGGTGGCTGCGTTACGTCACATGCAGCCGCCGCGACCAAAAACATGGCGGGTAGCCACCTGCCTTCGCAGCAGGGAGCTACTCGTCAGATCCATAGTGGGAGGTGCGAGGGTGCATCCCCATCTTATCCTGCTTCCTCCTCAGCTTGTGCCATCTTACAGTTGATATTTGGAAACATGGTGCATGTGCACTAGAGAGAAAAGACTCTGGCACCGTGGTGTGAATTTCACTTATTACCTGACATTTATAATAAAAGTTACCAATGTCATTATCAATATGCAATGTATCTAAAGGTATTTTTACTACAACACTTTACTACTGCACCCTAATGAACTGCTAATGCACTTTTTTATGCAAATGATGGCTCTTCTTTACAATCACCACAAGCAATACCGTATTTGATATCATTCTCTACAGTAGCTTTGGCCAAATCCAGAGTGAAGCATTGCCTAAATATTAAAGCGTAGTGTAGCAAATGTTTTTTTTTAGTCTATGCCAATAGCTGTATAAAATAAATACAGTGTCTGCACATTATGGTCCTGAGGGGAAAATGTGATAAGAAAGATACTGTATTTTATCCAATGTCTAGATCAGTGTTTGTGCCTGTAATACAGTGCAACACAGCGAGATCTCTGCAATGCTGCATTATGGGCTTACTGCAGAAGTTTACTCATCTCATGGCAACTGAGGATTCATGTCATTAGATCACAGGTTCTCAAACTCAGTCCTCAGGACCCCACGCAGTTCATGTTTTCCAGGTCTCCTGCGGATTTTTAAAATGTGACAGTTGGTGACACACAGAGCATCGGACGGGTGAGGTGGAAAACTTGAACTGTGTGGGTTCCTGAGGACAGAGTTTGAGAACCAATGCAATAAATGTACTGTAGTAGGTGGATTCAATATCACCTAATATCACATACCACATACAGTATATCACAATATGACATTTGCAGTAATTCCATACTATGGAACCTATTTAGTAAGGATTGCAAATTCAGCTATTTAGCAGAATTTGCAATCCTTTGACTCGCAGGCTGGGGGCCACCCATCGCAGGGCAAGGCCACCCAACATGCTAACCGCCGCCCCCATCTGCGACCACGCACTAATTATGATTGCGACGCAATTAGTGTGCGGTCACAGAAATTAGGGAAGCCTCCTGCCGGCGCAGCCAGGGGAGCTGCCATCTTTTTGACCGGAGTGTGTGACATTACGCAGCCACCCTGATGACGCCGCCACCGCCCCCGCAATACTCCGACTCCGCCTTGGAAACAGAGCGTTGCCGCCCCGTGAACGCCTTTGCCTGTCAATCGGGCAGGGGCGTTCGTGTTTACTGAGGGTCACCCGCAGTAAATGCGGGCACATGCACCCGTGGGGCGAACGCAGAAATTCCGGTTGGAACGTGATTTGTGATCCAACCTGAATAAGGCCCTATAGCTCCAGATACGGATGTGTGCTGGCATGACTGTAGCAGTGATATATGAGGACACATCTTTAGGGCAATCATTAGTCAGATTCAAATATGCTAACATCATATTTCTATACGTACAGTATGTACAACAAGTCAACCACCAAATAGCAATTAAATTATTTTTCATAGCAATTGAAAATAAGCTAGTGGCACTCTTATACACTGCCAGCAGGGGGCAGTGCTGCAAAGCACTTAAGAAGCATGCCTGTTTCCTTGCTGTCATTTAACCTGTAGGGGAAAGTGTTTGCTTATTGTTACTAGTACCTTAAATACCACTAGTTTTTGAGTAGGTGTTAATATGTCTTTTGTGTATGCATCTACAGGCTTTGCTGACACAGAGAATACTGTGACAAATCCTTGGTTATTGAGTTAGCAAAACTAAATAGAAAAAGTAAAAATGACCAGCATGCCAAGACACTTATACAGGCATATTTAATTGGCTAATTGCCTAATTACCCCACGGCGTGGGGAAAGGCTATACAATTAGTGTAAATAGCTTTTTTCCAGCTCCCAAATTCGGGGATTACTGCGCAGAAACCCACTTATTCCATGTAAACTGCAGAATCCATGGATTTTCCATGCACGTAAACCCCCAATTGTGCCGTTTTCTTGTGGGCTTCATAAACGGACTAGATTTAAGGGAGGGAAAAGGGAGGGGGGAGGGGAAAGGAAACCAGAGCATAGGTCCAATAAGCAAAGTTTGTGGTTAGAAATAACCAACAAATAAATGTACCACGATAATGTAACGTGAATATCCCTATGAGGGATAGACAATTGTCTCATGTGGAGGTGCACCCCTGAGAGTTGTTGATAAACACTTGCGAGCAGAAGAGAAAAAGAACTCTCGTTTTTTGGGGGGCACTCATTGAACAGTATAATTAAAATATAACCTTTAATTAATCTTTAAAATATAATGCTACAAAACAAACTAAACACAAAGCTGAACATATATTTTATCAAAACCAATTCATATCCGTATTCCGTGTGAAAAGTATTATGATCACGTGTGAAAGGTGAGTGCAATAGAGAGCAACAGGTTGGTCCAGATTCAGAGATATCAGACATTTGTATGTAGCAACAAAAATGTGTCCAGAACCAAAACCTGTGTTGTACATGGATTAGAGGGCGGTATAGCGTATAATAAAGCTGACTAGGTGCAAATAAGTTTTGAACGGGCTGACTAACAGTCCGCACCACAGAGAAATGTAATGGACACCCTAGATAGCAGCCGCCATCCCCCGTCCGCATACACAGTTCTATGTAGGCTACTGGGTAGTAGGATAATTACCAAAAAGTGTAAATGGGGGTTGGTTAGGTCCTAATTGCTGATGTAGTTGTAACAATAACACCAATTATGGAACTCCCTATACCACACGTAATCTTATACTATCATTTATATATCGTAAATGTTGAGTACACACGGAATATATGTCAGAATAATCTCAGTGTAAATACTGTCAGAATAATCTCAGTGCAAATACTGTGTATCCAGTGCAAAACAGATGCGGGACCGCATGATGAGTGATTTAGTCCTGCAATGCCATTTGGTATCAGGATCAACACCATCATTAGGGTCCTGATTTTGTCACCTGGCTATCCTTTTCTAAGCACTACGGGGCGCATGGGAGTGTAACGCTCACACCGCATCAATGTTTTTACAATGCAGTGCAGCAGCATACACTCAGCAATTATACGCTATACCGCCCTCTAATCCGTGCACAACACAGGTTTTGGTTCTGGACACATTTTTGTTGCTACATAAAAATTTCTGATATCTCTGAATCTGGACCAACCTGTTGCTATCTGTTGTACTCACCTTTCACACGTGATCATAATATTTTTCACACGAAATACGGATATGAATTGGTTTTGATAAAATATATGTTCATGTTTGGGCTTCATAAGCTACCAGGGAATTCCCCATCAGGAATTTATGCATGATGTAATCCCTTCTAATTGAATTAGTTGGGATCGGCAATCAGACGACTCGGGGTAAACTGTGTAGCTAACTGAATATGCCTGATAAATACAGACCAGCTGGGTTGAAGCTGGGTTGGCCATAATTGCACCTCCAAATCGCAGCTGTAAAAAGCCATAATTGTCGGCATATGCAAAGACGCAACTATCTCAAGATGCCAGCAGGTCGGCAGCAATATCATGTGCGACAGATTTATATCAGGTAATACATTTCCGCCTGTGTTTTAGCCATTTGCTATTGCAATACACATTCTTCACTAGAGAACCTCTCCAATACAGCATATATAATATCCATCTCATGTAGGAAATAAAAAAAAGGACTTAGCAATACACATAAAAACCTAATATATGCACAAACAGCGAAGAAAATACTGATCACCACCAGCGGGGCATTCACAATCAGCAAATCAGAGGCATGTACCTAGTTCTGATCCAATCATCACCATGGTGGATTCTCACCTGCTCTCAAGCACCTGCAAATAATACGGCTTGGACAGGCGCATATGCTTCTCTGTGTATTCATCTGTCCTTTCCAGTGACACCAACAGACCCTTACTGGCATCACCCTAGAGTACAACACCCTTACCTTCCCTTGTGCCTCTCCAGGCTCAACCATGTGTATCTCTGTTCTGTCTGTCCCCAAACGCTAGCAGTCTCATGAGACCCACTCTTGGACATATAATTACATATTGTTATTCTACATGATAATAACACATATATGAATATTTCTAAATTGAGAGCCAACTCATCTGGAGGCACCCCAACATCCTCCAAGTGATACTACAAGGACCATCATGCCCTCCAAATGCAGGACCTATCCATGCCTCTCAGACCAGTATTATAAAATGGTGGCTGCTCAACCAATTTAATAGTCTGTCACAGATGCATATAAGGGAGGGGCTATTCTAGACAAGAAAAAAAGGAAAAATACTCCCCCAGCACACTGAAAGGATCAACAATGAGGTTTGAATACTATATAATAATAGAAATACAGAGATCTCAGTTTACATATATTTGCAAAGATATGATATAGCTGCCAGGCCGCGTCAAGGCATCTCTGTTCTGGCTGTCCCTAACACAAGATATAATAGCACCCACTCTGGGTCATACAGTCGTATGTTCTTATGCTATATGATAACAGCACATACTGTATATAAATATACCTAAATTGAGTGCAAACTCACATACATTCATGTATGTGCTGTTATCATTGTAGCATAACAATGGGCTTACTTCAGATGTGTTTGGAGGTGGCATCACTGTATGTATGGTAATGCAGTAGGAGGCGTCTGATATAAGTAGACTCCTCCTGCATGCATTAGTGATCCGTGCTGCATCCATTGACCGGCTGTGTGATCCATGGGGTCATGCAAATCGGCCACTACAGTTCCTTCAAAGAAGCCAGGAAATTTGTCTTCTGACGGAGACCCTAGCCTTCGCACTTTGGGGAACTGAGGCTGTCGTCACCCCCAAACCACTGCATACTGTCAATCTAGTGACGTCTGCAGCTGTAGTGTATTTGTGCAGTAGAAGTACGGGTCTGGTGCATGCACAAAGTACTGAACATCAATATTTTGCACTATGTGCCACAAATACGACTGGATCTGAATTAGGCCCAATATGCAGGGCCGGATTAACAATGGGTCGGATGGAGCTGCAGCTCCAGGCCCCCCCATCAAAATAGGCCCACTGCAACTACTGTGCTGCGGCTGTAGACAGGAAACATTTTTCCTGCTACAGCAGCCTGCAATTGCCACCCTCCGACCTCCTGCCCTCCGACAGTGGGCTGTAACCTCCCCTCCTCCTGTGGCACCCACGCACAAAGGCCACCGCAGGCACAAACTTCATACACAGGGCAGCAGAGTGGAATGGGTCACTAACCCTCCCTGCGCCGCACCGGCAATGACGTGAACACAAGTCAGTGTTTCCTCCTCTCTTACGGAGTCCCGGGTAGCTCCGCCTCCAGCCAGGTGCTGTAACGCTGCATGGTAGGGTTTTCTTCATAAAAATGGACGTGGCCACGGGGGTCCGATGTTAGGCCACGCCCCCAAATTTGCTTGGCTCCTGGCGGTAGTCTGTGTGTGGCCTGCCCCTTACTGCTTCCTCTGTGGGGACTTGGAGGTGACAGGTACAGAATACATGTGTGTTTGTGTGTGAGGGAGGGGACAAGCTGAGTGTATGTGTGGTGACTGGGGGTAACAGGGTGTGTGTGTGTGTGTGTGTGTGTGGGGGGGGGGGGGGGGTGACTGGGGGGGTAACTGGTTGTGTGTGTGGGGGGGTGGGTAACAGGCTGTGTGTGTGTGTGGGGGGGGGGGTGACTGGGGGGGTAACAGGCTGTGTGTGTGTGTGTGTGTGTGTGTGTGGGGATGACTGCGGGTAACAGGCTGTACGTGTGTGTGGGGGGTGACTGGGGGTAACAGGCTATGTGTGTGGGGGGGGGTGACTGGGGGTAACAGGCTGTGTGTGTGTTGGGGGGTGACTGTGTGTGGGGGGGGGGTGACTGGGCGTAACAGGCTGCGTGTGTGGGGGGGTGACTGGGGGTAACAGGCTGTGTGTGTGTAGGGGTGACTGGGGGTAACAGGCCGTGTGAGTTTGAGGGGAGGGGGGATGACTTGGCTGGGAAGTGGCTGTGTGTGTGTGTGTGTGTGTGTGTGTGTGTGTGTGTGTGTGTGTGTGTGTGAGTGTGTGTGTGTGTGACTAGGGGGAACAGGCTGTCTATGTGCGGGGAGGGGGTGTGTGGCTGGGGGGAACAGGCTGTGTATGTGTGGGGAGGGGGGTGTGGCTGGGGGGAACAGGCTGTGGGCTGTGTGTGTGGGGAGGGGGGTGACAGGGGTAACAGGCTGTGTTGGGTGACTGGAGGCACTGTCGGAGCCACCCCATGTTGTTTCTGCCACTTTTTTTTTTTTTTTAAGCAGGGACCTGCGGCAGTGTGGTGCCATGAAGGGGCATGCAGCAGTACTAGCAGGAGGAGGTGGTCCAGCCAATCCAGCCACACTCACCATTTTTACCCCTCTCTGACGCTGTTGCCCGACGTCATGATCCAACAAAAAACAGAAGAAGGGACCCACTGCTGCCGGAGAAGAAAGGGGACCCGCTTTTACTGTCACTGATGAGAAGGGGGACCCACTACTGCCCGAGGTACACAGTGCCGTTTCACTGAAGGGAGGGACGCACAGTGTCACTTGTACTGGGGGCAGGGGGACAGAGCTAAGTACACAGGGCCATCTGTACCCCCTCTCTCTCAACCCTCCATCCGCCTCACCTCTCTCTTTTTCTTTCTTTCCCCTCTCTCAACCCTAGTCTCTCTCACCCCCACTGTTTCCCTCTTTTTCTTTCATTCTGCATCCCCCCCTCTTTGTCACCCCCTTCTCTCTCTCTCTCTCTCTCTCTCTCTCTAACTCTCTCTCTCGTTCTCTTTTCTTTCTCTCATTTCTCTGTCTTGCTCTTTCTTTCTCTCTTTCTCTGTCCCCCCTCTCTCTCTACACCCTGCTACCTCTTCTCCGACCTTCTCCCTCGTTCACACACCCGTCTCACTTAACTTTGTCTCGCATCCTCCCTGTCTCTCTCTCTCATTCTCTCTCTCTCTCTCTCCCCTGCTCTCCACCCCATCCCACTCTCTCTCAACCCTCTCTCTTACACTACCTCTCTGTCTCACCTTTTTCTCCCTCATACTTTCTCTCTCTAACCCTCTCTCCCTCGCTTTCTTTTGCTCTCTTTCCTTCTCTCTTACACCCTGCTCCCCCACTCTAACAACCGTCTGTCTCTCTTTCTTTCTCTGTCTTTTTTTCTTTCTCCTCCTCTCGACTCTCTTGCGCTGCTTTCTCTACCCTGCTGTCTGTCTCACCTCTCTCTCTCCCCTTTCTCTCTCCTCTCTCTTTCTCTCTCTCTTACCCACACTCTGTCACCTCTTTCCTCTCCCCCTTCCGTTCTCTCACCCCCTCCTTTGTCTCACCTCTCTCTCTCTACCCCTCTCTCTCTCTTTCTTTTCTCTCCCTCTCATTCTCTCTCCCCTGCCTCCTCTCCCCCGCCCCCCTCTCCCTCTTTCAAACCTCTCACCCACCTATCTCAACCTTCTTTCTTTCTCTCTTTCTTTCTCTCTTTCTCTTTCTTTCTTTCTTTCTTTCTTTCTTTCTTTCTTTCTTCCCTTATATCTCATCCTTCCTCTCTGTCTCCACTCTCTTTCATTCTCTTTATTTCTTTCTCTCTCTCTCTCTCTCTCTCTCTCTCTCTCTCTCTTGCTCTCTCCTTTCACCCCTCCCTCTGTCTCACCTCGCTCTCTTTTTCTCTCTCTCCCTATTTTTCTTTCTCTCTAACCTTTCTACCTATCTCTCTCTTTCTTTTGTTCTCTTCTCCCTCCCCTCTCTTACACCCTGCTCCCCCTCTCTCTCAACCCTCTCCCACTCCCCCTCTCTCCTTCTCCCCTTCTCACCTCTCTCTCTCTCTTCTCTCTCACCCTGCTTTCTCTACCCTGCTGTCTGTGTCCCTTTCTCTCTCTTTCTCTCTACTCCCTTTCTCTCTCTCACCCCGTTGTCTCTCTATCCCTCTCTTCCCCTTTATGAGGGGTGATGGGTGTTGCTGGCTGCTGCTGTGATCTGTACTGTTGGGTGATGGGTGCGATGCTGGGAGAAGGGTGCTGGTCAGAGGCGGAAATAGCGGGCGATGCTAGGGGCCACCAGCTAGAATCTTGACTTGGGCATCAAACTGGTTAGGGCCGGCTCTGAGTGTGCCGCCTTGCCACCACTGCACCAGGAAGCACTGGCAGCATTGACAGCAGGATTCTCCATGAAGGTGGCCCGGGCCTGGCAGGCTGACTGATCCTCCTGAGGTGAGGTGAGGCGTTTTTTTTTCGGTATGGCACTCCCAGTAACAGGTTAAGCTTCACAGCTGCCCTCACAGCATAGTATATATGTGTGTATATAAAATAAATAAATATATATATATATATATATATACACACACACATACTGTACATACATACATACATACATACATACATACATACATACATACACACAAACACACAAACACACTTACATATCTATTTTGATTAGACATACTGGGGGAAATTCAAATGTTTGAAAAGTCGGTTGGGTGTCTGTCTATTAGATAGGAAAAAACAAACACCCAACTGACTTTTCATACATTTGAATCTCCCCCACTGTGTCCTTTGACATAGGGGATCATTCCGAGTTGATCGCTCGCTAGCTACTTTTTGCAGCGCTGCGATCAGATAGTCGCCGCCTATGGGGGAATGTATTTTCGCTTTGCAAGTGTGTGATCGCATGTGCAGCCGAGCTGCACACAAAAGTTTTTTGCCGTTTCTGAGTAGCCCAGGACTTACTCAGCCGCTGCGATCACTTCAGCCTGTCTGGTCCCGAAATTGACATCAGACACCCGCCCTGCAAACGATTGGGACACGCCTGCGTTTTTCCTACCACTCCCAGAAAATGGTCAGTTGCCACCCACAAACGCCTTCTTCCTGTCAATCTCCTTGTGATCGGCTGTGCGAATGGATTCTTTATACAATCCATCACTCAGCAACAATCCGCTTTGTAACCGTATGACCCACCTGCGCATTGCGGTGAATACGCATGCGCAGTTCTGACCTGAACGCAGCGCAGCAAAAAATCCTAGCGTGCAATCAGGTCTGAATGACCCCCTTAGTGAGTTGAATCCAATTGTTTCTTGCATGCCCATAATTAAATGGCAGCTCGACAGAGCTATTAAATTGTAATGCAAATTAAAGTGAAGTCCGTGGGCACCTATTGCTTATCACTTAGAAGCACTTGGTAAAACTGCGTAAAGTGGCTAAACCAGTCTAAACTATTGGTCATACTGCCAAAACAGCAGTTTGGGCGCTCCAACAGCCACTTTTTCACAGATTTCTGCTCACCACCTCAAGAGACTGTGAGCAGCAATCATGCAGTCATGGCAATACAATTGAATAGTTCCATTGGGCGCCCATTACTTATGGGCACCCAAAAAATAAATTCCCCCCAGTGACTCTCTCCTCTCTCTAGATAGATAGAGAGATAGATAGATAGATAGATAGATAGACAGATATAGAGAGAGATAAAGATATATAGATAGATAGATTTTTTATTTTATTTTCAAACACGCATACACACACGCATATATACATATATTTAAATACAGCACTGGTCACGCACCCATATCCATAGCCCCCATCACAGCCCTGAGGAAGCACACAACAGGCCCTTCAAAATTTTCAGCTCCAGGCCCATTAAGACCTTAATCTGGCACTGCCAATATGGAATTATCTGACCCAGAGTGGGTGCTATTATTACATAGCAATAGGGACCTCCAGAAAAGAGATGCCTTGACGCGGCCTGACAGCTTAATTATATCTATGCAAAATCTCTGTATTTCTATTATCATATAGTATGCAAATCTAATTGCTGATCCTCTTCAGTGTGCTGGGGGATTATTTTTCCTTTGTTTCTTCTCTAGAATAACTCCTCCCTTTTATACACCTGTGAAGGACCATTAAATTGACTAAACAGCCACCATTTTATATCACTCAACCATGTGTAAGTGTCAGGTTCAGGCAAATCTGCATGTTTGCATATACCTGTGGCCTGTATGTTAAGTATGCAAAGAGCATTCTTAAGCAGTGGCTTTACAAAGAACACTATCATTTGAGCGTCTGATATACTTGTATCTACAATAGCCATGTAAATGGCAATGCGACTTCCATTGCATGTTGTAAATATTTAAATTGTAAACTTTTGTGAGTCTCTCACTTCATTTGTTTCCAGTCAAATTCAATCTTGTAATCAACATATGCTTATATACTGTATAAAATCCCTTGACAACATACACTGGATGGGCAGCACACATAGCCCTGGTTTTGCACCGGGTCTCAGGAGATGGAAACACCTAAACAGCAGCACACTATTCTAAAGTGGACCTTTGGGATATTATTACATGTGTAATTTTTGTGTCTTTGAAGCTTTGCTTTAGGAAAAGTGTGCCTGGAAATGGTTGCTCCCCCCTCCCCTCCCTGGATGTGCAACTGGAAGGTGAAAGAAAACACAGTCAGCTTTGGACCCTTTGTAGAGTGGAAATGACTGAGCACCAATAGAAATGTACAATGGAAATGCTCTTACGCTTCAAAATTATTTTAACATCTTCACAATATACAAACCGCCTCGACCCTTACTCCGCACTTTGGAAGGAACACCCTTACGTCACCCAACTTCTTCCATCAGATTGAAAAGTCTGTTCCCTTGAGAGCAGCCATCATCTTGCTCAGTGAACCTTTGTGCTTTGGCAGGAATCTAGGGGTGTATTAGTGTACAGCACCAGCAGAGAGGATTCGGTGCTTCATACACTCCTTCAGGTGTAATGTGGTGCCTGCATTCAAAAATCCCAGCTTCAGGCAGCGCACCCCTTCCCCCATGTGCAGCAATCAGGTAGACCTACTTATTCCTAAAGTAATGACTGCTGTATTTGTTAGATTGCATATGGAGGTGTACAGGGAAAACAGGGGGTATCGCACTACCTGGCACTGGTGTGAGAGATGTAACACAAGGGAGAGATGTTTACCTTTGACCTTTTCTCCTTTGCTGAGAGAGATTTCTCCTTCTCCTTGGGACTGGTAAGGTTTTATGGCCACAAATGTGCGTCCAGGCACTGCCGAGTACAGCTTACGCTTCATGCGGTGATTCACAGTCCCGCCAGCAGGAGCCTCTTTGGAAGAACCACTGGAACTGAAGAAGACAAGTGCGGGAGAGAATGATACTATGATTAGGATTATTTCTGTTTAACATATATATCAGCGGTTCATAGGATGAATTGTACACAAGGATGGTTTGCAACACATACAGATGGAGCTACTGTAGTTTCTGCTGGTGCCTCATGCCTCATTGATGCCATTAGTCACTGGCACAATGATAAGTTGCCTTCCCATTAATACTGGTTCCATCCACCGTATGCCAGGTCTTCTTAAAGAGACCAGCTGTATTTGCAAAAAGCAGTGAGTACAGTAAGTACGGGGAGTTCAGGTAAGTCACACAGCTCACCCAGCATACTATTTTCAAATGATTGGAGCCCTAAATGTGCACAGTCCTGTTCTATTTGCACCTGGTCAGCCATGAAACAAGCTCTCGACTAAGCAATCGAATGGAGAGATTTATTAGGTCTTGAAGAGCGATAAATGGAGAGAGATAAAGTACCAACCAGTTAGCTCCTACAGATATGTCCTCATACAACTGGCCTCAATATGCCATATGACGTGGGACACCTGGTGCGAGTGACACACTGTGATGTGACTACGATGCCCCAGGAGATTGTGCGGTCCAATGGCCAGATACAGTATATGTGACAAATATATCTGTGTGCAACAGAGTCAGTATACAGAGCACAGCGGGACTTGGCGTGGAAAAAAACAGCTGCATCATAGCACTTTCTAAAGTTTCTATACAGATTCAGAGACTCAGTCACACACAATATACAGTACAAGTGTTGCACATCAAATCACTCAGCCCAGCCTCCTAGTGTGTCCTAGTTGCATTGCATTGCGTCTGAGATGCAAAAAAAGTGTCATGGGACCTAGCATACCAGAGGAGAGGCTATCTTTTGCAACTGTGCAATATTGTATGAGTAAATACTGGGCTGGCAACAAAAATCTTGGGGCCCGGTACAGTGATATCTCTGGGGCCCCCTCAGATTATATATATATATATATATATATATATATATACTCCTGATGAAGTCCAGGCTTGATATGCCATAAGGACGAAACGCGTTGAGGAACAGAGACCGAACTGTATCTACTACACATCAGATAAGCTATTTTTACATTATTTTGATGTACGGGTATTTGCTTTGTTTTTTAACAATTAAACTGGTGTTAAAACTTTATTACACTATTACGGCTACCTTCTTTCTTTTCATTGGTGATCATTGAGCATTAGAAGTACCATGAGGTTCTGGAGCTGAAGGGAGAAATCTATCCAGTTCGGGAATTCCCATTTTGAGAGCGTGCGATTTAATTAAGTGGTTAACTCCACTCATGATGGTACTTGCGTTTTTCTAAGGGTGTTATTGAACTGGTGGAGGTTTTCATTTGAAGGATCCTAATATACTGCAGTAGTAGGCGCTGTTTTCACCTTCTTTCTATACATATATATATATATATATATATATCAGGACAAACCCTGGTGAAGGGCGGAAGCCTGGAACGTGGGATGATAATCAATAAACAATAAGGCCAAAATCCCTTCTTTTCCGTAATAATTGTGCCTGTCTGATGACCATGTGTAAACTACATTGTGGCACTATACACTTTAACAGTACAAGCTCTGTGGGGAGCATGTTAGGGGGCAATGGTGGTACATGGGCTTGACATCAAGGGGTGTCGAGAGGAGGTGGAGTGGGTACTAATTACCCGTCCCTGGGTTTGTTTAAGGAGCCTAGGTAAGCTGTGAAGGAGGAAGAAGGCGTAGTAGTATTCTTTAGTTTGTCATGGGCAGGTGTGGTCACACTTCCCCATCACCTGGGCGCGTCATTTCTGTTTATAGCCCTGGTGACATCACGTCACTGCCTTATGTTGTATGTTATACTGCCCCTGATTCTACCCCAAACCAACCAATCACATACTGGCTTTGCTCAATTAAGTGCAACAAAGAGTAACAAAGGCAAATAGCATATGGACTTCTGTAGGTTTCAGAAGAACTGTGCTGGTTGCATCTCGCCATTAGGGTGTTTGACCGTTGTAATTGACTCATTGCATGAAACCATTGAGTCAGTCAAAATAAAAAGTAAAAAGTTGTGCCCTCGTGTTTGTATCAAATAATAGCCCCTCTATAGTGTTAATAAAACTATTATGATAGTTTCATATTTACATATTCATCATTTATTTGTTTTGATTTGTAGCTGACAATTTCATGGAATGAGCTGGTTGTGACACAATCTCTATATAACCTGTGAATATTGTATGACAACACTCCTTGTTTGCTTCATCAGTTTCAATCGTGACAGAAAATGAGGCATCGCTCTCACATCAGACGGCTGCCGTGGGGCCAGTTATGCTGACAGGGGTTCTGAGGCTCAAAAGTCTGCGCTGTGCTACAGTAACAACGCTTTCTAATGTGGTTGTAAGCATCAGCAATCAATCCATTATTCAATAAGCCTGTAAATAGCACGACATGCATTGCTCCTGGCCTGCAACTGAAAGTGATGTGCATACAGTAGCTCAGCTTTATTTCCCATTATATAACAGTTTTAAAATAGAAATAAATCTGAATCTATGTGGGCACATATAGCCACATAGAAGAGGCCCACATCAGAGATGAGCGGGTTCGGTTCGTCGAGATCCGAACCCCCCCGAACTTCACGTGTTTTACATGGGTCCGAGACAGCCTCGGATCTTCCCGCCTTGCTCGGTTTACCCCGAACGAGGCCGAACGTCATCATCCCGCTGTCGGATTCTCGCAAGATTCGTATTCCATATAAAGAACCGCGCGTCGCCGCCATTTTCACTCGTGCATTGGAGATTGAGCGGAGAGGACGTGGCTACGTTCTCTGCCTGAAAAGCTCAATATCTGTGCTCAGTGTGCTGCAAATATCTGTGCTTGGTGTGCTGCATTGTGGTGACCACCAGTATATTATAGTAGTACAGTACAGTAGGCCATTGCTGTATCTTGCAGCTCCGTGTCAGACTCAGTTCTAGACAGTATCCTGATCAGTGCTCAATATCTGCTGGATTGTTGTGTGACCAGTATATATTATATAGTAGTACAGTGCAGCATTTTGGTGACCACCAGTATATATAGTAGTACAGTACAGTAGGCTATTGCTGTATCTTGCAGCTCCGTGTCACTTAAAGTAACCATATCTGTGCTGCATTGTTGTGAGCAGTATATAGTAGTACAGTGCAGCATTTTGGTGACCACCAGTATATATAGTAGTACAGTACAGTAGACCATTGCTGTACCTTGCAGCTCCGTGTCACTTAAAGTATCCATATCTGTGCTGCATTGTTGTGAGCAGTATATAGTAGTACAATACAGTAGGCCATTGCTATTGATATAATAATAATATTACTGGCATATAATTCCACACATTAAAAAATGAAGAACAAAAATGTGGAGGGTGAAATAGGGAAAGATCAAGATCCACTTCCACCTAGTGCTGAAGCTGCTGCCACTAGTCATGGCAGAGACGATGAAATGCCATCAACGTCGTCTGCCAAGGCCGATGCCCAATGTCATAGTAGAGAGCGTGTAAAATCCAAAAAGCAAAAGTTCAGTAAAATGTGCCAATATGCCATTTACGACACGGAGTGGCAAGGAATGGCTGAGGCCCTGGCCTATGTTCATGGCTTGTGATTCGGCTTCACATGAGGATGGAAGCACTCATCCTCTCGCAAGAGAAATGAAAAAAGAGTTAAGATGGCAAAAGCACAGCAAAGAACTGTGCGTTCTTCTAAATCACAAATCCCCAAGGAGAGTCCAATTGTGTCGGTTGCGATGCCTGACCTTCCCAACACTGGACGGGAAGAGGTGGCTCCTTCCACCATTTGCACGCCCCCTGCAAGTGCTGGAAGGAGCACTCACAGTCCAGTTCCTGATAGTCAAATTGAAGATGTCACTGTTGAAGTACACCAGGATGAGGATATGGGAGTTGCTGGCGCTGAGGAGGAAACTGACAAGGAGGATTCTGATGGTGAGGTGGTTTGTTTAAATCAGGCACCCGGGGAGACACCTGTTGTCCGGGGGATGAATATGGCCATTGACATGCCTGGTCAAAATACAAAAAAAATCACCTCTTCGGTGTGGAATTATTTTAACAGAAATGTGGACAACAGGTGTCAAGCCGTGTGTTGGCTTTGTCAAGCTGTAATAAGTAGGGGTAAGGACGTTAACCACCTAGGAACATCCTCCCTTATACGTCACCTGGAGCGCATTCATCAGAAGTCATTGACAAGTTCAAAAACTTTGGGTGACAGCGGAAGCAGTCCACTGACAACTAAATCCCTTCCTCTTGTAACCAAGCTCCTGCAAACCACACCACTAACTCCCTCGGTGTCAATTTCCTCCTTAGACAGGAACGCCAATAGTCCTGCAGGCCATGTCACTGGCAAGTCTGACGAGTCCTCTCCTGACTGGGATTCCTCCGATGGATGGATGGATGGAGTGGAACGCCTACTGCTGCTGGCGCTGCTGTTGTTGCTGCTGGGAGTCGATCGTCATCCCAGAGGGGAAGTCGGAAGACCACTTGTACTACTTCCAGTAAGCAATTGACTGTCCAACAGTCCTTTGCGAGGAAGATAAAATATCACAGCAGTCATCCTGTTGCAAAGCGGATAACTCAGGCCTTGGCAGCTGTGTTGGTGTTAGACGTGCGTCCGGTATCCACCGTTAGTTCACAGGGACTTAGAGAATTTCTTGAGGTAGTGTGTCCCCGGTACCAAATACCATCTAGGTTCCACTTCTCTAGGCAGGCGATACCGAGAATGTACACAGACGTCAGAAAAAGAGTCACCAGTGTCCTAAAAAATGCAGTTGTACCCAATGTCCACTTAACCACGGACATGTGGACAAGTGGAGCAGGGCAGACTCAGGACTATATGACTGTGACAGCCCACTGGGTAGATGTATTGCCTCCCGCAGCAACGACAGCAGCGGCGGCACCAGTAGCAGCAAACGCCAACTCGTTCCTAGGCAGACTACGCTTTGTATCACATCTTTTCATAAGAGGCACACAGTTGACAACCTCTTACGGAAACTGAGGAACATAATAGCAGATTGGCTTACCACAATTGGACTCTCCTGGGGATTTGTGATATCGGACAACGCCACCAATGTTGTGCGTGCATTACATGTGGGCAAATTCCAGCACGTCCCATGTTTTGCACATACAATGAATTTCGTGGTGCAGAATTTTTAAAAAAACGACAGGGGCGTGCAAGAGATGCTGTTGGTGTCCCGAAGAATTGCGGGCGACTTTCGGCATTCAGCCACCGCGTGTCGAAGGCTGGAGCACCAGCAAACACTACTGAACCTGCCCCGTCATCAGCTGAAGCAAGAGGTGGTAACGAGGTGGAATTCAACCCTCTATATGCTTCAGAGGATGGAGGAGCAGCAAAGGCTATTCAAGCCTATACATCTGCCTACGATATAGGCAAAGGATGGGGAATGCACCTGACTCAAGTGCAGTGGAGAATAATAATTTCAACGTTGTGCAAGGTTCTGCAACCCTTTGAACTTGCCACACGTGAAGTCAGTTCAGACACTGCCAGCCTGAGTCAGGTCATTCCCCTCATCAGGCTTTTGCAGAAGTAGCTGGAGAGATGAAGGAGGAGCTAAAACGGAGGGATTCCGCTAGGTATGTGGGACTTGTGGATGGAGCCCTTAATTCGCTTAACCAGGATTCACGGGTGGTCAATCTGTTGAAATCAGAGCACTAAATTTTGGCCACTGTGCTCGATCCTAGGTTTAAAGCCTGCGTTGTATCTCTCTTTCCGGCAGACACAAGTCTGCAGATGTTCAAAGACCTGCTGGTGAGACACTTGTCAAGTCAAGCGGAACGTGACCCGCCAACAGCTCCTCCTTCATTATCTACCGCCACTGGAGCTGCCAGGAAAAGGATCAGATTTCCAGAACCACCCGCTGGCGGTGATGCAGGGCAGTCAGGAGCAAAAACTGACATCTGGTCCAGACTGAAGGACCTGCCAACGATTACGGACATGTCGTCTACTGTCACTGCATATGATTCTGTCACCATTGAAAGAATGGTGGAGGATTATATGAGTGACAGCATCACTGTAGGCATGTCAGACAGTCCGTACGTATACTGGCAGGAAAAAGAGGCAATTTGGAGGCCCTTGCACAAACTGGCTTTATTTTACCTAAGTTGCCCCTTCCCTCCAGTGTGTACTCTGAAAGAGTGTCTAGTGCAGCCGGTCACCTTGTCAGCGATCGGCGTACGAGGTTACTTCCACAAAATGTGGAGAAGATGATGTTCATCAAAATGAATTATAATCAATTCCTCCGTGGAGAGCAATTGCCTCCAGAAAGTACACAGGGACCTGTGATGGTGGATTCCAGTGGGGTCGAATTAATACTCTGAGAGGAGGGGGATGTACACAGTGAAAGGGGTGAGGAATCGGAGGATGATGATGAGGTCGACATCTTGCCTCTGTAGAGCCAGTTTGTGCAAGGAGAGATTGATTGCTTCCTTTTTGGTGAGGGCCCAAACCAACCAGTCATTTCAGCCACAGTCGTGTGGCAGACCCTGTCGCTGAAATGATGGGTTTGTTAAAGTGTGCATGTCCTGTTTATACAAAATAAGGGTGAGTGGGAGGGCCCAAGGACAATTCCATCTTGCACCTCTTTTTTTTTTTATTTCTCTTTGCATCATGTGATGTTTGGGGCCGATTTTTTTGAAGTGCCATCCTGTCTGACACTGCAGTGCCACTCCTAGATGGGCCAGGTGTTTGTGCCGGCCACTTGGGTCGCTTAGCTTAGTCATCCAGCGACCTTGGTGCAAATTTTAGGACTAAAAATAATATTGTGAGGTGTTCAGAATAGACTGGAAATGAGTGGAAATTATGGTTATTGAGGTTAATAATACTATGGGATCAAAATTACCCCAAAATTCTATGATTTAAGCTGTTTTTGAGGGTTTTTTGTAAAAAAACACCCAAATCCAAAACACACCCGAATCCGACAAAAAAATTTCATGGAGGTTTTACCAAAACGCGTCCGAATCCAAAACACGGCCGCGGAACCGAATCCAAAACCAAAACACAAAACCCGAAAAATTTCCGGTGCACATCTCTAGCCCACATGTGGTCCTCCAAATTAGAATTAATTCTACTATTCAACATGTATTAGTCTACAGAGGCAGCACCTTTTTGTTATCAAGCTTTTCCGTATATTTATCCTGTATAGAAATGGGCGGGAATAGAAGTAGCCAATCAGATCATCGGAATGTTCACTTCAGCTCAAATTATTTTAGGAGCTCCTTGTCACAGTGTCACCATGAGAGAGGACATTCAGAGGGGAATAGAAGTAAGCGGAAAACTACAGACTGAACTAGATGATAGAAGAAACAGGGTCCGCGACAGCACTTTGTGACCCTCCTGTCTCTCTGGAAGTAGTATTCAGCGGGTTTCCTTTGGTTTCTTCTACCAGTATTATGACCCACTCACGTGTGTGTGTGTGTGTGTGTGTGTGTGTGTGTGTGTGTGTGTGTGTGTGTATGTCTGCCAGAGAAAAACTGTATACAATCCATAAGAGAAAACAGACCACGCCCCAATAAATTGACATTCATTTTAAAGCATCGGAAATAATTAGAGATGAGCGGGTTCGGTTCCTCGGAATCCGAACCCCCCCGAACTTCACCCATTTTACACGGGTCCGAGGCAGACTCGGATCCTCCCGCCTTGCTCGGTTAACCCGAGCGCGCCTGAACGTCATCATCCCGCTGTCGGATTCTCACGAGATTCGTATTCTATATAAGGAGCCGCTCGTCGCCGCCATTTTCACTCGTGCATTGGAGATGATAGGGAGAGGACTTATGCAGCATTCTCTCAGTTGTGTTCAGTGTGCTGCAAATATCTGTGCTCAGTGTGCTGCAAATATCTGTGCTCAGTGTGCTGCAAATATCTACGTTCTCTGCCTGAAAAATGCTCCATATCTGTGCTCAGTGTGCTGCAAATATCTGTGCTCAGTGTGCTTTATTGTGGGGACTGGGGACCACCAGTATTATATAGTAGGAGGACAGTGCAGAGTTTTGCTGACCAGTGACCACCAGTATTATACGTTCTCTGCCTGAAAAACGCTCCATATCTGTGCTGCATTGTAGTATATAGTAGGAGGACAGTGCAGAATTTTGCTGACCAGTGACCACCAGTATTATATCAGTACGGTACAGTAGTCCACTGCTCTACCTACCTCTGTGTCGTCAAGTATACATCCATCCATACCTGTGGTGCATTTTAGTTGTTGTGCGCAGTAGTAGGAGGACAGTGCATAATTTTGGTGACCACCAGTATATAATATATAGCAGTACGGTACAGTAGTCCACTGCTCTACCTACCTCTGTGTCGTCAAGTATACATCCATCCATACCTGTGGTGCATTTTAGTTGTTGTGCGCAGTAGTAGGAGGACAGTGCATAATTTTGCTGACCACCAGTATATAATATATATAGCAGTACGGTACAGTAGTCCACTGCTCTACCTACCTCTGTGTCGTCAAGTATACTATCCATCCATACCTGTGGTGCATTTTAGTTGTTGTGCGCAGTAGTAGGAGGACAGTGCATAATTTTGCTGACCACCAGTATATAATATATAGCAGTACGGTACAGTAGTACACTGCTCTACCTTCTTCTGTGTCGTCAAGTATACTATCCATCCATACCTGTGGTGCATTTAAGTTGTTGTGCGCAGTATATATAGTAGGAGGACAGTGCATAATTTTGCTGACTACCAGTATATAATATATAGCAGTACGGTACAGTAGGCCATTGCTATTGATATATTACTGGCATATAATTCCACACATTAAAAAATGGAGAACAAAAATGTGGAGGGTAAAATAGGGAAAGATCAAGATCCACTTCCACCTCGTGCTGAAGCTGCTGCCACTAGTCATGGCCGAGACGTTGAAATGCCATCAACGTCGTCTGCCAAGGCCGATGCCCAATGTCATAGTAGAGAGCATGTAAAATCCAAAAAACAAAAGTTCAGTAAAATGACCCAAAAATCTAAATTAAAAGCGTCTGATGAGAAGCGTAAACTTGCCAATATGCCATTGACGACACGGAGTGGCAAGGAACGGCTGGGGCCCTGGCCTATGTTCATGGCTAGTGGTTCAGATTCACATGAGGATGGAAGCACTCATCCTCTCGTTAGAAAACTGCAGTGCCACTCCTAGATGGGCCAGGTGTTTGTGTCGGCCACTTGGGTCGCTTAGCTTAGCCACCTCATTGCACCTCTTTTTTTCTTTGCATCGTGTGCTGTTTGGGGACTATTTTTTTAAATATGCCATCCTGTCTGACACTGCAGTGCCACTCCTAGATGCGCCAGGTGTTTGTGTCGGCCACTTGGGTCGCTTAGCTTAGTCAGACAGCTACCTCATTGCACCTCTTTTTTTCTTTGCATCATGTGCTGTTTGGGGACTATTTTTTTAATCTTCCATCTTGTCTGACACTGCAGTGCCACTCCTAGATGGGCCAGGTGTTTGTGTCGGCTACTTGGGTCGCTTAGCTTAGTCACACAGCTACCTCATTGCACCTCTTTTTTTCTTTGCATCATGTGCTGTTTGGGGACTATTTTTTAAATCTGCCATCCTGTCTGACACTGCAGTGCCACTCCTAGGTGGGCCAGGTGTTTGTGTCGGCCACTTGGGTCACTTAGCTTAGCCATCCAGCGACCCCGGTGCAAATTTTAGGACTAAAAATAATATTGTGAGGTGTTCAGAATAGACTGGAAATGAGTGGAAATTATGGTTACTGAGGTTAATAATACTATGGGATCAAAATGACCCCCAAATTCTATGATTTAAGCTGTTTTTGAGGGTTTTTTGTAAATAAAACACCCGAATCCGACAAAAAAATTTCAGGGAGGTTTTGCCAAAACGCGTCCGAATCCAAAACACGGCCGCGGAACCGAATCCAAAACCAAAACACAAAACCCGAAAAATGTCCGATGCACATCACTAGAAATAATAAATATTAGCAATAATTCAACAGTTGTTCTCTGGTTACTGTAAATCATATATACACAGTAGAAAAAAAATGTGACAGCAAAGTATCTACAGAATACTGTACATCAGTTCAGCAAAGGTTAACAGTAAAAAAAAATGACAAAGAAATACAAACTGGTTTCTAAGCAAGTCTACCCAAGCACACTTGTAGGTATCTCCAAGCCTTGTCAGCTAATTAGCCTGTTTGAAACTCCATGTGCGGCCTTCCCACTTGAATTCGGTTTAGAGGGATGAAATGAGGACAAATGACTCCTCACTGAGGTGTTATTGCATATTATGAAAGCATGTAATAAGGTGTGAGACCGTTACTAACCAGGAGCAGCTATATTACTTAATAATAGAGAGTACCTGGGACGTCCACGCGGTTGTTTCTTGGACTCCTCTGTGTGGCTACTCCGTGAAGGTGACCGACTTCGCGCTCCCCTTGGGCTACTGGAGCTTCGCAGAGTTCCCCCTGAGACCTTTTGTCCCTGCAGAGTGACAGTGTTGGCAGTGGAAGCAGAGAAGACCATCCAGTCGGGCAGTGAGAGGCTGTTATCACTGTTGGCACGAAGGAGAACGTGGGGCACAGAGAGAGCTTTTCCACCCTCCCTACGATGGACAGCATAGGAAGGAGATTCCTGGAAGGGGACTGAGAACAAAATGTATTTCATATTATTAAGATCCATAAGAATCTTGACATTTGCGCAACAAATTGCAACAGGGGGAAATTTACTAAAAGGTGGTTTGTCAAAATTGCTGGTTTTCCACATTTACTAAAGGCAAACCCATGGACACCCACCAAAATATTAGTTTAGGAACCACCATCACATTGCTGTTCCGAGTTTTCACTAGGATCATAGGTGTGCGCAGGGGGTGTGCCTGGTGCGCACAGGCACCCCCTAATGTCCGGCACCCCGATCTCACATGCCTGATGCAGTGATCGCTGAGCAGGCTGATTACTGTCCCCTCTGCGTTGCACCCTGTCAGGACTGCATTACTGACTGGATGCCTGGGTTAATCAAGGGTGCACTGCCACCGGCTTTCAAACTCCCAGCTCCACCTCCATGTACAAAAACAGCGTGATGTGATTACGTCATGCTGCTCGCACGCCCACCCGTCACACCCGCCACATGCCCACCTCTCTCCTTCTATGCTATGCCAACGCCAGCCACTGATGAGGATCAGCATGCAGCCAGCGTTCCTCTTAGGAAGACAAATTCAATACTGGCAGGCGGACGGCAGCAGAATTGACACGTCACTTGTTTTTCCAGCAGCAGTACTAGTCTGCGACTGTCAGTGAGTAACTGACTTGTAAGTAAGCTGCTGCAGCTTGCAGGGGAAAGAGAGGGGGAGCCAGACCAGGCTGAGGAGGAGCAGTGTAATTGCAGTGAGTGCCATCAGGGGTGTTTGTTTGGTGCACACCACAACATCTGACAATGTATCTGCTTTATTAGGATTGGTACAAGGGTGGATATTTTATATTGCGTCGACCGTCAATAGATGGTGCTAGACATGCCCAAAAGGCAGCGCTAGACACACCCCTCCGACGGTGCACCCCCTTATAAAATGTGCTGCGCACGCCTATGACTAGGATAGGATAGAAAACTTCCAATTTATCAAGCGGTAGTTTTCAGAACCGCCAAAAAATCTATAGAATAACAGAAGTAGTTGTGACAGGAGAACACCAATTAACAATTGATTAAAATTGCACCTTTAATTAATAAATAATATTGCTCTCTTAATAAAAAATTTTCTCCATCATCAGCACTCCCTTAAAAGTGTATTGTGAGTCCTTGCTTCTGATTGGCCGCATAGATGTTCTGGGTTTTCCAATTGTTTAGCCCAAACTGCTGGCAATGTAGCCATTAATAAACTGGCAGGTTTCAATCCATCTCCGAAATGCAGAATAATGAATCTGGTGGTTTGGATGTGAAAGCTGCCGCAATTGTACAACCGTTTGAAAACGCCACCAAACTCGTTCTGTAGTACATTTCCTACTTGGTGTTTATATTTTGTCATTCTCATTTGTAATTGAAAAAATATCCCCCTAAAGAGTCTATACAGTATTCACATCTTTCAAAAAAAGTACAGTCCAAAACTGGCCTATGCTACTAAATATGCGCTTAAAACCACTTAACTGGCATGGTCAGATTTCATGAAACTGCGCTGTCCCACCCTGTCCCCCCATTTTTGATGAGGAGATCCGTTCTGCAGATGTGCATAATATAATGTTTAAATATTTTAAAAAATACATTTTCAACTTTATTAATTAAATTGCATTTTAAAAAACAATGTTGTTAACGCTTTTGAATGGAAAAATCGTCAGTTAAGTGGTTTTTTTAAAGAATAATTTGCAAATGTATCACCACTTAGTGGCCACCAGTGGTATTGCAGACATTATATATATATTTTTTTTGTGTCCGATACCCAAAAATCACTATCACCACTGTGGAATAAGTGTTGGCAAGGGATCAACTTCTGCTTTCACCGAATAACAGAAAGTAACCATTACCATTCAAAGAGGGACATTTAAGAAAACTTGTCTATAACAACCAATCAGATGCTTGCTATCAGTTTTGTACTACACTTTAAGTGCAAGCAAACATTTTATTGGCTGCTATAGCAACATCACTGCATTGCTGAGCCATGGTATGTGCTAATATACATTGTTTGTAACAAGATCCCCTACCTATTTTCCCATCCATTTGTCTCCCACCATTGTCAACATGGGTGAATACAACTTGTGCTCGCCGCTCACCCACTCTTCCCTTAGCTGTGTTCTGAATGGATAGAGCAAAAACTGCATGCAGAAGTATTATTGGTCCCTCTCTGAATAAGACACGAGCCCATGTCGGTCCACTCTGCCAGACAGTAGGAAGTAAGGTAAGAAGCAGTATGGGGTTCGGGCACCATCTGTATGGGGACTGCGCACCAGACTCCGAGGGGGTGAGTGTCCAGAGTGCTTACAGCGGACTGGGGTATTTATTACACACTATTCATCCAAGTGAATGAGTGCTTACAGGGGATACACAGCCAGTGCATATTCATTACTTACATCACAGGTTCTCATACACGGTCCTAGAGGCACTCCAACAGTCCAGGTTTAGGTATGTCCATGGCTCAGCACAGATGGTTAAATCAAGTTGACTTTGGTACTAATTAAGTCACCTGTATCAAAGAATGGATATACTTAAAACCTGGACCATTGGGGGTGTCTTGAGGACCGCAGAACCTCTGACTTAAGGCCCGTACACACTGGGCGATGTAATGGCCGTTCTCTTGAACGGCCGATACATCGCGGGACCGTCGGCCAGTGTGTACGAGCGATACGTCTGTGAACTCCGTCGTTCACAGACGTATCGCGTCGGCCGCGCAGCACAGCCGACAGCCAATATATCTAACGATATATTGGCCCGTCGCTGTGTGTGTACGGGCGGTCGGCCGACCGCCCGTACACATGCTGCGGCGGCCGGCGGTGATTGACAGGTGAACTGGGCGGGCGCGAGCGCCCGCCCAGTTCATGACGTCAGTCCCCCGACGGATCGGGCTGTGTGTATGCACAGCACACTGCCCGATCCGTACATAGATATATCTGCAGATCAATTGATCTGCAGATATATCTAATAGTGTGTACCCACCTTTAGATATATTTACTCACCAACATCAGTATCTCTGTGACTTTTTATCAACTCCCCCAGTTCAAAGTTTCCTGAAATAACAGCTACCTGCGGGCGAGATAGGAAAGCTGATTTAAATAAAGGAAATGTTTGGGTGAAGGAAGACAGATGGAGGAGATCATAATGGAGAGAGAGAGAGAGAGAGAGAGAGAGAGAAAGATTGGGAAATAGTCAAGCAGATAAGAAAATGCAGTAAATGGCTATTTGCAAACCGTCTTCTGGCATAGTGATAGCTTTGTGGAATGAGGCCGTGCAATGAATTGTGACAAATAATTCTAAATTATGCGCAACACTATAGCCAGCGGCGGAGGAAAGGAAATTAAAAACTAAATATACAAAACAAACCCTGGTTGGTAATGAACATGGGAAGTGAATGTTAAGTATCTCCTGGGAACAATCTAAGTTGCAGGATTTGCTGGTCAGACAGACAGGGCCTGAGCGATTCTAGCAACAACCCTTCATTTAGGCAAAGTGTAATTAATCTTGTAGTCCGTCAGGCCTCCTGCAGACTAATAGCTTTAGTCCTGTACTCACCATCTCTCCTGCTGCAAGACTGGGCATATGTATGCCTGAGGGGATAGTCATCAAATATATCTGCAGGATAATAACGGGTGTTTCCAGGGGGCAAATGTTAAGTACCTCCTGAATATACAGTATATGGGGGAACGCAGAACATATCCATCACGTTTTCAATCTCAAAAGCAACCACCAGAGATTTCTACTCGGCCGACTTCAACATGGTCCGGAATGTGTTCCCAGTAGCTAACGTCATCTTCACATGCCCTTAGCCTTTGCAGCCAATGGGCTACACTTTACAAAATTCACCAGGAGAGGGATCTGTAGGCTCCGTCCCCTGCAATGGGCGCTCACACGTGTTTGATCTGATGGCAGCATATGCACAGTAGAACAACAAGGTCCAAACCCAGAAGTAAAGTGACGGAAATAGCGATCACTTTACTTTTACACATAGCAGGGACAGGTTCCAATCAACCCTACATGTGTTTTTTTTTATACATCCAGGTAATACATGACTTCTTATTACAGATTAATAATAAATATACCCAATACTAAAAAATACCATAGTAGTAATGTGCATTCCAGATTTATATGCAACATACCAAAATAATTCCTAATAGCTGCCTACTGTGTCTTCGCCATTTGGTACCAGTTACTTGCCCACATTGGAGAGTACTTATTAACGTAGGTTGTATTAGATTGCAAGCTCTTACTCCCACCTGCACCTTCTCTATCAGCCTCTCAATCCTTGTTCTAATTCTCGGTATTCGCGCTGCAGAACTTTGTGGCACCTTTTAAATGACGGTAATGTTGATGATAAACATAGCTGCTATAAGTAAAACATTGAATATGATGCACCCACTGTCATAGGCCACACCTGATACACAAGGACACTGGGGGTCATTCCGAGTTGATCGCTCGCTAGCTAGTTTTAGCAGCCGTGCAAACGCTATGCCGCCGCCCTCTGGGGAGTGTATTTTAGCTTAGCAGAAGTGCGAACGCTTGTGCAGCCGAGCTCTGCAAAAACAGTTTGTGCAGTTTCTGAGTAGCTCTGAACCTACTCAGCGCTTGCGATCACTTCAGCCTATTCGTGTCCGGAGTTGACGTCATACACCCGCCCAGCGAATGCCCAGACACGCCTGTGTTTTTGCAAACACCCCTGAAAACGGTCAGTTGACACCCAGAAAAGCCCCTTTCCTGTCAATCTTCTTGCGGCCGCCAGTGCGAAGGAAAACTTTGCTAGAACCTGAGCACAACCACAAAGAGCTTTGCATACGTACGTTGCGCGTGCACATTGCGGGGCATGCGCAGAAATGCAGTTTTTTTACCTGATCGCTGCGCTGCGAAAATCGGCAGCGAGCGATCAACTCGGAATGACCCCCACTGCCCCAATATATTACGTCACATCCCCCTGTGGACTGTACCATTCCAAACAGTTCTGTTTAGGTGTACAGTAACCGACAGAATCCAAACACATGCTTTCATGGTAATTGCTGATAGATTTCTGTGTATGTCTGGACTGTGCAGGTCGTACCTGCCGTAAGTGAAGTAATAAATAATCTCCGCTGATTACATCAGTTTATTATTAACTTTATTAACTTTTATTCACAGGGCGCCACAAAGTGTCTGTAGCACCGTATATCATAAACACAAGAAACATTTCACAGTAGCAGAGACGGAAAGTGATACTGTGGTTAGAGATAATTTTAATAGGGAAGCTAAAAGCCATATTAGATTCTTAGAAATACAAAGGGCCGGTCTGGGAAATAACCATAAACGTTTCTCCTTCTGTTACTAAACCTTTTTTATTATGCCATAAAATGAGATTGAATATGATTGGCATAGAAGGAATGAATGTAAACTTTACTGTGGTGTAAACGTTACTGTGATTGGTAGTAGCATAGTCTATACATAATGTATTTACAGTATATAACACATTCTGTCAGAGCCGTGTCTCCTCAGATCTCCTCAGCACTGTCCCTGGATGCGGCCTCGTCTGGCTCTGGGCTGCACAGAAGATCTCACGAGAGATCTTGCACATGCCCAGTGAGCCGGCCAGGCGGGGAGACACAGAGCTTCAGCACTAGGCTGATGCACTGTGGGGGACTGACAGGGATCGCAGGAGGGGGGAGTTTTCACTCGTCCACTCCAGCAAACGAGAAGTTAATAGCCAACCTGTTGCTCGCCATCTTTTGTGAAACTACATGTCCCAGCATGCCCTACTACAGTTTTGCTATTTGGGGAATGCTGGGATGTGTAGTTTCACAACAGCTGGAGAGCCACAGGTTGGTCAGGCCTGTGTTAATACATCACATTGCTAGTGCTGCCTGCTTTGCCTCGGTAAAGAGGCGACACAGGAAGAGAAACACCGGCACGATTAGTGCCTGGATAATACATCTACCCCTGAGTGATTCCAATGTGCGGACATAATAAACAAAATATTATTTATTCAGACTTAGGGGGTCTGTGTACTAAGACTTGGAGAGAGATAAAGTGGACGGCGATAAAGTACCAGCCAATCAGCTACTAACTGTCACTGTCACAGGCTGGGTTTGAAACATGATTGGCTGGTACTTTATATCTCTCCACATTATCTCTCTCCAAGGCTTAGTACATTGACCCCTTAGAGTTTTAAACGGGAATGAATTCTAAAAGGGAAAAATGTATCAAAAACAGATAAAGTGAAGAAAGATAAAGTACCAACCAATCATCTCCTAACTACCATGTTGCAGGCTGTGTTTGAAAAAAATGACAGGTAGGAGCTGTTTGGTTGGTACTTTATCTCTCTTCGCCTTATTTCTATCCAAGCTTTGATACATCTTCCCCAAAGTCTCTTCTCATGGCACAAAACATCATTTCTCTTACGTCCTAGAGGATGCTGGGGACTCCAAATGGACCATGGGGTATAGACGGGATCCGCAGGAGACATGGGCACACTAAAAGACTTTGACTGGGTGTGAACTGGCTCCTCCCTCTATGCCCCTCCTCCAGACCTCAGTTAGACTTTGTGCCCAGGACTGACTGGACACTCACAGGGGAGCTCTCCTGAGTTTCTCTGGAAAGACTTTTGTTAGGTTTTTTATTTTCAGGGAGTCCTGCTGGCTACAGGCTCCCTGCAGCGTGGGAGTGAGGGGAGAGAAGCAGGACCTACTTCTTCTTAGTTAAGGGCTCTGCTTCTCGGCTACTGGACACCATTAGCTCCAGAGGGTTCGATCACTTGGTGCGCCTAGCTGCTTGTTCCCGGAGCCGCGCCGTCACCTCCTCACAGAAGCCAGAAGAAAGAAGTCGGGTGAATATGAGAAGATCAGAAGACTTCAGGACGGCAGAAGACTTCAGTAACGGAAGGTACAGCACAGCTCCCACACACATCACCAACGGTAGTTACAGGGTGCAGGGCGCTGGGGGCGCCCTGGGCAGCATGTTATTGAGGTCGGGGACCGGCAGAAGGCTTTCGGTGCCTCGGCACCGTTTCTTAAACCCCCGCCGGCATCTTTTTCATTTTAAAATTTGGCGGGCCGAAGCACGCCGGGAAGGGGGCAGAGCTTCGTCCCGCGGCTCACAGGCGCCACCTTCTCCTTCAACACGCGGCTGAATGAGACGCTGCCGGGACCTCCACATTCCTCTCACAAGAACGGGGAGATATTCAGAAGGGGGGGGGGCCGCAGTGTGGTGCTTCTTATCATTATATATTAAGCAGCGCTGGGTACATATATCTTCTGTCGGGATATATGGGCGCTGGGGTGTGAGCTGGCATACTCCCTCTGTGTCCTCTATCTGGGCTTCATTGTCGGCCTGTCACCTAGCTGGGACGTTCTGTGTGTATCTGTGTGTCGGTACTACGTGTCGGCATGTCTGAGGCTGAATGTTATTCACCAGAGGAGGTTATTGGGGGAGCGGAAGCGGGGCTAGATTTGGGACTGTCGACGCAGCCGACACCTGATTTACTCTCATTGCTCAGTACGATAAATTCGAATGTAGCTTCTTTATCAAAGAGGTTGGACAAGTCTGAGTCACAGACACAGTTGTGGAAAAAGTCCATGGAAGAGGCTTTGTCTCAGGTACAGACCCCATCTGGGTCGCAAAAGCAGCCATTTACTCAAGTGGTAGATACGGATACCGACACGGACTCTGATTCCGAGGTCGATTTCACTGAGGCTGCTTTACATCCACGATTAGTTAAGAGTATTCAGTACATGATTGTGGTTATAAAAGATGTTTTACACATTTCTGATGAACCTGCGGTACAGGAAACAAGGATTTGCTTGTTTAAGGGAAAAAACCTAAGGTGAAGTTTCCCCCCTCTCATGAAATGAATACTCTTTGTGAAAAGGCTTGGAAGTCGCCGGCTAAGAGGTGGCAGATTCCCAAGAGGATTTATATGGCATATCCGTTCCCCTCTGATGACAGGGAAAAATGGGAGGCGTCTCCAAATGTTGACAGCTCTATCTCGCTTGTCTAAGAAAGTGGCGCTTCCGTCTCCTGACACGACAGCTCTCAAAGAACCGACGGATCGCAAGCTGGAGACGTCTCTGAAGTCCATTTTCGCTAATTCGGGTGCATTGCTCAGACCTGCTGTGGCGTCGGTATGGGTGAGTAGTGCTATTGCTAAATGGGCTGAGAATTTAGCTAATGATATGGATACCCTTGATAAAGATAATGTTCTTTTGACTTTTGGTTATATCAAGGACGCTGCAGATTACCTGAAGGATGCGGCGAGGGATGTCTGTCTCTTGGGATCAAGAGCCAATGCCATGTCGATATCAGCCAGGAGGGCGTTGTGGATCCATCAATGGAATGCTGATGCCGACTCCAAGAGAGCTATGGAAGCGTTACCCTTCAAAGGTACTGTCTTGTTTGGGGACGGCTTGGCTGACCTGGTCTCGACCGCGACTGCGGGTAAGTCCTCTTTTCTTCCTTATGTTCCCACACAACAGTAAAAGGCACCACATCAGCAGATGCAGTCCTTTCGTCACAATAAATACAGGCGTGGAAAAGGTTCGTCCTTCCTCGCTTCAAAAGGTAGAGGAAGAGGAAGGAAACCACCTGCAGTGTCAGGCGCCCAGGACCAAAAGTCCTCCCCTGCTTCTACCAAGTCCACCGCATGACGTTGGGGCTTCCCTGGGGGAGTCCGGACCGGTGGGGGGCCGTCTACAAATATTCAGTCAGGTCTGGATTCAATCAGACCTGGATCCTTGGGTCCTAGAGATTGTGTCTCAGGGATATAAGATGGAGTTTCGGGAGATACCCCCTCACCGGTTCTTCATTTCGGCGTTACCAGTAGCTCTTCCGGACAGGGAGGTGGTACTGGCAGCGATACAAAAATTGTGTTTACAGAGGGTCATTGTTCCCGTTTCCTCGTCCCAATGGGGGGAGGGGTTCTACTCGAGCCTCTTTGTTGTGCCGAAACCGGACGGTTCGGTCAGACCAATTCTAAATCTAAAATCCCTCAATCCATACTTAAAAGTTTTCAAGTTCAAGATGGAATCTCTTCGAGCGGTAATTGCCAGCCTGGAAGGGGGGGATTTTATGGCATCAGTCGACATAAAGGATGCCTACTTACATGTCCCGATATGTCCTTCACATCAGGCCTTCCTCAGGTTTGCGATACAGGATTCTCATTACCAATTTCAGACGTTGCCGTTTGGGCTTTCCACGGCTCCGAGGATTTTCACCAAAGTCATGGCGGAAATTATGGTTCTCCTTCGCAAACAAGGGGTTACAATTATCCCGTACTTGGACAATCTCCTGATAAAGGCGAGGTCCAAGGAACGGTTGCTGAGAAGTGTAAATTTGTCACTGTCGGTTCTGCGACAGCACGGTTGAGTACTCAATTTGCCAAAATCTCAGTTGATTCCGACCACTCGGCTGCCTTTTCTGGGCATGATTCTGGACACGGATTTACAGAAAGTATTTCTTCCAGAAGAAAAAGCTCTGGAACTGCAGACGATGGTCAGGGAACTTCTGAGGCCGACGAGTGTGTCGATCCATCACTGTACTCGGGTTCTGGGGAAAATGGTTGCGGCGTACGAAGCCATTCCATTTGGCAGGTTTCATGCCCGGGTGTTTCAGTGGGACTTGCTGAGCAAATGGTCCGGGTCTCACCTGCACATGCACCGGAAGATAAGTCTATCTCCCAGAGCCAGAATTTCTCTCCTGTGGTGGCTACAAAGTCCTCCCCTCCTAGGGGGACGCCGGTTCGGTATCCAGGATTGGGTACTTCTGACAACAGATGCAACTCTCCGGGGCTGGGGCGCAGTCACCCAAGGAAGGAACTTCCAGGGGAGATGGTCGCTCCAGGAAGCTTGTCTCCACATAAATGTTCTCGAGTTAAGAGCCACTTACAACGGCCTGCTGCAAGCAAGAAGCCTTCTCCAGGGTCGACCTGTCCTGGTACAGTCAGACAATATCACAGCGGTGGCACATATAAACCGTCAAGGCGGAACAAGGAGCAGAGCGGCAATGGCGGAGGCCACAAGAATCCTTCGCTGGGCGGAACAACACGTGAGCGCCCTGTCAGCAGTCTTCCTACCGGGAGTGGACAACTGGGAAGCAGATTTCCTCAGCAGACACGATCTCCATCCGGGAGAGTGGGCTCTTCACCAAGAGGTATTTGCAGAGGTGACAAAATGTTGGGGAATTCCGTTGATCGACATGATGGCGTCTCGTCTCAACAAGAAGCTCCCGAGGTATTGTTCCAGGTCAAGGGACCCCCAAGCCAGTGCAGTGGACGCCCTGGTGTCTCCGTGGGTGTTCCAGTCGGTGTATGCGTTCCCTCCACTTCCTCTCATTCCAAAGGTACTGGGGATCATTCCACGAGCAAGGGTTCAGGCGATTCTCATCGTTCCAGATTAGCCAAGAAGGGCCTGGTACCCGGATCTTCAAGAATTACTGGTGGAAGATCCTTGGCCGCTTCCTCTAAGAGAGGACCTGTTGTTGCAGGGTCCATGCGCGATTCCAGACTTACCGCGGCTGCGTTTGACGGCATGGAGGTTGAGCGCCAGATCTTAGCTCGTAAGGGTATCCCCAGGGAGGTCATTCCAACTCTCATTAAGGCTAGGAAGGAGGTTACGGCGAAACATTATCACTGTATTTGGAGAAAGTATGTTTCCTGGTGTGAGTCTAAAATGGCTGCTGCGGAAGATTTTCACTTGGGGCGCTTTCTCCACTTTTTACAGGCGGGAGTAGACGCAGGCCTGAAATTAGGTTCCATCAAAGTGCAGATTTCGGCTTTGTCTATTTTCTTTCAAAAAGAATTAGCTATCCTCCCAGAGGTTCAGACTTTTGTGAAAGGAGTAATGCATATCAATCCTCCGTTTGTGCCTCCTGTAGCTCCATGGGAGCTGGATGTGGTCTTACGGTTTCTCATGTCTTCCTGGTTTGAACCTTTGCGTAAGGTTGAATTAAAATTTCTCACTTGGAAGGTAGTTATGCTGTTGGCGCTGGCGTCTGCCAGGCAGGTGTCAGAGTTGGCGGCCTTATCTCATAAGAGCCCGTACTTGATTTTTCATTCGGATAGGGCATAATTGAGGACTCGTCAACAATTTCTGCCGAAGGTGGTTTCTTCATTTCACATTAACCAACCTATTGTGGTCCCGGTGGCTACGGAGGCTGTGGCGATTCCAAAATCTCTGGATGTTGTAAGAGCGTTGAAGATCTACGTCACTAGGACAGCTGTTGCCAGAAAAACTGAGGCGCTTTTTGTCTTGTATGCTTCCAACAAAATTGGTCATCCTGCTTCAAAACAGACTATTGCACGCTGTATTTGTAGTACGATTCAGCAGGCTCATTCTTCGGCCGGACAACCGGTGCCGAAGTCAGTAAAAGCCCATTCTACCAGAAAAGTGGGCTCATCTTGGGCGGCTGCCCGAGGCGTCTCAGCGTTACAGCTTTGCCGAGCAGCTACTTGGTCGGGTTCAAACACTTTTCCTAAGTTCTATAAGTTTGATACCCTGGCTGATGAGGACCTTGCGTTTGCTCAGTCGGTGCTGCAGAGTCGTCCGCACTCTCCCGCCCATTCTGGAGCTTTGGTATAAACCCCATGGTCCTTTTGGAGTCCCAAGTATCCTCTAGGACGTAAGAGAAAATAGGATTTTGGTACTTACCGATAAATCCTTTTCTCCTAGTCCGTAGAGGATGCTGGGCGCCCATCCCAGTGCGGACTGTTACTTGCAGTGTTTTCTTGCTAGTTAAATTAGTTTATAGTTATACACGGGTTGTGTATTTCTTGTTTCAGCTTGTTGCTGTTGTTAATTCTTACTGTTATCTGGTTTAATGTTACTCTGGTTGTACGGTATGTTTGTGGTGTGGGCTGGTATGTTGGTAGCCCTTAGTTTAAACAAAAATCTTTCCTCGAAATGTCCGTCTCTCCTGGGCACTGTTCCTATAACTGAGGTCTGGAGGAGGGGCATAGAGGGAGGAGCCAGTTCACACCCAGATTAAGTCTTTTCAGTGTACCCAAGCTCCTGCGGATCCCATCTATACCCCATGGTCCTTTTGGAGTCCCCAGCATCCTCTACGGACTAGGAGAAAAGGATTTATCGGTAAGTACCAAAATCCTATTTTCTCTGACGTCCTAGTGGATGCTGGGAACTCCGTAAGGACCATGGGGAATAGACGGGCTCCGCAGGAGACTGGGCACTCTAAAAGAAAGATTAGGTACTATCTGGTGTGCACTGGCTCCTCCCTCTATGCCCCTCCTCCAGACCTCAGTTAGAATCTGTGCCCGGCCAGAGCTGGGTGCTCCTAGTGGGCTCTCCTGAGCTTGCTAGAAAGAAAGTATTTGTTAGGTTTTTTATTTTCAGTGAGATCTGCTGGCAACAGACTCACTGCTACGTGGGACTGAGGGGAGAGAAGCAAACCTACCTGCGTGCAGCTAGCTTGTGCTTCTTAGGCTACTGGACACCAATAGCTCCAGAGGGTTCGAACACAGGGCCTGACCTCGATCGTCCGTTCCCGGAGCCGCGCCGCCGTCCCCCTTGCAGAGCCAGAAGACAGAAGAAGAAGATGAAATCGGCGGCTGAAGACTCCGGTCTTCATTAAGGTAGCGCACAGCACTGCAGCTGTGCGCCATTGCTCCCACAGCACACCACACACTCCGGTCACTGTAGGGTGCAGGGCGCTGGGGGGGGGGGGGGCGCCCTGGGCAGCAATTATATTACCTTTTGGCTAAATATACACATAGTACAGTCAGTTAACTGTATATGTGTAAAAAAAACCGCCATTAAGTTAAAGAAAACGCGGGACAGAAGCCCGCCGCTGAGCGGGCGGGGCCTTCTTCCTCAGCACACCAGCGCCATTTTCCCTTCACAGCTCCGCTGGAAGCACGCTCCCCAGGCTCTCCCCTGCAGTATCCAGGTACAAGACGGGTTAAAAAGAGAGGGGGGGCACATAAATTTAGGCGCAAAATAGATACAAACAAGCAGCTATTGGGATAATCACTTATTAGCAGTGTAAATCCCTGTGTTATATAGCGCTGTGGTGTGTGCTGGGCTACTCTCTCTCTGTCTCCCCAAAGGACTTTGTGGGGTCCTGTCCTCAGTCTGAGCATTCCCTGTGTGTGTGCGGTGTGTCGGTACGGCTGTGTCGACATGTTTGATGAGGAGGGTTACGTGGAGGCAAAGCAGGGGCAGATACATGTGGTGTCACCTCCGACGGGGCCGACACCTGATTGGATGGATATGTGGAAGGTCTTAACCGACAATGTCAACTTCTTACATAAAAGGTTCGATGACGCAGCAGCCTTGGGACAGCCAGGGTCTCAGCCCGCGCCTGCCCAGGCGACTCAGAAGCCGTCAGGGGCTCATAAACGCCCGCTAGCTCTGATGGTAGACACAGATGTCGACACGGAGTCTGACTCCAGTGTAGATGAGGATGAGACAAATGTACAGTCTACAAAAGCCATCCGATGCATGATTACTGCAATGAAAGATGTATTGCACATTTCTGATATTAACCCGGTTACCACCAAAAGGGGTATTATGTTTGGGGAGAAAAAGCAGCCAGTGACTTTTCCCCCATCTGATGAATTAAATGATTTGTGTGAAGAAGCGTGGAGTTCCCCTGATAAGAAACTAGTGATTTCTAAGAGGTTACTGATGGCGTACCCTTTCCCGCCAACGGATAGGTTACGTTGGGAAACATCCCCTAGGGTGGACAAGGCGCTAACACGCTTATCTAAAAGGGTGGCACTGCCGTCTCAGGATACGGCCGCCCTAAAGGATCCTGCGGATAGAAAGCAGGAAGCTATCCTGAAGTCTGTGTATACACACTCTGGTACTCTACTGAGACCTGCTATTGCTTCAGCCTGGATGTGTAGTGCTGCAGCAGCATGGACTGATACCCTGTCAGACAACATTGATTCCCTCAACAGGGATACTATTTTGCTAACCATCGAACATATAAAAGACGTCGTCTTATATATGCGGGATGCACAGAGGGACATTTGCCTGCTGGCATCTAGAATTAATGCAATGTCCATTTCTGCCAGGAGAGTATTATGGACTCGGCAGTGGACAGGTGATGCTGATTCTAAAAAACATATGGAGGTTTTGCCTTATAAGGGTGAGGAATTATTTGGGGACGGTCTCTCGGACCTCGTATCCACAGCAACTGCTGGGAAGTCGACTTTTTTACCTCAGGTTCCCTCACAGCCTAAGAAAGCACCATATTATCAAATGCAGTCCTTTCAGCCTCAGAAAGGCAAGCGGGTCACAGGAGCATCCTTTCTGGCCAGAGGCAAGGGTAGAGGAAAGAAGCTGCACCAGGCAGCCAGTTCCCAGGATCAAAAATCCTCCCCTGCTTCCACTAAGTCCACCGCATGACGTTGGGGCTCCACAGGCGGAGCCAGGTGCGGTGGGGGCGCGTCTCCGAAACTTCAGCAACCAGTGGGTTCGCTCACAAGTGGATCTATGGGCTGTACAAATTGTATCTCAGGGATACAAGCTGGAGTTCGAGGCGACTCCCCCTCGCCGTTACCTCAAATCAGCCTTGCCAGCTGCTCCCAGGGAAAGGGAGGTAGTACTGGCGGCAATTCACAAGCTGTACCTCCAGCAGGTGATAATCAACGTCCCCCTCCTTCAACAGGGCAGGGGTTACTATTCCACAATGTTTGTGGTACCGAAACCGGACGGTTCGGTGAGACCCATCCTGAATTTAAAATCCTTGAACACTTATATAAAGAAGTTAAAGTTCAAAATGGAATCGCTCAGGGCGGTTATTGCAAGCCTGGAAGAGGGGGATTTTATGGTGTTGCTGGACATCAAGGATGCTAACTTGCATGTCCCCATTTTCCCACCTCACCAGGAGTACCTCAGGTTTGTGGTACAGAACTGTCATTACCAATTCCAGACGTTGCCGTTTGGTCTCTCCACGGCTCCGAGAATATTTACCAGGGTAATGGCCGAAATGATGATACTCCTTCGAAGAAAGGGAGTTATAATTATCCCGTACTTGGACGATCTCCTCATAAAGGCGAGGTCCAAAGAGCAGTTGTTGGTCAGCGTAGCACTCTCTCAGGAAGTGTTGCAACAGCACGGCTGGATTCTGAATATCCCAAAGTCGCAGCTGATTCCTACGACGCGTCTGCTTTTCCTGGGAATGATTCTGGACACAGAACAGAAGAAGGTGTTTCTCCCGGAAGAGAAGGCCCAGGAATTGTCATCTCTGGTCAGGGACCTCCTGAAACCAAAACAGGTGTCGGTGCATCACTGCACGCGAGTCCTGGGAAAGATGGTGGCTTCTTACGAAGCAATTCCCTTCAGCAGGTTCCATGCAAGGATCTTTCAGTGGGATCTGTTGGACAAATGGTCCGGATCGCATCTTCAGATGCATCGGTTGATCACCCTGTCCCCAAGGGCCAGGGTGTCTCTGCTGTGGTGGCTGCAGAGTGCTCATCTTCTCGAGGGACGCAGGTTCGGCATACAGGACTGGATCCTGGTGACCACGGATGCAAGCCTCCGAGGATGGGGGGCAGTCACTCAGGGAAGAAACTTCCAAGGACAGTGGTCAAGTCTGGAGACTTCTCTACACATAAATATATTGGAACTAAGGGCCATCTACAATGCCCTGAGTCAAGCAGAGCCCCTGCTTCAAAACCAATCTGTACTGATTCAGTCAGACAACATCACGGCGGTCGCCCATGTAAACCGCCAGGGCGGCACAAGAAGCAGGATGGCAATGGCAGAAGCCACAAGGATTCTTTGATGGGCGGAGAATCACGTGCTAGCACTGTCAGCAGTGTTCATTCCGGGAGTGGACAACTGGGAAGCAGACTTCCTCAGCAGGCACGACCTCCACCCGGGAGAGTGGGGAGTTCATCAAGAAGTCTTCACACAGATTGTAAATCGTTGGGAACTGCCACAGGTGGACATGATGGCGTCCCGCCTCAACAAAAAGCTAAAAAAATATTGCGCCAGGTCACGGGACCCTCAGGCGATAGCTGTGGATGCACTAGTGACACCGTGGGTGTACCAGTCGGTTTATGTGTTCCCTCCTCTTCCTCTCATACCCAAGGTACTGAGGATAGTAAGAAAGAGAGGAGTGAGAACTATACTCATCGTTCCGGATTGGCCAAGAAGAACTTGGTACCCAGAACTACAAGAAATGATCTCAGAGGACCCATGGCCTCTGCCTCTCAGACAGGACCTGTTACAGCAGTTCCAAGACTTACCGCGGCTGCGTTTGACGGCATGGAGGTTGAACGCCGGATCCTAGCGGAAAAGGGCATTCCGAATGAAGTTTATTCCTACGCTGATAAAGGCTAGGAAAGACGTGACAGCAAATCATTATCACCGTATATGGCGAAAATATGTTGCTTGGTGTGAGGCCAGGAAGGCCCCTACAGAGGAATTCCAGCTGGGTCGATTCCTGCACTTCCTACAGTCAGGAGTGACTATGGGCCTAAAATTAGGATCCATAAAGGTCCAGATTTCGGCCCTATCTATTTTCTTTCAAAAAGAACTGGCTTCACTGCCTGAAGTTCAGACGTTTGTTAAAGGAGTGCTGCATATTCAGCCCCCTTTTGTGCCTCCAGTGGCACCTTGGGATCTTAACATTGTGTTGGATTTCCTGAAATCACACTGGTTTGAGCCACTTAAGACCGTGGAGCTAAAGTATCTCACGTGGAAGGAGGTCATGCTGTTGGCCTTGGCTTCGGCTAGGCGTGTGTCAGAATTGGCGGCTTTGTCATGTAAAAGCCCGTATCTGATCTTCCATATGGACAGGGCAGAATTGAGGACTCGTCCCCAATTTCTCCCAAAGGTGGTATCAGAGTTTCATTTGAACCAACCTATTGTGGTGCCTGCGGCTACTCGGGACTTGGAGGCTTCCAAGTTGCTGGACGTAGTCAGGGCTTTGAAAATCTATGTCGCCAGGACGGCTGGAGTCAGGAAAACTGACTCGCTGTTTATCCTGCATGCACCCAACAAAGTGGGTGCTCCGGCTTCAAAGCAAACTATTGCGCGCTGGATCTGTAACACGATTCAGCAAGCTCATTCTGCGGCAGGGTTACCGCATCCTAAATCAGTAAAAGCCCATTCCACAAGGAAGGTGGGCTCTTCTTGGGCGGCTGCCCGAGGGGTCTCGGCTTTACAGCTTTGCCGAGCTGCTACTTGGTCGGGTTCAAACACATTTGCTAAGTTCTACAAGTTTGATACCCTGGCTGAGGAGGACCTTGCCTTTGCTCATTCGGTGCTGCAGAGTCATCCGCACTCTCCCGCCCGTTTGGGAGCTTTGGTATAATCCCCATGGTCCTTACGGAGTTCCCAGCATCCACTAGGACGTCAGAGAAAATAAGAATTTACTCACCGGTAATTCTATTTCTCGTAGTCCGTAGTGGATGCTGGGCGCCCGTCCCAAGTGCGGACTCTCTGCAATACATGTATATAGTTATTGCTTAACTAAAGGGTTATTGTTATGAGCCATCTGTTACTGAGGCTCAGTTGTTGTTCATACTGTTAACTGGGTATGGTTATCACAAGTTGTACAGTATGATTTGTATGGCTGGTATGAGTCTTACCCTGGATTCCAAATCCTTTCCTTGTTGTGTCAGCTCTTCCGGGCACAGTTTCCTTAACTGAGGTCTGGAGGAGGGGCATAGAGGGAGGAGCCAGTGCACACCAGATAGTACCTAATCTTTCTTTTAGAGTGCCCAGTCTCCTGCGGAGCCCGTCTATTCCCCATGGTCCTTATGGAGTTCCCAGCATCCACTACGGACTACGAGAAATAGAATTAATTATTAATAGAATAGTAAATTCTTATTTTTTGTTACAGTGTAGCACAACTGATGTGCACAAATGAAAACAGGTATACATTCTAATAAACACTAAATGAAAATATATATATTTTTTAATGTCATCTACATAAATGATGTAATAAGAGTGGTGACACATATACAAACCTGGAAGGGGGTTTGGCCGCTGTGATTCTTGATATCTTTGCTCGCCCCACGATACAGCAGCACTCGAGCACAGGTTTCCTAGAGAATAAATAATGCAGGGTGAGCAGTAAAACATGCTGTAGGGGGCACCAGCGTTATTTGCAAGGCGGTCACAGTGAGAGAAATTAAATTGTACTGTATAAAAAGTATAATAAATATTCATGCACGAATGGGACTGGGGAGCTTCCAGCGTCTTGGTGAGCGGTGATTCAGGGCAGAGCATTGAAAAGGCTGTGCATGCAGGCGGTTGTAGGGCAGAGTTTGGGGCTGTGTCTTTTATTACGGGTTATGCCAGAACCGGCCCTAGGCATAGGCAAACTAGGCAATTGCCTAGAGCATCTGGTATGACTAGAGGCACAAGCAGCTTCTGCTGATTAAAATGATATGTGGCATGCCTATATTCAGTGTGTAGCATTTCATATGCAGATACAGCCACAGTCACACACAGTATATAGGCATGCCACATAACATTTTAATCAGCAGAAGCTGCTTGTGCATCCTAGCAATGCATACAAGATGCATTTTCATAAAAAATAGGCACCCGACGTTAGCAGAGCTGCCAGATGACTCACGCCAGGAACTATGTGTGTCATTATATGTATAAGGGCATTAATAATGTGTAACATATGTGTAAGGGGCACTATGTGTGTCATTATGTGTATAAGGGCACTAATAATGTGTGGCATATGTGTAAGGGAATTTATGTGTGTCATTATGTGTATAAGGGCATTAACAATGTGTGGCATATGTGTAAGGGAATTTATGTGTATAAGGGCATTAATAAGGGTTGGCATAATGTGTAAAGTGCATTATGTTTATAAGGACATTAATAATGTGTGTCATATGTGTAAGGGGCATTACTGTGTGGTATTATGTGTATAAATGCATTATTAATGTGTCGCATTATGTGTATAAGGTGCTCTACTGTGTGGCGTAACATATAGAAAGGGTACTACTGTGTGGTCTAATGTGAATAAAGAGCAATATGGTGTGGTGTAATGTGAATAAGGAGCAATTCAGTATGATGTTATGTGAATGAGGGGCACTACTGTGAGGAGTAACGTATATAAGGTAAAGTGGTACTACTGTGTGATGTAATTTGAATAAGGACATTATCGCATTATAAATTGTGAATAACGTTGCACTACTATGTGGAATAATTTGAATTGGGGGTACTATTGTGTGGCCATGCCCCTTGCCAGCAAAAACACATACCTTTTTGGGCTGTGCGCCGAATGTGCACACTGTTCTTATTTAAATTACAGGGGGTAGGAAAATAAAAAAAGGACTGCTATGGGTGGGGGGTGATAGTGCTGGGAAAAGGGTGCAGGGTCAGAGGCGGAACTAGCGGTGGTGCTAGGGGGCACCAGCCAAAATCTTGCCTAGGGCATCATATTGGTTAGGGCCGGCTCTGGGTTATGCAACACTCTGCATTATCCCCTCCTCAACTCATAACAGATACTACAAATGACACCTAGAGGCTGATGAGGTTGGTGTTCATGGTCAGTGTCTAACTGGGGCCAAAGGGCCCAATGGGGATTGCAGTTGAAGGGGCCCATTCTTTGGGATGTGGTCATCCACCAGATGGGGTGTAGCCAGCCATCATATAAGCTTGGCTAACCATTGGTGTAGTTTCTAATGGACATCAACTTAGCACCCATGTTTATCAGTTGTCCTGCCCTACCAGGTAACCAACCCTTTAATAGAGTAACAATGAGTAATTTGAGTCTGGAACCTGACACCTAGAGAAAGACAGGGTTATCTTACCCCTCCTGCGGTCCCGCACCGCCTCTTCAGTGTCTTCACATGCTTCTATACAGAGAATGTCAGCACTCTAAAGGGCCCCATACACCAGAACGATTATGCACGATTTCAGCCCAATTCGGGCATTCGGGACGATATATCGGGTGAAATCAGGCATTTTGGCTGTGTATCCGATCCGATGCGTGGCCCCGTGAGGGTCGGATCGGCTCCCCTAGATCGTTAGTGCTGCACTCGTGATATGTCGGTTCCCGCAGGCATTGGCTGGGATCGCATACGATATATTGCATGCAAAATGTACCAAATCGTATGGAATCGTATGGAACCACTCAGGGAAGCTCCCGGGAGAGTTCAAGGGAAATCGCCTCCGACTTCAGCCTCAGACATATCGTTGTAGTGTATGGGGCTCTTAATAGCTGAATAGTTCCAACCATTCACCATTCAGCAAGCTGTCAGTCATTCATTTTCTGGTAGAGAATGCTGCACTCTGATTGCTGGATAGCTCCCATAGGCAAACACGGGGTGTGGGGTGGAGGGAGGGGGGGTTCCTTTTGCCCAGAAACCTCCCTCCTCTTAGATAGCTGCTTACATTTTGACCACTATAGAAATAGTATATAATATTATGTTTAAGTATTTATTTATGGGATGTTTATCTTTTCCTGACCACTTATGCGTGGTACAGCCTATACTATAGACCATCTGTAGTGTTAATTATTAAGAATGTATTTCATACACTATCCAGTGCATAAAAAGGACCAAAACTCCCCCAGACTCCTCCACTTGCTCCGATGTTCTGCAGAGCGGGAGATTGTGTATTACATTTGGAAACTCCCCTATAGAAATCCTGCATTTGCCCCTGTCTCCAGCCTTGCATGTCATCCAGCATGCCCCATCGCAGTGAGATGATCATAGCTACATCTGTAGGTAGGCTTACCATACTATCATTTTAAACCAGGACAGTAATCATCAAGTACACAGGTTCTGTGGCTGGCTAACTTCAAGCCTGCATTTCAGCTGGTTTTAATCAGTCACAGAACCTGTGTAATCCATGAGCGTCCCGTTTTAAAGGGTTTGTATGGTAAGCCTAGTTATAGGTGAGGACAATATAAAACAATGAAGGCTGCAGGTGTACTTCAGGGTCTGGTTTTCAAGTCGGGCAACGCCGGGTATCCCAGCTAGTATAATGATAAACAGAGAATGGAAGTCACGATTATGTCAGTACTAGTTCTTCTGACGCCAGCACCATGGAAGAAGTTAAATGTCTGTTCCCATTAAAATTTCGCTCAATATTTATTAGATGCGCAGCTATCAATATTATGGCCAGAAGAGGGCGCTGTGACTCTTAGGCAGTTTGCATCATCTAACTTGTGATATGTCTATAGTATGTGTGCAGGAAGTGCTGTCTCTTGGCTTTATCATGTGCATGTAGATCACTGGAAATTTCAGTTTTGGCGATAATACATTCTGACTAAATGCAATTAAACATGAAAAGATCTTGCAATCAGCAATGTATTTTTATGTTTCTAGAATTGGCTTAAATACTGCACTTAATACTCCTTTGTGATTACGCAAACAGTACAGTAAAGTCTGGCATTACAAAGAAGAAAAAAACATAAAAGATTAATTATAATATAAAGAGAACCCAACTGTATCTAAGGGGTCTATTTACTAAGCCTTGGATGGAGATAAAGTGGACGGAGATAAAGTACCAGCCAATCAGCTTCTAACTGCCATGTCACAGGTTGGGTTTGAAAAATGACAGTTAGGAGCCGATTGGCTGGTACTTTATCACCGTTCATTTTATCTCCATCCAAGGCTTATAAAATAGACCCCTAACATAGGCAAAAGCAGGGGGGGTTTCTGGTTGCCTGGAAACCCCTCTCCTCTTGGCAAGTGGCTCAAATTATGACAACAATTGCAATGGTATATAATACAATAAATAGAGCTGCCGCCACATCATGCAGTTTAAGCTGCTGCACATGCCTAGGGATAGAAGCTTTTTCTACTTCTGAGGCACCAATCAGTGCACTGGACCAGAGAGTAGCTACCAAGAAGAAGAGACAGGAGCCTTACAATGAGGTGGGAGAATGTGTGCTTAGAAAGTGCAGTACTGGTTCTATTATATTTGTGTATTTATTTATTATGTTATGTTTAACCTTTTCCTGACCACTTACATTATCTTAACCATATAAAATATGTTTGATACAGCCTATACTATAGACCTTCTATAGTGTTAAATATTAATATTGTATTCCATGCTCCGCAGAGTGGGATATTGTGGATTGTATTTGGAAACCCCCCTCTAGAAATCCTGCGTTTGCCACTGCCTAAATCTGCTTTTTTCCATGTCACGAGACCCTAATTCAGGAGCTGACCCCCATTGGTGCCAAGGGTCAGCTGACACTTCTGCCAGACAAATAATTGACTCTCGGCTGCAGGTAAGCTGCATGCACTGAATAGTTATGGCTGAAACTGCCTGGATAAGTCATACCAAGCATATGATCAGTACAATGGACAATCAGCCAGTGCAATTTGTATATCTATTCTCAAAATTCTCTTTTTCTGTTTCTTTATATGCTACACAAGTCCAGACAGCACATCAGTGACTGATTACATTATAGAAGCCTCCTGTATAAAAATAAATTGGTTCTCCTGTATTGTGTTGCTGTGTTTGTCGGCTTCACGTGCGCTACTTAAGATGAATTAGCGAACGGTTTTCATGTGTAAACCTATTAGATGCAAACATTATTACCGGGTAAGTATACAAAGCCAGCTCAGCTGTAATTGTCTGTGCTGTAATTTAGCACAGATGTACACGTTGCCTGTCTTCTAGATGACTCACTTAGCGCCACCTGTGTTATTTGGTGCTACAGATACTGTACAGAGGTTCTAGACCAAGCACAGTCATTGCTTCAGAAATGGCGAGACCTTGTTTGAATGGAACTAAACTCAAATAATTAAAATACTAACTTTAAAGTTATTTGTAAATACTGTACATGTATATGTTATAAATGCCCGTTTTATACTGTGTTCTCAGTTTTTGCTGACAGATAACAATCACAATTAAATCTCTTAGGGACCTATTTATCAAGCCTTTTTGTTATCATGTGAAAACAGTAGTTTCTGCATTATTACTGCCACTAAATTAAGTAAAAAGGCTATATACTTAGCCTCATATACAGGAGATCCTAAACAAACAGGGCTGTAGAGAGCTTGCCAGGGCCCCAGGAACATGGATAAACTATTGTTTAGAAGCCGCAAAGCACTGGGACAGATCAGTGTCATCGTTGACCCTTTGGCCCAGGTTACGGATTCGGGCCACTCCAATAAGTCTGCCCTTGGTAATTAGTACCACCCCCCTCCGCCCCACACACAGAGTGTAAGAGTTGGAGCACAGCACAGTACCCATATACAGTGTACAAAGACTGTATGGTTGTGCTATTTATCAAGCTCTGAAAACTGAATGTCTTCAGAGCTTAACTTTGGAAACTACACCATCTACTCCGTTAACCAACTTCATATGGAAAGATTTTCCAGAGTGCAAAGACCTGAAGTAGCTCTTGGGTCACAATACCGAAAGTAACTCTCTCGGGTCAGACCCTGGCAATGTAACCGTTTGCAGCTACTATTAGCATTTGGAATTAGCCGAAACGGCTGCTTACTGGAGCAATTTTAGCATGTAGGATCATTGTGTATTCCCCTCTGGAGTCTGAAGGGTTACACAAACATGAAATGCAGAGTGACAGACAGCTCTAGTTACGTCTATGACTAAAGACAAGCTGAATTATCAAAACCGTTCAGTGGAATATTTGGGTCACCCCACATTGGGCTGCAGAATTTTGCAGACCCAGAAGGGACAGATAATATCAGCAGAAGCCATGTCTCACATGGGATGGGGATGTGTACTAGGATTGTGGCGTGTAGTGGAAATGTGACAGTCGCAGGCCGCACTGACCTTGTTGTACAGGGCACAGATATGCAGAGCTGTGTTCCCTGAAGCATTTTGGACAGCAGGATCGGCTCCATAAAATAGAAGATGCTCTAGGTGTTGTGAGTGGCCATGCTGACAAGCCTGGGGGAGAGAGAAACGGCAATATACTGTACATTATACATCAAAATATAACCAGTAAAATAAAAATAAAAAAGGAGGCATGGAGTGATTTACTAACCAGGAGCAAAGGAGCAACTGTTCAGTAAGTAACCTATGGCAACCAATCAGCAATAAGATTTAACAGTTATAGGACAAGTTAATTCAATGACAGCTACTACCTGATTGGTTGCCATGGATTGCAGCTCTTGTCACATTTCAGTAAAACACCACCATGATGGTGACGAGATAGTTAGGGGAGGGTTCTTGGGGGACATCTTGTCAGTTGTAGTTTGGTGGCCATTTTATAGGAAACGTCTGTGGTGCAGTTTCCCACCCTCCCTCCCACTGTGTAGCTTGTTTGTTTTGGTGTCGGCTTTACATAGGGCGGGTAAGAACAGTAGCCGTCGCTATCTGCCTTGGTAGCTTGAGGTGCTCTCCCCTTCAGTACATGGGTTTAGGCTGATTCTACTCAACTGGGGTCAGCGGCACCACTGGTCCAGGCGGGCCTTTTTGGTTCTGTCATTGGAATGGGAGGTGGATACCTTGATGTGGAAGGTATCGTTCTTTTGCTCGCTCTGTACTAGTTACTGTAAGTATTCAGTAGTTACAAATATAAATAAGTAATACTTAAATAAAGCTGAACATCGCTTTTCCCTTACACATGCCTCCGTGTCTTTATTTCATTTACGTTAGATGCTTTGCTAGGAAGGGGGCGGGCACATATCAGACGTTAGGTTTATGCTTATTCATTTACCTGGTGGATTTCTTGCCAGCCGTTCTCATCCAGTGTGCCAATGTAAGCTCTGTTATAGAGCAGCAGCTCGCAACACCTGGGGTCCCCACCTACCATGGCGGTATGATACAGAGGAGTAAGACCCCGCCGGTCCTTGTAATTCGGAGAACCACCCAGATCCAAAAGTGTCTGTAAAAAAATCAGAAACAACAAACATACATATTATATATATCCGTGTGTGTGTGTGTGTGTGTGTGTGTCTGTATATATATATATATATATATATATATATATATACTGTATATACACACACAACAGAGAGTCTTCGGTTCCCACCTTACCTGAGAACCCTTATGGCATATACTGTAAAAGACTTCCCCATGTACAGGTGGAGTAGACTTCATTTCAGTACATGGAGCATCATGTTACGTGTTGTTTTTTTTGTTTTGTTTTTTGCATGAACGGAAATATTCTCAAGCATTTCCCAGCAAGCCTAATCAGAGACATATTCACTTATTTCTAACACATTGCACACAGTTGGCTGCAATAAACTCTGCTCCATCTGGAACTACAAATCCCAGCATGACCACATTTCCCTAGTGATGTAAATGATCACAGTATTTAACTTATATGTAGATCTAATCCTACTGAAATGTCATTTTGTACAGGGGGGTAAGCGAGGCCATGTACAGAACCTGTGCATATTTATTTTCTTCTGTGCCAGGTTACTAAAGCCTCACTGTGCCTATCAATTAACTGTGTGGCACATAACACCCGCACTGCCCGTGTCTTGTGGCAGTGCGATGGTTAACATAAAGCTGCGTGCTGTGCCAGTACTACCTTGAAACACAATTTTCCCTGGCTTCAGCAAGGATTACGGACAATCACGGACACGTGCCACAGTAGGATACTATCGTTCCGTTACTATTGACCTCAATATTCTTCACTCTCATTTGCTTCTATGGCAACTCGTTATTGTTTAAGGGAGGGTGGCTAAAGATCTAGATTTTGTCTTGAACTATTGTCTTCAAACTGAGCAGTTTTACTGTATATATTATAACATTCCGCTGGAAAAAAGGAGGGTATAATGTGCCTAAAATGTTGCCATGGCAGCAATCCTCCCCCCCGCTAGCAATTAACCCCTGCGGTAAGGATGAGCAGAACTGGGATGAGTTCCAAGGAATAGTACCAGGAGGGGGGAATGGGTTGACAGGGGGGAAGGGGGGGAATATGTGATGCACGAACGTACACTAACGTATGGACTGCAGAGAATTCATATGTCACTGTCTGCAAAATGGGGGCAAGTGCCTTTAAATGATAATATAGCCTATTTTTCCTACATTCTGCATTAGTAATAGAGGCAACTTTCCTATTCTCCTAGGGCAATGATTAGCAGTGAATATGCAAGATGATACATACAGTATTCCTGTGTCTGTCAATGTGTGGAGCCAACTTCATGTTATTTATTCAGTGATTGTTTTTTTTTATATCCTTGAGCTGGAAAATGACAGATTTTTCCAATATGAATCTCACCTACCTACAGAATGTGACTGGAAGGATCGGTCATATTCAAGACATCAGTAAAGCTATGTTTTTCCCTCTTTTCTGTACTGCAAACAACGCTTCATGTTAAACAAGACTCGTGACCAGTGCAACTGGTCAGGTGACTGAGACATCATTTAGGAGTCTATGGGGTCTATTAATGAAGCAGTGAAAAGAGTGGAGAAGTGATCCAATAGAGAAGATGCCCATGGCAACCAATCAGCTGCTCTGTATAATTTTATAGTATGCAAATTATAAACGTTACATCAATGCTGATTGGTTGCCATGGGCAACTTCTCCACTGGCTCACTTCTCCACACTTTTCACTGCTTCATGAATAGACCCCTTTGTATTAAGCCTTGGGTGGGATGCCAGTCATCACATGCATATCGCTATTTACTAACGCTGAATGCATGAAAATTTTAGCAAAGGGCCGCGGAAGAGAGCGGTCCTTTGCGGTGTGGGGACTTCTGGGTATGATGCATGAGCCATGGTGGGAGGGAGGAATCCTATTGGATCCCTTTCAGGGGCAAGATGGAAAGATGTCCATAGGCTTCTACAGGGTAACGCCACTTGGTGCATATGCAGTAAGCGGCCAAACCTCCAAAAACTGCATTCCTGAGGTTTGGCTGCATTTTTAGTGTTGTTGCATCCTGCCCTTGGAGAAAGATAAAGTAGACTGAGCTAAAGAACCAGCCAACCAGCTCATAGCTGTCATTTTTTCAAACATAGCCTCTACCATGGCAGTGAGGAGCAGATTGGCTGGTACTTTATCTCCGTCCAATTTATCTTTCTCCAAGGCTTAGTACATAGACCCCTTATAAGCTGTAACTCTCGTCTCTATAAGTACCTTAATGAGATATTAATAATAAAATCAGTAAGGTACTACATGTTGTCTTCATAAAATTTAGGGATGGCAGAATTATGGAGCTAATGTCAGGACGAAGCATTAAATTGGATCATATGGCGTTGACAAGACCTCACCCACTTCACCAAGGAAGAGTGCGGAATCTGGAAAGGGGGCGCAGGATCTGAAAAGGAGGTGCAGGATCTGGAAGGGAGGCACGGGATCTGGAAAGGGGGCGCAGGATCTGGAAAGGAAGCGCGGGATCTGGAACGGAGCCATTGGATCTGGAAAGGAGACAAGGGATCTGGAAAGGAGGCACGAGATCTGGAAAGGAGACACAGGATCCGAAAAGGAGACACAGGATCTGAAAAGGAGACATGGGATTTGGAAAGGAGGCTAGGGATCTGGAAAGGAGGCTAGGGATCTGGAAAGAAGACGCGGGATCTGGAAAGGAGGCCTACTCTCATGGGAGTCTGGAAAAACTCACCAACATTTCTGAGTCTCCAGACATTCAAATGATGGTTCTATGTATGGCTGCCATCTCCCATCATGTGCCCTATTCCTCCCCTGGGGTAATGTACTGTATAGAACAGGTGATATCTGTTGTCACTTACAGAGATGGCATTCACAGTAAAAGTCCAGAAACCATTGTTCTATAGATAAGAACATAGAACGTGAGCCCGCAGCTGTATGGATCTGTATTTCCTCTCTACCATGCTCCATACAGGTGGCACTCTCATTTCCTTGCCTCGGAACTGGTACATAAAGAGGATCTACCAGTACATATGTGATAGATGACAATGTTATAAATATAGACCTTAGTGGCCGAGAATGATAATGTTTCCTGCTAACAGCTTTCTGTGCCACCTGACTGCTTTACCAAGGCTGTGTAATAAAAAGTCAGTTTGCTCTAGGCCAAGCCAGCGATTTGTCTGCACTGCTGACATTTTATATTATGATCCGTCTATTGAATTCACAGGTCATTAAGCAAGCAAACCCTTAGCACTTACTAATCTTTTCATTCTGGGTTTTACTTTGGATATTCCACCCAAAACTGAATTTTCTATTAAAATGCCAAGTGTTGCATTATATTACGGTTGGCAGCCAATTAACTATTTCCCTGTCGAGTTTTTGAGAAAGTTTCAGCTGTACAGTAACACTCAAACGGGCACTGAAAACTCACCTCTCATCAAAGCATCCCCTTCTACATAACCTAGTCTTGTGACCGCTCTCCCAACCCCCTGCCTCATGCCTTCGCTCTCTCTGCCTTGCCTACGTCCTGTCATCAGGCCACCTTCCGCTTGCTTGTGCCTCATGTCACCTGTCTGTCTCCTCCCTCCCCCTAGATTGTAAGCTCCTTGGAGCAGGGCCCTCGTCCCTCCTGTTCTCACAGCCCTCTTCTCTTGCACCTCAATCACAGCTCTCTCCTACTCAGTGACTGTCTACACCTGCATTTCCTCCTACTCAGTGACTGTCTACACCTGCATTTCCTCCTACTCAGTGACTGTCTATACCTGCATTTCCTCCTACTCAGTGACTGTCTATACCTGCATTTCCTCCTACTCAGTGACTGTCTATACCTGCATTTCCTCCTACTCAGTGACTGTCTACACCTGCATTTCCTCCTACTCAGTGACTGTCTACACCTGCATTTCCTCCTACTCAGTGACTGTCTATACCTGCATTTCCTCCTACTCAGTGACTGTCTATACCTGCATTTCCTCCTACTCAGTGACTGTCTATACCTGCATTTCCTCCTACTCAGTGACTGTCTATACCTGCATTTCCTCCTACTCAGTGACTGTCTATACCTGCATTTCCTCCTACTCAGTGACTGTCTACACCTGCATTTCCTCCTACTCAGTGACTGTCTACACCTGCATTTCCTCCTACTCAGTGACTGTCTATACCTGCATTTCCTCCTACTCAGTGACTGTCTACACCTGCATTTCCTCCTGCTCAGTGACTGTCTATACCTGCATTTCCTCCTGCTCAGTGACTGTCTATACCTGCATTTCCTCCTGCTCAGTGACTGTCTATGCCTGCATTTCCTCCTACTCGGTGACTGTCTACACCTGCATTTCCTCCTACTCAGTGACTGTCTACACCTGCATTTCCTCCTACTCAGTGACTGTCTATACCTGCATTTCCTCCTGCTCAGTGACTGTCTATACCTGCATTTCCTCCTGCTCAGTGACTGTCTATACCCGCATCTCCTGCTACTCAGTGACTGTCTATACCTGCATCTCCTCCTACTCAGTGACTGTCTATACCTGCATTTCCTCCTACTCAGTGACTGTCTATACCTGCATTTCCTCCTGCTCAGTGACTGTCTATACCTGCATTTCCTCCTACTCAGTGACTGTCTATACCTGTATTTCCTCCTACTCAGTGACTGTCTATACCTGCATTTCCTCCTACCCAGTGACTGTCTATACCTGCATTTCCTTCTACTCAGTGACTGTCTATACCTGCATTTCCTCCTACCCAGTGACTGTCTATACCTGCATTTCCTTCTACTCAGTGACTGTCTATACCTGCATTTCCTCCTGCTCAGTGACTGTCTATACCTGCATTTCCTCCTACCCAGTGACTGTCTATACCTGCATTTCCTTCTACTCAGTGACTGTCTATACCTGCATTTCCTCCTACTCAGTGACTGTCTACACCTGCATTTCCTCCTACTCAGTGACTGTCTACACCTGCATTTCCTCCTACTCAGTGACTGTCTATACCTGCATTTCCTCCTACTCAGTGACTGTCTATACCTGCATTTCCTCCTACTCAGTGACTGTCTATACCTGCATCTCCTCCTGCTCAGTGACTGTCTATACCTGCATTTCCTTCTACTCAGTGACTGTCTATACCTGCATTTCCTCCTACTCAGTGACTGTCTACACCTGCATTTCCTCCTACTCAGTGACTGTCTATACCTGCATTTCCTCCTACTCAGTGACTGTCTATACCTGCATTTCCTCCTACTCAGTGACTGTCTATACCTGCATTTCATCCTACTCAGTGACTGTTAGGGTCTCCTGCTCTGTGCTGCCACGTCGTCATGGCAACCGGGAGACAAGTGCTAGCGGAGTAACCTGAGCGTAGCTGATACTCCGGTTCGGGTCTTTTGCTGTGCAGTGGTTACAGGCTCTGTGCACGGCAGGGGATCCGGTGCTGGTTTTTGTGCTCACAGTCTGTGAGGTCTGAGTGGGGCGTGGACAGCACCTGCTATATAAACCCTCTTCTCAGGTTAGGCAGATGCTGCTGAATCTTTGTTGGTTAGTCAGTTCCTGAAAGCTAGCTAGTTCTGTGTAAACTTTGTATTTGTTTGTTGCTTACTGCAAATAGGCCTTGGGATTTGGTATTACACTCTGCCAATCCAGACCTAGCAGTAAGACTGGAGTCAGTCGTTTAACCTGCTGGGGTTCTTTTGCTACTCTGTGAACCTAGCAGGTTTGCGGCTGTATTCTCAGACTTGCCTGCCAAAATCCTTTCTCACTGTGCAAGGTGTTCAGGTGTCAGTTTAGTGGCAGTAAGCTGAACCAGTGCACTGCAAGTGAAGACTAGGATTGTGGAGACTCTCCTTGTGTCTATTATTCCATCTCTGACCAAGGAGTTTACTGCCACACCCGTTGGTAACCCTTTAGGGTTTTGCTGTTGCCCTTAGCAACAGCATTTCGGGTTCTCTACGTATTAAATCACAACATCTCGCTTCTTTCCATCTGAGCATTCCTAATACTAGGGAGACACCCAGTTTCTTAGCCTTTGGGCTTCTCTGTTCACTTTGTGTTTATTTTGTTACCCTATCACCTTCTGTGTATGTAATGTCATATTCCCCAGTCTGTCTGTGAGTTCATTTGTTTTGCATCCCTCTCCGTTCAGACACCAGTACATTCCTGCTGGCACTGGTGTGCATAACAGTGACTGTCTATACCTGCATTTCCTCCTACTCAGTGACTGTCTACACCTGCATTTCCTCCTGCTCAGTGACTGTCTATACCTGCATTTCATCCTACTCAGTGACTGTCTATACCTGCATCTCCTGCTACTCAGTGACTGTCTATACCTGCATCTCCTCCTACTCAGTGACTGTCTATACCCGCATCTCCTGCTACCCAGTGACTGTCTATACCCGCATCTCCTGCTACTCAGTGACTGTCTATACCTGCATTTCCTCCTGCTCAGTGACTGTCTATACCCGCATCTCCTGCTACTCAGTGACTGTCTATACCTACATTTCCTCCTGCTCAGTGACAGTCTATACCCGCATCTCCTGCTACCCAGTGACTGTCTATACCCGCATCTCCTGCTACTCAGTGACTGTCTACACCTGCATTTCCTCCTGCTCAGTGACTGTCTATACCTGTATTTCCTCCTACTCAGTGACTGTCTATACCTGCATCTCCTGCTACTCAGTGACTGTCTATACCTGCATCTCCTCCTGCTCAGTGACTGTCTATACCTGCATCTCCTCCTGCTCAGTGACTGTCTATACCTGCATTTCCTCCTGCTCAGTGACTGTCTACACCTGCATTTCCTCCTACTCAGTGACTGTCTATACCTGCATTTCCTCCTGCTCAGTGACTGTCTATACCTGCATTTCCTCCTGCTCAGTGACTGTCTATACCTGCATTTCCTCCTACTCAGTGACTGTCTATACCTGCATTTCCTCCTGCTCAGTGACTGTCTATACCTGCATTTCCTCCTACTCAGTGACTGTCTATACCTGCATTTCCTCTCGCTCATGACCGTTCATCTCTTCCAACGGCTGCCTGCCCCTAGTAGTACTCACATTACTTCTATGCTTCCTTACATCTCATCTGCACTGTGTACTGAGAACTGTGGTGCTAATTGTTACCTGTGTTTTGTTTTAATTTTTCTGTAATCTTAAATTCTGTGTACCCTGTACTGTTCTAATTTGTGTCGTATGTATGGCGCTGCCAAACACTTGGCGCCTTAATAAAATGTAATAATAATAATAATAATTCGCTTTTCCATGTATATTTACAAAGTCGGAAAACATAGGGCTTAATTCTGAGTGACACGCAGCAGAAATCAGGGACGCTGCAGAAATAGATTCACTACCTTATGCTAATGAGAGTATCCATAGGGCTAATGGGAATATTCGTAGTGATAATGCAAGTATCTGTAGGGCTACTGTAATTGGAGTATACGTCGGGCTAATGGGAGTATCCGTAGGGCTAAAGGAAGTATAGTGCTAATAGTAGTATCCGTAGGGCTAATGATAGTATTTGTAGGGCTAATGGGAGTATTCGTAGTGCTAATGAGAGTATCCGTAGGGTTAATGAGACTATCCATATGGCTAATGGGACTATCCGTAGGGCTAATGGGAGTATCCGTAGGGTTAATGAGACTATCCGTAGGGCTAATGGGAGTATCCGTAGGGCTAATGGGACTATCCGCAGGGCTAATGGTAGTATCTATAGGGCTAATAGGAGTATCCATAGTGCTAATGCAAGTATCTGCAGGACTAATAGGAGTATCCGTACAGCTATTGCGAGTATCCCTAGAGCTAATGGGAGTCTCCGTAGGGCTAATGGGAGTCTCCATAGGGCTAAAGGAAGTATAGTGCTAATAGTAGTATCCGTAGGGCTACTGCGAGTATCCCTAGAGCTAATAGGAGTATCCATAGGGCTAATGGTAGTATTTGTAGGTCTAATGGGAGTAAACTTTGTGCTAATGGGAGTATGCGTATGGCTAATGGAAGTATCCGTAGGGCTATTGCGAGTATTCGTAGGGCTAATGTGAGTATCCGTAGGGCTAATGGGAGTATCCATAGGGCTAATGGGAGTATCCATAGGGCTAATGGGAGTATCCATAGGGCTAATGGTAGTATCTATAGGGCTAATAGGAGTATCCGTAGTCCTAATGCAAGTATCTGTAGGGCTAATGGGAGTAAGTGCAGGACTAATAGAGTATCTATAGGGCTAATAGGAGTATCCGTAGTCCTACTGCGAGTATCCCTAGAGCTAATGAGAGTATCAGTAGGGCTAATGGGAGTATCCGTAGGGCTAATAGTAATATCCATAGGGCTAATGGTATTATTCGTAGGGCTAATGGAAGTCTCCATAGGGCTAATGGAAGTCTCCATAGGGCTAATGGGAGTCTCCATAGGGCTAATGGGAGTATCCGTAGGGCTAATGGGAGTATCCATAGGGCTAATGGTAATATCCGTAGGGCTAATGGTAGTATTCGTAGGGCTAATGCGAGTATCCATAGTGCTAATGGGAGTCTCCATAGGGCTAATTGGAGTCTCCATAGGGCTAATAGGAGTCTCCGTAGTGCTAATGAGAGTATCTGTAGGGCTAATGAGACTATCCGTAGGGCTAATGGGAGTATCCGTAGGGATAATGAGAGTCTCCGTAGGGCTAATGAGAGTATCTGTATGGCTAATGGAAGTATCCAAAGGGCCAATGGGAATATTCACAGGGCTAATGGTAGTATCTATAGGGTTAATGCAAGTATCTGTAGGGCTACTGCAAGTATCCCTAGAGCTAATGGGAGTATCCGTAGGGCTAATGATAATATCCGTATAGATTGTTCTGCAAAAAAAGTGGAGAAAACACCATTTTGCATGGTGAGAAACCATGTTTTTATATTCCTGAAGGCAAGTACGGTAAGATACAAAACCAAGTAGGAGAAGGGATTCTTGTTGGATACAGGTGCACAGATCCAGTGGCGCCATGAGGGGGGGGAAGGGTACTAATTACCTGGCTTTCTTCTCCATGCACGTCCAATGGCATGAGTGTTTGCCCCCATCAGCTAGTTGCTGAAGCATCTTTCCGTGGTGTGTGGTTTATTCAAGCCAGGGCAAACATAAATCCTGGATTTGACAAATGTGTGTTTGTACCAAAATTGGCTTCTGGCCTTTACCACTAGTGCAACAGCACAGGGCCCAGCACTTACGGGCTCCATTATATTTTTCCTCCTAAGGTGAGCTCTTAATATAGCTTTAAAGCGGAGAACCTATAGTGCTAAAAATGCAGTATTTTCTCTTCGTCTTCTTTAAGCCGTGCAGTTTTGATGTAACACTGCCTTTCCAGTGGAGAGTACCCAAGAGCTGCCAAAGTTTGCCCATGAATCATATGAACTGATAGCTCATGTCTTGTATAAAAGCTGCTTTTCAAGAGAAAAGACTACAGAGAGAGAGAGAAAAATAGATGTCTGCGAAGAGAGGTCTGTGAAAAGAGGGGCAACAACATTTGAAAGGCAGAGAAAGAGATCTTGGGGTGTATACAGAGAAAGACCAGCAGGATGAGAAAATTGTGATGACCGGAGAGAGCTGTGTGGGGAGAAAGAAATAAGAGAGAATAATAGTTCTATGGGGCAATGTGAGTGGTGGAGAACCTTCTGTGCCTGTGTGAAGTGAAGAAGATGGGGCAGGATAGTGCTACGGGCAACACCTCCACTTCTAAAACCCCGCACTTTAGTAAATATACCCCGAATACTCCCAAGCTATTGTTTGCACCTCTAATTTCAGGCCCATTGTCTTTGCCCATCAGCAATACAGTGCTTTGTCTGTGTAAAAGCATATGCCCCGCTAGAACACTCTCATGGGCTGTCTGCGAAGATTCATAGATTTGATATATGTGTGACAAATAGGTTTACGCCATTGCTCTTATTGATACACAAATCATAGGGAGAGGCAGAAGCATTGATGAAACGTATTAAACTGCAATCATTACTTCTTATATTGCATCCCTGAGTGATTCCTTCATCAATCACCTCTACTTTGAGGGTTACTGGATAACGGATTCTCTGAGTATGAAAAATGCATATTGTATGCGATTTTTCCATGTGTCACAGCAGAGGTTTCCAGATCTTGATAAATGAATCACATTTTCTTCTACTTTGGCTTGTTTCAGGGAAGAATTCGACTAGTAGCAGCTAGAACAGACCTTTACTTGTCTCTGATTGCAAGATTCATCGTACCTTCCTGCCTACCATCTGCTTTGGGTGTTGATTAAAGCCAGCACTTTGGGACTTGTTTGCATAAATATCATCATGCTGACATGTATGGCATGTTCCCAAAGTAATACACAACATTAATGGGGTACAGACCTCAATCGGCTTTGCGTGAGAAAAATCAGAAGATAATTGCGTGGAGATTACAAGAAAAAAATTCTCTCTACCAATTTTATTTCCCACTTCTGCACATTCAGTAGACATGTGCCTCAGCAAACAGTGATCAGATGTTGATTTGGTGGGAAAAGCAGCGTTTGGAAAGCTTGTGGATGTTGGACAGGACCTCGTTCATAGGAATCTGGGCTCTGAAACATCCTGGAGGAGATGTCTCAGGGGCAGCTATGTAAAGACAGCCCTGTCCCGTTACAAACTGCTGCGGTATGTCACATTCTGCAACCGGGGCAGGCCATGACCCCACCCACTTCACAAGAGGGCGGATTCCGGAAGGGTTGTCTACACTCCTGGTGTTCCAGGAGAGCTCTACAAAATTTCAGGAGCCTCCTGAACATTCTGGTAGAGTCAGCAAATATTCCCTTTACCAGGCTAGAGCAACACATGTCCCTCCCCTACAATGTGGGGCTACAATAAGTAGTAGGAGTGCTACAGGTGGCCAGAGCAAGTAACCCCCAACTTTAAGATTCATGAAAAAATGACAGCCAATCAATTGTCTAACAGTCAATTATTCAAGCAAATAGAAAATAAATATATGAAAAATGATTAATAAAACTAGTTACCAGCCCATCAAAATGACAACAAAACAGTAATACCAGCGACTGTGCGCATCCCGAGCAACAATTAAATTGCTCCATCGGACACCATTTAGTGACAACCGGCGCTCAAAACACTTGACTCCCCCCATAGAGGTGAGGAACAGCGTTAGCCTTTTATCATACAGGATGAATAAATGTGTACGGTGCGGAGGGACCTGTGAATGCTAAAGGTTCAGCGCAAGATTGTGTGAGATTAACCCAAAAAAGTCCTAACAGATCTTTTTACAAAATTATGACTTTTTGATATTTGTCAAGGTTACATTCCTGGTTGTAGCCCTCTATGAGATATCAACAATTTAACGAAGCAGCGAGGGTACAAGTATATCTGTTCTCATCTAATTTGCACTGTGGAGGAAGGCCGTATTCGGGAATCTGGAATACTGTCCTAGATAGTGGGACTACTCTCCAAAATTCTGGAGTACCCTTTAATTCAATATAATCATTGTACATGTAAAAGGAGATTTCTTTGACATGGATCATGCACATAAAGTTTATATGCATAGTACTGGGCAGTAATTCAGACAACAAAGTATTGCAAATAAACAGTGTGTCAGTCCTACCATTAGAGCGTTGTAGTTTCGGGAGCAGACAGCTTTGTGCAGAGCCGTAGTCCCATCCCGGGCTCGGAAATCAATGTGGGCACCTCCCAGGCACAGCATCCTAATGATGTCCACAGTCACCTCAAGTTGTGCAGCCAGGGTCAGCGGCGTCTCTGCAGGGGAACAAACTGCACAAATCAATCTAGAGCACTGCAGCTACTGATAACACACATGGGCCCCTCCTCTGTGGTTTGGAAATGAAAGTCTAGGATCTCAAACTCGGTCCTCAGGACACCATACGGTCCATGTTTTGCAGGTCACCTGTAGATTTTTAAAATGTGGCAGTTGGTGATAGACAGTGCAGCTGCTGGGTGACATGGAAAACGTGAACCGTGTGGGGTCCTGAGGACCGAGTTTGAAAACCACTGGTCTAGGACATCATGCGCACAAGAAGGTGCCCAGCATTTGCACATGGTGAACGCTGAAGGACCATTTAAATGCGTGCACACCACCTATATCGGGACAACTGGCATTTACTGTATGCATTCAAAATACATCAAATCGATATTTGATCAATCAGGGAAGTTATGTATGGAATAGGGAGGTACTTAGGGGCAAATTTATCAAAACTTGAAGAGAGATAAAGTGGAGAGAGATAAAATACCAACCTATCAGCTCCTTCCATGTTACAAGCTGTGTTTAAGGGCCTTATTCAGCATGGATCATAGATGTGCAAAAAATCGCACATCTTCAATACATTACACTGACATGCGGAGGGATGCCCAGCAGAGGGTGAGTCCGCCCCGCATGCCGTGCCCTGCCTACCCCCCTCCCCCGCAAACATGTGACAGCATTGCATGAGGGCGATGCTTTCGCATGTTTGGGGCTGCTGTCTGCCTACGCAGCCTAGCTGCTAAGGCAGACAGCAATCCGCCATCTATTGGGTCGCAGTAGCTGCGTGTGACATCACCCTGCAAACAATAGTCCGGACATGCCTGCCTTGTCAGGAACGCGTTCCATGCTGAATTAGGCCCTAAATAGTTACAGTTAGGAGCTAATTGGCTGGTTCTTTATCTTTCTCTACAATTTATCTCTTCTCCAAGCTTTGAGAAATCTGCCCATTAATCTTCCACTTCCAACTTCAGTTTTGAGCGAGAAGAGATGCCCTCCAATATAGAATAGTGCGTAAGTATACATATTGTACAGTTTAAACAAACTTCCTGTGAATGATATAAATTCAGTCAACCACTGGCACACGTTGCCTTTCCTTTGGAGCACAATGAAAGAATCAACTCATCTGGCTCAGCCCTAAAGAATATAACTCCTATGGTAGATGGGTACACCTGGAAAAATACCTCCTATCATGTAACACTGTCTACCCCTACTCTCTTCAAGTACATAGAAACCCCTGAAAGTACAGTATCATTCAGACAAGCATTCGTGACTGGAGTGCTAAAAACAATGGCCCTGATTCATGTTTGTAAATAAAGCAAAAAAGCAAGCAACTGGGCAAAACCATGTGCAGTGCAGGGGGGCAGATGTAACATGTGCAGAGAGAGTTAGATTTGGGTGGGGTGTGTTCAAACTGAAATCTAAATCGCAGTGTAAAAATAAAGCTGTCTAACATTTCTGGGCTACATGCATAAGCAGCCAGTATTTACCTCGCACAGAAAAAATCTAACCCACCCAGAGTGCCTTGAGTCCTGTTGGAGAGCGCTATACTGTATAACTAAAATTATTAATTATTATTATTATTATATCTTACTCTCTCTGCACATTACATGAGCCCCACCTGCAGTGCAACATAGTTTTGTCCAGTTGCTTGATTTTTTGCTTTGCTTACAAATATGAATCAGGCAAAGCTCCGTTTCCTAGGCGGAGACGGAGTGTTGCAGGGGCGTGGCTAAGAAACGGGGGCATGCCAGCGTAGCCGACGCGTTCAAAAAGATTGCGGCGGGCCTTCTGCGGGCACAGCCACGACGCTCCGGCAGAAGGCTTCCTTAATGTTAGCGATCGAGCAGAAATTGCGGTGCGGTCACAATTTCTGCTTGGTCACGGGGAGGGGGAGGTGGCTTTAGTCAGCACTAATACTCGGCGCCCGGGAATCAGCATAAGCCATTTTACAGCTAAGCCCCCCCCCCCCCCCCGCCAATAGGAGTCCGGGTCAGTTAGTAGTATGTCCGGAAATCTTCCACGCTGGCAACCCCGGAAGATTTCCGGACATACCACTGAAGGGGTTAATGTGCCAGGTATGGTGTACGGCATTAAATAATTACATCTGCATGTTATTTTCTGCATCTGCAGACAGATTTCATCGTCAGAATCCCGTCGGGCATAAGGCTGATGCCGGAATCCCGACAGGCCGGATCCAAACGGCATGCGCAGCGTGTCCCCTCACGGGCTTGCCAGGCTTCGGGTCCGGGGGCGAGCTTCGCACGCCACACTAATTTATTCCCCATCGAGGGATAGCGTGGACCACCCCCCAAGTGGGGATTCCGGGCCCCGGCCGTGATTCCGACCGCCAGGTTTCCCTTGGCTGTCGGGATTTCGGCGTCGGTATCCTGACCCCCGGGATCCCGGCAGCCGGGAAACTAACTGCTTCCCCTGCAGACTACACTGTACAGACTGTCTTTGTCCCTACAAGAGCACCCAGGTAGATGCATCCATCTATCTATTCACCAGAGTGCTGGACCATTTGCCTATATAAATAAATGAGATATACTGTACATATATATATATATATATATATATTATATAGTATATGTAAACAAAACCCTTATTTTGCGCTTAACCTACACTCTAAGCAGCACCTTTCAGGTGATCTAACAAGATTTAACACCACCTAGTACCTACTAAAGATACTTTTTGGTACGTAGTAAAGGATGACTGATTTATCACCTATTCTCCTAAAACTAAGTTATTTCCAGCACTATGCATAGTCTAAGGGTATTAGAAAAATTATACCACATAATTAAGAGCTCTCTGTATTGGTGATGGGGTAAATTTATCTAATTATGCCTCCTGTAAATATAATGGTTTGTTTACTTTGATCTAATACAGCCTCATCAGTCAATACATACTGTATATGTATTGGGTAAATTATAAAATTATGTCTCCTTTGTATATGTTTATTTTTATCTAATTCAGCCTCCTCAGTCAATACATATATGTTTATATGCTTTTTTTTAATACATATATATAATGCATGTATAATATACACTAAATATGCTGGTTATATATATGAATATGTCTATGGTATACTATTATGTCATTCTTTATGTTCAAGTGTTGATATTACTATTATGCACTCTATATGTATTTATATGTCTTTTTTAAAGATTAGTATCCCTGATGAAGGCCCGTAGTGGATGAAACGCGTTGGTTTGTCAATACTACAGCCTGTACCAACTATAGGAGATCTCCACCTTGTATATTTTCCTATAAGGGTGAAGTGGAAAAACTAAATTATACCTCCTAAATCAGTGGTCGGGTATATGTTGTATTGTATATTGTACATTCAATTTTATGTAATAATCATGTGTATTTTATAAATTATGTGTATTATATACCAAGAATAAATATTCAGGTATGAAATTATTGTTTTTATTATGAGTGACATTATAGCCAATAGGGTGTATAATCCTAAAAGGACTACCCTTTTATACTAATTGAGGGATTACCCTGAGAATATATTTAATAGCGCACCTTAGGTAATTTTTTTGGTGTGTGTATGTATATATATATCTCCTATATATTTGCCTTAATCTGTGACTCTGTGCCCATAACGCTGGGCGGAGTCACAGAGCTGGGCGGAGTCAGCAGCATCCGGGGAGGGAGGAGGGTGGAGGGGGGAGGAGAGACACCATGGCCTGTGCCAGCACCAGAGGTAACGTAAAAAATGCCCCCTGGCACAGTACAGAGGGGTGGCCATGGCCACCAGTATCACCACACACAGCTCCAGCCAGCAGCAGGGAGGCTAATACAGGCTATGCGGAGGGGACTTCCTAGCACCGCTGGACGCAACTTCCTGGCCCCCTTACACCCACACCAAGTAATCCCTCCCTTATGCATCCCCCAACACGTTCCCTGCCGCATCCAGCCAGTGGGGGGTTCGCGCAGGACGGCAGCACGGACGAGCAGGTACAGCGGGACGGAGCACCGCACTCACCAATCCCCAGCGCCGCACGTACACAGCTACCTCCTACTGCCGCCTCGCTCCGCTCCGGCCACACCACTATGCCGCCCGTCTCACAGCCAGCCCGCAACTCCGGGAACACGCGCGGCGCCAGCCCCATTCCCGTCCCCGGCGCCAGGCACACACTGAGGAGGCCAGATCAGGTGCACCGGCCCGGAGCCTAGACGGGACACTGCTCCAGCCACTGTGCTGCTGAGCGGGATCTCCCTCCCTCCTGCAGCAGCCAAACCACTAGGTCACTGCATAGACAGGGAGTCCCCACTACCCGCATCTGCTGCAGCCATACACCCCAGAGACACATCTTCTTCTTATCACACCAACCCACACTCTTCTCCTTCACACACACTAACAACCCCCCCCACACACACACACACACACTAACACTCCCCCCCCCCACACACACACACCCTTCCCCATCCCTGCACATCTTACAACCCTCCCCAACACCTCATGCACCCCTAACCCTCACACCACTACAACAAACACAACCCACGCACACCTACAACTCCTCCAAACAAACCTCTCGCCCCACGTGCAACACCCACCGCACCCACAAGCCCATCCCATAACCGAACTAGGCCCATACCTCCCACCCAGCGGACAGCGATCCTATTAGCGAGGAGAAGACACGCAATAAGCCAGATACCGCAGTGGCAGAGGTTAGTACATCCCACCCCGAGTCCCCCCTCCCCCCACATCCGCACTATCCCCACCCGCAACGCCACCAGACTCCCATCCATGGCACCACCGCACCCGCCCCTCCCCCACCCGTGGCGCGTCCAGACCCCCTATCCAAACCACAGCACCCCGCACCGGCCGCTCCACCACCCGCACCACCTATGGACCCCATCTCCCAACCGCGACAGGTGCGGGGGGCACCTGCCACTCCCCCACCTGCGTCAACTCCACTCTGCCCCCACCCCCTGCACCTCCTGCCCCCCTTCCCCACTCGCAGCACCCTGGGTCCCCCCTCCACCACACCTGCCCCTTTCCCACCCGCAGCACCCATGCACCTGGCCCTCCCCCACACACAGCACCCTCACCCCTCTCCCACACCCACCCCTCCTCCACCCACAGCCCTCTACCACCCGCATCGCCACCAGACACCACCACCATCCGTCACATCCACACACCTCCCCCTCCCCCACCCGTGGCTCCTCCACACCCCCTACCCAAACCGTGGCACCCTCGCACCCGCCACTGCACCATCCACTGCACCTATGGACACCACGCCCCATCCCCAGAACCCACGCACCTGCCACTCCCCCACCCATGTTAACCCTGCTCCTCTCCCACCCGCTACGCCTCCTGACAACCTACCCCACCCGCAGCACCCCCGAACCCGCCCCTCCCCCACCCCCGGCAGCCCCGCTCCTCCCCCACCCCCGGAGAACCAGCACCACCAGACCCCATCCACGGCATCACCGCACCCGCCCCTCCCCCACCCGTGCCGCCTCCAGACCCCTACCCAAACCGCGGCACCCCGCACCCGGCACTCCAACACCCACAGAAACTATGGACCCCATCTGCGGCACCCCTGCACCTGCCACTCCCCCGCCTGCATCAATTCCGTGCCTCCCGACCCGCTATCACACTCGCAGCACCCGCACCTTCCCCACCCGCAGCACCCTCCCACACACACACCACACCCCAGCATCCACCCCACCCCAGCACCACCGGACCCCCATCCACGGCACCCCTGCCCCCCTACACAAACCACAAAACCTTCGCACCTACCACTCCACTACCCACAGCACCTCTTAACCCCATCCGCTGCACCCCCGCACCTGCCACTCCCCCTGCCGCTTCACCCTCGCTTCTCCCCCACCCACTGCGCCTCGCGACCCCCTACATAACTCGCAGCACACCCACCCCTACCCCCTGCACTGCCTCCATAACCCCTCCCCCATCTGCAACAGCCCCGCATCTGCCTCTCCCCCACCTGTGCCACCCCCATCCCTGCATCACACGCAGCACCTCTGGAACCCATCCCCCATCTATGGCCCCCACTTTTTCGGCCCTCCCCCATCCGCAACACGTCCCGACCACCTCCCCCATCCCCAGCACCCCGTCTGCCCCCACCCCTCCACCACCCACCCCTCCCCAACCCACAGCACCTCCTGCCCCCCTCCCTCATTCGCCACCCACCCGCAGCCACCCCTCCACCACCCACATCATCTACAGACCCCTTCCATGGCACCCCACAACCACTCCTCCCCCACCCGCAGCACCTCTGCAACCCCTCCCCAAAATGCACCCCCCTGCACATGCCCCTCCCCCACAGACAGCTCCTCCAGACCCCCTCCTTCATCTGCCGACCCTGCCCTTCCCCCACCAAAAGCATCTACATATCCCCTCCCCCACCCGCAACACCTCTGCAACCCCTCCCCCATTCGCTCCCCCTCTGCACCCGCCCCTCCCCCACCTGCAGCACCTCTTGACCCCATCCCCCATCCGCGCCCCCTCTGCAAGCACCCCTCCCCCACCCACAGCACCCCCGCCCCTCCCCCACCTTCGGTGACTAACAACACCCTCCCCCACCCGCGGCAACCTCGCAATCGCCCCTCCGCATCTCCCACGCACCCACCACAGCACCTACTAGGTGCATTTATCAGGCCTTGCATGAAATGTTCATGCCGTCGCAAGGGGCTACGGCCCCTTAACCATCCAACACCCTTTGTCCCTGCAATATTTAACCACACACAAAATTATCATTGGAGGTAATACTCCATATAATAAAAATATTGCACGCCCCAAGGGCGTGTAATGGTTAAAGGGGTGTAGCCCCTTGCGACGGTGTGAAGAGCGCCCGTAGGGCGCGATGAATCACCTAGTATATATATACTAGGTGATTCATCGCGCCCTACGGGCGCTCTTCACACCGTCGCAAAGGTCTACACCCCTTTAACCGTTACACGCCCTTGGGGCGTGCAATATTTTTATTATATGGAGTATTACCTCCAATCATAATTTTGTGTGTGGTTAAATATTGCAGGGACAAAGGGTGTGGGATGGTTAAGGGGCCGTAGCCCCTTGTGACGGCATGAACATTTCACGCAAGGCCTGATGAATCACCTAGTAGGTGCTGTGGTTGGGGAAGTGGCGGGTGCGTGGGAGATGCGGAGGGGCGATTGCGGGGTTGCCGCGGGTGGGGGAGGGTGTTGGTAGTCACCGAAGGTGGGGGAGGGGCGGGGGTGCTGTGGGTGGGGGAGGGGTGCTTGCAGAGGGGGCGCGGATGGGGTCAAGAGGTGCTGCAGGTGGGGGAGGGGATATGTAGATGCTGTTGGTGGGGAAGGGGTGCTTGCAGAGGGGGCGCGGATGGGGTCAAGAGGTGCTGCAGGTGGGGGAGGGGATATGTAGATGCTGTTGTTGGGGGAAGGGCGGGGGCGGCAGATGAAGGAGGGGGTCTGGAGGAGCTGTCTGTGGGGGAGGGGCGTGTGCAGGGGGGTGCATTTTGGGGAGGGGTTGCAGAGGTGCTGCGGGTGGGGGAGGAGTGGTTGTGGGGTGCCGCGGAAGGGGTCTGTAGATGATGTGGGTGGGGGAGGGGTGGCTGTGGGTGGGTGACGAATGGGGGAGGTGGGCAGGAGGTGCTGTGGGTTGGGGAGGGGTGGATGGTGGAGGGGTGGGGGCAGACAGGGTGCTGCGGATGGGGGAGGTGGTCGGGACGTGTTGCGGATGGGGGAGGGGCAAAAAAGTGGGGGCCATAGATGGGGGATGGGTTCCGGAGATGCTGCGGGTGATGGAGGGATGGGGGTGGCGCAGGTGGAGGAGAGGCAGATGCGGGGCTGTTGCAGATGGGGGAGGGGTTATGGAGGTAGTGCAGGGGGATAGGGGTGGGGGTGCTGCGAGTTATGTAGGGGGTCGCGAGGCGCAGCGGGTGGGGGAGAAGCGGGGCTGAAGCGGCCGGGGGAGTGGGAGGTGCGGGGGATGGGGTTAAGAGGTGCTGTGGGTAGTGGAGTGGTAGGTGCGAAGGTGGTGTGGTTTGTGTAGGGGGGCGGGGGTGCCGTGGATGGGGGTCCGGTGGTGCTGGGGTGGGGTGGGTGCTGGGGTGTGGTGGGTGGGGGAGGGGTGGGTGCAGGGGTGCCGTGTGTGTAGGAGGGTGCTGCGGGTGGGGAAGGTGCGGGTGCTGGGGGTGCTGCGAGTGTAGTAGCGGGTCGGGAGGCACGGAGTTGATGCGGGTGGGGGAGTGGCAGGTGCGGGGGTGCCGCAGATGGGGTCCATAGTTTCTGTGGGTGGTGGAGTGCGGGGTGCCGCGGTTTGGGTAGGGGTCTGGAGGCGGCACGGGTGGGGGAGGGGCGGTTGCGGGGATGCTGTGGATGGGGTCCGGTGGTGCTGGTGCTCCGGGGGTGGTAGGTGGTCGGGAGGCGTAGCGGGTGGGAGAGGAGCAGGGTTAACATGGGTGGGGGAGTGGCAGGTGCGTGGGTTCTGCGGATGGGGCGTGGTGTCCATAGGTGCAGCGGATGGTGCAGTGGCGGGTGCGAGGGTGCCACGGTTTAAGTAGGGGGTGTGGAGGCGCCACGGGTGGGGGAGGTGCGTGGGTGCCACGGATGGTGGTGGGGTCTGGTGGTGATGCGGGTGGTGGGGGGCTGTGGGAGGAGGAGGGGTGGGGGTGCTGTGGGTGGGGGAGGGGCAGGTGCGTGGGCGCTGCGGGTGGGGAAGGGGCAGCTGCGGTGGAGGGGGGACCCAGGGTGCTGCGAGTGGGGTGGGGGGGCAGAGGGTGAGGGTGGAGTGGAGTTGACGCAGGTGGGGGAGTGGCAGGTGCGGGGGTGTCGCAGTTGGGGGATGGGGTCCATAGGTGCTGCGGGTGGTGGAGCAGCGGGTGCGGGGTGCTGTGGTTTGGATAGGGGGTCTGGACGCGCCACTGGTGGGGGAGGGGCGGGTGCGGTGGTGCCATGGTTGGGAGTCTGGTGGCGTTGCGGGTGGGGATAGTGCGGATGTGGGGGGAGGGGGGACTCAGGGGGTGGGATGTACTAACCTCTGCCACTGCGGTATCTGGCTTATTGCGTGTCTTCTCCTCGCTAATAGGATCGCCGTCCGCTGGGTGGGAGGTATGGGACTAGTTCGGTTGTGGGATGGGCTTGTGGGTGCGGTGGGTGTTGCACGTGGGGCGAGAGGTTTGTTTGGAGGAGTTGTGGGTGTGCGTGGGTTGTGTTTGTTGTAGTGGTGTGAGGGTTAGGGGTTCATGAGGTGTTGGGGTGGGGTGTAGGATGTGCAGGGAAGGGTGTGTGTGTCTGGGGGGGAGGGAGTGTGCGTGAAGGAGAAGAGGGTGGGTTGGTGTGTGGAAAAGTGGAGGTGTGCCTCTGGGGTGTATGGCTGTAGCAGATGTGGGTAGAGGGGACTCCCTGCCTGTGCAGTGACCTAGTCATTTGGCTGCTGCAGGAGGGAGCTCCCGCTCAGCAGCACAGTGGCTGGAGCAGTGTCCCGTCCTGGCTCCGGGCGGGTGCACTTGGTCTGGCCTCCACAGTGTATGCCTGGCGCCGGGGATGTGAATGGGGCTGGTGGCACGCGTGTTCCCGGAGTTGCGGGCTGGCTGTGAGGGGGGCGGCATAGTGGTGTGGCCGGAGCGGCGCGAGGCGGCATGTGCAGCGCTATGTATGTGCGGCGCTGTGGATTGGTGAGTGTGGTGCTCCGTCCCGCTGTACCTGCTCGTCCCCTGCTGCCGTCCTGCGCGAACCCCCACTGGCTAGATGCGGTAGGGAAACTGTTGGGGGGTGCATAAGGGAGGGATTCCTCAGTGTGGGGTGTGGGTGTAAGGGGGCCAGGAAGTTGCGTCCAGCGGTGCTTGGAAGTCCCCTCCGCATAGCCTGTGTTACCCTCCCTGCTGCTGGCTGGAGCTGTGTGTGGTGCTACTGGTGGCCATGGCCACCCCTCTATACTGTGCCAGGGGGCATTTTTTACTTGCCTCTGGTGCTGGCACAGGCCATGGTGTCTCCCCCCGCAGATGCTGCTGACTCCGCCCAGCTCTGTGACTCCGCCCAGCGTTAGAGGCCCAGGCACAGAGTCTGGGCTATTATATAGGAGATATAATATATATATAGTATATATATACATATACACACACACACACACACACACACACACACACACACACACACACACACATGACTCATAATGCACCTTACGGAGCCTCCACATGAATGACAGGCTGGGGTCAGAAAGCCACTCTGATTGGTTAGTAGCAGTTAGACCCCATGCAGGTGACAGCAGCAGGGTAATAGTGTAATTGTTGTTGTGTGCGCAGTACCACATGAATCTGCCCCAGAGAGATTCAGGAATGACAGAGAAGTAAAAAAGTGAGGCATGAAATATGTAGGGGAGATGTATCAAACCTTAGAGAGAGACAAAGGGCCTGATCCTGAGTAACACACATTGCTGATTTCATGGACTTGTGCGATTCCTTGCTACTGTGCATACCTGAAAATTAGTGATGAGCACCGGAAATTTTTCGGGTTTTGTGTTTTGGTTTTGGGTTCGGTTCCGCGGCCGTGTTTTGGGTTCGAACGCGTTTTGGCAAAACCTCACCGAATTTTTTTTGTCGGATTCGGGTGTGTTTTGGATTCGGGTGTTTTTTTCAAAAAACCCTAAAAAACAGCTTAAATCATAGAATTTGGGGGTCATTTTGATCCCAAAGTATTATTAACCTCAATAACCATAATTTCCACTCATTTTCAGTCTATTCTGAACACCTCACACCTCACAATATTATTTTTAGTCCTAAAATTTGCACCGAGGTCGCTGGATGACTAAGCTCAGCGACCCAAGTGGCCGACACAAACACCTGGCCCATCTAGGAGTGGCACTGCAGTGTCACGCAGGATGACCCTTCAAAAAACTACTCCCCAAACAGCACATGACGCAAAGAAGAAAAAAAAGAGGCGCAATGAGGTAGCTGTGTGACTAAGATAAGCGACCCTAGTGGCCGACACAAACACCTGGCCCATCTAGGAGTGGCACTGCAGTGTCACGCAGGATGGCCCTTCCAAAAAACACCCCCCAAACAGCACATGATGCAAAGAAAAAAAGAGGCGCAATGAGGTAGCTGTGTGACTAAGATAAGCGACCCAAGTGGCCGACACAAACACCTGGCCCATCTAGGAGTGGCACTGCAGTGTCACGCAGGATGGCCCTTCCAAAAAACACCCCCCAAACAGCACATGACGCAAAGAAAAAAAGAGGCGCAATGAGGTAGCTGTGTGACTAAGATAAGCGACCCAAGTGGCCGACACAAACACCTGGCCCATCTAGGAGTGGCACTGCAGTGTCACGCAGGATGGCCCTTCCAAAAAACACCCCCCAAACAGCACATGACGCAAAGAAAAAAAGAGGCGCAATGAGGTAGCTGTGTGACTAAGATAAGCGACCCAAGTGGCCGACACAAACACCTGGCCCATCTAGGAGTGGCACTGCAGTGTCACGCAGGATGGCCCTTCCAAAAACTACTCCCCAAACAGCACATGACGCAAAGAAAAATGAAAGAAAAAAGAGGTGCAAGATGGAATTGTCCTTGGGCCCTCCCACCCACCCTTATGTTGTATAAACAGGACATGCACACTTTAACCAACCCATCATTTCAGTGACAGGGTCTGCCACACGACTGTGACTGAAATGACGGGTTGGTTTGGACCCCCACCAAAAAAGAAGCAATTAATCTCTCCTTGCACAAACTGGCTCTACAGAGGCAAGATGTCCACCTCATCATCATCCTCCGATATATCACCGTGTACATCCCCCTCCTCACAGATTATCAATTCGTCCCCACTGGAATCCACCATCTCAGCTCCCTGTGTACTTTGTGGAGGCAATTGCTGCTGGTCAATGTCTCCACGGAGGAATTGATTATAATTAATTTTAATGAACATCATCTTCTCCACATTTTCTGGATGTAACCTCGTACGCCGATTGCTGACAAGGTGAGCGGCGGCACTAAACACTCTTTCGGAGTACACACTTGTGGGAGGGCAACTTAGGTAGAATAAAGCCAGTTTGTGCAAGGGCCTCCAAATTGCCTCTTTTTCCTGCCAGTATAAGTACGGACTGTCTGACGTGCCTGGATGCGGTCACTAGAGATGAGCGGGTTCGGTTCCTCGGAATCCGAACCCGCCCGAACTTAAGGTTTTTTTACACGGGGCCGAGCGACTCGGATCTTCCCGCCTTGCTCGGTTAACCCGAGCGCGCCCGAACGTCATCATCCCGCTGTCGGATTCTCGCGAGGCTCGTATTCTATCGCGAGACTCGGATTCTATATAAGGAGCCGCGCGTCGCCGCCATTTTCACACGTGCATTGAGATTGATAGGGAGAGGACGTGGCTGGCGTCCTCTCCGTTTAGACTAGAGTACTAGAGAGAGACACAAATTTTGGGGAGCATATTATTAGGAGGAGTACTACTTGCTGCTGATAGTGTGACCAGTGACCACCAGTTTAATTAATCCGTTCTCTGCCTGAAAAAAAACGATACACAGTGTGACACAGTCACATACCATATCTGTGCTCAGCCCAGTGTGCTGCATCATATGTAATACTGTATATCATTATCTGACTGTGCTGAGTGCTCACTGCTCACACAGCTTAATTGTGGGGGAGACTGGGGAGCAGTTATAGCAGGAGTACATATTTTAAGTACAGTGCACACTTTTGCTGCCAGAGTGCCACTGCCAGTGTGACTGACCAGTGACCACTGACCACCAGTATTGTGATTGTCTGCTGACCACCAGTATATTGTGATTGTCTGCCTGAAAAAGTTAAACACTCGTCGTGTGGTGTTTTTATAAACGCATTCTGCAGACAGTGTCCAGCAGGTCCGTCATTACATAATATATACCTGTCCGGCTGCAGTACTAGTGTGATATATATATATATATATTTTAATTTTATCTCATTATCATCCAGTCTATATTAGCAGCAGACACAGTACGGTAGTCCACGGCTGTAGCTACCTCTGTGTCGGCAGTCGCTCGTCCATCCATAATTGTATACCACCTACCCGTGTTTTTTTTTTTTTCTATCTTCTTGATACTAGTAGCTTACTTTAGGAGTCTGCAGTGCTGACAGACAGTGTCCAGCAGGTCCGTCATTACATAATATATACCTGTCCGGCTGCAGTACTAGTGTGATGTATATATATATTTTAATTTTATCTCATTATCATCCAGTCTATATTAGCAGCAGACACAGTACGGTAGTCCACGGCTGTAGCTACCTCTGTGTCGGCAGTCGCTCGTCCATCCATAATTGTATACCACCTACCCGTGGTTTTTTTTTTTTTTCTATCTTCTTGATACTAGTAGCTTACTTTAGGAGTCTGCAGTGCTGACAGACAGTGTCCAGCAGGTCCGTCATTACATAATATATACCTGTCCGGCTGCAGTACTAGTGTGATATATATATATATTTTAATTTTATCTCATTATCATCCAGTCTATATTAGCAGCAGACACAATACGGTAGTCCACGGCTGTAGCTACCTCTGTGTCGGCAGTCGCTCGTCATCCATAAGTATACTAGTATCCATCCATCTCCATTGTTTACCTGAGGTGCCTTTTAGTTGTGCCTATTAAAATATGGAGAACAAAAATGTTGAGGTTCCAAAAATAGGGAAAGATCAAGATCGACTTCCACCTCGTGCTGAAGCTGCTGCCACTAGTCATGGCCGAGACGATGAAATGCCAGCAACGTCGTCTGCCAAGGCCGATGCCCAATGTCATAGTACAGAGCATGTAAAATCCAAAACACCAAATAGATGGGCCAGGTGTTTGTGTCGGCCACTAGGGTCGCTTATCTTACTCACAAAGCTACCTCATTGCGCCTCTTTTTTTCTTTGCGTCATGTGCTGTTTGGGGAGTGTTTTTTGGAAGGGCCATCCTGCGTGACACTGCAGTGCCACTCCTAGATGGGCCAGGTGTTTGTGTCGGCCACTTGGGTCGCTTATCTTACTCATACAGCTACCTCATTGCGCCTCTTTTTTTCTTTGCGTCATGTGCTGTTTGGGGAGTGTTTTTTGGAAGGGCCATCCTGCGTGACACTGCAGTGCCACTCCTAGATGGGCCAGGTGTTTGTGTCGGCCACTAGGGTCGCTTAGCTTACTCACACAGCTACCTCATTGCGCCTCTTTTTTTCTTTGCGTCATGTGCTGTTTGGGGAGTGTTTATTGGAAGGGCCATCCTGCGTGACACTGCAGTGCCACTCCTAGATAGGCCAGGTGTTTGTGTCGGCCACTAGGGTCGCTTATCTTACTCACACAGCTACCTCATTGCGCCTCTTTTTTATTTGCGTCATGTGCTGTTTGGGGAGTGTTTTTTGGAAGGGCCATCCTGCGTGACACTGCAGTGCCACTCCTAGATGGGCCAGGTGTTTGTGTCGGCCACTAGGGTCGCTTAGCTTAGTCATCCAGCGACCTCGGTGCAAATTTTAGGACTAAAAATAATATTGTGAGGTGTGAGGTGTTCAGAATAGACTGAAAATGAGTGGAAATTATGGTTTTTGAGGTTAATAATACTTTGGGATCAAAATGACCCCCAAATTCTATGATTTAAGTTGTTTTTTAGTGTTTTTTGAAAAAAACACCCGAATCCAAAACACACCCGAATCCGACAAAAAAAATTCGGTGAGGTTTTGCCAAAACGCGGTCGAACCCAAAACACGGCCGCGGAACCGAACCCAAAACCAAAACACAAAACCCGAAAAATTTCAAGTGCACATCTCTAGCGGTCACTCATATAATCCTCCACCATTCTTTCAATGGGGAGAGAATCATATGCAGTGACAGTAGATGAAATGTCCGTAATCGTTGTCAGGTCCTCCAGTCCGGACCAGATGTCAGCATCAGCAGTCGCTCCAGACTGCCCTGCATCACCGCCAGCGGGTGGGCTCGGAATTCTGAGCCTTTTCCTCGCACCCCCAGTTGCGGGAGAATGTGAAGGAGGAGATGTTGACAGGTCGCGTTCCGCTTGACTTGACAATTTTGTCACCAGCAGTTCTTTGAACCCCAGCAGACTTGTGTCTGCCGGAAAGAGAGATCCAAGGTAGGTTTTAAATCCAGGATCGAGCACGGTGGACAAAATGTAGTGCTCTGATTTCAACAGATTGACCACCCGTGAATCCTTGTTAAGCGAATTAAGGGCTCCATCCACAAGTCCCACATGCCTAGCGGAATCGCTCTGTGTTAGCTCATCCTTCAATGTCTCCAGCTTCTTCTGCAAAAGCCTGATGAGGGGAATGACCTGACTCAGGCTGGCAGTGTCTGAACTGACTTCACGTGTGGCAAGTTCAAAAGGTTGCAGAACCTTGCACAACGTTGAAATCATTCTCCACTGCGCTTGAGACAGGTGCATTCCACCTCCTATATCGTGCTCAGTTGTATAGGCTTGAATGGCCTTTTGCTGCTCCTCCAACCTCTGAAGCATATAGAGGGTTGAATTCCACCTCGTTACCACTTCTTGCTTCAGATGATGGCAGGGCAGGTTCAGGCGTTTTTGGTGGTGCTCCAGTCTTCTGTACGTGGTGCCTGTACGCCGAAAGTGTCCCGCAATTCTTCTGGCCACCGACAGCATCTCTTGCACGCCCCTCTCGTTTTTTAAATAATTCTGCACCACCAAATTCAAGGTATGTGCAAAACATGGGACGTGCTGGAATTTGCCCATATTTAATGCACACACAATATTGCTGGCGTTGTCCGATGCCACAAATCCCCAGGACAGTCCAATTGGGGTAAGCCATTCTGCGATGATCTTCCTCAGTTGCCGTAAGAGGTTTTTAGCTGTGTGCGTATTCTGGAAAGCGGTGATACAAAGCGTAGCCTGCCTAGGAAAGAGTTGGCGTTTGCGAGATGCTGCTACTGGTGCCGCCGCTGCTGTTCTTGCAGCGGGAGTCCATACATCTACCCAGTGGGCTGTCACAGTCATATAGTCCTGAGCCTGCCCTGCTCCACTTGTCCACATGTCCGTGGTTAAGTGGACATTGGGTACAACTGCATTTTTTAGGACACTGGTGAGTCTTTTTCTGAGGTCTGTGTACATTTTCGGTATCGCCTGCCTAGAGAAATGGAACCTAGATGGTATTTGGTACCGGGGACACAGTACCTCCAACAAGTCTCTAGTTGGCTCTGCAGTAATGATGGATACCGGAACCACGTTTCTCACCGCCCAGGATGCCAAGGCCTCAGTTATCCGCTTTGCAGCAGGATGACTGCTGTGATATTTCATCTTCCTCGCAAAGGACTGTTGGACAGTCAATTGCTTGGTGGAAGTAGTAAAAGTGGTCTTACGAGTACGACTTCCCCTCTGGGATGACCATCGACTCCCAGCAGCAACAACAGCAGCGCCAGCAGCAGTAGGCGTTACACGCAAGGATGCATCGGAGGAATCCCAGGCAGGAGAGGACTCGTCAGAATTGCCAGTGACATGGCCTGCAGGACTATTGGCATTCCTGGGGAAGGAGGAAATTGACACTGAGGGAGTTGGTGGGGTGGTTTGCGTGAGCTTGGTTACAAGAGGAAGGGATTTACTGGTCAGTGGACTGCTTCCGCTGTCGCCCAAAGTTTTTGAACTTGTCACTGACTTATGATGAATGCGCTGCAGGTGACGTATAAGGGAGGATGTTCCGAGGTGGTTAACGTCCTTACCCCTACTTATTACAGCTTGAAAAAGGCAACACACGGCTTGACAAATGTTGTCCGCATTTCTGTTGAAATACTTCCACACCGAAGAGCTGATTTTTTTGGTATTTTCACCAGGCATGTCAATGGCCCTATTCCTCCCACGGACAACAGGTGTCTCCCCGGGTGCCTGACTTAAACAAACCACCTCACCATCAGAATCCTCCTGGTCAATTTCCTCCCCAGCGCCAGCAACACCCATATCCTCCTCATCCTGGTGTACTTCAACACTGACATCTTCAATCTGACTATCAGGAACTGGACTGCGGGTGCTCCTTCCAGCACTTGCAGGGGGCGTGCAAATGGTGGAAGGCGCATGCTCTTCACGTCCAGTGTTGGGAAGGTCAGGCATCGCAAACGACACAATTGGACTCTCCTTGTGGATTTGTGATTTCGAAAAACGCACAGTTCTTTGCTGTGCTTTTGCCAGCTTGAGTCTTTTCATTTTTCTAGCGAGAGGCTGAGTGCTTCCATCCTCATGTGAAGCTGAACCACTAGCCATGAACATAGGCCAGGGCCTCAGCCGTTCCTTGCCACTCCGTGTGGTAAATGGCATATTGGCAAGTTTACGCTTCTCCTCCGACAATTTTATTTTAGATTTTTGAGTCCTTTTTTTACTGATATTTGGTGTTTTGGATTTTACATGCTCTGTACTATGACATTGGGCATCGGCCTTGGCAGACGACTTTGATGGCATTTCATCGTCTCGGCCATGACTAGTGGCAGCAGCTTCAGCACGAGGTGGAAGTCGATCTAGATCTTTCCCTATTTTTGGAACCTCAACATTTTGTTCTCCATATTTTAATAGGCACAACTAAAAGGCACCTCAGGTAAACAATGGAGATGGATGGATACTAGTATACTTATGGATGGACGAGCGACTGCCGACACAGAGGTAGCTACAGCCGTGGACTACCGTACTGCGTCTGCTGCTAATATAGACTGGATGATAATGATATAAAAAATATATATATATCACTACTGCAGCCGGACAGGTATATATTATATAATGACGGACCTGCTGGACACTGTCAGCACTGCAGACTCCTAAAGTAAGCTACTAGTATCAAGAAGATAGAAAAAAAAAACCCACCACAGGTAGGTATACAATTATGGATGGACGAGCGACTGCCGACACAGAGGTAGCTACAGCCGTGGACTACCGTACTGCGTCTGCTGCTAATATAGACTGGATGATAATGATATAAAAAATATATATATATCACTACTGCAGCCGGACAGGTATATATTATATAATGACGGACCTGCTGGACACTGTCAGCACTGCAGACTCCTAAAGTAAGCTACTAGTATCAAGAAGATAGAAAAAAAAACACCACAGGTAGGTGGTATACAATTATGGATGGACGAGCGACTGCCGACACAGAGGTAGCTACAGCCGTGGACTACCGTACTGCGTCTGCTGCTAATATAGACTGGATGATAATGATATAAAAAATATATATATATCACTACTGCAGCCGGACAGGTATATATTATATAATGACGGACCTGCTGGACACTGTCAGCACTGCAGACTCCTAAAGTAAGCTACTAGTATCAAGAAGCTAGAAAAAAAAAACACAACAGGTAGGTGGTATACAATTATGGCTGGACGAGCGACTGCCGACACAGAGGTAGCTACAGCCGTGGACTACCGTACTGCGTCTGCTGCTAATATAGACTGGATGATAATGATATAAAAAATATATATATATCACTACTGCAGCCGGACAGGTATATATTATATAATGACGGACCTGCTGGACACTGTCAGCACTGCAGACTCCTAAAGTAAGCTACTAGTATCAAGAAGATAGAAAGAAAAAAAAACACAACAGGTAGATGGTATACAATTATGGATGGACGAGCGACTGCCGACACAGAGGTAGCTACAGCCGTGGACTACCGTACTGCGTCTGCTGCTAATATAGACTGGATGATAATGATATAAAAAATATATATATATATATCACTACTGCAGCCGGACAGGTATATATTATATAATGACGGACCTGCTGGACACTGTCAGCACTGCAGACTCCTAAAGTTAACTACTAGTATGAAGAAGATAGAAAAAAAAAAAAAACCACCACAGGTAGGTATACAATTATGGACGAGCGACTGCCGACACAGAGGTAGCTACAGCCGTGGACTACCGTACTGCGTCTGCTGCTAGTATAGATTGGATGATAATGATATAAAAAAAATATATATATCACTACTGCAGCCGGACAGGTATATATTATATAATGACGGACCTGCTGGACACTGTCAGCACTGCAGACTCCTAAAGTTAACTACTAGTATGAAGAAGATAGAAGAAAAAAAAACCACCACAGGTAGGTATACAATTATGGACGAGCGACTGCCGACACAGAGGTAGCTACAGCCGTGGACTACCGTACTGCGTCTGCTGCTAGTATAGACTGGATGATAATGATATAAAAAATATATATATATCACTACTGCAGGACAGGTATATATTATATAATGACGGACCTGCTGGACACTGTCAGCAGAATGCGTTTATAGAATAAAAACACCACACAACGAGTGTTTAACTTTTTCAGGCAGACAATCACAATATACTGGTGGTCACTGGTCACTGGTCAGTCACACTGGCAGTGGCACTCTGGCAGCAAAAGTGTGCACTGTTAAATATATGTACTCCTGCTATAACTGCTCCCCAGTCTCCCCCACAATTAAGCTGTGTGAGCAGTGAGCACTCAGCACAGTCAGATATACATAGATGATGCAGCACACTGAGGCTGAGCACAGATATGGTATACTGTGTCACTGTGTATCGTTTTTTTTCAGGCAGAGAACGGATTATATTAAATAATAATAAAACTGCACTGGTGGTCACTGGTCAGTCACTAGTAAACTCTGCACTCTCTGAGTACTCCTAAGCTCCAGTAAATCAAGTGTCTCACTCTCACTATCTATTTCTATTCTAAACGGAGAGGACGCCAGCCACGTCCTCTCCCTATCAATCTCAATGCACGTGTGAAAATGGCGGCGACGCGCGGCTCCTTATATAGAATCCGAGTCTCGCGATAGAATACGAGCCTCGCGAGAATCCGACAGCGGGATGATGACGTTCGGGCGCGCTCGGGTTAGCCGAGCAAGGCGGGAAGATCCGAGTCTGCCTCGGACCCGTGTAAAAAGCATGAAGTTCGGGGGGGTTCGGTTTCCGAGAAACCGAACCCGCTCATCACTACTGAAAATACCTGATAACTCGTACAGCGCATGCGCGACTCTCTGTGTATGAACAGTTCTGATTGAAACACACAGTGTGTGTAATGTAGTGATGAGCGGGTTCGGTTCCTCGGAATCCGAACCCGCCCGAACTTCACCTTTTTTTTACACGGGTCCGAGCGACTCGGATCCTCCCGCCTTGCTCGGTTAACCCGAGCGCGCCCGAACGTCATCATCCCGCTGTCGGATTCTCGCGAGACTCGGATTCTATATAAGGAGCCGCGCGTCGCCGCCATTTTTCACACGTGCATTGAGATTGATAGGGAGAGGACGTGGCTGGCGTCCTCTCCGTTGTATTAGAAAATAAAAAAAAACTGAGTGACTTAGTTTTAATTGTGGGGAGGATTGGGGACGGGGAGCAGCTGTTAGGGAGTACAGTGCAGGGCTTTGAGTTTAATCCGTTGTTTCTCTGCCTGAAAAAAAACGCTCCACCATATCTGTGCTCACTCAGTGTGCTGCACTGCTGCATGATATATCTGTGCTGAGTGCACTGCTCACACTGCCTAATTGTGGGGACTGGGGAGCAGTTATAGCAGGAGTACAGTGCACAGTTTTGCTGACAGTGACCACCAGTCCAGTATACGTTTGTCTGCCTGAAAAACACTGTGGTGTTTTTTTTTTCTTTCTTCATGCTAGTTTGTTTAGCAGTCTGCTGACAGTGTCCACCAGGTCCGTTATACAGTATATTATATATATAATTAAGCACTAAGCAGCAGTACGGTAGGCCACGGCTGTACCTACCTCTGCGTCGTCAGTGCACTCGTCGTCCATAAGTATAAGTAATACTATACTATCCATCCATCTACATTGTATACCTGTGGTGTTTTTTTTTTCCTTTCTTCATAGTCATACTAGTTTGTTTAGCAGTCTGCTGACAGTGTCCACCAGGTCCGTTATACAGTATATCATATATATAATTACTAAGCAGCAGTACGGTAGGCCACGGCTGTACCTACCTCTGTGTCGTCACTCGTCGTCCATAAGTATAAGTAATACTATACTATCCATCCATCTACATTGTATACCTGTGGTGTTTTTTTTTTCTTTCTTCATACTAGTTTGTTTAGCAGTCTGCTGACAGTGTCCACCAGGTCCGTTATACAGTATAATATCATATATATAAGCACTAAGCAGCAGTACGGTAGGCCACGGCTGTACCTACCTCTGTGTCGTCACTCGTCGTCCATAAGTATAAGTAATACTATACTATCCATCCATCTACATTGTATACCTGTGGTGTTTTTTTTTCTTTCTTCATACTAGTTTGTTTAGCAGTCTGCTGACACTGTCCACTAGGTCCGTTATACAGTATAATATCATATATATAAGCACTAAGCAGCAGTACGGTAGGCCACGGCTGTACCTACCTCTGTGTCGTCACTCGTCATCCATAAGTATAAGTAATACTATACTATCCATCCATCTACATTGTATACCTGTGGTGGTTTTTTTTTCTTTCTTCATACTAGTTTAGCAGTCTGCTGACACTGTCCACCAGGTCCGTTATACAGTATATCATATATATAAGCACTAAGCAGCAGTACGGTAGGCCACGGCTGTACCTACCTCTGTGTCGTCACTCGTCGTCCATAAGTATAAGTAATACTATACTATCCATCCATCTACATTGTATACCTGTGGTGTTTTTTTTTTTCTTTCTTCATACTGTTTGTTTAGCAGTCTGCTGACAGTGTCCACCAGGTCCGTTATACAGTATATCATATATATAAGCACTAAGCAGCAGTACGGTAGGCCACGGCTGTACCTACCTCTGTGTCGTCACTCGTCGTCCATAAGTATAAGTAATACTATACTATCCATCCATCTACATTGTATACCTGTGGTGGCTTTTAGTTGTGCGCAAAATATGGAGAACAAAAATGTGGAGGTTAAAAAAATAGGGAAAGATCAAGATCCACTTCCACCTCGTGCTGAAGCTGCTGCCACTAATCATGGCCGAGACGATGAAATGCCATCAACGTCGTCTGCCAAGGCCGATGCCCAATGTCATAGTACAGAGCATGTAAAATCCAAAACACAAAAGATCAGTAAAAAAATGACCCAAAAATCAAAATTAAAAGCGTCTGAGGAGAAGCGTAAACTTGCCAATATGCCATTTACGACACGGAGTGGCAAGGAACGGCTGAGGCCCTGGCCTATGTTCATGGCTAGTGGTTCAGCTTCACATGAGGATGGAAGCACTCATCCTCTCGCTAGAAAAAAGAAAAGACTTGCGTCAAAAGCACAGCAAAGAACTGTGCGTTCTTCGAAATCCCAAATCCCAAAGGAGAGTCCAATTGTGTCGGTTGCGATGCCTGACCTTCCCAACACTGGACGGGAAGAACTTGCGCCTTCCACCATTTGCACGCCCCCTGCAAGTGTTGAAAGGAGCACCCGCAGTCCAGTTCCTGATAGCGAAATTGAAGATGTCAGTGTTGAAGTACACCAGGATGAGGATATGGGTGTTGCTTGGGCTGGGGAGGAAATTGACAAGGAGGATTCTGATGGTGAGGTGGTTTGTTTAAGTCAGGCACCCGGGGAGACACCTGTTGTCCGTGGGAGGAATATGGCCATTGACATGCCTGGTGAAAATACCAAAAAAATCAGCTCTTCAGTGTGGAAGTATTTCAACAGAAATGCGGACAACAGGTGTCAAGCCGTGTGTTGCCTCTGTCAAGCTGTAATAAGTAGGGGTAAGGACGTTAACCACCTCGGAACATCCTCCCTTATACGTCACCTGCAGCGCATTCATAATAAGTCAGTGACAAGTTCAAAAACTTTGGGCGACAGCGGAAGCAGTCCACTGACCAGTAAATCCCTTCCTCTTGTAACCAAGCTCGCGCAAACCACACCACCAACTCCCTCAGTGTCAATTTCCTCCTTACCCAGGAAAGCCAATAGTCCTGCAGGCCATGTCACTGGCAAGTCTGACGAGTCCTCTCCTGCCTGGGATTCCTCCGATGCATCCTTGAGTGTAATGCCTACTGCTGCTGGCGCTGCTGTTGTTGCTGCTGGGAGTTGATTGTCATCCCAGAGGGGAAGTCGGAAGACCACTTGTACTACTTCCAGTAAGCAATTGACTGTCCAACAGTCCTTTGCGAGGAAGATGAAATATCACAGCAGTCATCCTGCTACAAAGCGGATAACTGAGGCCTTGACAACTATGTTGGTGTTAGACGTGCGTCCGGTATCCGCCGTTAGTTCACAGGGAACTAGACAATTTATTGAGGCAGTGTGCCCCCGTTACCAAATACCATCTAGGTTCCACTTCTCTAGGCAGGCGATACCGAGAATGTACACGGACGTCAGAAAAAGACTCACCAGTGTCCTAAAAAATGCAGTTGTACCCAAAGTCCACTTAACCACGGACATGTGGACAAGTGGAGCAGGGCAGACTCAGGACTACATGACTGTGACAGCCCACTGGGTAGATGTATTGCCTCCCGCTGCAAGAACAGCAGCGGCGGCACCAGTAGCAGGATCTCGCAAACGCCAACTCGTTCCTAGGCAGGCTACGCTTTGTATCACCGCTTTCCAGAATACGCACACAGCTGAAAACCTCTTACGGCAACTGAGGAAGATCATCGCAGAATGGCTTACCCCAATTGGACTCTCCTGGGGATTTGTGACATCGGACAACGCCAGCAATATTGTGCGCGCATTACATCTGGGCAAATTCCAGCACGTCCCATGTTTTGCACATACCTTGAATTTGGTGGTGCAGAATTATTTAAAAAACGACAGGGGCGTGCAAGAGATGCTGTCGGTGGCCAGAAGAATTGCGGGCCACTTTCGGCGTGCAGGCACCGCGTACAGAAGACTGGAGCACCACCAAAAAAAACTGAACCTGCCCTGCCATCATCTGAAGCAAGAGGTGGTAACGAGGTGGAATTCAACCCTCTATATGCTTCAGAGGATGGAGGAGCAGCAAAAGGCCATTCAAGCCTATACATCTGGCCACGATATAGGCAAAGGAGGTGGAATGCACCTGTCTCAAGCGCAGTGGAGAATGATTTCAACGTTGTGCAAGGTTCTGCTGCCCTTTGAACTTGCCACACGTGAAGTCAGTTCAGACACTGCCAGCCTGAGTCAGGTCATTCCCCTCATCAGGCTTTTGCAGAAGAAGCTGGAGGCATTGAAGGAGGAGCTAAAACAGAGCGATTCCGCTAGGCATGTGGGACTTGTGGATGGAGCCCTTCATTCGCTTAACCAGGATTCACGTGTGGTCAATCTGTTGAAATCAGAGCACTACATTTTGGCCACCGTGCTCGATCCTAGATTTAAAACCTACGTTGGATCTCTCTTTCCGGCAGACACAAGTCTGCAGGGGTTCAAAGAACTGCTGGTGAGAAAATTGTCAAGTCAAGCGGAACGCGACCTGTCAACATCTCCTCCTTCACATTCTCCCGCAACTGGCGGTGCGAGGAAAAGGCTACGAATTCCAAGCCCACCCGCTGGCGGTGATGCAGGGCAGTCTGGAGCGACTGCTGATGCTGACATCTGGTCCGGACTGAAGGACCTGCCAACGATTACTGACATGTCGTCTACTGTCACTGCATATGATTCTCTCACTATTGAAAGAATGGTGGAGGATTATATGAGTGACCGCATCCAAGTAGGCACGTCAGACAGTCCGTACGTATACTGGCAGGGAAAAGAGGCAATTTGGAGGCCCTTGCACAAACTGGCTTTATTCTACCTAAGTTGCCCTCCCTCCAGTGTGTACTCCGAAAGAGTGTTTAGTGCCGCCGCTCATCTTGTCAGCAATCGGCGTACGAGGTTACTTCCAGAAAATGTGGAGAAGATGATGTTCATTAAAATGAATTATAATCAATTACTCCATGGAGACATTCACCAGCAGCAATTGCCTCCAGAAAGTACACGGGGATCTGAGATGGTGGATTCCAGTGGGGACGAATTAATAATCTGTGAGGAGGGGGATGTACACAGTGAAAGGGGTGATGAATCGGATGATGATGATGAGGTGGACATCTTGCCTCTGTAGAGCCAGTTTGTGCAAGGAGAGATTGATTGCTTCTTTTTTGGTGGGGGCCCAAACCAACCAGTCATTTCAGTCACAGTCGTGTGGCAGACCCTGTCGCTGAAATGATGGGTTGGTTAAAGTGTGCATGTCCTGTTTATACAACATAAGGGTGGGTGGGAGGGCCCAAGGACAATTCCATCTTGCACCTCTTTTTTCTTTCATTTTTCTTTGCGTCATGTGCTGTTTGGGGAGTATTTTTTAGAAGGGCCATCCTGCCTGACACTGCAGTGCCACTCCTAGATGGGCCAGGTGTTTGTGTCGGCCACTTGGGTCGCTTATCTTACTCACACAGCGACCTCATTGCGCCTCTTTTTTTTCTTCTTTGCGTCATGTGCTGTTTGGGGAGTAGTTTTTGGAAGGGTCATCCTGCCTGACACTGCAGTGCCACTCCTAGATGGGCCAGGTGTTTGTGTCGGCCACTTTGGTCGCTTATCTTACTCACACAGCTACCTCATTGCGCCTCTTTTTTTTCTTCTTTGCGTCATGTGCTGTTTGGGGAGTAGTTTTTGGAAGGGCCATCCTGCCTGACACTGCAGTGCCACTCCTAGATGGGCCAGGTGTTTGTGTCGGCCACTTGGGTCGCTCATCTTACTCACACAGCTACCTCATTGCGCCTCTTTTTTTTCTTCTTTGCGTCATGTGCTGTTTGGGGAGTCGTTTTTGGAAGGGCCATCCTGCCTGACACTGCAGTGCCACTCCTAGATGGGCCAGGTGTTTGTGTCGGCCACTTGGGTCGCTTATCTTACTCACACAGCTACCTCATTGCGCCTCTTTTTATTCTTCTTTGCGTCATGTGCTGTTTGGGGAGTAGTTTTTGGAAAGGCCATCCTGCCTGACACTGCAGTGCCACTCCTAGATGGGCCAGGTGTTTGTGTCGGCCACTTGGGTCGCTCATCTTACTCACACAGCTACCTCATTGCGCCTCTTTTTTTTCTTCTTTGCGTCATGTGCTGTTTGGGGAGTATTTTTTGGAAGGGCCATCCTGCCTGACACTGCAGTGCCACTCCTAGATGGGCCAGGTGTTTGTGTCGGCCACTAGGGTCGCTTAGCTTACTCACACAGCTACCTCATTGCGCCTCTTTTTTTCTTTGCGTCATGTGCTGTTTGGGGAGTATTTTTTGGAAGGGCCATCCTGCCTGACACTGCAGTGCCACTCCTAGATGGGCCAGGTGTTTGTGTCGGCCACTTGTGTCGCTTAGCTTAGCCATCCAGCGACCTCGGTGCAAATTTTAGGACTAAAAATAATATTGTGAGGTGTGAGGTGTTCAGAATAGACTGGAAATGAGTGGAAATTATGGTTATTGAGGTTAATAATACTATGGGATCAAAATGACCCCCAAATTCTATGATTTAAGCTGTTTTTGAGGGTTTTTTGTAAAAAACACCCGAATCCAAAACACACCCGAATCCGACAAAAAAAATTCGGTGAGGTTTTGCCAAAACGCGTTCGAACCCAAAACACGGCCACGGAACCGAACCCAAAACCAAAACACAAAACCCGAAAAATTTCAGGTGCACATCCCTAGTGTAATGTATTGGAAATGTGCTGGCCAGTGACTGGGAGGTTACTATGTGGATCCACGTTGATGTAACAAGCCTGTTATGAGAGTGTTGCGGACTTGTCGCTGACCTGGTTGCTCTTAATAGCTCACATTGGAGGCCATAATCAGATGGAGAATCTACACCTATCTTGGGGCTGCTGCCAGTTTGGGTGGTGCAACAGATGGTCCGAAGATGCTCAGAGTGGGCGTCTCAGCCCTTGTACAGTCTGAAGCACACTGGTATACCCACAGAAGGGGCAACATTACCATTAGCATTGCAGGCGCAATTACAGCAAAAGACGCTAAAGTGGTCACAGTGCTGTGCGACTCAGAAACAGCCCAAAATTGCAGAAGTTACCAGTAGCAACCAATAAGCCTCTAACTGTCATTTATCTAGCATAGCCTATAAAATGACCGTTAGGAGCTGATTGGTTACTATGGGCAACTTCTCTACTTCATCTCTCTCAAAGGTTTTATAGATAAGAAAGAAAGAAAGAAAGAAAGAAAGAAAGAAAGAAAGAAAGAAAGAAAGAAAGAAAGAAAGAAAGAAAGAAAGAAATGAGATAGAAGAGAAAGAGAGAAGAGTTTTACCTCCAGTTTCAGAATCATGATAGTTGGGGTCTAGGCCTTTGTCCAGCAATCTGGCCACTTTCTCACCAGAGCCGTGTTGTACATACTCCACAAACTTCTTGAGACCAGCCTACGCGAACAGAAGTAATTTATGTATGAAAGCATATAGACATACACATGTGATATCATTTGTTGTTGAGGTCCATCTATTTTCAGCATACCACATGAGCTGTGTTACATACGGTTAAACAAGATACCAATTTCATAGTGCTTTGACTATTGGTAAGTACTGTAGCTGTATTGGTCCCAGCAGGAAGTTTTCCCAGTGACCGACTGCGCTGAACTGTCATTCTGGCCAGCAGACATCACCAGCCAATCACAGATCCTCCATGACCGCATCCATGAGGTAGAAAATGCTGTGCTTCTGGGCATTCCTCTTACTGTATGATTGCTGTCATCTGCGTTGCACTAGTTAATTAGTAAGAAAGGTGTCTCTGCACAGGTGATGGCAATCCTAAACTAAGAGGGAAGCCCAGTAGCAGAGCATTTTGTACACGATGGAAGTGGTCATGTTGGAGAGTCTGCAACATAAACTTATTATATAAACTGCGTCTGAACTGAGGTCACTATATAATTATATATATGGACTATCACTATGTGACTGCACTGCAGTCACAGGGGGCATCATTATATAATCACAGACTAACCTGTAACACAGACTATGTGAATACACAGACATCGCACAGTGACATCACAATTCAATTATATACCAACCTGATACTGTACATAAACCATCACTATGTGTCTGCACAAAGCTCACACAGTGACATCACTGTTTAATCAGACTTACCAGCTACATGGAATACAGTATGCTGCATGCCAATGCTCTGAGCTCACAAGGTGACATCACTATCTTATTATAGACTAACCTGGTACATGTGACCCCTCAAGAAAGTGGATTCAAAGTACTGGGCTGGGACTTTGCAAGAGGATCAGCCCCGCCTCCAACCTCTGTGAGCACACCCACTGCGGACCCAATTTTTCAATCTGTAGCCATGCCCCCACATGCATGGCCACGCCTTCCCCATTCATACCAACATTTCTCATGGCAGTCGCTAAACACAGTGACATCCCCATTCAACATAATTGACTCTATGAGGTGGCGTATGGCAGTGCACTGTACTTACTCTGTGATATCATTAAAACTAACAAGAAAAATAAACCAGAGCAATTTAGCTCATGCTGTATCTAACCAAATAAAGAAATTAATTAATTTATGGATAAAATTTAATGCAAAATGATATTTGTCGATGAAAGAGTCCCTTTAATAAGCGAAATCTAAGGAGGATTAAGGTTTAGCCGCAGAAAGAAAGCAGAAATAATTGGCGAAGCTATCAGAGATATACTGTATAATCTGCTAATAGATCAGCGTGTGCTATAATATTGGTATAAAGCATTCATACTGCTGTGACTATTAAGAAAGAATATATCTTTATGGTTATAAAGCAACCTTAAACTCTTCCATCACATAAATCATTGATATTTTATTATCGTTGGAAGTGCTGACACCTTGATAAATGATTCTTGCTATTTTCTACTAAACAACTTCGGCTGGTGATTTAACAGTTTGTACATTGTTGTAGCTTGGAATAGATAGCTTGGACGTCGGGAAAAATATTGTAGAGCTGGCAGCCATTTCTATATTAGATTAATATACCAATAAAATGTAAGGTACTTAACTGAATAACATAGTGTACATGACATACTAATCAAAAAATAATGACAGATTGCATTCTTTTGCGGTAGCATTTAAATCATTTATGTCATTACTTGCCAGCAATAGGTCTACAATTTATAAGCATCAAAAGGAATTAAAAACGGAGCAACCCTTACTTCTATATGATTAGTATTACATCAGTTATGCACAAATTCTCTATATGGTTAAACTGACAGATTGTAGTACCATTATAGCCTGCAGATGGCACTGTTGCTACTGCGAGACTTTTAGCATGTACTCAGACCTTTTCATAGATAGCACTGGTCGCTAACTCGCTGTGTGCAGACAAAAGGTGACATTAGGTTTTGGCTGAAAATCTTAAATCTAAGTACAATAAAAGCAATCATTTAAAGCAGTGTTTCTCAAACTATGGGGTAGATGTATTAAGCCTGGAGAAGTGATAAAGCAGTGATAATTGCAAGGTGATAATGCACCAGCCAATCAGCTCCAATATGTAAATCGACAGGAGCTGATTGGCTGGTGCGTTATCACCTTGCACTTATCACTGTTTTATCACTTCTCCAGGTTAATACATGTGCCCCTATGGGGCAGATTTATTAAGCCTGGTGAAGTGATAAAGTGGAAGGTGATAACGCACCAGCCAATCAGCTCCTAACTTCCATGTTACAGGCTGGGGGTTAGATGTAGTAACCTGGAGAAGGCATAAGGAAGTGATAAACCAGTAATAAATCCAAGGTGATAAATGCACCAACCAATCAGCTCCAATATGTAAATTAACAGTTAGGTGCTCATTGGCTGGTACATTTATCACCTTGGATTTATCACTGGTTTATCACTTCCTTATGCCTTCTCCAGGTTAATACATCTGCCCATGGGTTTGAAAAATTACAGTTAGAAGCTGACTGGCTAGTGCGTTATCACCTTACACTTTATCACTTCACCAGGTTTAATAAATCTGCCCCTATGTGCCTAGGCACACTGGGGTGCGTCAGGATACTTGCAGGGGTGCCCCGGGTTGGTGGTCCAGGACCAATTCAAATTATGTACGGTCAATGTAATAGGCAAAAACAAGTGCTGGTGGCTGCCAATCATAGAATATGATTGGCCAAACAGAAGTGAATCCTGTCCCTCACCACATAACTGAACCTAAGGTTGACATATCAACACAATTTACTTAATTTAATATTTTTTTCGGAATTTCTCAATAAGAAATTTTTAGCGTAGGGGTGCCGTGAAAAATATTCTGATGCTCTAGGGCACCGTGACTGAAAGAAGTTTGGGAACCAGTGATTTAAAAGGTATACGTTCTTTAGAGCACGTGACTTAATTAGTGTCTAAGATATTTTGGTTCAGACAACCGTGCTCAATTGTGGATATCCTTAAAACATGGACTGTTAGTAAGCTTGAGGATTGGAATTTTTAACAAGGTTTCCGCAATAAATTTAAATCTTGTTTCCCTGAGGAAACGTGAAGGCTCCATGTGAAACGCGTAGAAAGGCTTAGCGCAAGTAGAGCCAAGCAGGTGATTTTGAGAATTTAAAGGACCAACAACATGGGAATACATTGATTTCTCTAATTCACATGGGAGCCCACATGCAAGCTACTTGTGTATTTAATTCTTTATCATATGCAGCTGCAGCACTGACCGTATAGTGCCGGAGGAACCATTTAGCACATATAAACATACATGTTCTGATGTATATATGTGCTGGCTGGTTCCCCCGGAGATTGTGCATTGCACGCCATGCAGCATCTGGGACTCAGTAAAATGCAGGGTACACCCTAGAGGAGAATATGAATGATGTGCCAATTTTGACGGACCGTAGCGACACATTGGGGGTCATTCCGAGTTGTTCGCTCTGTAAAAATCTTCGCATCGCAGCGATTTTCCGCTTAATGCGCATGCGCAATGTCCGCACTGCGACTGCGCCAAGTAAATTTGCTATGCACTTAGGAATTTTACTCACGGCATTTTCATCGTTCTGGCGATCGTAATGTGATTGACAGGAAATGGATGTTACTGGGCGGAAACAGGCCGTTTTATGGGCGTGTGGGAAAAAACGCTACCGTTTCCGGAAAAAAACGCAGGAGTGGCTGGAGAAACGGGGGAGTGTCTGGGCGAACGCTGGGTGTGTTTGTGACGTCAAACCAGGAACGACAAGCAGTGAAATGATCGCAGATGCCGAGTAAGTCTGAAGCTACTCAGAAACTGCTACGAGGTGTGTAATCGCAATATTGCGAATACATCGTTTGCTATTTTAAGATGCTAAGATTCACTCCCAGTAGGCAGCGGCTTAGCATGAGCAAATCTGCTAAAATTCACTTGCGAGCGAACAACTCGGAATGACCCCCATTGTTCAAATCGTCCACTATGTGTGTACGCACTATGTCGCTGACGAAGCCCGTCCCCGCTCTTCATCAGCAGCATCCTGCATGCAGGTCCGACAGGCGACATCGCCAGCGAAGGCTCCTACTGTCGCACCGTTGCTGCCAGTATCAGCAAGTGTGTATGCACTTGCCGATGCCGGCATCCCCGCCGGGGTCCCGTCGCCGCTGATATCGCTCGGTATACACATCGTCTAGTGTGTACCCAACTTTAAGCATCACACTCCTTCTAAGCCTGCCCCCAGACTCCCATTGGCGAGTTTCACAGGAGCCTGGGGGCAGGCTTAGAAGAAGCGTGAAGCCTTCCCGGGTGCAGCATGCAGCTGATACACACAGCGCTGCCGATCCCCGGGAGACCAGCCAGCACATATATTACATCCATCAGAATATGTACTGTATGTTTATGTGTGCTAAGCGGTTCCCCCTGCACTGTGTGGTCGGTGCTGCAGCCCACCACTGATTATAATGTTTTCAAAAGATATTATATTATACTACACAATGATGATTTAATTGGTTTCAGAATGAAGATGTTCTCAGTGTTGCACCACACCAAGTTCTTGGGGAAATTTATATTCACACAATGTTTCTTTAGGAACTGTAATAGCATACTGTATATAGAAAGGACAGTTTTATCCTTTTAAAAAATGGTACTGTATCTCACCAAATATATAAAATATAAGATAATATCTAATAATAGTAGCAGCTCACCATCCTCTTACTTAGCTATATATATATATATATATATATATATATATATTGGAAAATGAAAACCTAAGGCTCTATTGTTTTAAATCTCGATGAGTGCCGACCCTTAGTACATGCTATTTAGGAAAGTTGCTTGAAACTTGTCGGGTGACTAAGTTTGTTTGTGGGGTGCTGCCAGTCTCATCCCTGTGCTAAATATCTATCTATCTTTTATATATATATATACATATATATATAAAGTGACCTGGGCTTTGCGTGGCGGCGGTAGAAAATCTCTGTTTCTATGTATTACTATGGTTTATTCTGTGCAATAAACTCACCTTGGTGTGGAGCTTGGCCAATTGCTTTTCATCAAGGTTAGTCTGTTTGTAAACTCTTGTCTTATAGCGGAACTGGAAATAAACACCATGAATTAGCGCAATTAACAATGCATATTAACAGCTTTCCATAGGCTAATGTCACACATGTATTAGAAAAAGTCTCACTTTTCCAGCAAGGAACACAAATAACCCAATATACTCTGTAGTGAAAGGTAAAGTAGGTTTCCCTGACATATGGAAAGTGTTTTAGCTGGTAATGCAGCACCCGGACTCTCATAGTTAAGTCTCTATGTAACAAGGTTAAAACATAGAAACAGAGAATTTAACGGCAGATAAGAATCACTTGGCCAATCCAAGGGTTTATGTCTGCCTGATGTTTTAAAGTGGCAAATATGTTAACTGTAAAATCAACCTGATTTTACCTTTTAAATGATGTCACTTTAAAACATCGGACAGACTCACCAGAATCTCCCCTATGCCTGCAAGTTCTCAGGCCAGGCCCGCCATCAAGGGGGGACTATGGGGACTCCAGTCCCGGGCCTTGACTGAGACTGCCTGGGTGGCTGCAGTGAAGGTCAATGGGGGCCAGGCCATCTGCCTGCACACCAGCAGGGCAGACAGTCACGGAGGGAGAGAGGTTTAGCTGCGGCTGTATTCTTTCTATAGAGCCGGCTGTGAGCCAGTCATAGCTCATGGACCTGCAGCCAATCAGGAGCTGCCCCTCGGCAGCCCCTCATTGGCTGCCGGTCCGCAAGCTACGATTGTATCACGGACGGCTCTATTGGAAGAAATAATACCGCCGCCCACAGCTCTGTCCCTATGTGGCTGCCTGTCCTGCCGGTTCACTGCTGCCCTCAAATGGTAAACTATGGAGCAGTGTGTGTGGTGGTGGTGGTGGTGGTGGGGACTTGGGGGAAATTTGTCAGTCCTGGTCCCCATCATTTCTGATGGCAACCCTGTCTCAGGCTATTTTATATACATAATAAAAATGTACTAAATAATACACATAGCTACATGTGATACATGCCTCCAAATATGGAACCCCCTTCTCAAAAGACTGTGGATACTCTCGAAGGAGACGCTCTTCATCCAGGAACTTGGCATCTCTCCCGTTGGTCGCTGGTTGGAAGAGGCCATAGTTGAGGACATCCTTCAGGCTCTCATTCAGAGTACACAAAATCTGCTGCTTTGCTACCCAAATAGTGGCATCTGGATTGAATCGGAGGCATTTCTGCAAAGAAAGAAAAAATGACATTTTGTTACCCTCTCTTTGGGGGGTACCCATTAATATGTAAACTGGACACCCTTAAGTTTTGGTGGGACCACTCTAAAGGCCAACAAAACTAGTTGTCAAGTATTCTAAGTCTACCTGTAGGTCAAATATGACATACTGTATATGTCCAACATTTTGTTCCTATTATAGTGATGTGATGTGATGTGAATTAATGATGTCGCCTTGGATGTTCTTTCATGCATATCTAAAACCTAATGTACTCTAATTATGTTGAATTATTTATCATTAAAAAATCCAGTGAACTAACCCATTGCAGAATATATAAACATGATGCACCCACTGCAAAATGCCTTATGGACCCTGTAATGTAAAGTACCATTGCTTAATAATATTTCAATGTAAAACTAAGAGAGAAACCAAAACAATGATTGCAAAGGAAATGTATGAAAAAGAAGTGTGTTTATGTTGCCTCTGCTCCTGTTATGCAAGGTTGGAACCGCATATCAAATCAGAAACATTTCTCTTTACTAAGGACATGAAAACATAAAAGACAATAAATAAACAATGACATAAAGGACAAAAGAATACAAAAGAAAATACGAAAACTAGAGATGAGCGCCTGAAATTTTTCGGGTTTTGTGTTTTGGTTTTGGGTTCGGTTCCGCGGCCGTGTTTTGGGTTCGAACGCGTTTTGGCAAAACCTCACCGAATTATTTTTGTCGGATTCGGGTGTGTTTTGGATTCGGGTGTTTTTTTCAAAAAACCCTAAAAAACAGCTTAAATCATAGAATTTGGGGGTAATTTTGATCCCAAAGTATTATTAACCTCAAAAAACATAATTTACACTCATTTTCAGCCTATTCTGAACACATCACACCTCACAATATTATTTTTAGTCCTAAAATTTGCACCGAGGTCGCTGTGTGAGTAAGATAAGCGACCCTAGTGGCCGACACAAACACCGGGCCCATCTAGGAGTGGCACTGCAGTGTCACGCAGGATGTCCCTTCCAAAAAACCCTCCCCAAACAGCACATGACGCAAAGAAAAAAAGAGGCGCAATGAGGTAGCTGTGTGAGTAAGATTAGCGACCCTAGTGGCCGACACAAACACCGGGCCCATCTAGGAGTGGCACTGCAGTGTCACGCAGGATGGCCCTTCCAAAAAACCCTCCCCAAACAGCACATGACGCAAAGAAAAAAAGAGGCGCAATGAGGTAGCTGTGTGAGTAAGATTAGCGACCCTAGTGGCCGACACAAACACCGGGCCCATCTAGGACTGGCACTGCAGTGTCACGCAGGATGGCCCTTCCAAAAAACCCTCCCCAAACAGCACATGACGCAAAGAAAAAAAGAGGCGCAATGAGGTAGCTGACTGTGTGAGTAAGATTAGCGACCCTAGTGGCCGACACAAACACCGGGCACATCTAGGAGTGGCACTGCAGTGTCACGCAGGATGTCCCTTCCAAAAAACCCTCCCCAAACAGCACATGACGCAAAGAAAAAAAGAGGCGCAATGAGGTAGCTGTGTGAGTAAGATTAGCGACCCTAGTGGACGACACAAACACCGGGCCCATCTAGGAGTGGCACTGCAGTGTCACGCAGGATGTCCCTTCCAAAAAACCCTCCCCAATCAGCACATGATGCAAAGAAAAAGAAAAGAAAAAAGAGGTGCAAGATGGAATTATCCTTGGGCCCTCCCACCCACCCTTATGTTGTATAAACAAAACAGGACATGCACACTTTAACCAACCCATCATTTCAGTGACAGGGTCTGCCACACGACTGTGACTGATATGACGGGTTGGTTTGGACCCCCCCCAAAAAAGAAGCAATTAATCTCTCCTTGCACAAACTGGCTCTACAGAGGCAAGATGTCCACCTCATCTTCACCCTCCGATATATCACCGTGTACATCCCCCTCCTCACAGATTATCAATTCGTCCCCACTGGAATCCACCATCTCAGCTCCCTGTGTACTTTGTGGAGGCAATTGCTGCTGGTCAATGTCTCCGCGGAGGAATTGATTATAATTCATTTTAATGAACATCATCTTCTCCACATTTTCTGGATGTAACCTCGTACGCCGATTGCTGACAAGGTGAGCGGCGGCACTAAACACTCTTTCGGAGTACACACTTGTGGGAGGGCAACTTAGGTAGAATAAAGCCAGTTTGTGCAAGGGCCTCCAAATTGCCTCTTTTTCCTGCCAGTATAAGTACGGACTGTGTGACGTGCCTACTTGGATGCGGTCACTCATATAATCCTCCACCATTCTATCAATGTTGAGAGAATCATATGCAGTGACAGTAGACGACATGTCCGTAATCGTTGGCAGGTCCTTCAGTCCGGACCAGATGTCAGCATCAGCAGTCGCTCCAGACTGCCCTGCATCACCGCCAGCGGGTGGGCTCGGAATTCTGAGCCTTTTCCTCGCACCCCCAGTTGCGGGAGAATGTGAAGGAGGAGATGTTGACAGGTCGCGTTCCGCTTGACTTGACAATTTTGTCACCAGCAGGTCTTTCAACCCCAGCAGACCTGTGTCTGCCGGAAAGAGAGATCCAAGGTAGGCTTTAAATCTAGGATCGAGCACGGTGGCCAAAATGTAGTGCTCTGATTTCAACAGATTGACCACCCGTGAATCCTTGTTAAGCGAATTAAGGGCTGCATCCACAAGTCCCACATGCCTAGCGGAATCGCTCCGTGTTAGCTCCTTCTTCAATGCCTCCAGCTTCTTCTGCAAAAGCCTGATGAGGGGAATGACCTGACTCAGGCTGGCAGTGTCTGAACTGACTTCACGTGTGGCAAGTTCAAAGGGCATCAGAACCTTGCACAACGTTGAAATCATTCTCCACTGCACTTGAGACAGGTGCATTCCATCTCCTATATCGTGCTCAATTGTATAGGCTTGAATGGCCTTTTGCTGCTCCTCCAACCTCTGAAGCATATAGAGGGTTGAATTCCACCTCGTTACCACTTCTTGCTTCAGATGATGGCAGGGCAGGTTCAGTAGTTTTTGGTGGTGCTCCAGTCTTCTGTACGTGGTGCCTGTACGCCGAAAGTGTCCCGCAATTTTTCTGGCCACCGACAGCATCTCTTGCACGCCCCTGTCGTTTTTTAAAAAATTCTGCACCACCAAATTCAAGGTATGTGCAAAACATGGGACGTGCTGGAATTTGCCCATATTTAATGCACACACAATATTGCTGGCGTTGTCCGATGCCACAAATCCACAGGAGAGTCCAATTGGGGTAAGCCATTCCGCGATGATCTTCCTCAGTTGCCGTAAGAGGTTTTCAGCTGTGTGCGTATTCTGGAAAGCGGTGATACAAAGCGTAGCCTGCCTAGGAAAGAGTTGGCGTTTGCGAGATGCTGCTACTGGTGCCGCCGCTGCTGTTCTTGCGGCGGGAGTCCATACATCTACCCAGTGGGCTGTCACAGTCATATAGTCCTGACCCTGCCCTGCTCCACTTGTCCACATGTCCGTGGTTAAGTGGACATTGGGTACAACTGCATTTTTTAGGACACTGGTGAGTCTTTTTCTGACGTCCGTGTACATTCTCGGTATCGCCTGCCTAGAGAAGTGGAACCTAGATGGTATTTGGTAACGGGGGCACACTGCCTCAATAAATTGTCTAGTTCCCTGTGAACTAACGGCGGATACCGGACGCACGTCTAACACCAACATAGTTGTCAAGGACTCAGTTATCCGCTTTGCAGTAGGATGACTGCTGTGATATTTCATCTTCCTCGCAAAGGACTGTTGAACAGTCAATTGCTTACTGGAAGTAGTACAAGTGGGCTTACGACTTCCCCTCTGGGATGACCATCGACTCCCAGCGGCAACAACAGCAGCGCCAGCAGCAGTAGGCGTTACACGCAAGGATGCATCGGAGGAATCCCAGGCAGGAAAGGACTCGTCAGACTTGCCAGTGACATGGCCTGCAGGACTATTGGCATTCCTGGGGAAGGAGGAAATTGACACTGAGGGAGTTGGTGGGGTGGTTTGCGTGAGCTTGGTTACAAGAGGAAGGGATTTACTGGTCAGTGGACTGCTTCCGCTGTCACCCAAAGTTTTTGAACTTGTCACTGACTTATTATGAATGCGCTGCAGGTGACGTATAAGGGAGGATGTTCCGAGGTGGTTAACGTCCTTACCCCTACTTATTACAGCTTGACAAAGGGAACACACGGCTTGACACCTGTTGTCCGCATTTCTGGTGAAATACCTCCACACCGAAGAGCTGATTTTTTTGGTATTTTCACCTGGCATGTCAACGGCCATATTCCTCCCACGGACAACAGGTGTCTCCCCGGGTGCCTGACTTAAACAAACCACCTCACCATCAGAATCCTCCTGGTCAATTTCCTCCCCAGCGCCAGCAACACCCATATCCTCCTCATCCTGGTGTACTTCAACACTGACATCTTCAATCTGACTATCAGGAACTGGACTGCGGGTGCTCCTTCCAGCACTTGCAGGGGGCATGCAAATAGTGGAAGGCGCATGCTCTTCACGTCCAGTGTTGGGAAGGTCAGGCATCGCAAACGACACAATTGGACTCTCCTTGTGGATTTGGGATTTCAAAGAACGCACAGTTCTTTGCGGTGCTTTTGCCAGCTTGAGTCTTTTCAGTTTTCTAGCGAGAGGCTGAGTGCTTCCATCCTCATGTGAAGCTGAACCACTAGCCATGAACATAGGCCAGGGCCTCAGCCGTTCCTTGCTACTCCGTGTGGTAAATGGCATATTGGCAAGTTTACGCTTCTCCTCCGACAATTTTATTTTAGGTTTTGGAGTCCTTTTTTTTCTGATATTTGGTGTTTTGGATTTGACATGCTCTGTACTATGACATTGGGCATCGGCCTTGGCAGACGACGTTGCTGGCATTTCATCGTCTCGGCCATGACTAGTGGCAGCAGCTTCAGCACGAGGTGGAAGTGGATTTGATCTTTCCCTAATTTTGGAACCTCAACTTTTTTGTTCTCCATATTTTATAGGCAGAACTAAAAGGCACCTCAGGTAAACAATGGAGATGGATGGATTGGATAGTTTACTAGTATACAATTATGGACGGACTGCCACGGTTAGGTGGTATAAAAAAACCACGGTTAGGTGGTATATATTATAATAATAATACAATTATGGATGGACGGACTGCCTGCCGACTGCCGACACAGAGGTAGCCACAGCCGTGAACTACCGCACTGTACACTGGTTGATAAAGAGATAGTAGTATACTCGTAACAACTAGTATGACACTATGACGACGGTATAAAGAATGGAAAAAAAACCACGGTTAGGTGGTATATATTATAATAATAATACAATTATGGATGGACGGACTGCCTGCCGACTGCCGACACAGAGGTAGCCACAGCCGTGAACTACCGCACTGTACACTGGTTGATAAAGAGATAGTAGTATACTCGTAACAACTAGTATGACACTATGACGACGGTATAAAGAATGCAAAAAAAAACACGGTTAGGTGGTATATATTATAATAATAATACAATTATGGATGGACGGACTGCCTGCCGACTGCCGACACAGAGGTAGCCACAGCCGTGAACTACCGCACTGTACACTGGTTGATAAAGAGATAGTAGTATACTCGTAACAACTAGTATGACACTATGACGACGGTATAAAGAATGAAAAAAAAACCACGGTTAGGTGGTATATATTATAATAATAATACAATTATGGATGGACGGACTGCCTGCCGACTGCCGACACAGAGGTAGCCACAGCCGTGAACTACCGCACTGTACACTGGTTGATAAAGAGATAGTAGTATACTCGTAACAATTAGGATGACACTATGACGGTATAAAGAATGAAAAAAAAACCACGGTTAGGTGGTAGGTATATAATAATAAATAATACAATTCTGGTCGGACGGACTGCCTGCCGTGTGCCGACACAGAGGTAGCCACAGCCGTGAACTACCGCACTGTACACTGGTTGATAAAGAGATAGTAGTATACTCGTAACAATTAGGATGACACTATGACGGTATAAAGAATGAAAAAAAAACCACGGTTAGGTGGCAGGTATATAATAATAAATAATACAATTCTGGTCGGACGGACTGCCTGCCGTGTGCCGACACAGAGGTAGCCACAGCCGTGAACTACCGCACTGTACACTGGTTGATAAAGAGATAGTAGTATACTCGTAACAATTAGGATGACACTATGACGGTATAAAGAATGAAAAAAAAACCACGGTTAGGTGGTAGGTATATAATAATAAATAATACAATTCTGGTCGGACGGACTGCCTGCCGTGTGCCGACACAGAGGTAGCCACAGCCGTGAACTACCGCACTGTACACTGGTTGATAAAGAGATAGTAGTATACTCGTAACAATTAGGATGACACTATGACGGTATAAAGAATGAAAAAAAAACCACGGTTAGGTGGTAGGTATATAATAATAAATAATACAATTCTGGTCGGACGGACTGCCTGCCGTGTGCCGACACAGAGGTAGCCACAGCCGTGAACTACCGCACTGTACACTGGTTGATAAAGAGATAGTAGTATACTCGTAACAATTAGGATGACACTATGACGGTATAAAGAATGAAAAAAAAACCACGGTTAGGTGGTAGGTATATAATAATAAATAATACAATTCTGGTCGGACGGACTGCCTGCCGTGTGCCGACACAGAGGTAGCCACAGCCGTGAACTACCGCACTGTACACTGGTTGATAAAGAGATAGTAGTATACTCGTAACAATTAGGATGACACTATGACGGTATAAAGAATGAAAAAAAAACCACGGTTAGGTGGTAGGTATATAATAATAAATAATACAATTCTGGTCGGACGGACTGCCTGCCGTGTGCCGACACAGAGGTAGCCACAGCCGTGAACTACCGCACTGTACTGTGTCTGCTGCTAATATAGACTGGTTGATATTTAAAGAGATATTAGTAGTATACAACAATACTATACTGGTGGTCAGGCACTGGTCACCACTCCTGCAGCAAAAGTGTGCACTGTTAATTAATATAATTGTACTCCTGGCTCCTGCTAACAACCTGCAGTGCTCCCCAGTCTCCCCCACAATTAATTATAAGCTTTTAATTTATACATTGATGACTGTGCAGCACACTGGGCTGAGCTGAGTGCACACAGACTGAGTCACACTGTGTGACTGACTGTGCTGTGTATCGTTTTTTTTTTCAGGCAGAGAACGGATATAGCAGAGAGAAGTGAACGGATATATTATATTAAATAAAAGTTAACTAGCAACTGCACTGGTCACTGACTGTGGTAAACTAACTCTGTCTGCGACTCTGCACAATCTCTCTCTATCTAATCTATCTATCTCTATTCTAATGGAGAGGACGCCAGACACGTCCTCTCCCTATCAATCTCAATGCACGAGTGAAAATGGCGGCGACGCGCGGCTCCTTATATAGAATCCGAGTCTCGCGATAGAATCCGAGCCTCGCGAGAATCCGACAGCGTCATGATGACGTTCGGGCGCGCTCGGGTTAACCGAGCAAGGCGGGAAGATCCGAGTCGCTCGGACCCGTGGAAAAAAAAGTGAAGTTCGTGCGGGTTCGGATTCAAAGAAACCGAACCCGCTCATCTCTAACGAAAACAGTAAACAATGGACTAAAAAAGGTTCAATAAAAGTACCATGATAAAACTTGGGGCAGGCGAGCAGTGCAAACGAACTGGGCGCCCGCTGCGACACTAACTGTGGCTCCCTGCTTCCCACTCCTATTTCTCTCCAAATAACCCGCTCGGGGGGCGGAGTTTCACGGAATGACGCGGTTGCGCTGTTACGTCACGACGCAACCCCGTCACTCCGCAAAACTCCCCCCACCGAGCGGAGTACAGAGGGGGATCCAAGCTAGGGAGAGGGAAAGGCCGGCGCGAGGAGCGACTGTTGAGGCGGGCCGAGAGCGGTAATCGCCTGTGTAAGTATTCTCTCTCTCTCTCTCTCAATGTGTAAAATGGGGACACCTGCCGTAATGTGTGAAATGGGGACTCTTGCCTGCCGTAGTGTGGGGATTTAATGTATCAAGGGCATTGCGGTGTGTGGCATAATATGCTGCAGGGGGCATTACTGTGTGGGGCTTAATATGGTAGAATTTTTTTTTCCTGTGGTGGTCGTGATCTGTTGGAGCAGGGTCAAAAACTGGATTGTGAGGTAGTCTTTTCAGACGAGGCCATGCCCATTTAAATGAGACCACACCCATTTAGATGAGGCCACGCCCCCTTGCCGGTGCGCGTGCAAGGTTTTTTTTTAACTAGGTGTGTGTGGGGGGGGGGGGGGGGCATTTTTTTATATCATGGGGGGGCGCATTTTTATATCTTGCACTGGGAGCCAAATTGGCTAGAAACAGCCCTGAAAACAGCAGACTCCCGGGGTCTAAATAAAATATATAAAGTATCACAACTGTGCTGATGGAAATAGATCAATGACTCTATTTACTTGTTCAGTCTCTAATCATCTGTTTCATCAGCAATAAGATACTTTACTGTCTTGCAAGATTTATGAAAGTACTTTTAGGGGTATATTCAATTGAAGTCGAAACTGCCGTCTTGTCGGAAAGACGGCAGTTTTCGACTTTTTCAGGTCGGAAGAGGCTCCAACCTATTCAATCCCCGGCTTCTTTATCCGACAAGTCGGGGAATTCGACTTGTCAGAAAGCACATGGATCGGCGGAATAGCTGCCGATCCGCGTGCTTCTGTCGGAAACGGGGCCAAATCCGACAGGTTTTGGCCCCGCTTCCGACAATCTCAATCCGACTTTAAAAAAAAGTTGGATGGAGATGAAGGTGCTGAGAGGAGTAGACGGGGGAGAGCAGCGGGGAGACAGGGGAGAGCAGCTGCTACAGAACAGCGTAGCAGGAGGATGGGGCACCGCCGCCCATGGCAGCATCCACCCTCGCATGCGGGACCTCGCTTGCTGGAGCCGGGTGGACGCTGCCGTGAGGTCTGGTGGCGGTGTCCCATCCTCCAGCTACTCTTTTGTAGCCGCTGCTCTCCCCGTCTCCTCCTCTCAGCACCCTCATCTCAATACAACTTTTTAAAGTCGGAATGAGATGGTCAGTAACGGCCAAATCCTGTCTGATCCATTCTGACAAATTCATGTCGGAATGGATCTGACTTCAATTGAATATACCCCTTAGTGCCTTGCCAGTACATTACTTTGACTTGATAATTGAATATTTGCAATATATAGTGTGTGATATTTGATGTTAAATTTTTAATTGCCTGCTTCATTTAACTTTTTTTTAATTACATTTTTCCCTCCCAATCTATAGTCATAAATCCAGTGGCCAACAGGTGTTTGAAGGACTCTACAGGCAATATAGCCATAGGCAATTGTGTGTTGAGAATGTGCCTATGGTCCCTATTCAGTAGCATGCGCAGGACTCGGGGAACTGCGATCGCATCTCACTATGTGAACGCCTCTGCCTGATTGACAGGCAGAGGTGTTAGCGGGGCGAAATGAGCCCAACGCAGTGTTGCGGATCGACAAATGGGGGCGGATTCGGGGCAGCCACGTGACATCACACACAGCCGCTGCGACCCAAAAAATGGCTGCCCTGCGTCTGCCTTCGCAGCCTAGCTGTGGAGGTAGGGGGGCTTTAACAAGTCAGCAAAGCGATCGAAATTACATTGCGATCACCTCGCTGACCGGTATTTGCATGCTGTGTGGCCTTGCCCTGTGCTGGGTGGCCTCCAGCATACGATCGCAGCCAGTTGCAGTTTTGCTAAAAACGCAAAACTGCACCTGAAGCTGATTAAGGTCCTATGTCACACAAGTGTGTCTGAACACAAATGTTGCATTCTTACACTTTCAGTAGGAAACAGTGTTTCCCTGTTGCACAATAGGGCCTGAGAATATTTTAAAGAGTAATTAAGTTTCCCTCAGTTTGTATTTTAGGACAAATCAAGTCACTGCAACCGTTCCTTTTAAGATGGGAGATGCAGATAAGATGGCATTAAAAATGTAAGTAAAAAATGTACAGTAAATTCCTCCTCAACTATTTCCTTATCAGCGCTTAATTTTATTCTATAGATTATCCCTAGCATTGACTTAATTTCTCTTTATCTTTACTATTATACTTTTTAAGATATCCTTGCTTTTCCTCCCACACAGAATGCTTTTTGTCTTTCTGCATGTGGCCTGTGCATTTCCTTTTTTCTAAGGTGTTATACATTTTTGATTGTAGATAATGTTGTGATGTTGTTATTGGTTGATCTTAGTAAGTGTCTGTAAGTAAATTCCAAAGTGATGTCCCTTTAATCTATAATGCAATTATCATACTACAGTACATGGTGTATTTTAATAAAGGATGACCCCTGTAAAGGTGGCCATCCACTACTCAGACTTGTCTGAACTGCAAATAGCATCAGATTTCTCTTGAACTCTCCCGGGAGCGTCCCGGGAATTGGATCAGACCCTGGCTTTAATTTTAATTACATTCACTTCAGATATATCTGATGCGATATATCATGTGCCAGATCGCATCAGATATATCTGATGCACACATGCTACATGCGATTGATCTGATGCTGCTGCTGCCGCTGTTCCCCCTCTTGGTGGGTGGGAGTGTCTAGGGAGATGCCAGTCAAGTGACGCTTCAGATGAATCTGATCAGATACATCTGAAGTAAAAGAAACAATCCGATGTGCACCTGATTTCTTCAGATTCAGATAAATAGTTGGGGCAGCCTAAGACTAGCAGACTCTCCTCTATTCTAATATGTCTCTCCATCCAATTCATTAGTCCCCAGTTTGTTCTTCTGAGAAAGTATGGGGACACTTTGAGCTTTTGGTTCCATGTTTGAACTGAAAAACAAAAGTGGTCCCCCTGTGCATATATTGCCCCCCGTACACTCTCAGAATAGCAGAGCAGGGCCCTCCAGACTGGCATGTAGAAATTCATGAATGTTTGGGCCTCTGAAACCAACTCTTATTATGGAAGTTGGCTAAAGTTGGTTACGCCCCTCATTTGGGCATATCTAATGGGCCCTACGCATTTAAAGATCCGCCGCCGAGCTGCGGGGAGGGGGGGGGCAGTGACGGGGGGAGTGAAGTTACTTCACTCCCCCCGTCACACGGCTCCATAGAAGTGCAGGCAAATACGTACGAGATCGTCCATATTGGCCTGCATGCACAGCCGACGGGGCACCAGCGATGAACGAGCGCGGGGCCGCGCATCGTTCATCGCTGCTGCCTCCACACTCAAAGATATGAACGGTATTTTGTTAATTAATGAACGAGATCGTTCATATCTTTGAGTGATATCGCCCAGTGTGTAGGGCCTATTAGACTGGACATTGGTGACTTCAACACAACACTGATAACTCCAGTGGCCATCACAAGCCTTAAACTGGGCATATGCAATACAAATATCTGGCAGATCATCCAGACCTGGCTGGCTGGAATTAAAATCTGATAAAAGATAAGAGCAAATGACAGTTGACGATTTGCTCCCAAACACTGGAAAATGGACAAAAACTTTTGTTCATACAAATTGGTTAAATCCATGATTTAATTAACTTGTCTGAATGACCGTTTTTGTCCATTTTCCAGTGTTTGCGAGCAAATGGTCGACTGTCATTTGCTCTCATTCTTTACCAGGTTTTTATTCCAGCCAGCCAGGTCTGGCAGATGATCTGCCAGATAATTGTATAGTGTATGTTTAGCTTTAATTAACGTTTTAGATTAAATATAATCATAATACTAATTTATTATCATTATATATAGAGTGCCAGCAAAACCTGTAGAACTTTACAATTGGAAAATATCCAGTGCATTTTAGGAAGTGTCTTTCACTGTAACTACAGAAACATAAAACTGTAATTACTTTACTCTCTAGTACCAAAGTTACAGGTAATGTATTTGCTTTCTCCTCCCAGTTCTGGAACAGTCTTGTGGCACTAAAGTATTTGTCTCAACTTGATACTAAGTTCCCAACAAACGGCGCCAGCACTTTGCGTAGAGATTTCTCCATCGTCGTTTCCAAGGGGATAACAGCGTGTACTCCCTGGTAATAGTTTCCATGGTAACCCTAAGAACACCAAAGGCTCTCACTATACAACTGTAAAATAAGTCCCTACGGTCTGACTAATGGAAGTGTATTGATGAACTTTGCAGGGAGATCAGTGAGACTTTTCCTGAACAAAACGACAGTTTACCTTAATCTTACCTAATCAAAGATAGGTGCAATGCCATTTAAAGAGACAGTGCTTACCAATTTTGAACAAAGGATCTGCATGTGTTACAAACAAAGGCGGGCCCCATGGCTTTACCAGCAGATCTGAAGATTTACCGTATGCTATAATCATAACATAGTGTACACATTACTTACGTAATCATTAATAAAATAGAATGTACACAAGAAGGGAGTACTTTCCTCTTGCTAGCTAATGGTGTTTTTAGCATTGGCCCTAGATGTCTTCAGTACCCTGTGGCTGCAGGCGATGCATTCATCTTTCCTGCAAAACGACTCGCAGCAGCAATTAATATGCTGCTCTCTCAGCAAAGCAGCGAACAACAAGAGACAGACAGTTCTCTTACACTTTCCACGAGGAATCTTGTATGTAACAGTGAAGAGGACCCTTGATATGACTATTGCGAAGCAGGGATCAGCCAAGACAATTGGTTAAGCATACATTTAGGATGTTAGGGTTTGGGTTTGCGGTTTTGACAGTCACAGGAAGGAAGTCGAACTGTTGTAGCTTAATAATAATGTCATGGATGAAGAGAGAACTCAAGGGTCTTTTTATCAATCAGCCCAATAAGGTCCTTTTTTGCACTAAGCAGTAACTTACTGAATAGCTGGCTAGATGGGGCCCCTTATGTGCATGTATGACCCTGGAACTGTTGGATCACACATGCTTATTGCACATGGAGCACAGTATTTATAAAAATATAAATAATTACTTCACATCAGTTGGAATAGGGCCCTATAACTATTTAACATTATTGGAAATGTAAAAGGAAGTATGTGGTGTGTTGTATGACATGGGACAGCCTTCAGATGTCACGGCTGTCCTGGTTTTTCATTGGAAAATCATGGGTGGCCAAGTGCTTGTGACAGTATATAGTATTACATTCATACACACCTTCCAGCTGCGGAGTGTCAGGAATAGGAACATAATGAGGGCTCGGTGGCTTTGTGATAGGGTACGGAACACACCTATACAGTATGTAGGCTTGGTTTCATAGCCATCGTTATTATCACTGCACAATTGTGTCAGCTTCTGTAAACAAGTGCATTGTTTAGGAGTATGCACAACTTTGCAGAGCCCACAAACCCATGGACGCACCCTCTTCACCCACTTACGAACAGACAGTTACCAGTCAGTCACGCCATGCATCCGCTGATGGAGATGCGACTGAGTTACTACTCTCGGTTCTGGAGAATGAGCAATGCAAAACCAAACAAGATCTGTCCATAAAACCGACATGCGTCCAACACTGCATCAGACTTTGTTGTAACATTTTGCATGTTTCACCGATGGAGTTTGGTCTTAAGTGTTGCCAGTCCGACCTCAGTGTAATGAATTGACCAACTCTGTTCATGTGTACCACCAATTCTGCAAACTGCTCGTTTACAAATACAGGGGTCTATTTACTAAGCCTTGTATGGACATAAAGTGGACGGAGATAACGTACCAGCCAATCAGTGTCTTACTGTCGTGTTACAGGCTGGGTTTGAAAAATGACAGTTAGGAGCTGATTGGTTGGCACTTTATCTCCGTCCACTTTATCTCCATCGAAGGCTTAGTACATACTGTAGACCCCAGAGTGTGGAATGGCATTGCATGGAATAATAAAGCAAAAGTGATACTAGTCAACGGTATCTCCAGAAATTGCACCTATATACTTAGAGGGGTATCCAAAATAGCCACAGTCATTAACTACGGCTAATGGATTTGCCCCAGGCTATCCTATTGTCCCTGAAGAGCCGGTGCGAGCCGTGGCATATCAGGGATTTTGTTTTCACCCCTCTTAGTGTGAATTCCCATAGAACTTTATTGTGTTTTTACCTGGCGCATAATGGTCTACTCTCCTGGAATATCCGGAAGACTCATGAATTGCGTCGACAACTCTCCTGCATGCACTCTGTCCAAGTCTGCAATTAACTGGCCCAGGTTAGGCCCTTATGACGCAATTTATGGCACACGCCCTCCACTGCGGCCCCTTTGCTGCAGGGAAAATGTAAATTGATGCAAAGTAAAGCAAGCGCTTGTTTGGCCGTGTACACACGGTGAGATTCGGACTTATCCGATTCTCACTGTGCGACGGGGGGACCGGGTCGGCACTTAGCCAGTATCGCAAGCACATAATGAGTGTGCTTGCGATCCTGGTTCTGTGCGATTTTGGCTAAGTGTCAATCCTGACTATCTCTTCTATAGAGATAGTCAGGATTGACTTGCCTGCACAGCCTATTTTTTTCGGCCGATGCCGACCGCGCGGGGCCGCGCATCGGCATCGGATCGGGATCGCAAGGTGACTGTCACCTTGCGATCTGCACTATCTTTTCTTACAATTCTGACTACATAGTCAGAATCGGAAGAAAAGATCTTACCGTGTGTACACACCTTTAAAGCTATGTACTAACAGGTCATGTCCCTTACATTATTTTTGGACTATCAACATCAAAGCACTTTTAATAGGCTTTGAAAACGCGCAATAAGAACTTGATAGACATATAGGAAATTACTTTGAATCTTCCACCAAAATGAATGATCTTTTTGCATTCCAAAGACGCCTGCATCATTGAATATTAATAGGATAATATTAATGTATTCAGCTTGCCTGCAATGATCTGTGTTGTATCCATATATATATGAATAAACACAGAGCTGTGACTTAAACAGTGTAGACAGTTGATATATTCAGAAATACAATTAGCAGCACAAATAAATCAATGGGAGAGAGTGAGACTTGCTGTTTGTTGTACAATATATTTACACAGCAGGATTAAATGGAAGGGTATTGGTTTCAGAACATTTTAGAGAAAGCGAGTTAATAGCCAGCCATTTGATTATGTATACAATGAGTGCCTTGCTCTTCTGGGTATACTTATTTCCATCGTATTTTTCTAGAGATGTAACAAAAACCCAATATGAACCTACAAAGCAAAATTGTGCATTTGCAAAAGGGCAAAAAGTCCCAACGAGAATTTTTTTTTCTAGCCAACCAATACCTAAAGGGTAACCCTGTAATCGAGGTGTTTCGTTTCTATTTAACACGTTAAAGGCGAGTAGTGCTGTAATATCTCTTTTATGTTAAACATCGCAGGAACAAAATAGATGGCAGGCGTTGGGTATGTTTGACCGGTGGCCAGGATTGCGGCGGTCAGCATACCGACGCTGGGATCCCAGCCATCGGAATGCTGGCGAAGCCCCTTGCGGGCTCGCTGCGCTCGGCATGCTGGGAGCTCAGTGGTTTGCTGCGCACTCCACAGGTACTGTTCCCACTCTGTGGGTGTAGTGGTCACCCACAAGTGGGAACAGCCCTCGGCCCAAGCCGGCATTGTGGGGGCCGGGATCCCAGTGCCGGTATGCTGACTTCCGGGATCTCAACCACCGGGTTGATAACAACATCCCGACGGCAGAACACAACTATATATATATATATATATATATATATATATATATACACACACACACACACACACACACACACACACACACACACACACACACACACACAATGTATAAAAAGATATGGCCTCATACATCACTGCTGCAGTCGCGTCAAACAGCCCCACTCTGGGCACCAGATCCTATAATACTCTGCTAGCGTCGGGCGTCTTTGGGGGTAATTCAGACCTGATCGCTGCTGTGCGTTTTCGCACAGCGGGCAATCAGGTCTGAGCTGTGCATGCACCTCAATGCACCGGCGCGTCGGACGACTGCACCGGGCATTGGTGCATATCGACAGGATGGTGCAAAAAAAGCGATCGCAAGGTGATTGACAGGAAGAGGCCATTTGTGGGTGGCAACTGACCGTTTTAAAGGAGTGTCCCGAAAAACGCAGACGGGCTCAGGCGTTTGGAGGGAAGCTGTCTGACGTCAGCTCGGGCCTCGATCACCAGCAATCCATCACAGCGGCAGAGTAAGTCCTGGGCTGAGCAGCTCTGCTACAAATGCGATCGCACACCTGCACAGAACATTTCCCCGCCCCCTGTAGGTGGCGACTACCTGATCGCAGGGCTGCAAAAAACGAACCCTAGCGATCAGGTCTGAATTACCCCCTTTATCATCTTTTTTTAAGAAAATGCGTCTTAATCCACAATACGCCATTCAGCGCAAGATGCCTGGTGCGAATGAGCTGCCAGGTCTCATGCGGCTCTACTAGCATTGGGCACCTTTTTTGCTGCACCAGGAGAATGTGCTGATTAATTCGATATGTGACACTTGTATAGGCTCCGACGTACTTGCGGAGCATGCAGCACAGTACAGATGTTCGGTACGTTGAACATGCGCTGGACCTGGAGTATGCAGCCATCAGGCAAAATGCTTCATCTTCCATCGGATAAAAGAGGCTTTTCCGCTTTTGGGCAATGCTGTTTAACGCTTTCTTTTCCAGTGCACGGTTCAAAGAGAAGAATTCCCCCTTAGGCTGCATTTAGTCTTACAAGTCTTAGAAGTACCGCCATGCTTTCCCATTTCAATGCATAGGGAAGCTATCCTTGATGTAACCCTTTGTTTTATTGGCAGAACTCTCCTATCGTCCATTGTTGCAAAAGCGTTTTTTTTGTCCTTTAATAAATTAGCACCAAATTATAAACAGACAGTAGATTATGGCACAAATTGATAGTAAATGGGCGTATTGCTACCGCACGGGCACACCCACCATGATCACAGGTATGGGGTGCACTGATCGGTGAGGGTGCCCGGCCCGCGGCATTTGTGCCCACTCATCTCTTAAAGTGCCTCTACATCGCATACACACTGCAATGCTTAAAAAGTCAATGTGGCAAAGACAATATTCAGCCTATTCATTAACTTTAAAGGAGAGACATCAGTAAGGCCTTTGTCTCAGCAATGACTTTATTTTCTAATGAATTTAAAAGCTGCATTTTGGTTCACCCACACAGCCACTGCCTCCACTGTAAATAGGTGACAGGTATGTACTATTATTAAGTTTGTCATTGATTTGTGAGATGTCACGGCGCTCTGCAGCACAGACAGCGGGGAAAGCAGCATCCATAAAAAGGGATGTATCAGCAAGACAAAATAAATGCAGACTTGAAAACAGATGGTAGAGAGTTCCCTGCTAGTGAGAGAGCTTACAATCTAGAGGAGAAAATACAAAGCTGAGACAAAAGGAGTGAGTGTGGCTCCGCAGGGTGTGAGACAGATGGGAGGATGAACCGTTGTTGGGTACTGTAGATGGGAGTTGAGTAGGTTCTAGCGAACACTTACACTTACAGAGATCGTTTCTGGACTTGAAGGCTGGGGGGAAATCTTATTGGGCATGGCAGGGAATTCTATAGATATGTATCGGCAGATTCAGTATGCTAGCCCGATGGACGGGATACCGGTAGTCAGAATACCGACACAGGCATCCCGACAGCCCCTGAGAAAGTACCCTAACCCTACCCTAACCCTCCCTTGTGGGTGCCTAACCCTAACCCTCCCCGGTGGTGCCTAACCCTAACCCACTCCGCTGGTGCATAACCCTAACCCTCTCTCCCCCACTGTCTAAACCTAACCCTACCCGCTTGGTGCCTAACCCTAACCTCCCCTTCAAAGTGCCTTACCCTAACCCCTCTCAATGGTACCTAACCACACCCTTCCTGTCCCTGCACCCTAACTCCAACCCCCCTTCTAATGACTAAACCTAATTTCCCTCCCCCCATGGCAGGAGGCGAGTACGTCCCGCTGAAAGAACGATCGGGAATCCAGGGCATCATTATTTTAACGCCGGGATCCGGACTGCCGTCTGGATTTTGACAGCGGTCTTATGTCGTTGTTTGGAATTCTGACATCTGCATATTAAATGCATTCCGTATTGGTATTCCGTACTGGTCCCCAGTCTTCTAGGTGGGAGTGAGTGAGGGCCATCTAAAAAAAAGGGTACTGTAGGTGTAGATCTTAAAGGGATAGGAGGGAGAATATTATGAGATGAAGATAATTTATATGTAGGGTGGTGCTACTGAGGGTTTTATAAGTAAGGGGAGTATTTAGAATTTTGGATGACATGGAGAGCCAATATGTGTGTTCAGCGAGATTTGAACCTGGGAGCTTCTGCACTATTGTTTTGGACATACTTGACCTTTCTGAGCTGACCATGGGTTCCTGATGATTGAGCCATGACTGTGACTCTTTGCTCAAACTATTGTTTTGGACATACTTGACCTGTCTGAGATGTCACTGTTCTCCTCCACCCACTTCTTTAACACAGCCAATCCCCTGCAGGCTGGGAGTATATAAGGCAGCAAGTCAATCCATTTGGTGCTGGCGATAATTCCTGCTACTTCCTGAGGGGAGGGTAAGGGTTAGGCTGCTGTAAGGGAGGGTTGAGGGGTCATTGGGGAAAGGTAAGTATAATTACCTTCCCCCTGTCGGGATTCTCATGGTCGGGATGCCGCTGTTGATATTCTGACTGCTGGCATCCTGACCGCCGGCATTTCGAACCCAATGCGTTCTGCTAGCTACCTGGTGTCTAAACCAACTACTCTTGTCAAGACTGGTACTTACCCAGGGGGGGCAACCTGTCTAGAGTAGCCGCTCAGCCCATTGCTCCTTTTGAGGGATCACAGAACAGGCAAACCTCAGGAAAAAAAAATGTGGCCAGACAAGAACAGGGGGAAGCATTAAGACAGAAATTAGGCTTAGCAAAGCGATGAATGAACATTTCCAGCCAGGTCTGCCCCCATGAAAGGTTGCACACAATGGGGATAATTCAGAGTTGATTGCAGCAGCAAATTTGTTAGCAGTTGGCCAAAACCATGTGCACTGCAGGGGTGGGGGGAGGGGGTTGCAGATATAACATGTGCAGAGAGAGTTAGATTTGGGTGGGTTATATTGTTTCTGTGCAGGGTAAATACTGGCTGCTTTATTTTCACACTGCAATTTAGATTTCAGATTGAACACACCGCACCCAAATCTAACTCTCTCTGCATATGCTATATCTGCCCCCCCTGCAGTGCACATGGTTTTGCCCAACTGCTAACAAATTTGCTGCTGCGATCAACTCTGAATTACCCCCAATATTTTTTATGAGGACTGTTCCAAAAACCGGAATGCAGTCACGCTCCTTGTTAACCGTGAGACGGCAATCGGGCTTGCTAATGAAAGGTTTGCTAAATAAAATGTGCTGTGAGCCTTGCAGTGTGTGAAATACCCATTGTACTGTATGTGCAGGGTTACAGCTTCTCAGTTGTGGCATTAGACTGCTCTTGTACTACTAAAAAGCACAATCTTACAAAAACGACTGAAAAAAATAAGAATTTACTTACCGATAATTCTATTTCTCGTAGTCCGTAGTGGATGCTGGGGACTCCGTCAGGACCATGGGGAATAGCGGCTCCGCAGGAGACAGGGCACAAAAGTAAAAGCTTTAGGATCAGGTGGTGTGCACTGGCTCCTCCCCCTATGACCCTCCTCCAAGCCTCAGTTAGGATACTGTGCCCGGACGAGCGTACACAATAAGGAAGGATTTTGAATCCCGGGTAAGACTCATACCAGCCACACCAATCACACTGTACAACCTGTGATCTGAACCCAGGTAACAGCATGATAACAGCGGAGCCTCTGAAAAGATGGCTCACAACAATAATAACCCGATTTTTGTAACAATAACTATGTACAAGTATTGCAGACAATCCGCACTTGGGATGGGCGCCCAGCATCCACTACGGACTACGAGAAATAGAATTATCGGTAAGTAAATTCTTATTTTCTCTAAAGTCCTAAGTGGATGCTGGGGACTCCGTCAGGACCATGGGGATTATACCAAAGCTCCCAAACGGGCGGGAGAGTGCGGATGACTCTGCAGCACCGAATGAGAGAACTCCAGGTCCTCCTCAGTCAGGGTGTGCCCCTGACCAAGTATCAGCTCGGCAAAGTTGTAAAGCCGAGAGCCCTCGGGCAGCCGCCCAAGATGAGCCCACCTTCCTTGTGAAATGGGCATTTACATATTTTGGCTGTGGCAGGCCTGCCACAGAATGTGCAAGCTGAATTGTACTACACATCCAACTAGCAATCGTCTGCTTAGAAGCAAGAGCACCCAGTTTGTTGGGTGCATACAGGATAACAGCAAGTCAGTTTTCCTGACTCCAGTCGTCCTGGAAACTATATTTTCAGGGCCCTGACAACATCTAGCAACTTGGAGTCCTCCAAGTCCCTAGTAGCCGCAGGTACCACAATAAGCTGGTTCAGGTGAAACACTGACACCACCTTAGGGAGAAACTGGGGACGAGTCCGCAGCTCTGCCCTGTCCGAATGGACAATCAGATATGGGCTTTTGTGAGACAAACGCCGCCAATTCTGACACTCGCCTGGCCGAGGCCAGGGCCAACCGCATGGTCACTTTCCCTGTGAACTATTTCAAATCCACAGATTTGAGCGGTTTAAACCAATGTGATTTGAGGAATCCCAGAACTACGTTGAGAAACCACAGTGCCACTGGAGGCACAAAAGGGGGTTGTATATGCAGCACTCCCTTGACAAACTTCTGGACTTCAGGAACTGAAGCCAATTCTTTTTTTTTTTTTTTTTTTGGAAGAAAATCGACAGGGCCGAAATTGGAACCTTAATGGACCCCAATTTGAGGCCCATAGACACTCCTGTTTGCAGGAATGCAGGAAACGACCGAGTTGAAATTTCTTCGTGGGGCCTTCCTGGCCTCACACCACGCAACATATTTTCGCCACATGTGGTGATAATGTTGTGCGGTCACCTCCTTCCTGGCTTTGACCAGGGTAGGAATGACCTCTTCCGGAATGCCTTTTTCCCTTAGGATCCGGCGTTCAACCGCCATGCCGTCAAACGCAGCCGCGGTAAGTCTTGGAACAGACATGGTACTTGCTGAAACAAGTCCCTTCTTAGCGGCAGAGGCCATGAGTCCTCTGTGAGCATCTCTTAAAGTTCCGGGTACCAAGTCCTTCTTGGCCAATCCGGAGCCACGAGTATAGTTCTTACTCCTCTACGTCTTATAATTCTCAATACCTTGGGTATGAGAAGCAGAGTAGGTAAGACATACACCGACTGGTACACCCACGGTGTTACCAGAACGTCCACAGCTATTGCCTGAGGGTCTTTTGACCTGGCGCAATACTTGTCCAGTTTTTTGTTCAGGCGGGACGCCATCATGTCCACCTTTGGTCTTTCCCAACGGTTCACAATCATGTGGAAGACTTCCCGATGAAGTCCCCACTCTCCCGGGTGGAGGTTGTTCTGAGGAAGTCTGCTTCCCAGTTGTCCACTCCCGGAATGAACACTGCTGACAGTGCTATCACATGATTTTCCGCCCAGCGAAAAATCCTTGCAGTTTCTGCCATTGCCCTCCTGCTTCTTGTGCCGCCCTGTCTGTTTACGTGGGCGACTGCCGTGTTGTTGTCCCACTGGATCAATACCGGCTGACCTTGAAGCAGAGGTCTTGCTAAGCTTAGAGCATTGTAAATTGCCCTTAGCTCCAGTATATTTATGTGGAGAGAAGTCTCCAGACTTGATCACACTCCCTGGAAATTTTTTCCTTGTGTGACTGCTCCCCAGCCTCTCAGGCTGGCCTCCGTGGTCACCAGCATCCAATCCTGAATGCCGAATCTGCGGCCCTCTTGAAGATGAGCACTCTGTAACCACCACAGGAGAGACACCCTTGTCCTTGGAGATAGGGTTATCCGCTGATGCATCTGAAGATGCGATCCGGACCATTTGTCCAGCAGATCCCACTGAAAAGTTCTTGCGTGGAATCTGCCGAATGGAATCGCTTCGTAATAAGCCACCATTTTTCCCAGGACTCTTGTGCAATGATGCACTGACACTTTTCCTGGTTTTAGGAGGTTCCTGACTAGCTCGGATAACTCCCTGGCTTTCTCCTCCGGGAGAAACATCTTTTTTTTTTTTTTTGGACTGTGTCCAGAACCATCCCTAGGAACAGCAGACGTGTCGTCGGAAACGGCTGCGATTTTGGATATTTAAAATCCACCCGTGCTGTCGTAGAACTACTTGAGATAGTGCTACTCCGACTTCCAACTGTTCTCTGGACCCTGCCCTTATCAGGAGATCGTCCAAGTAAGGGATAATTAAGACGCCTTTTCTTTGAAGAAGAATCATCATTTCGGCCATTACTTTGGTAAAGACCCGGGGTGCCGTGGACAATCCAAACGGCAGCGTCTGAAACTGATAGTGACAGTTCCGTACCACGAACCTGAGGTACCCTTGGTGAGAAGGGCAATTTGGGACATGGAGGTAAGCAACCTTGATGTCCAGGGACACCCTATTGGTTCGCTATCACTGCTCTGAGTGACTCCATCTTGATTTGAACCTTTGTATGTAAGTGTTCAAAGATTATCCATTTAGAATAGGTCTCACCGAGCCGTCCGGCTTCAGTACCACAATATAGTGTGGAATAATACCCCTTTCCTTGTTGTAGGAGGGGTACTTTGATTATCACCTGCTGGGAATACAGCTTGTGAATTGTTTCCAATACTGCCTCCCTGTCGGAGGAAGACGTTGGTAAAACAGACATCAGGAGCCTGCGAGGGGGAGACGTCTCGAATTTCCAATCTGTACCCCTGGGATACTACTTGTAGGATCCAGGGGTCCACTTGCGAGTGAACCCACTACGCGCTGAAACTCTTGAGACGACCCCCCACCGCACCTGAGTCCGCTTGTACGGCCCCAGCGTCATGCTGAGGACTTAGTAGAAGCGGTGGAGGGCTCTGTTCCTGGGAATGGGCTGCCTGCTGCAGTCTTCTTCCCTTTCCTCTATCCCTGGGCAGATATGACTGGCCTTTTGCCCGCTTGCCCTTATGGGGACGAAAGGACTGAGGCTGAAAAGACGGTGTCTTTTTCTGCTGAGATGTGACTTGGAGTAAAAAAGGTGGATTTTCCAGCTGTTGCCGTGGCCACCAGGTCCGATGGACCGACCCCAAATAACTCCTCCCCTTTATACGGCAATACTTCCATGTGCCGTTTGGAATCTGCATCACCTGACCACTGTCGTGTCCATAAACATCTTCTGGCAGATATGGACATCGCACTTACTCTTGATGCCAGAGTGCAAATATCCCTCTGTGCATCTCGCATATATAGAAATGCATCCTTTAAATGCTCTATAGTCAATAAAATACTGTCCCTGTCAAGGGTATCAATATTTTCAGTCAGGGAATCCGACCAAGCCACCCCAGCGCTGCACATCCAGGTTGAGGCGATCGCTGGTCGCAGTATAACACCAGTATGTGTGTATATACCTTTTTAGGATATTTTCCAGCCTCTCAGCTGGCTCCTTGAGGGCGGCCCTATCTGGAGACGGTACCGCCACTTGTTTTGATAAGCGTGTGAGCGCCTTATCTACCCTAAAGGGTGTTTCTGGCGGGAAAGGGTATACCGCCAATAATTTTCTATCGGGGGAAACCCACTCATCATCACACACTTCATTTAATTTATCTGATTCAGGAAAAACTACAGGTAGTTTTTTCACACCCCACATAATACCCTTCTTTGTGGTACTTGTAGTATCAGAAATATGTAACACCTCCTTCATTGCCCTTAACATGTAACGTGTGGCCCTAAAGGAAAATACGTTTGTTTCTTCACCGTCGACACTGGAGTCAGTGTCCGTGTCTGTGTCTGTGTCGACCGACTGAGGTAAATGAGCGTTTTACAGCCCCTGACGGTGTTTGAGACGCCTGGACAGGTACTAATTTGATTTTCCGGCCGTCTCATGTCGTCAACCGACCTTGCAGCGTGTTGACATTATCACGTAATTCCTTAAATAAGCCATCCATTCCGGTGTCGACTCCCTAGAGAGTGACATCACCATTTCAGGCAATTGCTCTGCCTCCTCACCAACATCGTCCTCATACATGTCGACACACACGTACCGACACACAGCACACACACAGGGAATGCTCTGATAGAGGACAGGACCCCACTAGCCCTTTGGGGAGACAGAGGGAGAGTTTGCCAGCACACACCAAAAACGCTATAATTATACAGGGACAACCTTTATATAAGTGTTTTTCCCTTATAGCATTTTAATATATATACATATCGCCAAATAAGTGCCCCCCCTCTCTGTTTTAACCCTGTTTGCAGTGCAGGGGAGAGCCTGGGAGCCTTCCCACCAGCATTTCTGTGAGGGAAAATGGCGCTGTGTGCTGAGGAGAATAGGCCCCGCCCCCTTTTCGGCGGGCTTCTTCTCCCGTTTTTCTGAGACCTGGCAGGGGTTAAATACATCCATATAGCCCCCAGGGGCTATATGTGATGTATTTTTAGCCAGAATAAGGTACTATCATTGCTGCCCAGGGCGCCCCCCCCCAGCGCCCTGCACCCTCAGTGACCGCTGCTATGAAGTGTGCTGACAACAATGGCGCACAGCTGCAGTGCTGTGCGCTACCTTATGAAGACTGAAGAGTCTTCTGCCGCCTGTTTCTGGACCTCTTCAATCTTCGGCATCTGCAAGGGGGGTCGGCGGCGCGGCTCCGGGACGAACCCCAGGGTGAGACCTGTGTTCCGACTCCCTCTGGAGCTAATGGTGTCCAGTAGCCTAAGAAGCCAATCCATCCTGCACGCAGGTGAGTTCACTTCTCTCCCCTAAGTCCCTCGTAGCAGTGAGCCTGTTGCCAGCAGGACTCACTGAAAATAAAAAACCTAACAAAACTTTTACTCTAAGCAGCTCTTTAGGAGAGCCACCTAGATTGCACCCTTCTCGGCCGGGCACAAAATCTTAACTGAGGCTTGGAGGAGGGTCATAGGGGGAGGAGCCAGTGCACACCACCTGATCCTAAAGCTTTTACTTTTGTGCCCTGTCTCCTGCGGAGCCGCTATTCCCCATGGTCCTGACGGAGTCCCCAGCATCCACTTAGGACGTTAGAGAAAAGTGTTGTTAGTGAGACATGGGATCTGAAGAGAGAATTCCCAGTACAGTGAAACCTGCTATATTTTGAAAAGGTTAATTATTAATAGCAGAAACGTGTGATGAAGAGCCTTGGGCGGTGGTTTAGATTTAGATTTCATATAAAGATGACGCTTAGCAAACCTTCAGCAGCGTACTGAGAAGTCTGTTATAGCCAGAGCCGGCCCTAACCAATATGATGTCCTAGGCAAGATTTTGTCTGGTGCCCCCTAGCACCACCGCTGGTTCTGCCTCTGACCTTGCACCTCTTTCCCAGCACCATCACCCCTCACCCATAGCAGTCCTGGTACCCCCTATATTTTAAATAGGAACAGTTCGCACATTTGACGCACAGCCCAAAAAGGGGCATCTTCTTGCTGGGAAGGGGCATGGCCACACAATAGTAACCCCAATTCCAAATATGCCACACAGTACTGCAACTTTATTCACATTTTATCTTGCGATAGTGTCCATAATTCATATTACATTCCACAGTAGTATCACTTTACCTTATAAACGTTACTCCTCACAGTAGAGCCCCTTATTCACATTACATCACACTGAATTGCTCCTTATTCACATTACACCACACCTTATTGCTCTTTATTCACATTAGATGACACAGTAGTGCCCTTTCTATATGCAACGCCACATAGTAGAGCACCTTATACACATAATGCCACACATTAGTAATGCATTTATACACAATTCCACACAGTAATGCCCCTTACACATATGAGACACATTAATGTCCTTATAAACATAATGCACCTTACACATTATGACAACCTTTATTAATGCCCTTTTACACATAATGTCCCTTACACATATGCCGCACATTATTAATGCCCTTATACACATAATGACACACATAGTGCCCCCTACACATTTGCTGCACATTATTAGTGCCCCTATACACATAATGACACACATACAGTAGTACCCTGTTACACATATGCCGCACATTATTAATGCCCTTATACACATAATGACACACATAGTGGCCCTTTACACATATGTTGCACATTATTAATGCATTTTTACATGACACACATAATGCTCCTTACACATATTCCGAACACTACTGCACAACCAACCCACTCACATGCACACAGCACTCACACTGCCACTAACACTGTGACCTCTGCCTCTGCTTGGAAACAGATGTGTCCTCATTAATCTTGCATCAATGCTAACGTCGGGCACCTTTTTTTCTGAAAATGCATCTTATTTGCATTGCTATGTGGCTAGGATGCACAAGCAGCTTCTGCTGATTAAACTGATATGCAGCATGCCTATATACTGTGTGAGACTGTGGCTGTATCTGCATATGAAATGCTACATACAGAATATAGGCATGCCGCATATCATTTTAATCAGCAGAAGCTGATGATGCCCCTAGGCATATCAAATGCCCTAGGCAATTGCCTAGTTTGCCTATGCCTATGGCCGGCTCTGGTTATAGCTCAACTCCTCAATAATTCCTTTTACAAAAATTTCTCGGCAATAACACAAGTCTGCTGGTGAATAAGGTCTAGTTTTGAGATACGCACAGATACATAGGTACATAATCTATACTGCAGAATGGTTGGGACTGATTTAGAGGTGAACATACTTGAGCATCTTATGATACGTCCAATGTAAGCACATTAGCATATACTCTAGGCGTACATCAGGCATAACAAGTGTGTACACTTACACACATGAGAATACGGATGTGGCTTGACAGCGTTAATACAGCACACAATATAATAATGTAATGAGTCATATTCACAGCTTACAATTTAATTATGTAATTAGGGATAACACCTACCAGGGAATGTTCTGGACAGTTTGGAAATCTCAAGACTGTCCAAAGCCTGAGTGCCTGTTCATCCTGGATGATGGTGGGGTTCGGGAATTTTATGGCTGCTGTTGCGCTCCATCTTCAGCACCCCTCACAACGCCTCCTGGCTCCCTAAGTCTTCCCCAAAATGCAGAGTCCTACCACATACTGTAAGCCCACCTACTGTCTGCTCTGCCATGGTCCTCCTTCACCTGTGGTCTGGCCCTCCTGTCAGTTAGTGTGCAATGAAGGAGTGGGAGGATCCTCAGAGATGAGAGAGCAGATTGTGACTGCCTCTGGACTCTGAGCGACTCGGTCCAGGGGAGATTGAGAGAACAGCTAATATGAGGGGTGTGCAATAAGTTTATGGATGTGTAGTGCATACATAGGTAGAGCAGACACAATCTGACTCGTTGCGAACTGTTATCTTTGACTAAAGTTCTTATGAAATGTCAAGGCACATATAAGCAGCACTGCACACACACTGCACACTGAAGAAGTCAGCATGTTCACTTTCTTCATGAACTCATTATGGAGCTCATCAGTGGCCACAGGAGAGCTTTCACCGACTGCAAGCTGCTTTTGGGGAGGAAGCACCATCCTGAACCACTGTGTCTGAGTGGTTTGCAGAATTTCGGCTTGGGAGACGGTCCCTGAAAGACGTAGAGCACTGCAGCAACCTGTGTCCGCCACCACCAAGGACAACTGTGGTGCCGTGCGGGCCATTGTTGATGTGGACACCAGGGTGACAGTGGCGAAATGCAGGGGTGGTTTCCGAGTACCTGGAAACCCCCCCTGATGAGACAATTCTTTTATTTTTGAGACAGAGACAGCAGTGTCTCCGTCTCAGTAAAAGCCGCGACCGCTTACTATAGCTGCTGCAGCAGCAGCAGAGAGCTATAAATGTCCGGGGGGAGCTGCTGGCAGTCCATGCTTAGCCACAGCAGCTCACTCCATCCTCGATTACAGTGCCGTCCATCTTTTCCCGCCTCCCGGTCCCAGCCCCTGGTATGTATAAAATATACAGTATGTACTGTATATGAAGTTTGTGTGTATGTATGTATGTATGTATGTATGTATATACTGTGTGTGTGTATTTTTAAATGAATGTGTGTGCTCTATGTAAGTATATATAATCAGTGTATATATATATTTTTTTTATATATATATATTTTGTCGTCAGGAATCCAAACATTAAAAAGGTCTTACCGTAACTACATTAACATATTTTCACATACATTCAGATTTAAGGTAAGACCTTTTTAATGTTTAGATTCCTGACGACAGTTTTTTAATGAAACCAAAACGTAGACGCATTTAATATCACGTTTCCTTTATATTCGTGAGTGCCATCGTGTGTGTTTATATATATATATATATATATATATATATATATGGAGTGGTGGGAGTATGGCGCCACAAGTATAAGTGTATAGGCCGACTATATGGTTTAAAAATAACCAGGGGTGTAGACACTCCTTTAAGGGTAAAAGGCGTCAGCTTACCCCAAGTAAAAGGCAGTGATAAGCTGCCTGTTGGTTAGAAGTATATAAAGGGAGGGTAGGGGTACTAGCGACTAACAGTGTCTACACCTAAAGGATATATATATGAAGAATGATACAATACGTATTTCTAAAAAAATAGGGGGGGTATTTATTATAAAACAGACAATTTAATAACAATATATGATAAAAATTGGGATGGAATAAAAAAGGTGGGTTTAATCAATTAAAACATAAATTCAGGCTGACTAGCACATAAAAACATATCTGGAACAATAAAAATAGAAAAGTATATTTTGAGATAAGAGAAAGGTGCTTATCTTAAAAAGTGGAAGGTCAATTGAGGTACACCCAACGCGTTTCGTCCGTCTGACTTCATCAAGGGGTAGAGGGCTACTGAACAGTAATTCTATTTATAGCCAAGGTAATTAGCAATGTAGTTATGACATCACTTCCTGTTTAGGGCTACTTGGTAATACAATTAAATACAGCATTGTGAAATTCGAAAAAGACAATTGCCAGGGGTAGATATATGATAAATGGTTTCCATAAGATGAGTCTGATGCAAAAACGAGTGTTGTAACTTGCAGTACAATGTAAATAAGTCCGGGGGCGCTTTTCGCGTCACTTCCGCCCCGCTTCCTGTATCCGCGTCTGTGCACTGCGCATGCGCACGGTGCCCCGCTTCCGTAATTCGCGTCTCTGTTCAGGCGCTGAGCTGCCCCACTTCCTGCTTGTTCTTTTCTGTTAGGGAAGCCACACTTCCTGTTTCGTCATGGCGCTGCCTGTAGTTTCTTATTGATTGGGTGGGTTACATTGTCAGTCATCCCGGCGGACATCTTTTTGAAGCCTTATAGTGCTGGACACATTTCTATAGTGGCATGTTCAGCTTGCACAGAAATGCAAATATAAAAATACACAGATAAAACGAGGATTAATACCTAAAAAGTGTTTAGTTAATTTTATGGTTGGAGCATAGGGAATGTTAAAAGGGAAAGAGTTCATAATGCTAGAGAATTGAACTTTAAAAAACCGATATATGTATATGTTTAGAGGGCTATAAAGCTGACTATCAAATTTTATTTGCAACAGTGTGGCACCGCTATGGGCACGATTTTTGCACCGAGCTTTGCTAACTTGTTTATGGGCCAATGGGAGGAGAAGTATATGTACAACACGCAACATTTTGAAAAACATGTCATTCTATACAAGAGGTATATAGATGACATTTTGATTATCTGGGATGGCAGTTCTGATTCTTTTATGGACTTTTTTAAACTTTTACAACTCAATGATTTTAATCTGTCTTTTACTTGCAATATGGATAAAAGTTCAATTGAGTTCCTGGACTTGATTCTAATTGGAGAGGAAGGGGCAGTCACCACAAAAAATTACATAAAAAATGTCGACAAGAACATTCATTGCAAGAACAGTCACTCTAAAAAGTGGAAAAACAACATCCCCTACTCCCAATTTCATAGAATCAAGAGAAACTGTAACAAGACCGAAGACTGTGAAGAACAACTCGGAATTTACAGAAAAAGGTTTGAGGGAAAAAAGGTACCCCAAAGCTATACTAGACGGAGCCATTGAGAGAACAAAAAATCTTGAGAGAGAACAATTATTAATTTACAAAGAAAAAACAGAGAGAAAGGAGTCCGTCTCCTTCATAACGACTTACAGTAGCCATGAACATTCCATCAGAACCTCACTAAAAGCACACTGGGGCATACTCCTGATGTACCCCATCCTTAAAGAAATCCTCCCTGCACAACCGGAGCTGATCTTTCGCAAGTCAAGAAATCTTAAGGACATTCTCGCACCCAGTATGCTACGAGAACTACCACCAGAGGACAATCAACGGTCTCTTCCGAAATGTGTTGGAGCGTATAAGTGTGGACATTGTAATGTTTGCAGATTCCTCAACCCTAACAGGAGAACATTCAGCAACACTGATGGCACTCGAGAATTCAAAATCAAGGAATTCATGAATTGTAACAGCACGTCAGTTATTTACCTCTTGGAATGCACTTGCCACAAAAAGTATGTGGGGAAAACAAAGAGGACTTTGAAAATCAGGATCCAAGAACATATACGCAGTATCAAAAACAAACTAGAGACACATTTACTTTATAGACATTTTAAACACGAACACAAGTCCAACCCGGAAGAACTGTCCTTTAAGGCGATTGAACACGTCACAAGCGGCGACAGAGGAGGAGATCTAGCGAAGAAGTTGTCCCAGAGAGAGATGTACTGGATCTTTCAACTGAAAACCACTCATCCCCTGGGCTTTAATGAAGGATACGAGATCGCACCGTTCCTGTGATAAGAAGTTACTCCTCGTTTATCTCTCATTTATCTCTCTCTTCACCCATTGGAGGCCTATATATTAGACCACCATGCACTTGACACTTTATGTATTTATTTAACTATAACCTTAGCACTAAGCACAATGTAGTATGTCAATTTGCCTGTTATGTTAATAAACTCGGATTGCTGTGTGATCTAGTCATTTGTCCACGAGATACAGTCACACCACACTGGCGGACGCCCAATCTCGCCCGATCTTGGAAGCTAAGCAGTGTAGGGCCCAACCAGTACCAAGCGGGGCACCACTTGGGAAGATTGGGTACTGTACAATGTGGGATACGGCAGACTCATGACATACCAGCGATGTATTACATTAACATAAGGACTGGCTAATTGGCCACCGATTGTCTTTTCTTAATTAAAGACCCAGTAATCTACACTATACAGATAAATTTACCATATAATGTTGCTAAGCTGCACTTCTTCCCCTGCCTAATATGCCCCCTAAGTCACTATATTAATTTTAATTCTTCGCTCATACACCTACACCCTTCACTTTTCAAGCACTGCATGTACACACTGTATTGTTTATACCCCTCATTAAAATAGAACAAACTATGTGCACATATAATGTACAATATGAGCACATGTTTTTCACACATATATTTAAATATACACCATAAGATATGAATACATGTCCCTCACTTTTTAAAGAAACACCATATGCTATCACTAACTACTCCAAAGATTCTCATGGCCCCTTCTATGCTAATATGTTGCTCATATATATACTTATAAGAGATACAGAAACAGCTTATATATACAGAAATAAGTGCCCTTTTGAATAAATAAGCATCTAATTTGATAGTCAGCTTTACAGCCCTCTAAACATATACATATATCGGTTTTTTAAAGTTCAATTCTCTAGCATTATGAACTCTTTCCCTTTTAACATTCCCTATGCTCCAACCATAAAATTAACTAAACACTTTTTAGGTATTAATCCTCGTTTTATCTGTGTTTTTTTATATATACATTTCTGTGCAAGCTGAACATGCCACTATAGAAATGTGTCCAGCACTATAGGGCTTCAAAAAGATGTCCGCCGGGATGACTGACAATGTAACCCACCCAATCAATAAGAAACTACAGGCAGCGCCACGACGAAACAGGAAGTGTGGCTTCCCTAACAGAAAAGAACAAGCAGGAAGTGGGGCAGCTCAGCGCCTGAACAGAGACGCGAATTACGGAAGCGGGGCACCGTGCGCATGCGCAGTGCACAGACGCGGATACAGGAAGCGGGGCGGAAGTGACGCGAAAAGCGCCCCCGGACTTATTTACATTGTACTGCAAGTTACAACACTCGTTTTTGCATCAGACTCATCTTATGGAAACCATTTATCATATATCTACCCCTGGCAATTGTCTTTTTCGAATTTCACAATGCTGTATTTAATTGTATTACCAAGTAGCCCTAAACAGGAAGTGATGTCATAACTACATTGCTAATTACCTTGGCTATAAATAGAATTACTGTTCAGTAGCCCTCTACCCCTTGATGAAGTCAGACGGACGAAACGCGTTGGGTGTACCTCAATTGACCTTCCACTTTTTAAGATAAGCACCTTTCTCTTTTCTCAAAATATACTTTTATATTTTTATTGTTCCAGATATGTTTTTATGTGCTAGTCAGCCTGAATTTATGTTTTAATTGATTAAACCCACCTTTTTTATTCCATCCCAATTTTTATCATATATTGTTATTAAATTGTCTGTTTTATAATAAATACCCCCCCTATTTTTTTAGAAATACGTATTGTATCATTCTTCATATATATATCCTTTAGGTGTAGACACTGTTAGTCGCTAGTACCCCTACCCTCCCTTTATATATATATATATATATTATATGCACACACATACACACGGAAACTCCCTTTACTAAATCCTGTGTTTGCCCCTGGGTGACCATGGCCCAGTTCGAGAAGGAGATAGGCAACTCATTGGGATCCATTTGCTTGATACTCCATGAAAATCTTGACCTGAGCAAGGTTACTGCATGCTGTGTGCACCATCAGCACCTTGGTGCTGCAACATGCTGGCCAGGTTTGATGGCGGCCACTCAAACTTTACCTGGGAGCTCATCAGTGGCGTTGAATCCTAGATCTACAGTTTTTGACCCCCTGACCAAACAACAGTTGACCTGGTGGATCCCATTTGGAGCTGTGCCGCCACAGACGTTCTGACATGAGTGCAGATTGTGGCTGTTTTTGTGGCTAATACTGGTTATGTAGCTACCGTATTACTCATGCAGCAGCACACTATCACTGGGGAATGGTACATCAACTAATGCCTGCCACAAGTGTTAGAAGCCATTTCCGGGTGCCCATTCAAGAACTTGCGCTCATGGTGGTCAGCAGAGAGGAAATTCTCAGGTTCTCAGTACTCGCCCCCCGGCCAAACTCACCGGAACTGCTGGCCGGATTGGTGGTTCTCGCTGCTCTCTTCGTCCTGTGTGGGGGCAGTGAAGCCGGAGCGGCCAGAAGTAAGACGGCAGCCTCGCGGTGACCTCGCAGCAGCCCAAGGAGAAGAGGCGCCCCATCGGGAAAAGTGCGGCTGGCCGCCCAGAACCCCCGTGGTGGCCCTTTTTGGCGTGCCCGTGAGAGAGTCGCCGGCGTTGCCCTCAAGCCTGGAGCCCAGGCGAACACCTCAGGAAGCGGTACGCATACTGGGCACAGAGAAGGAAGAGTGCCCCTCAGCCCGTGACCTGGAGACCGGGCTCCTGGAAAGGCTGGTGGCAACTCCCATGGGACAGCCAGTGGAGAAGGCAGCGTAGAAGCCCCTGCCCCAGTGAGTACTAGCGGCGGCCCCCAGCCCAGCGATGGCCCATCCCACAACTCCAGCTCCTGTAGTCGCGGTGCAGCAGCGGCCCCTGGGAGCTGCGGTGCAAAGCTGGCCCCATGCAGCATGACCAGGAGGCACAACGGAGCAGAAATGGCCCCCATGGCATGGGACAATGACCGGCGGGTGCCCTGCAACCAACCAAACTCCCAGCAGTGGAGCAGCGACAACCCAGGCTGGCATACTGACCCACCCAGGATGGACTGCGCATGCCCCCGCAGCTGCGGCTGGAACAGCGGACAGGGTGCCTGAGTGGGACCCCCAATAGACTGAAGGGCGGAATGGAGCACACGAGGCGCAGGACCCGCAAGAGGGGCTGCCGTGCTGGGGCCCTAGTCAGGTGGAGACGCAGAGGCCACTGATCTGCTCTTCCAGCAATCCTACTCTCAAACACTCGATCCCTCGCGAACAAGATGGATGAGGCCCTAGTCAGGTGGAGACGCAGAGGCCACCGATCTGCTCTTCCAGCAATCCTACTCTCAAACACTCGATCCCTCGCGAACAAGATGAATGAGGCCCTAGTCAGGTGGAGACGCAGAGGCCACCGATCTGCTCTTCTAGCAATCCTACTCTCAAACACTCGATCCCTTGCTTACAAGATGGATGTGCTATCCCTGCTCATGAGCAACGCAAGGTTGGGTACAGCTGGGTCATCCATCCTATGCTTCACTGAGACGTGGCTGGACGACCTAATTGCTGACTCCACACTGTCACTGCCAGGCTACAGCCACTTCAGGGCCGACCGCGATAAGGACCTCACCGCAAAAAACAAGAGGCTGTGGCATCTGCTTCTACATAAACGAAGGGTGATGCTCCAACGTTACGATCCTAAGTAAATCAAGCAGCCCGCAATTGGAGACGCACGTCATTAACTTCAACCCGTTCTACTGCCCCCGGGCATTTGCCTCAACAGTACTGGTGGGGGTGTATATCCCCCCCCCCCCAAGCAAGCGCAAACGATGCCCTGCAACAGCTGGCCACCAGGATAACAGATACAAACTCAAATATCCGGACTCACTGCTTATAGTATTGGGAGACTTCAACAACAGCAACCGGAGCCAGGAGCTACCTAAGTACAAGCAGCAAGTCAAGTGCCATACTAGGGAGGGGTGAACCCTAGACCACTGCTATACCTCCATCAAGACAGCTTACCGGTCCATCCCCCGTGCAGCCCTAGGCCTCTCTGACCACTGCATAGTCTATCTGCTCCCCACATACATCCAGAAGCTGAGGACGGAAAAGCCCGTGGTCGGGTCCGTCAAACGTTGGACAAGCAAAGCAAAGCTGAAGCTTCAGGTCTGTTTTCACTGAACAGATTGGAGTTTTTTTTAAACTTTTGCTACCGACCTGGACGACGTGCGCTGATAAAGTGACATCCTACATCAGTTTCTGCGAGGACACGTGTGGGCCAACAAAAACAGTCCGCACCTTCAATAACAACAAGCCTTGGTTCAACTTCCAGCTTAGGAAGCTTCGTCGGGCACAGGAGGAGGCATACAGCAGCGGAGACAGGGCCCTGTACAAACAGTCCAGGAACTCCGTGACACGCAAAATCAGGCTAGCTAAAAACCTATTCTACAACAAGCTGACTAACAATCTTTTTGGCCAACAACCCCGCATCAGTTTGGAGAGGTATGCAAGCCATAACCAGCTACAAGAAAACCCGAAAACCCACTGTCATGCACCAGGAACTGGCGGACGAGCTGAACAACTTTTACTGCAGATTTGAGAAGGAGGCCCCCTGTCCCAGTCCTACCCCTGTCCCGGGCGAAGCTGACCACCCACTCCCCTATCCTTGTCTCCATCCCCAGGCACTGCAGGTTGATCAGAAAGAGGTAGAAGGAATGTTCAGAAGGGTCAAACCTAGGAAAGGCCACAGGCCCGGACGGAGTATCGCCATCTGCCCTAAAGAACTGTGCTGTTCAGCTCGCCCCCATCTTCTCCAAGATCTTCAACACCTCACTGGAGACGTGCAAGGTTCCCTCCTGCTTTAAATGTTCAACAATCGTCCCGGTTCCAACGAGCGCAGCTGCAAAAGACCTAAACGACTACAGGCCGATTGCACTAACATCTGTGGCAATGAAAGTGTTTGAACGGCTGCTGCTGAACCACCTGAGAGAAGCGACTAACACCCACCTAGACCCCTTGCAGTTCGCATACCGAGTGAACAGGAGTGTCGAGGACGCAGTGAACTTGGGGCTGCACTACATCCTACAGCACCTAGACTGGCCGGGCTCTTATGCGAGGGTCCTATTTGTCAACTTTAGCTCGTCATTCAACACAATCATCCCCAGTATCCTGCATGCCAAACTCCTCTCCTTAGGGGTCCCAGGATAACCACGCTTCTGGATCGTCGACTTCCTGACGGCAAGGAAACAGGTGGTGAAAGCTGGGTCATTCACGTCTAGTGGGCGCACAATCAGCACAGGGGCCCCTCAAGGATGTGTCCTATCCCCCCTGCTCTTCTCTCTATATACCAACGCTGCACCTCGGCCGAGCAATCAGTAAAAATTATACAATTCGCAGACGACACCACCGTCATTAAGGACGAAGACTAATCTGCATACAGACGCGAAGTGGAATGGCTAACGCAGTGGTGCAGCAGGAACAACCTTGACCTAAATCCCCTCAAAACAGTTGAGGTGGTGGTGGACTTCAGAAGGAAACCCAATGCTATGTAACTACTCGTAATAGCTGACAACGTGGTTTTGTGGGTCGACTCCTGCAAATTCCTAGGGTCAAAAATTTCCTGAGACCTTAAATGGGACATAAGCACTGTCATAAAGAAGTACCAGCAGCGGATGTTCTTTCTGAGGCATCTCAGGAAATTCAACATCCCGCAGACGCTGCTGCACATCTTCTACACAGCGATCGTAGAATCGGTCCTATGTTCCTTGATCACAGTCTTGTATGGAGCTGCCAATGAGAGTGACAGACAGAGGCTGCAAAGGGTGGTAAGGACAGCTGAAAAGATTGTTGGAGCTGACCTTCCTCCCGTCCACGAATTATACCGGTCAAGGGTCAGGAAGCGAGCAGAGAAAATTGGGCAGATATGCAGCACCCAGGTCACAAACTGTTTGAACTGCTTCCATCAGGCAGACGCTACAGGTCCATTCCCGCGAAGTCGACCATATCCATTAAAAGCTTCTTCCCACTAGCTGTCCACCAGCTGAACAATATATAAAAAGTCTAACATGTATAATATGTCGAATATGTTGAGTCTATTGTACAGTTGCAATGCGCAGTATGAACTCATACGTGTAATGTTTGAAATTTATGCTACATTTTTCCCCCTTAAGATGCTATGTATTTCCCCTTCATGTTGCTGCTTGGCGAATGCACTGTACCGCCAAAAAATCCTGATGTATGTGAGTACAAATAAAGCTAATAATAATAATAATAATAATAATAATAAGGCCAATAAAGCTGATTCTGATTCTGGTACCCTTCTCCATTACGACAATGCACCTGCCCTCAAGTTCAGGAACGTGGTGTAATTTTGTGCCCATTAATGCATCCAGGAGCTTGGTCATCCACTGTACAGTCCAGACCTTGCCACCTGCGACTTCTTCGTGTTCCCACAAATCAAGCGCAAGATGTGTGGGATTTGTTTTGAGTCACCAGAAGCTGCAGTGGAGACCTTCATCCACCATGTAGAAGACATACCACCGTTGGACTGGTCCAGCTGCTTCACCAACTGGTTTGAGCACATGCAAATTTGCATAGACTCCTCTGGTGAATATTTCTATAAAATGTAATGTTCACTTTGTTTGTAAATATAATACTTTTTGTGCATACAGAAAATTTTTGTTCGCCCCTCGTACTATGTCATGGTGCCATGAATAACTCTATATAAGAAGACGGTATTTTTTTCCAAATCTATAAATTGTATACAAAGCTAAACTGCACTAAATGAGTTTATGGGGTAAAATGGAAATGACACTGGAAGAACAAAAACTTATGGCGGGATGTGATGAAGCTAGAGTTCGTGGCCATGCGGGATACCGGCCGAAGTCGGACGTTTTTTTAAAGGGGCAATCATTAACATCCCTCCCATATAATGTATTCCAGAATGTGGTATTTATCTAGTGCAGGCATTTAAAACATCGGGGTAAGAGGCACATTGGGACAGTACATTACCTTGCCTTGTTTGATTTGGAACTAAACACATATATACACTATCATTCAAAAGTTTGGAGTCACTTAGAAATTTCCTTTTTTTTTTTTAAAGAAAGGCACTGTTTTTTCATTGAAGATAACATTACATTAATCAGAAATCTACTCTATACATTGTTGATGTGGTAAATGACTATACTAGCTGGTTTTTAATGTAATATCTACATAGGTGTATAGAGACCTATTTCCAGCAACCATCACTCCAGTGTTCTAATGGTACATTGTGTTTACTAAACGAGGTAGAAGGCCAATGGATTATTAGAAACCCTTGAAAACCCTTGTGCAATTATGTTAGCACGGCTGAAAACGGGTTTGCTCGTTAGAGAAACTATAAAACTGACCTTCCTTTGAGCTAGTTGAGTAGCTGAAGCATCACATTTGTGGGTTCGATTATACTCTCAAAATGGCAAAAAAAAAAGAGAACTTTCATGTGAAACTTGACAGTCTATTCTTGTTCTTAGAAATTAAGGCTATTCCATGCGAAAAATTGCCAAGAAACTGAACATTTCCTACAACGGTGTGTATTACTCCTTCAGGGAACAGCACAAACAGGCTTTAACCAGAGTAGACAGAGAAGTGGGAGGCCCCGGTGCACAACTGAGCAAGAAGACAAGTACATTAGAGTCTCAAGTTTGAGAAATAGACGCCTCACAGGTCTTCAGCTGGCAGCTTCATTAAATGGTACCCGCAAAATGCCAGTGTCAATGTCTACAGTGAAGAGGTGACTCTGGGATGCTGGCCTTCTAGGCAGAGTGGCAAAGAAAAAGCCATATCTGAGACTGGCCAATAAAAGGAAAAGATTAATATGGGCAAAAGAACAGACATTGGACAGAGGAAGATTGGAAAAAAGTGTTATGGACAGACGAATTGAAGTTTGAGGTGTTTGGATCACACAGAAGAACATTTGTGAGACTCAGAACAAGTGAAAAGATGCTGGAAGAGTGCCTGACGCCATCTGTCAAGCATGGTGGAGGTAATGTGATGGTCTGGGGCTGCTTTGATGCTGGTAAAGTGGGAGAGTTGTACAAGGTAAAAGGGATTTTGAATAAGGAAGGCTATCACTCCATTTTGCAACGCCATACCATACCTTGTGGACAGCGCTTGATTGGAGCCAACTTCCTCCTACAACAGGACAATGACCCAAAGCACACCTTCAAATTATGCAAGAACTATTTAGGGAAGAAGCAGGTAGCTGGTATTCTGTCTGTAATGGAGTGGCCACCGCAGTCACCTGATCTCAAACCCATTTCAAATAAAAATCAATATTTCTAACCTTGGCAATGTCTTGACTATATGTTCTATTCATTTTGCAACTCAGTTGATAAATAAAAGTGAGCTTCCATGGAAAACACGAAATTGTCAGGGTGACCCCAAACTTATCCAGTAACATATAAAGATTTTGTGTAAAGCAATGCAGTTTACAGTACGTTCAGCATTTCTGGGTATAGTGGAGATCACTTGATCGTGCAGTCATGTGACCAGCCTGTAGTGTTCTCACAAGGATCTTACACTATATAGGGGCATATTTACCTTAGTTACTTGTGTGAAATCCTCAGAGAACAACAGTGTCCCTCCCTGTCGACCTCCACTGATGCCTATCCTGCCCAGTGGATGCACATGTGCAGTGCGCTCACCAGGTCCAAGCCTAGAAACAAAGAGCTAGCAATCTCAGAGGCCCTACACATTGGGTGATAATAGTCAAAGATATGAACGATCTCGTTCATTAATGAACGAGATACCGTTCATATCTTTGAGTGTGGAGGCACCAGGGATAAACGATGCGTGGCCCCGCGCTCGTTCATCGCTGGCGCCCCATCGGCTGTGCATGTAGGCCAATATGGACGATCTCTTCCATGTTTGCCTGCACTTCTATGGAGCCGGGTGACGGGGGGAGTGAAGAAACTTCACTCCCCCCCATCACTGCCCCCCACCGCCAGTTTGCCCGTCGGCCGTATCCGCCGTCGGGCAGATCGGCGGCGGATCGTTAAATGTGTATGGCCCTTAACTCTTCCCAGGACAGCACTTTCTTGAAAGCTCTATCCTGGTGCTCCAGCATTGTTAAACGGAAGCAGTAAATTACATTGCATTGCAAGTTGGGGCAAATGCCACAAATGCTAGTAGTAAATACTGTATGCCTTATACACAATAAAGGCAGGAAGAGCTACTGTCTCATCCTCAGGTATGTTCATATCTCACCCTGTAATCTGCCTACTGCAATCTGAATCTCTGCAAACAATCTCTATAGTAAATGAACACTATGCAAACAATTTGTTAGATACATTTGTGATTTCAGGATATGTTTGCAAATTAAAATACCTGTGTTTGAAATATTGGACAGTGACGCATATTTAATGAAGGCAGACTGGGCTGGTGTTTGCATAGTCAAACACTGTGCAATTTAACACCTTCGATTAGTGAGACATTTGCCTCAGCTGTAGCTGTGTTCATTTACCATAGTATATCTGTAGCTTCAACCATGCACAGCTGTGCGTTCCAATACTCAAAGCATTCCCATCTCTAAGCGTTTTGATAATGAACAGTTAAAAAAAAAGTTGACCAAACATTGAACAACATCAAGAAAGATTTCAGGAGTATTATGTCGACTCGCCAAACCTCTGCAATGAAATCACCAGGACCAGGCCTACTAACCTTCTGGCAGAGAACATCGGTAGTGCCTTACAGGCCTACCCCTCAAGGTGAGCAGGGGGGAGAGCACCAAGGCCAGGACCAGCAGGGTCACTTTCATCAGATTTTAGTGTGCTCCCCACATTCTCATATACCCCCCCCCCCCCCCCGACCGTACTGCTTCTATGAAACCAGGATAATTTCCCTCCTTTCGTTGTTTACCTACAAAGTGCTTTCTTTTAAAAAGAAAATAAGAATTAAAAAAACCAAAACGATTTTAGTAGAGATGAGCGGGTTCGGTTTCTCTGAATCCGAACCCGCCGAACTTCAGCTTTTTTTACACGGGGCCGAGCAGGCTCGGATCCTCCCGCCTTGCTCGGTTAACCCGAGCGCGCCCGAACGTCATCATCCCGCTGTCGGATTCTCGCGAGGCTCGGATTCTATCGCAAGACTCGGATTCTATATAAGGAGCCGCGCGTCGCCGCCATTTTTCACACGTGCATTGAGATTGATAGGGAGAGGACGTGGCTGGCGTCCTCTCCGTTTAGAGTGACTAATAGTACTAGAGAGAGAGACACACAAATTTTGGGGAGCATAATATAGGAGGAGTACTACTTGCTGCTGATAGTGTGACCAGTGGCAGTGACCAGTGCCACCAGTTTAATGAATCCGTTCTCTGCCTGAAAAAAAACGATACACAGTGTGACACAGTCACACATACCATATCTGTGCTCAGCCCAGTGTGCTACATCATATACTGTATATCATTATCTGACAGCTGAGTGCTCACTGCAGTGCTCACACAGCTTAATTGTGGGGGGAGACTGGGTAGCAGTTATAGCAGGAGTACATATTTTAAGTACAGTGCACACTTTTGCTGCCAGAGTGCCACTGCCAGTGTGACTGACCAGTGACCACTGACCACCAGTATTGTGATTGTCTGCTGACCACCAGTATATTGTGATTGTCTGCCTGAAAAAGTTAAACACTCGTCGTGTGGTGTTTTTATAAACGCATTCTGCAGACAGTGTCCAGCAGGTCCGTCATTACATAATATATACCTGTCCGGCTGCAGTACTAGTGTGATATATATATATATATATATATATTTTAATTTTATCTCATTATCATCCAGTCTATATTAGCAGCAGACACAGTACGGTAGTCCACGGCTGTAGCTACCTCTGTGTCGGCAGTCGCTCGTCCATCCATAATTGTATACCACCTACCCGTGGTTTATTTTTTTCTTTCTATCTTCTTGATACTAGTAGCTTACTTTAGGAGTCTGCAGTGCTGACAGACAGTGTCCAGCAGGTCCGTCATTACATAATATATACCTGTCCGGCTGCAGTACTAGTGTGATATATATATATATATATATTTTAATTTTATCTCATTATCATCCAGTCTATATTAGCAGCAGACACAGTACGGTAGTCCACGGCTGTAGCTACCTCTGTGTCGGGACTCGGCAGTCGCTCGTCCATCCATAATTGTATACCACCTACCCGTGGTTTATTTTTTTTTCTATCTTCTTGATACTAGTAGCTTACTTTAGGAGTCTGCAGTGCTGACAGACAGTGTCCAGCAGGTCCGTCATTACATAATATATACCTGTCCGGCTGCAGTACTAGTGTGATATATATATATATATATATATTTTTTAATTTTATCTCATTATCATCCAGTCTATATTAGCAGCAGACACAGTACGGTAGTCCACGGCTGTAGCTACCTCTGTGTCGGCAGTCGCTCGTCCATCCATAATTGTATACCACCTACCCGTGGTTTATTTTTTTTTTCTATCTTCTTGATACTAGTAGCTTACTTTAGGAGTCTGCAGTGCTGACAGACAGTGTCCAGCAGGTCCGTCATTACATAATATATACCTGTCCGGCTGCAGTACTAGTGTGATATATATATATATATATATTTTAATTTTATCTCATTATCATTCAGTCTATATTAGCAGCAGACACAGTACGGTAGTCCACGGCTGTAGCTACCTCTGTGTCGGCAGTCGCTCGTCCATCCATAATTGTATACCACCTACCCGTGGTTTATTTTTTTTTCTATCTTCTTGATACTAGTAGCTTACTTTAGGAGTCTGCAGTGCTGACAGACAGTGTCCAGCAGGTCCGTCATTACATAATATATACCTGTCCGGCTGCAGTACTAGTGTGATATATATATATATATTTTAATTTTATCTCAATATCATCCAGTCTATATTAGCAGCAGACACAGTACGGTAGTCCACGGCTGTAGCTACCTCTGTGTCGGCAGTCGCTCGTCCATCCATAATTGTATACCACCTACCCGTGGTTTATTTTTTTTTCTATCTTCTTGATACTAGTAGCTTACTTTAGGAGTCTGCAGTGCTGACAGACAGTGTCCAGCAGGTCCGTCATTACATAATATATACCTGTCCGGCTGCAGTACTAGTGTGATATATATATATATATATATTTTAATTTTATCTCATTATCATCCAGTCTATATTAGCAGCAGACACAGTACGGTAGTCCACGGCTGTAGCTACCTCTGTGTCGGCAGTCGCTCGTCCATCCATAATTGTATACCACCTACCCGTGGTTTATTTTTTTTTTCTATCTTCTTGATACTAGTAGCTTACTTTAGGAGTCTGCAGTGCTGACAGACAGTGTCCAGCAGGTCCGTCATTACATAATATATACCTGTCCGGCTGCAGTACTAGTGTGATATATATATATATATATATATATATTTTAATTTTATCTCATTATCATCCAGTCTATATTAGCAGCAGACACAGTACGGTAGTCCACGGCTGTAGCTACCTCTGTGTCGGCAGTCGCTCGTCCATCCATAATTGTATACCACCTACCCGTGGTTTTTTTTTTTTTTTCTATCTTCTTGATACTAGTAGCTTACTTTAGGAGTCTGCAGTGCTGACAGACAGTGTCCAGCAGGTCCGTCATTACATAATATATACCTGTCCGGCTGCAGTACTAGTGTGATATATATATATATATATTTTAATTTTATCTCATTATCATCCAGTCTATATTAGCAGCAGACACAGTACGGTAGTCCACGGCTGTAGCTACCTCTGTGTCGGCAGTCGCTCGTCCATCCATAATTGTATACCACCTACCCGTGGTTTATTTTTTTTTTCTATCTTCTTGATACTAGTAGCTTACTTTAGGAGTCTGCAGTGCTGACAGACAGTGTCCAGCAGGTCCGTCATTACATAATATATACCTGTCCGGCTGCAGTACTAGTGTGATATATATATATATATATATTTTAATTTTATCTCATTATCATCCAGTCTATATTAGCAGCAGACACAGTACGGTAGTCCACAGCTGTAGCTACCTCTGTGTCGGCAGTCGCTCGTCCATCCATAATTGTATACCACCTACCCGAGGTTTATTTTTATTTTCTATCTTCTTGATACTAGTAGCTTACTTTAGGAGTCTGCAGTGCTGACAGACAGTGTCCACCAGGTCCGTCATTACATAATATATACCTGTCCGGCTGCAGTACTAGTGTGATATATATATATTTTAATTTTATCTCATTATCATCCAGTCTATATTAGCAGCAGACACAGTACGGTAGTCCACGGCTGTAGCTACCTCTGTGTCGGCAGTCGCTCGTCCATCCATAATTGTATACCACCTACCCGTGGTTTATTTTTTTTTTCTATCTTCTTGATACTAGTAGCTTACTTTAGGAGTCTGCAGTGCTGACAGACAGTGTCCAGCAGGTCCGTCATCTCCTATATAATAGCCCAGATCTGTGACTTTGTGATTCATTTGCTAACGCTGGGCGGAGTCACAACACTGGGCGGAGTTAGTCAAATGAGTCACAGATCTGGCCAAATCTATAGGAGACTAGGAGCAGAAGCAGATAGTATGGGCATGGCACAGGCAGGGGTGCATACCTCCTAGCTTTCTTCAGGAACTTTCTTCAGGCAGAAGGAGGGACACACACTCAGTGAAAAGGGGGCGTGGCTTCACGGGAGGGTCCCCGTTTTCATCAGTGAGGGGGCATGCCCAGCACTCTGTGAGCTGCTGGCATGCCCCCAGGGGCTGATTATGAGTCCAGGGGGCCCAGGGCACTTGAGACAGGGGAGCCCTATCTCATTGCTGACCCTGCTGTGGGGTTGGGGGCGTGGCCTAATTGCGGGACGCGGGGCCACGCCCCCTTATGCAAATTACTGTTGTTGTTTTTTTAAATGGAATACAGAGGAGGTGGTCGCTCCCCCCTACACACCCACACAGGCAGAAGAAAGCAGGGAGACTGCTGCCTCCCTGCAACACCACAGACCTGCCAACACGCAGCAGCGTGTGCTGACTGTAGGACAATGCTGCTGCTGTTGCTGGCAGGACGGGGGAGCTTCTGAGCTGGGACAGAGCTACTCGAGCCGGGGGGCCCCCTAAAACTGTGGGTCCAACGGTACGTACCCCCTGCCCCCCCCCCTTAATTCGGCTCTGCTGCTGGAACCCCCCCTTAATCCGTACCCCCTGATGCCCCCTCTCCCTCTGTCTCCACTATTCACCGCTGCTCTGCTAAGCAGAACAGCAAGTACAGGAGCTTCCCAACTGCCCCCCCCCACCGCGGGACACTGCGACCCGCGGGTGGGACAGCGGGACAGACCCCAAAAAATGGGACTGTCCCACAAAAATCGGGACAGTTGGGAGGTATGGGGGGGTGTGAGGGGGTATGCCGTACAGACAGACAGGCACCGGCTCACTGTGTGCTTGACCCCCCACATCAGGACACTCAGCAGGGTCTCTGGCGCTGAGGAGCGTCACTTTCTGGCACACTCCACGCTTCTTAGCTGCAGTTTTGTGGGGCACCTGCCGCTGTGCAGGTTCCGTACTGCCTCTGTTATCTCCAGCCCCGGCAACCCCACCGCTAGCTGCAGCGCTGCCACCCGCAGTGAGGTGCGCCCAGCTCCTTCACACAATTTAGCCGGCGGGTAGCGCTGCAGAAGTCCGAGCTGCTTGCAGGCTCCGACCCCCTCCTCCCTCCAGCTGCAGCGACTCCTGGGAACTAACCAGTCACTCCCAGTCTCCCCTTACCACAGTGCCCAGCTGCCGCGAGGTCCGCGCCGCATGCATGCTATGACCCCCTCCTCCCTCCAGCCGCAGCGTCTCCTGGGGGCTAACCAGTCACTCCCAGTCTCCCCTTACCACATTGCCCGGCAGCTGCGCGAGATCTGCGGTGTGTGACTGAGGAGGGGGGGAGGGATGTGGACGGGCAGAGGAAGCAGGACTCCAGCCTGAGAGAGTCAGCCATGCCAAGTCTCCACCAGCAGCAGATCCCAACAGGTTGGAGTGGAACAGCAGCAGTCAGCAGCAGTAACTCCGATAAGACACATCTGTCTGTCACCACTGTTCTGTCCCTAATACCAATCTCTCCCGTGCCCTGTGTTCTGTCATGTACCCATCACCCCTGGCCTTGCCCTGTCACTGTTATCCTGGCCCTGTCACCCTTATCCTGGACCTTTCACCCTTATCCTGGCCCTGTCACCCTTATGCTGGCCCTGTTACCCCTATCCTGGCCCTGTCACCCCTGTGCTTGCCCTGTCAACCCTATACTGGCCCTGTCACCCCTGTCCTGGTCCTGCCGCCCCTACCCTGGCCCTGTCACCCCTATCCTGTCCCTGTCATTTCTGTCCTGGCCCCATCGCCCCTGTCCTGGCCCCGTCACCCCTGTCCTGGCCCCGTCACCCCTGTTCTGGCCCCGTCACCCCTGTCCTGGCCCCGTCACCCCTGTTCTGACTCTGTCACCCCTGTCCTGGCCCTGTTACTGCATACCCTCCACCTACCTTTTTGGCAGGTACAGCACCCGCAGCGCCTCCAGACCCCTCCCCAATGCACCACACCTCCGCACCTTCCCCTCCACCACATGCGGCACTCCACCCCTCCCCCACATGCACAGCCTCCAGACCCCCTACACCACCCGCGGCTCCCACTCCTCCGCCCCTTCACCACCCACAGCACCTCCAGACCCCCTCCACCATCCACCCCCCATATATGTCTCCCCCCACACCTGCCCCCCTCCACTCGCAGCATCTGCAGAACCCTCCTCCATCCGCGGTCCCCCCCTCACCCACCCCTCCCATGGCACCCCCGCATTTGCCCCTCCACCACCTGCAGCACCTCCGGACCTCCTTCCCCATCCGCTGCACCACCCGTACCTGCCTCTCCCCTACCCACGGCACCTGCAGACCCCTACCCCACCCCCGGCACCCCCGCCCCTTCCCATCCCACAGCACCTCCGGAACCCTTCACCCATCCGCAACATTCCCACACCTGCCCCTCTCCCACCCGTGGCACCCCTGCCCCTCCCCCACCTGCAGTGCCTCCGGACCCCTCCCCCATCTGCGGCCCCCACTCCTCTGCCCCTCCCCCACCAACAGCACCTCCCGACCCTTCCCCATCCGGGCCGCCCCGCTTCCGCCCCCCTCCACCGCAGCATCTACAGACACCCTCCCCCATCCGCAGTCCCCTCCGCACCCGCTACATTCTGTACATCGTGCCCTGCAGGTGCTGTTCACGCCGTCGCAAGGGGCTGCGCCTCCTTCACCATCGCACGCCCTTTCATTGTGCAATATTTAACCACTAACATAGGAATGCAGGTAATACTCCATATAATACAAATATTGACCCCCAGAAAGGCATGCAAGGGTTAAGGGGGCGTAGCCCCTTGCGACGGTGTGAAGAGCGCCCGTAGGGCGCGATGAAGCACCTAGTTACATAATATATACCTGTCCGGCTGCAGTACTAGTGTGATATATATATATATATATTTTAATTTTATCTCATTATCATCCAGTCTATATTAGCAGCAGACACAGTACGGTAGTCCACGGCTGTAGCTACCTCTGTGTCGGCAGTCGCTCGTCCATCCATAATTGTATACCACCTACCCGTGGTTTATTTTTTTTTTCTATCTTCTTGATACTAGTAGCTTACTTTAGGAGTCTGCAGTGCTGACAGACAGTGTCCAGCAGGTCCGTCATTACATAATATATACCTGTCCGGCTGCAGTACTAGTGTGATATATATATATATATATATTTTAATTTTATCTCATTATCATCCAGTCTATATTAGCAGCAGACACAGTACGGTAGTCCACGGCTGTAGCTACCTCTGTGTCGGCAGTCGCTCGTCCATCCATAATTGTATACCACCTACCCGTGGTTTATTTTTTTTTTCTATCTTCTTGATACTAGTAGCTTACTTTAGGAGTCTGCAGTGCTGACAGACAGTGTCCAGCAGGTCCGTCATTACATAATATATACCTGTCCGGCTGCAGTACTAGTGTGATATATATATATATATATTTTAATTTTATCTCATTATCATCCAGTCTATATTAGCAGCAGACACAGTACGGTAGTCCACGGCTGTAGCTACCTCTGTGTCGGCAGTCGCTCGTCCATCCATAATTGTATACCACCTACCCGTGGTTTATTTTTATTTTTTCTATCTTCTTGATACTAGTAGCTTACTTTAGGAGTCTGCAGTGCTGACAGACAGTGTCCAGCAGGTCCGTCATTACATAATATATACCTGTCCGGCTGCAGTACTAGTGTGATATATATATATATATATTTTAATTTTATCTCATTATCATCCAGTCTATATTAGCAGCAGACACAGTACGGTAGTCCACGGCTGTAGCTACCTCTGTGTCGGCAGTCGCTCGTCCATCCATAATTGTATACCACCTACCCGAGGTTTATTTTTATTTTCTATCTTCTTGATACTAGTAGCTTACTTTAGGAGTCTGCAGTGCTGACAGACAGTGTCCAGCAGGTCCGTCATTACATAATATATACCTGTCCGGCTGCAGTACTAGTGTGATATATATATATTTTAATTTTATCTCATTATCATCCAGTCTATATTAGCAGCAGACACAGTACGGTAGTCCACGGCTGTAGCTACCTCTGTGTCGGCAGTCGCTCGTCCATCCATAATTGTATACCACCTACCCGTGGTTTATTTTTTTTTTCTATCTTCTTGATACTAGTAGCTTACTTTAGGAGTCTGCAGTGCTGACAGACAGTGTCCAGCAGGTCCGTCATCTCCTATATAATAGCCCAGATCTGTGACTTTGTGATTCATTTGCTAACGCTGGGCGGAGTCACAACACTGGGCGGAGTTAGTCAAATGAGTCACAGATCTGGCCAAATCTATAGGAGACTAGGAGCAGAAGCAGATAGTATGGGCATGGCACAGGCAGGGGTGCATACCTCCCAGCTTTCTTCAGGAACTTTCTTCAGGCAGAAGGAGGGACACACACTCAGTGAAAAGGGGGCGTGGCTTCACGGGAGGGTCCCCGTTTTCGTCAGTGAGGGGGCATGCCCAGCACTCTGTGAGCTGCTGGCATGCCCCCAGGGGCTGATTATGAGTCCAGGGGGCCCAGGGCACTTGAGACAGGGGAGCCCTATCTCATTGCTGACCCTGCTGTGGGGTTGGGGGCGTGGCCTAATTGTGGGACGCGGGGCCACGCCCCCTTATGCAAATTCCTGTTGTTGTTTTTTTAAATGGAATACAGAGGAGGTGGTCGCTCCCCCCTACACACCCACACAGGCAGAAGAAAGCAGGGAGACTGCTGCCTCCCTGCAACACCACAGACCTGCCAACACGCAGCAGCGTGTGCTGACTGTAGGACAATGCTGCTGCTGTTGCTGGCAGGACGGGGGAGCTTCTGAGCTGGGACAGAGCTACTCGAGCCGGGGGGCCCCCTAAAACTGTGGGTCCAACGGTACGTACCCCCTGCCCCGCCCCCCTTAATTCGGCTCTGCTGCTGGAACCCCCCCTTAATCCGTACCCCCTGATGCCCCCTCTCCCTCTGTCTCCACTATTCACCGCTGCTCTGCTAAGCAGAACAGCAAGTACAGGAGCTTCCCAACTGCCCCCCCCCACCGCGGGACACTGCGACCCGCGGGTGGGACAGCGGGACAGACCCCAAAAAATGGGACTGTCCCGCGAAAATCGGGACAGTTGGGAGGTATGGGGGGGGTGTGAGGGGGTATGCCGTACAGACAGACAGGCACCGGCTCACTGTGTGCTTGACCCCCCACATCAGGACACTCAGCAGGGTCTCTGGCGCTGAGGAGCGTCACTTTCTGGCACACTCCACGCTTCTTAGCTGCAGTTTTGTGGGGCACCTGCCGCTGTGCAGGTTCCGTACTGCCTCTGTTATCTCCAGCCCCGGCAACCCCACCGCTAGCTGCAGCGCTGCCACCCGCAGTGAGGTGCGCCCAGCTCCTTCACACAATTTAGCCGGCGGGTAGCGCTGCAGAAGTCCGAGCTGCTTGCAGGCTCCGACCCCCTCCTCCCTCCAGCCGCAGCAACTCCTGGGAACTAACCAGTCACTCCCAGTCTCCCCTTACCACAGTGCCCAGCTGCCGCGAGGTCCGCGCCGCATGCATGCTATGACCCCCTCCTCCCTCCAGCCGCAGCGTCTCCTGGGGGCTAACCAGTCACTCCCAGTCTCCCCTTACCACATTGCCCGGCAGCTGCGCGAGATCTGCGGTGTGTGACTGAGGAGGGGGGGAGGGATGTGGACGGGCAGAGGAAGCAGGACTCCAGCCTGAGAGAGTCAGCCATGCCAAGTCTCCACCAGCAGCAGATCCCAACAGGTTGGAGTGGAACAGCAGCAGTCAGCAGCAGTAACTCCGGTAAGACACATCTGTCTGTCACCACTGTTCTGTCCCTAATACCAATCTCTCCCGTGCCCTGTGTTCTGTCATGTACCCGTCACCCCTGGCCTTGCCCTGTCACTGTTATCCTGGCCCTGTCACCCTTATCCTGGACCTTTCACCCTTATCCTGGCCCTGTCACCCTTATGCTGGCCCTGTTACCCCTATCCTGGCCCTGTCACCCCTGTGCTTGCCCTGTCAACCCTATACTGGCCCTGTCACCCCTGTCCTGGTCCTGCCGCCCCTACCCTGGCCCTGTCACCCCTATCCTGTCCCTGTCATTTCTGTCCTGGCCCCATCGCCCCTGTCCTGGCCCCGTCACCCCTGTCCTGGCCCCGTCACCCCTGTTCTGGCCCCGTCACCCCTGTCCTGGCCCCGTCACCCCTGTTCTGACTCTGTCACCCCTGTCCTGGCCCTGTTACTGCATACCCTCCACCTACCTTTTTGGCAGGTACAGCACCCGCAGCGCCTCCAGACCCCTCCCCAATGCACCACACCTCCGCACCTTCCCCTCCACCACATGCGGCACTCCACCCCTCCCCCACATGCACAGCCTCCAGACCCCCTACACCACCCGCGGCTCCCACTCCTCCGCCCCTTCACCACCCACAGCACCTCCAGACCCCCTCCACCATCCACCCCCCATATATGTCTCCCCCCACACCTGCCCCCCTCCACTCGCAGCATCTGCAGAACCCTCCTCCATCCGCGGTCCCCCCCTCCCCCACCCCTCCCCCACCCATGGCACCCCCGCATTTGCCCCTCCACCACCTGCAGCACCTCCGGACCTCCTTCCCCATCCGCTGCACCACCCGTACCTGCCTCTCCCCTACCCACGGCACCTGCAGACCCCTACCCCACCCCCGGCACCCCCGCCCCTTCCCATCCCACAGCACCTCCGGAACCCTTCACCCATCCGCAACATCCCCACACCTGCCCCTCTCCCACCCGTGGCACCCCTGCCCCTCCCCCACCTGCAGTGCCTCCGGACCCCTCCCCCATCTGCGGACCCCACTCCTCTGCCCCTCCCCCACCAACAGCACCTCCCGACCCTTCCCCATCCGGGCCGCCCCGCTTCCGCCCCCCCTCCACCGCAGCATCTACAGACACCCTCCCCCATCCGCAGTCCCCTCCGCACCCGCTACATTCTGTACATCGTGCCCTGCAGGTGCTGTTCACGCCGTCGCAAGGGGCTGCGCCTCCTTCACCATCGCACGCCCTTTCATTGTGCAATATTTAACCACTAACATAGGAATGCAGGTAATACTCCATATAATACAAATATTGACCCCCAGAAAGGCATGCAAGGGTTAAGGGGGCGTAGCCCCTTGCGACGGTGTGAAGAGCGCCCGTAGGGCGCGATGAAGCACCTAGTTACATAATATATACCTGTCCGGCTGCAGTACTAGTGTGATATATATATATATATATTTTAATTTTATCTCATTATCATCCAGTCTATATTAGCAGCAGACACAGTACGGTAGTCCACGGCTGTAGCTACCTCTGTGTCGGCAGTCGCTCATCCATCCATAATTGTATACCACCTACCCGTGGTTTATTATTTTTTTCTATCTTCTTGATACTAGTAGCTTACTTTAGGAGTCTGCAGTGCTGACAGACAGTGTCCAGCAGGTCCGTCATTACATAATATATATCTGTCCGGCTGCAGTACTAGTGTGATATATATATATATTTTAATTTTATCTCATTATCATCCAGTCTATATTAGCAGCAGACACAGTACGGTAGTCCACGGCTGTAGCTACCTCTGTGTCGGCAGTCGCTCGTCCATCCATAATTGTATACCACCTACCCGTGGTTTATTTTTTTTTTCTATCTTCTTGATACTAGTAGCTTACTTTAGGAGTCTGCAGTGCTGACAGACAGTGTCCAGCAGGTCCGTCATTACATAATATATACCTGTCCGGCTGCAGTACTAGTGTGATATATATATATATATATATATATTTTTTTTTATTTTTTTTTTATTTTATCTCATTATCATCCAGTCTATATTAGCAGCAGACACAGTACGGTAGTCCACGGCTGTAGCTACCTCTGTGTCGGCAGTCGCTCGTCCATCCATAATTGTATACCACCTACCCGTGGTTTATTTTTATTTTCTATCTTCTTGATACTAGTAGCTTACTTTAGGAGTCTGCAGTGCTGACAGACAGTGTCCAGCAGGTCCGTCATTACATAATATATACCTGTCCGGCTGCAGTACTAGTGTGATATATATATATATATATATATATTTTAATTTTATCTCATTATCATCCAGTCTATATTAGCAGCAGACACAGTACGGTAGTCCACGGCTGTAGCTACCTCCGTGTCGGCAGTCGCTCGTCCATCCATAATTGTATACCACCTACCCGTGGTTTTTTTTTTTCTATCTTCTTGATACTAGTAGCTTACTTTAGGAGTCTGCAGTGCAGACAGACAGTGTCCAGCAGGTCCGTCATTACATAATATATACCTGTCCGGCTGCAGTACTAGTGTGATATATATATATATATATATATATATATATATTTTTTATTTTTTTTATTTTTTATTTTATCTCATTATCATCCAGTCTATATTAGCAGCAGACACAGTACGGTAGTCCACGGCTGTAGCTACCTCTGTGTCGGCAGTCGCTCGTCCATCCATAATTGTATACCACCTACCCGTGGTTTATTTTTATTTTCTATCTTCTTGATACTAGTAGCTTACTTTAGGAGTCTGCAGTGCTGACAGACAGTGTCCAGCAGGTCCGTCATTACATAATATATACCTGTCCGGCTGCAGTACTAGTGTGATATATATATATATATATATTTTAATTTTATCTCATTATCATCCAGTCTATATTAGCAGCAGACACAGTACGGTAGTCCACGGCTGTAGCTACCTCCGTGTCGGCAGTCGCTCGTCCATCCATAATTGTATACCACCTACCCGTGGTTTTTTTTTTCTATCTTCTTGATACTAGTAGCTTACTTTAGGAGTCTGCAGTGCTGACAGACAGTGTCCAGCAGGTCCGTCATTACATAATATATACCTGTCCGGCTGCAGTACTAGTGTGATATATATATATATTTTTTAATTTTATCTTATTATCATCCAGTCTATATTAGCAGCAGACACAGTACGGTAGTCCACGGCTGTAGCTACCTCTGTGTCGGCAGTCGCTCGTCCATCCATAAGTATACTAGTATCCATCCATCTCCATTGTTTACCTGAGGTGCCTTTTAGTTGTGCCTATTAAAATATGGAGAACAAAAATGTTGAGGTTCCAAAATTAGGGAAAGATCAAGATCGACTTCCACCTCGTGCTGAAGCTGCTGCCACTAGTCATGGCCGAGACGATGAAATGCCAGCAACGTCGTCTGCCAAGGCCGATGCCCAATGTCATAGTACAGAGCATGTAAAATCCAAAACACCAAATATCAGTAAAAAAAGGACTCAAAAATCTAAAATAAAATTGTCGGAGGAGAAGCGTAAACTTGCCAATATGCCATTTACCACACGGAGTGGCAAGGAACGGCTGAGGCCCTGGCCTATGTTCATGGCTAGTGGTTCAGCTTCACATGAGGATGGAAGCACTCAGCCTCTCGCTAGAAAAATGAAAAGACTCAAGCTGGCAAAAGCACCGCAAAGAACTGTGCGTTCTTCGAAATCACAAATCCACAAGGAGAGTCCAATTGTGTCGGTTGCGATGCCTGACCTTCCCAACACTGGACGTGAAGAGCATGCACCTTCCACCATTTGCACGCCCCCTGCAAGTGCTGGAAGGAGCACCCGCAGTCCAGTTCCTGATAGTCAGATTGAAGATGTCAGTGTTGAAGTACACCAGGATGAGGAGGATATGGGTGTTGCTGGCGCTGGGGAGGAAATTGACAAGGAGGATTCTGATGGTGAGGTGGTTTGTTTAAGTCAGGCACCCGGGGAGACACCTGTTGTCCGTGGCAGGAATATGGCCGTTGACATGCCTGGTGAAAATACCAAAAAAATCAGCTCTTCGGTGTGGAAGTATTTCAACAGAAATGCGGACAACATTTGTCAAGCCGTGTGTTGCCTTTGTCAAGCTGTAATAAGTAGGGGTAAGGACGTTAACCACCTCGGAACATCCTCCCTTATACGTCACCTGCAGCGCATTCATAATAAGTCAGTGACAAGTTCAAAAACTTTGGGCGACAGCGGAAGCAGTCTACTGACCAGTAAATCCCTTCCTCTTGTAACCAAGCTCACGCAAACCACCCCACCAACTCCCTCAGTGTCAATTTCCTCCTTCCCCCGGAATGCCAATAGTCCTGCAGGCCATGTCACTGGCAATTCTGACGAGTCCTCTCCTGCCTACGTTCGATCTTGGTACCTAGTCATTTCAAAAGAGGGGGAATGGAATCTAAAACTAATATGTGGATACCTGTAAAACCACCCGGATTTCATAAATGTGGTAAAATAAACTGCCTATCCTGTAAGAATACACCTAGGAAACATACAACATATATTTCAAATAATACTAGTGAGGTATTCCAGATAAAAGAGTTCCTCAATTGTAATTCGACTTATATTATTTATTTGATCACATGTAAATGTGGTAGACAATATATTGGGAGAACTATACGTACTATGCATATCAGATATATGGAGCATAGAAGAAATGTTTCAAAAGGAGCGAAACATCCATTATCCAGTCATGTTGCACATTGTCAGGCTTATAACTTTGATAATTGTACTATGGTAGCAATAGAACAAATTAAAAATACAGTAAGGGGAGGGGATCGATTTAATCGATTATGTAGGAGAGAGGCATATTGGATATATAAAATGGATACTCTTGTGCCAAATGGATTGAACGACACAGTTGAACTTAATGGAATCTAAATTGAGTGGGGCTATAAAATTGTGAAATTAAATTAAATTTAGTTTTTTCCAGAAAATGATTCAATGGCTATGATAAGATAGAGATACCAATCATACCTAATATGTTGTGTTATCATTATACAAGTATATAGTTATATAATGATATAGTATGTAGATTGACCTAATAGTGATGATCACGGGCTTAGTCTATGATGAAAAAGTATTAATCCATATAAAAATATATAATGAAATTATTGGCTTAATTCTAGATCATAGATATATAAAATTATGAGTTTAATTAATGCTACAAATAAACATATTCGGAGATTTATAATAAAACACAATAATATCTGCACATAATTATATTGTGGGGAACTGATATAGATGTCGCATAAAGATCTTAAATTTATAAATGGATTGATAGATATATAGGTGGATACATGAGGACTTATAATTGGGGAGAAATAAATATAAACAATAATAAAATTAAAAATAAAAATTCATACATTTAAACTATACAAGGTCTAATAATAATAATAAAAAATTATATGGGGTTTAATAAATTATACAAAGATTGAATTGCTACAGTTTCATTGTGTGTTATATATATATATTTTTTGGTAGATGCGAGTCAGGAGTGCCATAAATAGTTTTTATCTATAAAGGGTTATAAAAGTATTTTATATAAAAAAAGATAGAAGTTTATTTCTACACTGGGGGTGAACTTTTCATCTCACATTGTGGAAGGAAATGTCTTTCTTTAAGCCATATAAATTGATGTAATTAAGTTGATAGAGGATACAGTGTGTCCGTTTAATTTAGATGGAAATGAGGCTTGGAATACATATGCTAGTGAGCATGTGCAAACCCGGGGATCCGGTATTTAAAGATGAATGAATGGTGATAGTCTATTCATACACTGAGGAAGCCGTTGAAGCCGGAGGGTAGACGGAGAAACGCGTTTGGACACTCGGGAGATCATTTCAGATACTCCACACCTCACTGCGCTACTGTCTGTGTGGCTGGCTGAAAGGCTCTCATCAGCGCATGCTGTGGAATAGAGAGCGGAAAGTGGACACTCGGGAGATCATTTCAGATACTCCACACCTCACTGCGCTACTGCCTCTGTGGCTGGCTGAAAGGCTCTCATCAGCGTAGGCTGTGGAATAGAGAGCGGAAAGTAGAAGTTGTTGCTGGGACGAGCAGCACCATATACAGCTGCCGCTAAAGCTGACGGAAGTGTGTTTGATATTAAAGCTATACCAAAGAGAGAAGCTCAATTACCGGAGAGTGCTGCATAGATCTTTATCACCAATAATCCTCGTTGGAGCGGCTGCCATGCCTACAGCATTTGGAGGAAAGGTACAATTCTGAGTACTAAATATAAGCTACTCTGTGTGATATTTGGGACTCTCTGAGTATAAACAGCTATAACATATAATTGTATCTAAAATAGCAGCTGAATTTCCAATCAACACGGATCAAATATTTTTCAACTATATATCAAGGAGCCGTTTTTCATTTAATTAAACATCTAACTACGGAATTAACAAATATCCTACAGATCGTAAAATTGATCAAAATGTATGGACGGTAATTATCATAAAAAAGATCCATCAGTGGGTTTAACCATATCAATCCTTAACGGGTGACTTTGTTGAATTATATGGACTTGAACCATTACAAAGAAGGGGACACATTTGTTAAATACATCTTGCTGGATAGATCGTAAAACAGCTGTTTATAAATTGATATTGTGTTGTTGATCACATTTCTAAATGGTTTAATACACTGCCTATTAGGTTGAATTAAAATCTATGGTTACGGCAACAATATTGATAGTTGCCGTAGCAGATTGATATTGTGTAGATATCATAATATATTAAAAGTTTGGTCTAATTGTTTATTGAATAACCACTGTGATATAGTGACTCCATAATTAAGAACTCTCTTTAAAGGGATACAGAGTCCTTTATCACAGGTGGTAAAAAGCTGTTATATTGTGGAAATATCTAACTTTGGTATAGCATATGTTCTTAATAAATATTAATTTTTAAATAGATTAATATTAGTACCGGCCGGTGCTATTGTACAAGATTTGAATTATATATTTAGATGTTGTGTATTTTTATGCTGTTTTTTTATATATAAAAAAGTAAACAAAAAGGTTCTATACAAAGTGAATAGCGCTGTCTCATTCTTTGGTTTTTTTCTATATATCTTTGGGAGAACTGGGATCAGTCCCCCGAGACTAGCTGCTTTCACCTTGTAAGGTGACAGCGCCAGGTGTAAATTTGTGTGATATTACTCTCCTGCCTGGGATTCTTCCGATGCATCCTTGCGTGTAACGCCTACTGCTGCTGGCGCTGCTGTTGTTGCTGCTGGGAGTCGATGGTCATCCCAGAGGGGAAGTCGTAAGCCCACTTTTACTACTTCCACCAAGCAATTGACTGTCCAACAGTCCTTTGCGAGGAAGATGAAATATCACAGCAGTCATCCTGTTGCAAAGCGGATAACTGAGGCCTTGACAACTATGTTGGTGTTAGACGTGCGTCCGGTATCCGCCGTTAGTTCACAGGGAACTAGACAATTTCTTGAGGTAGTGTGCCCCCGTTACCAAATACAATCTAGGTTCCACTTCTCTAGGCAGGCGATACCGAGAATGTACACGGACGTCAGAAAAAGACTCACCAGTGTCCTAAAAAATGCAGTTGTACCCAATGTCCACTTAACCACGGACATGTGGACAAGTGGAGCAGGGCAGGGTCAGGACTATATGACTGTGACAGCCCACTGGGTAGATGTATGGACTCCCGCCGCAAGAACAGCAGCGGCGGCACCAGTAGCAGCATCTCGCAAACGCCAACTCTTTCCTAGGCAGGCTACGCTTTGTATCACCGGTTTCCAGAATACGCACACAGCTGAAAACCTCTTACGGCAACTGAGGAAGATCATCGCGGAATGGCTTACCCCAATTGGACTCTCCTGTGGATTTGTGGCATCGGACAACGCCAGCAATATTGTGTGTGCATTAAATATGGGCAAATTCCAGCACGTACCATGTTTTGCACATACCTTGAATTTGGTGGTGCAGAATTTTTTAAAAAACGACAGGGGCGTGCAAGAGATGCTGTCGGTGGCCAGAAGAATTGCGGGACACTTTCGGCGTACAGGCACCACGTACAGAAGACTGGAGCAACACCAAAAACGCCTGAACCTGCCCTGCCATCATCTGAAGCAAGAAGTGGTAACGAGGTGGAATTCAACCCTATATATGCTTCAGAGGTTGGAGGAGCAGCAAAAGGCCATTCAAGCCTATACAATTCAGCACGATATAGGAGGTGGAATGCACCTGTCTCAAGCGCAGTGGAGAATGATTTCAACGTTGTGCAAGGTTCTGCTGCCCTTTGAACTTGCCACACGTGAAGTCAGTTCAGACACTGCCAGCCTGAGTCAGGTCATTCCCCTCATCAGGCTTTTGCAGAAGAAGCTGGAGACATTGAAGGAGGAGCTAACACGGAGCGATTCCGCTAGGCATGTGGGACTTGTGGATGGAGCCCTTAATTCGCTTAACAAGGATTCACGGGTGGTCAATCTGTTGAAATCAGATCACTACATTTTGGCCACCGTGCTCGATCCTAGATTTAAAACCTACCTTGGATCTCTCTTTCCGGCAGACACAAGTCTGCTGGGGTTCAAAGACCTGCTGGTGAGAAAATTGTCAAGTCAAGCGGAACGTGACCTGTCAACATCTCCTCCTTCACATTCTCCCGCAACTGGGGGTGCGAGGAAAAGGCTCAGAATTCCGAGCCCACCCGCTGGCGGTGATGCAGGGCAGTCTGGAGCGACTGCTGATGCTGACATCTGGTCCGGACTGAAGGACCTGACAACGATTACGGACATGTCGTCTACTGTCACTGCATATGATTCTCTCCCCATTGAAAGAATGGTGGAGGATTATATGAGTGACCGCATCCAAGTAGGCACGTCAGACAGTCCGTACTTATACTGGCAGGAAAAAGAGGCAATTTGGAGGCCCTTGCACAAACTGGCTTTATTCTACCTAAGTTGCCCTCCCACAAGTGTGTACTCCGAAAGAGTGTTTAGTGCCGCCGCTCACCTTGTCAGCAATCGGCGTACGAGGTTACTTCCAGAAAATGTGGAGAAGATGATGTTCATTAAAATGAATTATAATCAATTCCTCCGTGGAGACATTGACCAGCAGCAATTGCCTCCACAAAGTACACAGGGAGCTGAGATGGTGGATTCCAGTGGGGACGAATTGATAATCTGTGAGGAGGGGGATGTACACGGTGATATATCGGAGGATGATGATGAGGTGGACATCTTGCCTCTGTAGAGCCAGTTTGTGCAAGGAGAGATTAATTGCTTCTTTTTTGGTGGGGGTCCAAACCAACCCGTCATTTCAGTCACAGTCGTGTGGCAGACCCTGTCACTGAAATGATGGGTTGGTTAAAGTGTGCATGTCCTGTTTATACAACATAAGGGTGGGTGGGAGGGCCCAAGGACAATTCCATCTTGCACCTCTTTTTTCTTTAATTTTTCTTTGCGTCATGTGCTGTTTGGGGAGTGTTTTTTGGAAGGGCCATCCTGCGTGACACTGCAGTGCCACTCCTAGATGGGCCAGGTGTTTGTGTCGGCCACTAGGGTCGCTTATCTTACTCACACAGCTACCTCATTGCGCCTCTTTTTTTCTTTGCGTCATGTGCTGTTTGGGGAGTGTTTTTTGGAAGGGCCATCCTGCGTGACACTGCAGTGCCACTCCTAGATGAGCCAGGTGTTTGTGTCGGCCACTAGGGTCGCTTAGCTTACTCACACAGCTACCTCATTGCGCCTCTTTTTTTCTTTGCGTCATGTGCTGTTTGGGGAGTGTTTTTTGGAAGGGCCATCCTGCGTGACACTGCAGTGCCACTCCTAGATGGGCCAGGTGTTTGTGTCGGCCACTAGGGTCGCTTATCTTACTCACACAGCTACCTCATTGCGCCTCTTTTTTTCTTTGCGTCATGTGCTGTTTGGGGAGTGTTTTTTGGAAGGGCCATCCTGCGTGACACTGCAGTGCCACTCCTAGATGGGCCAGGTGTTTGTGTCGGCCACTAGGGTCGCTTAGCTTACTCACACAGCTACCTCATTGCGCCTCTTTTTTTCTTTGCGTCATGTGCTGTTTGGGGAGTGTTTTTTGGAAGGGCCATCCTGCGTGACACTGCAGTGCCACTCCTAGATGGGCCAGGTGTTTGTGTCGGCCACTAGGGTCGCTTATCTTACTCACACAGCTACCTCATTGCGCCTCTTTTTTTCTTTGCGTCATGTGCTGTTTGGGGAGTGTTTTTTGGAAGGGCCATCCTGCGTGACACTGCAGTGCCACTCCTAGATGGGCCAGGTGTTTGTGTCGGCCACTAGGGTCGCTTAGCTTACTCACACAGCTACCTCATTGCGCCTCTTTTTTTCTTTGCGTCATGTGCTGTTTGGGGAGTGTTTTTTGGAAGGGCCATCCTGCGTGACACTGCAGTGCCACTCCTAGATGGGCCAGGTGTTTGTGTCGGCCACTAGGGTCGCTTAGCTTACTCACACAGCTACCTCATTGCGCCTCTTTTTTTCTTTGCATCATGTGCTGTTTGGGGAGTGTTTTTTGGAAGGGCCATCCTGCGTGACACTGCAGTGCCACTCCTAGATGGGCCAGGTGTTTGTGTCGGCCACTAGGGTCGCTTAGCTTACTCACACAGCTACCTCATTGCGCCTCTTTTTTTCTTTGCGTCATGTGCTGTTTGGGGAGTGTTTTTTGGAAGGGCCATCCTGCGTGACACTGCAGTGCCACTCCTAGATGGGCCAGGTGTTTGTGTCGGCCACTAGGGTCGCTTAGCTTACTCACACAGCTACCTCATTGCGCCTCTTTTTTTCTTTGCGTCATGTGCTGTTTGGGGAGTGTTTTTTGGAAGGGCCATCCTGCGTGACACTGCAGTGCCACTCCTAGATGGGCCAGATGTTTGTGTCGGCCACTAGGGTCGCTTAGCTTACTCACACAGCTACCTCATTGCGCCTCTTTTTTTCTTTGCGTCATGTGCTGTTTGGGGAGTGTTTTTTGGAAGGGCCATCCTGCGTGACACTGCAGTGCCACTCCTAGATGGGCCAGGTGTTTGTGTCGGCCACTAGGGTCGCTTAGCTTACTCACACAGCTACCTCATTGCGCCTCTTTTTTTCTTTGCGTCATGTGCTGTTTGGGGAGTGTTTTTTGGAAGGGCCATCCTGCGTGACACTGCAGTGCCACTCCTAGATGGGCCAGGTGTTTGTGTCGGACACTAGGGTCGCTTAGCTTACTCACACAGCTACCTCATTGCGCCTCTTTTTTTCTTTGCGTCATGTGCTGTTTGGGGAGTGTTTTTTGGAAGGGCCATCCTGCGTGACACTGCAGTGCCACTCCTAGATGGGCCAGGTGTTTGTGTCGGCCACTAGGGTCGCTTAGCTTACTCACACAGCTACCTCATTGCGCCTCTTTTTTTCTTTGCGTCATGTGCTGTTTGGGGAGTGTTTTTTGGAAGGGCCATCCTGCGTGACACTGCAGTGCCACTCCTAGATGGGCCAGGTGTTTGTGTCGGCCACTAGGGTCGCTTAGCTTAGTCATCCAGCGACCTCGGTGCAAATTTTAGGACTAAAAATAATATTGTGAGGTGTGAGGTATTCAGAATAGACTGAAAATGAGTGGAAATTATGGTTTTTGAGGTTAATAATACTTTGGGATCAAAATGACCCCCAAATTCTATGATTTAAGCTGTTTTTTAGTGTTTTTTAAAAAAAACACCCGAATCCAAAACACACCCGAATCCGACAAAAAAAATTCGGTGAGGTTTTGCCAAAACGCGGTCGAACCCAAAACACGGCCGCGGAACCGAACCCAAAACCAAAACACAGAACCCGAAAAATTTCAAGTGCACATCTCTAATTTTTACTGCATACTTCCACCCCACCGTGTGGTATTCCTGTGAGGTGTACCCCCACTAATTGCACACCCTGCCAGCAGCATCTAACACAGTGCACCCTAAATGGGGCCTCTAATGGTTCCTCTGCGGGCAGGATGTGCCTCTCGTCGATTGTTCATACACGTTATATCATTGGGCCCGTGTATGGCTTACCTCCCACAGTGTAACCTTCGTAGTGTGCCCAACATGGCTGCCTCATCTGGTATGCTTGTGGATGAGATGAAGATACATGGACCTGATAATTTGGTTAGTACTCTACTCTGAATGTTAGGATGCTGCAATCGCCCCCATTTTGTGTCATCTCTTCTAGGGGTGGACTATTCCACCCAGGGTAGTCCTACACAGTGCGCCCAAGATGGCTGTCGCACCTGGTACCCTGTGAGGGTGGAATATACAACCCATGGAAGTTATTACCTAAAATGCCGACACCAATCCTGCATTATGATTACTCTATGCATTCTAGGTTTTCATTTTTATGTCTGTGTGGCCTGTGTATTGCTGTATTAATCTTCTGTATTATGTGCATTGTTTTGATGTCTGTAAAGTGCCTTGAGTCCTGTTTGGAGAAAGATATGTCTAATATGTCGAGTCTATCGTACAGTTGCAATGTGCAGTATGAACTCATACGTGTAATGTTTGTAATGTATGCTACGTTCTTCCCCCTTCTTATGCTGTGTATTCCCCCTTCGCTGCTTGGCGATGCATTGTACCGCAAAAAATTCCTAGTGTACGTGACTACACCTGGACAATAAAGCTGATGCTGAGGACCACATTTTATGGCCAGTTGCTAATGAACCAAAGTTCAAACTGTTATTTGTTTTGATCAGTCTAATATTTATTTATTGTTATTTATTTACTTATTGTTTTTTTTTAAATAAATATAACAATCGTTAACTTGAAGGAAAAAAAAAATATATATATATTGTTTTTTATTGGAAGTGGCTTATACTTCATGGAAATATGCACAAAAATAAAGGTCAATGATTAATAAAGAGTCATACATACTATTTAGAACAGAATATAATGTAATGAGGCGTTATATGCACAATGGTATCTGTATTAGTGATTGTAGCCCCCTCCCTGTCTGGTGCAGAAGACGGAACAGTCCTTGGAGGATTATTATATTATAATCCTTTCATATATGGATAATCAGGTTCAGTTATCTATAACCCTGAACTGATAAGATCAGGGGCGTTTCTACAGAGGAGGGGCCCAGTGTGCACCTCCGGGTGGGCCCCCTCCTCTGCATGATGCTGTAGACTCCGGCATTGTGCCGGAGTCTACTGCGCATGTGCAGGTCTCCGGAAACATGGTGCCCGCCATGATCCGGAGACCAATTTGGCTACCGCGCATGCGCAGCGGGCATTTTGGCTGCGATTTCTGGCGCGATCACAGCTCCCGACGCTGGACTCCGGAAAGGTAAGTATTAAAATGGGTGCGGTGCGGGCCCCTTCCCTGGACCCAGGGGCCCGTGTGCACTGCACCCATTGCACCCATTATAGAAACGCCAATGGATAAGACCCAGAAACCGTCCTGCTGTTCATCATTATGGAGTTTGTTAATGCACAAGTGATTTAGTAGTTGAGGTCGAGGAACCTCATTAGCACCAGTAACTCCAGCTAAACACTCCTAACCGTTTCTTTGATTCTACAAATCGACTTGCAAGTATTTCAGCTCACTTCTCTATACAGGTGTACTCCAGCTCATTAATATTTCAGGCTGTCTTTTTATAAAATTCTCACTTCAGGCCATGCCAGTATTTCATTTGGCTTAATGTGAGACCTATGCCTCGGCCAGTCCATTGTACAGTTACTTATGTGTTTAGAATTATTGGCTTCTATAACTGTAATTTTAGGATTCAGGACACATTGATAGATACTTTGACAGTGTATTGTAGAATTTTTAGCAATTTAAAAAAATTCAGTATTCTCTCAACGATTGTGAACTGCTCAATTCTGAGACTTAAGACCCATTTTAGCCAAACAAACGCCAGGCTGTCTATCTACAGAGAGTTCCTCAATATTCTCCTGAATAAATTAGGTGCCTTTATGAAAATGGAGTCTTGCTGGTGACAGTGATCCTGTCTGTGGGATCCTTCATGCACACCTCTCTTGTTTTCCATAGTCTTTCCTCTTGTACATACTGTATGAGACCACTGCACTCCATATTACTACTCCTCTGAGGAAGCTTCATTTCCGGTACCAAGATGGCCACCAAGGCTACTACTGAGAATGTGCTGATCAACTTTGGGACTGTGCTGGAGTGCCACAGTGGGAGACAGTAGTGAGACCTGCGATTACTTGCTAATATAACCATTGTTTCAGCATCCTGCACTGCTGCCCGTTAACCTTTATATTATTTCTATCATTTTTACCTTTGTAAAAAAAAAACGTTTTAAAGGTGATTCGGTGGCACCGCTCTTGGTGCCTCCCGCTGTCATTGGTAAAGGAGCGGAAGCGGGGGGCGAGGCCAAGCATCGGGCAGTAAAAGCCCATCAAAAAAAATAAATCACTGAAAGCGGCACTAGTATAAGTGCCTCAGTGATAGGGGCGTGCTTACAGCTCATATGAAACTACGCCCCTGTCACTGAGGAAGATGTGATTGGGCAGTTGTGCCGCTCAGTCACTTGAGGCCGGGTCCCCAGAAGAACGCTCCACCCGCCGCTACCCAGGGAATTGCTGCCGATGTCACTCTGACTGCAGCCGCGCCCCCAGCCTGGCCTTATGCGGGGAAGATCCACCTTACTGATCGCCTTTAGTGGGATGGTGGTCCACCTCTGCCTCCTCTGTCACCTCCGGCTCCGGGTGGCTGTACGCTGCTGTCCGATGCTTCCCCGCTCTGTTCTCCGCAGCTGCCGGGGTCTGGCCAGAAACGGGTAAGGCAGGAGTGCTCACTGTCCAATCTGCTTCACAACGCTGACAGCCTGCCCGCGCCGCCATGCTCCACAGCACAGCTCCCTATCCCAGTCAACTCAGCGCTCTCCCCAACGATCCAGCAGGCACCCCCTTTTATCACCTGCCAGTGGTGCATGCAGCATCAATCCTGACCTACTTGTTCCCCGCTGGGTCCCAACGCCTCTCTCTCCAGCTGCCGCAACAGCCGGGGGAAGGGGGGGGAAGCAGGGGGGGGGGGGGGGGGCAGTCAACCCCTGCAAGTCTCTCCTTCCCCACACACAAAAACCGTGATACTGTCCAATAAATCCACAAAAAGGGGCATCCCTTGCAGGGGTACCACATTCAGGCTGCTATTTCCACCGGTGATCCCTGGAGTTCACACCACAGGAGGAGCCATGCTGCAGGTCTAGACCCAGGATCAGGTAAGTAAATAGCAATATAATTGTCATTCACTGCATGTCCCCATCACCCTTTTTTTTCTCTCTGTCACACTCACCCACTGCTACTGCTGTTGCCCTTCCCCTGCCGTCACCCTCTCCCTGTCACCCACTGCTGTCACCCTCTCCCTGTCATCACCCTCTACCTGTTACTCACTGCTGTCACCCTCTCTCTGATGTCACCCTCACCCTGGCGTCACCCTCTCCGTCACTCACTGCTGTCACCCTCTCTCTGGCGTCACCCTCTTCTTGGCGTAATCCTCTCAGTTACTCACTGCTGTCATCCTCTACCTGACGTCACCCTCTCCGTCACCCACTGCTGTCACACTCTACCTGGCGTCACCCTCTCCCTGTCACCCACTGCTATCAACCTCTGGTGGGAAATTAATTACACATGAGTAACATCTGTGAGACAGTGCTTTGATTAAGGTATGAGGACCATGTTACATGCAGCACCAGTTCACTGCTAAATGTATGTCCAACTACAAGATTTGCCCAAGTTACCACGTCTGCCATCTTTGCGAAATACAAGGAAAAAAATGAATCCTGTGTTGGGTGATTCCGCAGCCCGCACTAAACACAGAACAGCCTCTCCGGCACTTGACATTCATTAAGATCTCTTGTCCCGCAAAATAAAATAATGTTTTTAATTGTGGGATTATAATGAGGCGCACATGTGTGAGTTTGCCCTGCGCTTAGATAGGAACACCCTTATAACTTCTACCACAGCATTCATACTGCTGCCACCATGTGTCTGATACGGATTGGCACACATTGTTGTCGCTAGAAGAAGCACATATAGTTACAAAGGGAACGGTATGGTATCCCACCGCACAGGTTGCTGAATTTCATTATACCGACATCAGCATCCCGAGTGGTGGAATGCCGGCAGGGGGGGGGGGCGAACACAACGAAGACCCTTGCGGGCGTAGTGCACAGGTTCTATTCTCCCTCTATGGGTCTCATGGACACCCATAGAGGGGGAATCACCTACCTCGCCGGTCTGGTAACCCAGTCAGGATCCTGGCGTTGGTATTGTGATAGCTGGGATCCCGACGAGCGATATGCTGACCGCATGCCATTACAAAATGTAGTATGTATAGTAAGTCTGTAGGGTAGTACTTTTGTAAACTACGTTTACAGTCCTAACAAGATTTCATACAGTTCTACAAGCTGACATTTCAGTCAGTTAAGCTGTTATGACATCACTGACAGTGCTACTGTGTATTAATCTACTACTCCACACAATATATTGCTCATAGACTATCCCACACAGTCTTAGAAATGGGTGTGGTTCGTTTTATCGACAGTATCTAGGTCGACAATGTTTAGGTAGACCACTATAGGTCGACAGTCACTAGGTCGACATGGATGGAAGGTCGACAGGGTTTCTAGGTCGACATGTGCTAGGTCGACAGGTCTAAAGGTCGACATGAGGAATTATTATTTTTTTTGTGTCGTTTTCTTCGTAGAGTGACCGGGATCCCAAATTAGTGCACCGCGTCCCCTCGCATGGCTCGCTTCGCTCGCCATGCTTCGGGCATGGTGCCTTCGCTCCGCTACCGCTTCGCTCGGCACACTTTACCGTTCCAATCGTAGTCCACGTGGATCGTTAAGTATGGAAAAAAAAACATTTTTTTTTAAAAAAAACTCATGTCGACCTTTAGACCTGTCGACCTAGCACATGTCGACCTAGAAACCCTGTCGACCTTCCATCCATGTTGACCTAGTGACTGTCGACCTATAGTGGTCGACCTAAACATTGTCGACCTAGACACTGTCGATCTTCAGACCGGATCCCCTTAGAAATACCAAGGTAGATTATTATTCAGGTGCTGTTATGGTATGCTTTGTCCAGCAGCTGCTAAAAATAAATAAATAAATGGGGTAGTCGGTCCCACAGATAAATGCAATAAAAAAGCAATAACAATAGCAGCTAACATTAATATTTATCTTAATTGCAATAAAATACATGGATCAAATAAAATCAAATTTTAATAAAATAAAATAAAAAATACAACACAAGTAAATGATGTGCCAAAAGCTAAAAAGACTCCTTACCCATATCATTCGAATGTCACAGCAGGATACAAAGCCATTTGGGGAGGTGGTTGATAGACAGTAAAAAGGTCGACAGGGTTAAAATGTCGACAATCAAAAGTTCAACAGGCTCAAAAGGTCGACGGTCAAAAGGTTGATAGGGTCAAAAGGTCGACGTATGGTTGACACGTGTTTTTCGGGTTTTTTTTTTTTTTTTGGGGGGGGGGTGTTACAACTTTTGCTACATTTACTATCCATGTCACATTACCTTAAAAAACCTTGCGGCGATCGGACACATTTCATCAAATTGACTATCCATGTCACAAACTATCACCATTGGTAACTTTGTGGCGAGCGGAGCAAAGTGAGCCACCGGGCCCGAAGAGTGGCGAGCGAAGTGAGCCCGCAAGGGAACGCATTTCAACAAATTGGGGTAAACATTTTTAAAAAACAAATACATTTTTGGGTGTCACCCTTTTGACCCTGTCGACCTGACTGTCTATCTGCTGTATCACACCCAACCATTTGACAAAGCTGCAGTACTGAAGCAGTGAAACGCGTTAGTTACACCCACTTAATTGGATTGTAGAACAACCGCCATTGTGCCCAAACCAGCCTCCAACTGCTTTTCATTTGTACTGCTCATCCAAGAAGGTCCTGTTTTTGCAACGACTGCACCATACCTACACCCAGACTGTGCCCTTTGAGATGTCATTGATACCACTGGGCGAATATAGCCAAGGCAAGGAGTAAGTTCCACTAGTGGTGAATATGGTAATTATACATCCACTTTGGACAGTGCCATTATATTAAAGAGCTCATGCACTTTATTGGATTAAACTTTGCAGGGGGTGCTATCAGGGACAGACACAGATTGGTTGTGTATCCTGCTACGTGACATTTAAATGACATATATATTATTGTCGCACACAGTCTGCCTGCTGAGAATATTGTAAAGAGAACCTCCACCACTAACCAGGAAAACCAATAAAAACATACCCAGAAATCATAACATGCTCCTCCTGCGGCCCTGCACTGTCTCTCCACATGCTTCCATACAGTGAATGGCTGTCAGCACTCTGATTGGTGGGTATTTAAAGCCATCCACCAACCAGCATGCTGTCACCGATTCACTGTGTGGCTGTAGGCTGTGAGGCAGGTAGAGAATGCTGCCTCTCCGCTATGATTGTGTGACCACCACCTGCCCCTGCTCAAAGGCCCCTAGAAATGTGAGGCCCTGGGCAGCAGTGCAATGTGCCTATATGTTAAGATGACCCTTCTCCTAACATAGCAGCTTGCTGTAAAGAGGTAAAATAGAGCATGATGGATATTTTGTTATTTATAAACATTTCAGTTGTGACTGATAAATTATTCAGCATTTATATATAATAATATCAGAATTCTGTAGAGAGTAAAACACCCTCACCTCAACCAGCAGGACAGCACCAGTCTGGTGACAAAGTCCAGTGAGATACTGAGCACTTTAACCATAGTCAAATATGCCAACAGAGGAGACTATGGAACTTACCACCAGTGCCGGACTAGGGTATGAAGGGCCCCCCGGAAGAATGCAGTGGTGGGAGACCTATGCTTAACTGCCGATTATGGTTTCCAAAAACTGCTCAGAAATGATTTTTTTTAATTTAATAAAGTACCACCCCCATAAAAAAAAAAATATATATATATAAATAGTCGTCGTCCCCAAGTGGAAAAAGATCCCCAGCATTATCAAGCCCCATCCCCTAGTGGTAATAGATCCCAGTGCCAGAGCCCCCACCCTGTATCAATGGGCCCTCACTGTTTAGTGACACCTCATGTGTCACTACATGTAATTTATTTTAAATATATCCAAACCCCCACTCAAAAAACATAAAAATAAATTGTGGGTTAGCCATCCGACCCCCAGTGCCAAAAGATGACCACCCTTTACTCCCCCCCCTTCCCTACCACCACCAACAAAGACCTGCCCCCACACCTTATAGCAGAGCGCAGCAGAGGTCGGGGCAGGAGGAACTGAGCATCAATTCCCCAGCTGCATCTGATCTCTAGACACAGAGACCAGCATACAGTAGTTGTGCTGTGGGGAGAACGACGTTCCCTTCCTCACACTTTTAGTTCAGGCGCATGCACCACAGTGTGCATTCTGGGGTGCGATTTTAGGAATGATGTCGGCAGTCACAGAACGCAACATAACTCCCAGGGGGCAGCAGCAGGTGTGCAGAACAGATCTCTTCCATAACAGACGTGGAAAGCAGTGAGGAGTGCCAGGCGTATGGGATACGATCTGGTCAGGTAACGCACTCCTGGCTGCAATCATATCCCCAGGGCCGGCTCTATCATTAGGCAGCTTTAGGCAACTGCCTAGGGGCGCCGACCACTGGAGGGCACCACTGAATTCACCCAGCAAAAAACTGAAGGCTGTCTCTGTATGCGGGTCAGTAACTTACAGTTGGGGATGGAACACAATAAATAGCATACAAATATATGTCAGTCTGTGTGTATATATGTATGTATACACATTCAATTAAAGGGATGTAGTTGCATCCCAGTGTTCAGAATGCTGACGCCGGATTCCCAACAGCTGGCATCCAGAATGTTATTATGCCGGGGAGGGTTAGGTTAGGCTGTGGGGATGATGGGTTAGGGCAGGGGTGGCCAGACTTTTGGAGTCGGCGATCTACTTTGAAAGCTAAAAAGCTTTTGTGATCTACCTAGGAGGAATAATAGCGCGCGCCATAGGCGCGCGCGTGCAAAAAGGGGCGTGGCATAAAAAAGTGGGTGTGTGTAATGACTGCCTCACACGAAATAACACATTGGCCCCCACAGGTAAAAACCTCAAACACATATGCTCCCACAGTGCCAGATAAGCACATGCCCCCACAGTGCCAGATATGCCCCCACAGTGCCAGATTAGAGATATGCCCCCACAGTGCCATGTGCCCACAGTGCCAGATATGCCCCCACAGTGCCAGATATGCCCCCCACAGTGCCAGATTACAGATATGCCCCCACAGTGCCAGATTACAGATATGCACCCACAGTGCCATGTGCCCACAGTGCCAGATATGACCCCACAGTGCCAGATACAGATATGCCCCCACAGTACCAAATATGACCCCACAGTGCCAGATACAGATATGCCCCCACAGTGCCATGTGCCCATAGTGCTAGATATGCCCCCACAGTGCAAGATTATAGATATGCCCCCACAGTGCCATGTGCCCACAGTGCCAGATATGACCCCACAGTGCCAGATACAGATATGCCCCCACAGTGCCATGTGCCCACACTGCTAGATATGCCCCCACAGTGCCAGATTATAGATATGCCCCCACAGTGCCATGTGCCCACAGTGCCAGATATGCCCCCACAGTGCCAGATTACAGATATGCCCCCACAGTGCCATGTGCCCACAGTGCCAGATATGACCCCACAGTGCCAGATACAGATATGCCCCCACAGTACCAGATATGACCCACAGTGCCAGATACAGATATGCCCCCACAGTGCCATGTGCCCACAGTGCCAGATATGACCCCACAGTGCCAGATACAAATATGCCCCCACAGTGCCATGTGCCCACAGTGCTAGATATGCCCCCACAGTGCCAGATTATAGATATGCCCCCACAGTGCCATGTGCCCACAGTGCCAGATATGCCCCCACAGTGCCAGATATGCCCCCACAGTGCCAGATTACAGATATGCCCCCACAGTGCCATGTGCCCACAGTGCCAGATATGACCCCACAGTGCCAGATACAGATATGCCCCCACAGTGCCATGTGCCCACAGTGCTAGATATGCCCCCACAGTGCCAGATTATAGATATGCCCCCACAGTGCCATGTGCCCACAGTGCCAGATATGCCCCCACAGTGCCAGATTACAGATATGCCCCCACAGTGCCAGATATGCCCCCACAGTGCCAGATTACAGGTATGCCCCCACAGTGCCATGTGCCCACAGTGCCAGATATGACCCCACAGTGACAGATACAGATATGCCCCCACAGTGCCATGTGCCCACAGTGCCAGATATGCCCCCACAGTGCCAGATATGCCCCCACAGTGCCAGATTACAGATATGCCCCCACAGTGCCATGTGCCCACAGTGCCAGATATGACCCCACAGTGCCAGATACAGATATGCCCCCACAGTACCAGATATGACCCCACAGTGCCAGATACAGATATGCCCCCACAGTGCCATGTGCCCACAGTGCCAGATATGACCCCACAGTGCCAGATATGACCCCACAGTGCCAGATACAGATATGCCCCCACAGTGCCATGTGCCCACAGTGCTAGATATGCCCCCACAGTGCCAGATTATAGATATGCCCCCACAGTGCCATGTGCCCACAGTGTCAGATATGCCCCCACAGTGCCAGATTACAGATATGCCCCCACAGTGCCAGATTACAGATATGCCCCCACAGTGCCATGTGCTCACAGTGCCAGATATGACTCCATAGTGCCAGATACAGATATGCCCCCACAGTACCAGATATAACCCCACAGTGCCAGATACAGATATGCCCCCACAGTGCCATGTGCCCACAGTGCCAGATATGACCCCACAGTGCCAGATATGACCCCACAGTGCCAGATACAGATATGCCCTCACAGTGCCATGTGCCCACAGTGCTAGATATGCCCCCACAGTGCCAGATTAAAGATATGCCCCCACAGTGCCATGTGCCCACAGTGCCAGATATGCCCCCACAGTGCCAGATATGCCCCCACAGTGCCAGATTACAGATATGCCCCCACAGTGCCAGATTACAGATATGCCCCCACAGTGCCATGTGCCCACAGTGCCAGATATGACCCCACAGTGCCAGATACAGATATGCCCCCACAGTACCAGATATGACCCCACAGTGCTAGATACAGATATGCCCCCACAGTGCCATGTGCCCACAGTGCCAGATATGCCCCCACAGTGCCAGATATGACCCCACAGTGCCAGATACAGATATGCCCCCACAGTGCCATGTGCCCACAGTGCCAGATATGACCCCACAGTGCCAGATACAGATATGCCCTCACAGTGCCATGTGCCCACAGTGCTAGATATGCCCCCACAGTGCCAGATTATAGATATGCCCCCACAGTGCCATGTGCCCACAGTGCCAGATATGCCCCCACAGTGCCAGATATGCCCCCACAGTGCCAGATTACAGATATGCCCCCACAGTGCCAGATATGCCCCCACAGTGCCAGATTACAGATATGCCCCCACAGTGCCATGTGCCCACAGTGCCAGATATGACCCCACAGTGCCAGATACAGATATGCCCCCACAGTACCAGATATGACCCCGCAGTGCCAGATACAGATATGCCCCCACAGTGCCATGTGCCCACAGTGCCAGATATGACCCCACAGTGCCAGATATGACCCCACAGTGCCAGATTATAGATATGCCCCCACTGTGCCATGTGCCCACAGTGCCAGATATGCCCCCACAGTGCCATGTGCCCGCAGAGCCAGATATGCCCCCACAGTGCCACATATGACCCACATTGCCAGATATGCCCCCACTGAGCCATGTGCCCACAATGCCAGATATGCCCCCATAGTAGAGCTCACCGTTACTGTGTGGTGAGCGCAGCGCAGCGCACGCTTCTCCTGCCTGCCGCCCTGCTTTTCAGTCTGATCTCCGGCGGTGACGGCAGCCAGCGTGTATGTCTCAAATCAGGTGCCGGTCCGCGAGCTCTCATTGGCTAACGAACCGGCACCTGATTTGAGCCATACACTCCGCCGTCACTGCCGGAGACCAGACAGAGGGGCAGGGCGGCAGGCAGGAGAGGCGCGGCTTCGGGTGGCTGGGCGGAGGATCGCGATCGACTGTTTGGCCACCCCTGGGTTAGGGTAAGGGGTAAGGTTAATTAATTTAATTCGAAATGTCTGTATTATAGCGGTCGGGATGCCGCTGGCGGTTTTCTGACTGGTGGCATCCCGTACCCAATCCCAATTAAATATTCCCACCAAACCTCATATATGGTATTATACAGTATATAAAGAATAGATGGCACTTGAGGACTTTTAAAGTGAAACTATATTGTGACAAAGTCAAAAAATGTTGCAGCCTTGCAGAGGTTTGCAGGTTATGGGGCACAAGGCTGAAGCTTTGCCTAGGGTACAGAGAGACCTTGCACCGGCCCTGCATATCCCATACATTTATGCCAGGCAAGTGGTTAAGGGGTGAGGCCAGCCGCCACAGAGACTTGGCTTACCATTAGAGAATGCATGGTCATGACCCCTTTATAAATATACATAGTAATTACTTATAGTGCATGCATGATAATGTACCAGACTGATAAAGATGCACTGTAGTGTATACACCATAGTCCTGGGAACTCATTATAATGTAACATATGTAAAATAATAAAACACACAATAGTGAACCTGTCCAGTGTCTTAAACTCAATGAGAACGGCAATAGGTATATTAAAGGCAAAATACATACCATTGTAAAACCAATTCAACTACTGTATGTTTCTCTGACGTCCTAAGTGGATGCTGGGACTCCGTAAGGACCATGGGGATTAGCGGCTCCGCAGGAGACTGGGCACAACTAAAGAAAGCTTTAGGACTACCTGGTGTGCACTGGCTCCTCCCACTAAGACCCTCCTCCAGACTTCAGTTAGATTCTTGTGCCCGGCTGAGCTGGATGCACACTAGGGGCTCTCCTGAGCTCCTAGAAAGAAAGTATATTTAGGTTTTTTATTTTACAGTGAGATCTGCTGGCAACAGACTCACTGCAGCGAGGGACTAAGGGGAGAAGAAGCGAACCTACCTAACAGGTGGTAGTTTGGGCTTCTTAGGCTACTGGACACCATTAGCTCCAGAGGGATCGACCGCAGGACCCGACCTTGGTGTTCGTTCCCGGAGCCGCGCCGCCGTCCCCCTTACAGAGCCAGAAGCATGAAGAGTCCGGAAAATCGGCGGCAGAAGACTTCGGTCTTCACCAAGGTAGCGCACAGCACTGCAGCTGTGCGCCATTGCTCCTCATGTACACCTCACACTCCGGTCACTGATGGGTGCAGGGCGCTGGGGGGGGCGCCCTGAGGGCAATATAAGACACCTTGGCTGGCAAATCATCACAATATATAGTCCCAGGGCTATATATGTGATAAATTACCCCTGCCAGAATCCATAAAAAAGCGGGAGAAAAGTCAGCCGAAAAAGGGGCGGGGCTTCTCCCTCAGCACACTGGCGCCATTTTTCCTTCACAGTGCAGCTGGAAGACAGCTCCCCAGGCTCTCCCCTGTAGTTTTCAGGCTCAAAGGGTTAAAAAGAGAGGGGGGACACTAAATTTAGGCGCAATATATGTATACAAGCAGCTATTGGGGGAAAAATCACTCAGTTATAGTGTTAATCCCTGCATTATATAGCGCTCTGGTGTGTGCTGGCATACTCTCTCTCTGTCTCTCCAAAGGACTTTGTGGGGTCCTGTCCTCAGTCAGAGCATTCCCTGTGTGTGTGCGGTGTGTCGGTACGGCTGTGTCGACATGTTGGATGAGGAAGGTTACGTGGAGGCGGAGCAGAGGCCGATAAATGGGATGTCGCCCCCTGTGGGGCCGACACCAGAGTGGATGGATAGGTGGAAGGTATTAACCGACAATGTCAACTCCTTACATAAAAGGCTGGATGACGTAACAGCCCGCGCCTGCCTAGGCGTCTCAAAGGCCATCAGGGGCTCAAAAAAGCCCGTTACCTCAGATGGCAGACACAGATGTCGACACGGAGTCTGACTCCAGTGTCGACGAGGTTGAGACATATACACAATCCACTAGGAACATCCGTTACATGATCTCGGCAACGAAAAATGTGTTACGCATTTCTGACATGAACCCATGTACCACATAAAAGGGGTTTTATTTATTGGGGCGAAAAAGCAGCCAGTGCTTTGTTCCCCCATCACATGAATGAATGAAGTGTGTAAAGAAGCGTGGGTTCCCCCGATAAGAAACTGGTAATTTCTAAAAAGTTACTGATGGCGTACCCTTTCCCGCCAGAGGATAGGTCACGTTGGGAGATATCCCTTAGGGTGGATAAGGCGCTCACACGTTTGTCAAAAAAGGTGGCACTGCCGTCTTAGGATACGGCCACCTTGAAGGAGCCTGCTGATAAAAAGCAGGAGGCTATCCTGAAGTCTGTATATACACACTCAGGTTATATACTGAGACCTGCAATTGCCTCAGCATAAATAGTGCTGCTGCAGCGTGGTCTGATACCCTGTCAGATAATATTAATACTCTAAGACAGGGATAATATTTTGCTAACATAGAGCATATTAAAGACGTCGTCTTATATATAAAGGATGCACAGAGGGATATTTGCCGGCTGGCATCCAGAATTAATGCAATGTCCATTCTGCCAGGAGGATATTAGAAACCCGGCAGTGGACAGTTGATGCTGCCTGTAAAAGGCACATGGAGATTCTGCCTTATAAGGGTGAGGAATTGTTTGGGGATGGTCTCTGGGACCTCGTATCCACAGCAACAGCTGGGAAGAATTTTTTTTTACCTCAGGTTTCCTCACAGCCTAAGAAAGCACCGTATTTTCAGGTACAGTCCTTTCGGCTTCAGAAAAGCAAGCGGGTCAAAGGCGCTTCCTTTCTGCACAGAAACAAGGGAAGAAGGAAAAAGCTGCACCAGCAGCCAGTTCCCAGGATCAAAAATCTTCCCCCGCTTCCTCTGAGTCCACCGCAAGACGCTGGGGCTCCACAGGTGGAGACAGGTGCGGTAGGGGCGCGTCTCGGGTACTTCAGGGACCAGTGGGCTTGCCCACAGGTGGATCCCTAGGTTCTGCAAATAGTATCACAGGGATACAGGCTGGAGTTCGAGGCGACTCCCCCTCGCCGTTACCTCACATCAGCCTTGCCTGCTGCCCTCGGAGAAAGGTAGTACTGGCGGCAATTCACAAGCTGTACTTCCAGCAGGTGAAATCAAGGTACCCCTCCTTCAACAAGGCCGGGGTTACTATTCCAAAATGTTGTGGTACCGTGACCAGACGGTTCGGTGAGACCCATTCTAAAATTGAAAGCTTTGAACACTTATATACGAAGGTTCAAGTTCAAAATGGAATCGCTCAGGGCGATTATTGCAAGCCTGGAGAATTTCATGGTATCACTGGACATCAAGGATGCTTACCTGCATGTCCCTATTTACCCTCTTCACCAGGAGTACCTCAAAATTGTGGTACAGGATTGTCATTACCAATTCCAAGACGTTGCCGTTGGTCTGTCCCCGGCACCGAGGTATTTACCAAGGTAATGGCCGAAATAATTGTCCCGTACTTGGACGATCTCCTTATAAAGGCGAGGTCCAGGGAGCAGTTGTTCGTCGGATTAGCATTATCTCGGGAAGTGCTACAACAGCACGACTGGATTCTGAATATTCCAAAGTCGCAGCTGGTTCCTACGACGCGTCTACTGTTCCTGGGTATGGTTCTGGACACAGAACAGGATAAAAAGGGTTTCTCCCGGAGGAGAAGTCCAAGGAGTTGGCATTTCTAGACAGAGACCTCCTAATACGTATACAGGTGTCGGTGCATCAATGCACGCGAGCCCTGGGAAAGATGGTAGCTTCTTATGAAGAAATTCCATTCGCCAGGTCCCATGCAAGGATTTTTCAGTGGGATCTGTTGGACAAGTGGTCCGGGTCGCATCTTCAGATGCATCGGCGGATAACCCTGTCTCCAAGGGCCAGGGTGTCGCTGTTGTGGTGGCTGCAGAGTGCTCATCTTCTAGGGGGCCGCAGATTCGGCATACAGGACTGGGTTGACAATGCTAAATTCCTTTGTCGTATAAACAACCCTTTATGAAGTCTAAGAACACTGTACGCTGTTTACTTAAGAAATACCGTACGGGTACGCTGGTTGCGTAACGATCGCTCCGCCGTAGGCGAGACGCTCAAGCGTCACGTTCGCTCACGGCCCAGCGATCACAGGACAGCACGTTAAGGGCTATGACTAGAGTAATGATTCGCTATGGCGTAGCGGACGCTCGAGACCACGAGGAGATCACCAGCGGCGCAGACGCTCACAACGCTATACCTTTATGTCTAAACCTTATACCAATGAAATGCACAGAATACCTTAATGTGAGTACAGGGTGTAAGTGCAACCTTGTGTAACCTGACTAACTACAAAGCTGCTTGAGCGTCACCGACGCTCAAGTGAACACTTAACACTATAGAAAATACACAGATACTGGTTTAGGGTCCAAAGCCTATTAACTGTATTATATCTAATATACTTGTAAAAGGGGATAACAGTACAAATGATACACTACAATATAACAGAGACTTCCTAACCAAAATACAATACTATCTAATACAATTCAATACTAGTCTAGGGGAGATGTGAGAGAAAAGAGAAAGGAGAGAGAGAGAGAGAAATGGAGAGAGATGAGAGAAATTGGCTCACAGTAAGACAATGATTACGGAGAGAAACTTACGCACAAGGGGAAACGATCGCATGCGCCTGGACATCCAGCACCCGATTTTCAGCAATGAGAACCGTTGAAGAGTGAGAGCTGGATGTGGTCGGCCTGCCTATTTATGCCCCACACACAATGCAATCCTACAGTCCCTACAATCCCATTGTCCATTGGACGTCGGAATTCGTCCCTGCATCATAACAAAAGGTCATAGGTTGATTCATACAGGTGGGCTGTGACGATTTCAAACAGCTCAGGTGGGTGGGGAACTAGGTTTCCCGCCGCATACCTGAGTATGAGTAAATAGTAGAAATGGACATAAACTTCTTATGTCCATAACTATTCGCACGAGCGATTAATACGCTCCAAACCAACACCGGAATATTGCTATTTAAATACTCTTCCGATGGGTACCAAACACTACTGCATGACTCCTGTTAGACCCTTCCTACGATACAAAGAGGGATTCCTCAGCTCAGGGACATTCTATATTAACCAAACTTTCAGAAACTATCAAAGGGATCATGATCTACAACCTACATTAATTGTGAAAATATGTAACGAATGAGTCGCACGCTACGACTACATAAACTCTACCGTAAATACGCATACCGTGCGCCCGCGGGTGCACGCTATTGCGGGTATGCGCCTTCACGGGAGAGCGTACGCATGCGCAGCGCGGACCAGTGTGCGGTGCAAATATGGCAGTGTGTATGGGGATATTTTTCTGACTTTGACAGTCCACCCTTTGGCAGTCAATAATAACTGCCACTTCCTGAAAACATTTCAAAAGGAGAAAAATATATGTCAGTGGTTAATTCATTTCCATGGTTGGGTGAGGGAGGAGAGAGGAGTAGGTGTGAAGAGGGTATGACCTAGTGAGAAAGCAGAAGCATGTGTGTATGAGTCCATGTTTGGAGGGTCATGTATCATCGTGCCGTACGTGTGGTAAATCAAGCTTCGAGGTATTGCGAAGTATACATTTGAATTCCTTCTTATCCTGTGGTACAGGTCTGTGGATGGGCTGTCAAACTTTACCGAGCTCTTTTCGGATTTTGAACAAAATGGGGAGCACATTTTAGTTGATGATACATGAATGGGGGGATATGTGATTGCTGATATCTGTGCCTGTATTCCCTATACTATGTGTGTTATTACCTGAGGGTTGTAGAGATGAAGGTGAAGAACACTTATGGAAAATGCAATGATATTCTATGTCAGGGAAATGTACATCTGTCGTTGAAGTTGTGTTCGGTATCTGTTGAGAGTCGTCTTCTTTGCGCTGTATTGCTCCTTGGGCATGAGCAAATAGCTTTGTCAGAGCCATCGGATTTACAAAAAATGTTGGGCTAGCGTGAGTTTAAAAATACTAGGGAAACTGGGGATCCATGGCAAAGTTCATCAAGTGTCCATATCATAGGTTGTCAAAACTTCATCTTTGGTGCTTGTCTGTTGTCTGTATAGCGTCTCGTCAACTTCCTCGTCCAAGGGGGTCTTTGTATCTTGGAGAAAAGCAGAAAAACAGGTGAAAGAAACGGACCGTATAATCGCATTTTCATCACATCATGGTTTCTATCATTGGGTCATAAATCAAATCCAGGTTAATTACGGTTTCCTCACTCCTCAAGCTCATCACTTTTGTACTTTGTTTGCACCTCATTAAAGCCTGCCCGCATCTAAATATCAATCCAATCGATATAACGACACCCAAGATACATAGTAGAAACTTTCCAACATCCATTATGACTCCTTGAGCCCAGTCTCCCAAACCGGAGAACCAATTTCGCGGGTTCAACCATGACACCCAACCAGTCAGCTCATTACCTACAGCAGCAAGGGTGAGATTGTGTTTCCGACGAAATTCCCACTTCAATTGGAGAATATCGTCCATCTTTTGGTCTATGACCTCTACCGGATCCTCGGTGCTATTTGTGATATACGTGCAACACTTTATGCCGTACTGTGTTGCCAATGTAACACAATATCCGCCCGTTACTGCTGTAAGATAATTAAGAACCATCCTATGCTGAACTAGTTCTGTTTTATAAGCTTGAAGTTCTCTTCCAGTGTATCTAAACGTGTCATCATACATTTCAGTGATATTATCTAACAAATTGGCGAGTGCGGAAATGTATCTATAATTCATCACTCCTCGAGCGGTACGAGTGAAATCTAACGCTACCAGAACCTGAATCCCGGTGGATTCATGGATAAGATCAGAGGCCGGATGCTCTAACCTTTCTGACAGTTGTCTTTTAACTCGGTGCTCGTAATGAGTGTGAGTATAAGGAGCTTGGGCACCACGGTGTATGTCCTTCATTTTGTCATGTGTAACAGTCATCACTTCAGGCAATACTTTTCCAATATAACACAATCCTTCAGAGTTTGGGGCAAGCCACTTGTACGCCTTTCTCCCGCATATGAAATATGCGTCATCGGGGAGAACATATGGGACGGAGAAGGACATGACCATGTTACAGACCTTCCAGGTGAAATCTCCTGACCCTAATTCTTCCATCTGCTTAATGCACGTATCAGTTTGTACGATATGTGCACAGTATCCTGGTGATACCTCTCCAACTCTAGTAATCCTATTTCCTAAGGTATATCGATACCGGAAAGATTTTCCTCTACTGGCTATGTGGCGTACAAGCTCTGTATCTGTAGGCATTCTATCTGCTCTGTGTGAAAAGGTCATGGTAAGGTTGCTCCATGACACTTCCCAATTTCCCGGCTTACGGGGATTGGAGATATTAAAACATAAGAGGGACCTATCCACATGGTATTGGTGGAGCTTCAAACTAGGAGGGCTGGAGATGTTAAACCTCCGGTCCACCGGTCTCCCACCACTTAGCTCAAGTACCTCCCCTAACGTTAAAGGAAATGGTACTAGCCCTGATTTGCTATGACCCTGAGGTACTTGAGAGCATACCCAACAATCTGTTTGGTTTAACACGTTACCCACTAAAGAGTGATAGTCACTCAATGGATGCCGGTCCATATGGATATTAAAACTGGATTGGCATTTCTTTATGCATCCATCTTCAACCAGATTATCACAGAGCCTACAGATACAGTTTTCTTCAGCTAACAATCCATCACAATTTCTTCTATCGGATCGTTTTCTGATACTCGCCTTTGCTTGTTGGTTTGGTTGATCTTGGAAAACTACGCCTCCATCATCATAATCGGAACCCATTCCAGAACCTCTCTCGACCTCTATGGTACTCTCGCCGGAACAGACTGCTCTGGTCAACATCACGGTTAACATCAAAATCCGGATCACAGTCTCTTGGGGCAAGTCCATCTTTGAGGAGGAAATAGAGAAGAATGAGAAGGGGGAAAAAGAAATTTCAAGGAAGAGGGGATGGGAAGTGGAGAAAAACAATAAAAGGGAGAGGGGAGTCGACAACTGCTTTCGGTCTTCAAGGCTCAGGTGCCGCCTCAGTCCTCCTGGAACAGACACTCCAGTGATACAACCTCTACCGTCTGTTCCTTATCACGGGACTTCTCTGGATCAGTAACCTTTTTGCAGTGGGATGAATGGACCCAAGTCTCTCTCTCAGCAGCCTTCAATGCTGTGGTGCTAGTCAATAAGACCTGGTATGGTCCTTCCCATCTATCAATAAGACAACCTGAGCGTAGAAAATTTCGTATCATTACATAATCCCCAGGTTCAATGTCATGACAATTACTATCTGGTAAATCAGGAATCACCAACTTCAGATTATCATTTTGATTCCTCAACTGCTTACTCATGTTAATCAAGTAATTTACAGTTACTTCATTGTTACATTTCAAATCATCCTGAGGGTTAATCATGACATGCGGTTGTCGACCAAACAAGATTTCAAAAGGAGACAGATTAAGAGGGGACCTGGGAGTGGTTCTGATGCTATACAAAACAATGGGTAAAGCTTCTGGCCACGTCAATCCTGTCTCTGCCATTACTTTACTCAATTTATTTTTAATAGTGCTGTTCACTCTTTCGACCTTCGCACTCGCCTGTGGACGGTACGGAGTGTGCAGCTTGCTATCAATACCCATTAATTTACACATTCCTTGAAAGACATCACCTGTAAAATGGGTACCCCTATCACTTTCAATGATTCTAGGGATACCATATCTACATACAAATTCCTGCACAATTTTCTTAGCTGTAAACATAGCGGTATTTGTAGCTGCTGGAAAAGCTTCGACCCAATTCGAGAAAACATCTATACAGACAAGTACATATTTCAAATTTCGACATGGGGGTAATTGAATGAAGTCAATTTGTATTACCTGGAAAGGGCCGCCGGTAGGTGGGATATGGGATGGTTCTGTAGGTATTGCTTTTCCAATATTCTTTCTCAGACAGGTAAGGCATGACATTGCTCTTTTACTCGCATGAGAGGAGAATCCTGGGGCGCACCAGTATGCTCTTACCAATTTGCACATCCCCTCCTTGCCTAGATGAGTCAGCCCATGAGCTGCTTCAGCCAGACATGGAAGGTATGCCCTGGGGGCCACTGGTTTACCATGTCCATCCGTCCAGAGCCCTGAGGACTCCTGGCCATATCCCTTTGCCTTCCAGACTGCTCTTTCCTGTGTGGAACACAAATTCTGCATCTCACACAACTTTTGTGTGTTGATGGTATTAAATACCATCAGTTGTGTGGTGTCTGTCTGTATGGGGGTAGCAGCTGCAAGCTTTGCGGCTTCGTCTGCTTGGCTGTTACCAAGGGATACTGGGTCTTGGCTATATGTATGTGCTTTACATTTGATAACAGCCACTCTGTCGGGTTCCTGTATCGCTGTTAGAAGCCTTTTTATATATGCTGCATGCGCTATCGGTGTACCAGCTGCCGTCATGAAATTTCTGAGGCGCCATAGGGCTCCGAAATCATGTACTACCCCGAAGGCGTATCTAGAGTCGGTGTAGATATTGGCTGACTTACCCTTAGCCAATTCACATGCTCTGGTTAGGGCGACCAGTTCAGCAACCTGGGCTGAGTGAGGTGGGCCTAACGGTTCCGCTTCTATAGTGTCTTGGTCATCTACGACTGCGTATCCAGTACACAAGTCTCCCGAGTCTGACTGTCTATGACAACTACCGTCAGTGTAGAACGTGAGTTCTGCATCTTCCAGTGGATTGTCACTGATGTCAGGCCTTGCGGTAAAATTTTGGGTCAAATATTCCATACAATCATGTGTATCTTCCTTTGCATTAAATCCTCCTTCCCCATCACTCTCACCTTCCACCCTTTGTGTCTGGCCAGGCACACCTGGGAGATACGTTGCAGGATTTAATGCGCTGCATCTCCTTATGGTGATGTTTACTGGGGCCATTAATGCCAATTCCCATCTTGTAAACCTTGCTGATGAGACGTGTCTGGTTTGGGCAGAATTCAATAAGGCAGATACCGCATGCGGTGTATGGATTGTGAGGTTGTGGCCTAGCACGACATCTTCGCTTTTTGTCACTAGCAATGCTATCGCCGCAACGCTACGCAAGCATGTGGGGAGGGATCGCGCTACCGTGTCTAGCTGGGCGCTGTAGTATGCGACTGGCCTGCTGGCGTCACCGTGTTTTTGGGTTAGTACACCTGCTGCGCACCCAGCACTTTCTGTTCCGTATAGTTCAAAGGGTTTCCCATAGTCTGGCATACCTAGTGCTGGTGCCTGCGTTAGGCACTGTTTGAGTCTCTCAAATGCTGTTTCGGATTCGTCTGTATGCGAAATCCGATCAGGTTTGTTTGAAGAGACCATTTCCTGCAAAGGTAGCGCCAATATGGAAAACCCTGGGATCCAATTACGGCAATACCCACACATTCCTAAAAACGTCCTGATCTGTTGCTGGGTTTGTGGCAGTGTCATGTCTCTAATGGCTTGGATTCTATCAGCGGTCAGGTGTCTCAGTCCTTGTGTTAGACAGTGTCCCAAATATTTTACCTTAGTCTGGCATAATTGTAACTTGTCTTTGGAAACCTTGTGACCTGTGTCTGAAAGATGAAACAGGAGCTGTTTCGTATCCTTCAGAGAGGCTTCCAGTGAATCTGAACACAGCAGTAAATCGTCCACGTACTGTATCAATACTGATCCACTCTCCGGTTGGAAAGACTGTAAACAATCATGCAAAGCCTGAGAAAATATACTTGGACTATCTATGAAACCTTGAGGTAACCGAGTCCACGTGTATTGGACTCCTCTGTATGTGAATGCAAACAAATATTGGCTGTCAGGGTGCAGAGGTACCGAAAAGAAAGCGGAGCAGAGGTCAATAACAGTGAAAAATTTGGCAGTGGGAGGAATTTGCATTAGGATGACAGCTGGATTAGGCACTACGGGGAACTGACTTTCAACTATTTTGTTAATCCCCCTTAGATCCTGCACTAGCCTGTAACCCCTCCCCCCACTCTTTTTAACAGGGAAGATGGGACTATTTGCTGTGCTGGACGTTCTTACTAGAATGCCCTGTTGTAGCAAGCGTTCTATTACTGGGAAAACTCCTAACTCCACCTCTGGCTTCAGAGGATACTGTGGGATTTTTGGAGCTATCCTACCATCTTTTACTTGTACAACTACTGGAGCTACATTTGCCATTAATCCAGTGTCCTGTCCATCTTTTGTCCAAAGTGACTCTGGTATCTGAGATGTCATCTCTTCTACTTGGGATGGATTCCTATTTGTCATAATGGAATGTGACATTAATTTTGATGGGGAGTCTAACATGTCTCGTACCTCCTGAGCGTGATTCTCAGGAATGTCCAAGAATACACCTTCAGGAGTACAATAAATGACGCAACCCATTTTACATAGTAAGTCTCTACCCAGGAGATTAGTTGGTGCCGATGCAGCCAGCAAAAAGGAATGTTTGGTATGCAACGGCCCTATTGTAATCTCGGCTGGTTTGCTAACAGGGTAGTGCTGGACTACTCCTGTTACTCCCATGGCTGGAATTGTCCTACCAGTGGTTCTCATGCCCACTGTCGAATTTATCACTGATTTGGCCGCCCCTGTGTCTACAAGAAAGTTTAAAGTTTTACCAGCTACATTGATTGCAATCTCTGGTTCACTTCCAAGACTGGCAATCAACTTAACTGGCTGCAGATTACAGGTATGGCCACACCCCTAGTGGGTATGCTGACCTCCCTGAATCCCGCTGGCAGCGACTACTTGTGAGGGGGTTAGCTGGGAACTACCAGAGGCATGCCAATCTCTGTTCGGGGGATATCTTTTTGTTTCCCCTGTATGTGGCTCGAAACTCCGCCTCTGTGGACCCTGCTCCCAATGTCGTGTGTCGTGTCGTTGTCTAGGGGGTTGAAAAGATCTTTGTACACTCTTTGTTCTACATTCTCGTGCATAGTGTCCCGGTCTGTTACAAGAAAAACATGTTATTACACTTGCCTTACCCACAGGATTCGGTGGTACATACGCAGGCTGCCTTGTGGTCAGCGCCTGTATACTTACTGACATCAACTTATCACTTTGCGACTCCCTGTGCCTAGTGATGTTTCTGTCGTGATCAATAGCAGCCTCTCTCAATGTGGACACTGACAGACCTCGCCAGCATGGTTGCGTGGTCTGTACCCTAGCTTTTAATGTTTCTTTTAAACCATCCATCAGTACAGATACTGCTACTTCTCGGTGGTTTGGGTTGGTCTTAATGTCTTCTATACCAGTGTACTTTGCCATTTCTAATAGTGCCCGGTGAAAATATTCTGTTGCCGTTTCGGACTCCTTTTGCTTAATGGAGAATATCTTGTTCCATTTAACAACGGCTGGGAAATACTCTTTTAGCTGTAAATTTATCCTTTTTACATTATCCTTGTTGTACACGTCTGTAAGCGGTACATCTTTATCCAATGCACAGTCAGCTAAGAATTGAGTTGCGTCGACATTGGAAGGTAAACAAGCTCTTAGCAGTATCTGCCAATCCTTGTTGTTGGGTTCTACAGTGTTGCCTAGATCCCTGATGTATTTTTGGCTAGCAACTAAGTCCTTCCTGGGGTCAGGAAATTCGGACACTATTGTTCTTAATTCCATTCGGGAAAATGGAGTGTACATGGCAATGTTCCTTATGGGAGTGGCTCCAGACACATCTGTTTTTCCATTGGGAACTGCTATTACCCTTACAGGAGCAATTCTAACAGCCTCTTCCTGTGTAGATTCTACAGCTTGTTGTGGTACAATTGTTTCAGTGTAGTGCATGGTGCCGTACTTACCCGTTGACACGACCTCACCTATCCCTCCGCTAGGGGCTTTCGCTAATCTCGTGGGTGTCGCTGTGCCTACTGTGGTCTCTGCTATGGTGGCCGCAAGAGAGAGAGCTGAAATTGTTGCTGAATCGTCTTCTTGATCACACTCCTGAGGAAAGTTCAAAACAGGGTACAACTTGCACGGGTTAATAATTGCATGAGTTACTTGGTTAACATCATTAACATTTACAGGGTTACTAAGAGTTTGTGTTTTACAACCCAGTGCGTTTCTCTCCGCAATCAACTTCTCTCCTGCAATGTATGGTGGAGGAGGGGCTGTGGCTATCAGCTTACTGACTGCCCCAGATCCTGCCGCCAGAGCCAAACCTCTCTGTATCTCACCTTCCTGGTGCCATAACTGTAAATAATCATGATGCTGAATTCGTCTCTTTGTTGATTTTACGAGACATATCCTCCTCCTTAAATTTTGTAACACTTCTGGACTGAAGCTACCTATTCTTGGGAATTTGTCCCTGTCTTGTACAGTCATTCTCTCCCATTCATCACATAAAACCTCTGTGTGACTTCCGTATTTTTCACACATGATGTATCTTGCCGACCCGACTGGTCGGTTCTCTGAATCAACCCGAACCGAGGTTGATCGCCCCCTACCTGAACAACTGGCCCCCATAATCTGCAGGTGTTGCTTACTACTCCTTGGATCTTTATATCAAGGTTTTCAGCGAACCCTTACAAACAAACCAAGATGTCCTGGGCAGGCCGGCGGTGGCGGTTTACCAACTACCCCACTTACTTCTCGCCCACGTTGGCCAGTACTGCAATCACTGTAACCAGAGCTGCTGTACCCAACTCAGGGCCCCTGTGAACCTGTGTTTACTGGAACATATGAGGGTTACCCGCAGGACACTTACTCTTTCCAGTAAAGGTGGGGTTGTTAGATAGTTCCTGAGTGACCAGCGAACTTCCCTTCCAAAAATAAAAAATTACACAAATCACGTCAGAATGTACAAATAGCGTTTGTGACCACTTTACTCTAATGGTATTAGGTCAGATTACTAACTACTGCACACAATTACGTGCGGTCCAATCGTTCAGTACATAAGCACTACTTGTCATGTACTGAAAGATCAATGGAATCGATGTTTCCGGCCGCGATTCCTTCAGCAAGAGCTTGTGGCCTATATGGGTTCTGCACCAACACCCCAGGCGTTGTGCCTCTTGTACCTTTATAGCGGACCTCTTTGTCTATTTTACCTGTTACCTTATGACCTCCTGGTCTGTTACCGTCTGTTAATGACCTCCTGGTCTGTTACCTTATGACCTCCTGGTCTGTTACCTTCTGTTAATGACCTCCTGGTCTGTTACCTTATGACCTCCTGGTCTGTTACCTTATGGTCCGCTATACTCTAATGCTCAAATATTATTTAACCAGGGATGCCTCCCTAGCCACCGTATATGTCACTTACACGTGTGTCCCTTGACGAGTACCCGACTTTCCTTTTGGTTCAACCTCTAAGTTATATAAACTTATGTGATAAAAACACACTCACTCAACACATGTACACTTTGTTTCTATATCTATTTCTGCGCAGAAATTTTTTCTTCAGCCCAGCAGTGTTACCAATTTGGAGCAGGATCTGTTAGACTAAATTTCAGATTTTTCCAAAAATAGATTTGCGTTATTTACCGCGTCGCGTTATTTACCGCTGTGCGTTACTTATCGCCTTTGCGCTAATTATCGCTTTGCACTAATTCAACTTTTCGTGACTTGAGCTACGTGGGCGTAACCGGACGCTACGTTGCGTAACGTACGCTGCGTGCGTCTGCCTTTGGATTGCGTACGCAAGTCTTTTGTTAGGGACACGTGTACGCAAAACAAAGATCCACCGTAACACAATTTCTATTTTTATCAATGTAGATGATCCCTGATCATCTACCGCACACCACACTGACTGCCTTATCTCCCAGACAAGCCGTGTGTTGGTCTATACTTTAACTATTACCTCTACTATGAAATAACAGCAAATCTCTTTTAGCACTTTCTATCAACTATAAAAATTGGCAAACAGGAATAGTGATATACGAAATTGAAAAAGAAATGCAGATATATATGTATGCGTGCGTGTATACGCAAGACAGAAGAGAAATAAAACAGTTTTAAAAGACACAAGCGTTTTGTTCTTACTTCCGGTTCCCGGATTCCTTCAGCACTCTTTATCTAAGCGAAGCAGACGCTTATCCCGTCAGCACTGCGAGACAACCTCCCACCCTTTGCTGGGGGGATAATGTCTGCTGATCTACCTAGTGCAGATATGAGAAGGATAGGACGAGTCCCCAATTGACAATGCTAAATTCCTTTGTCGTATAAACAACCCTTTATGAAGTCTAAGAACACTGTACGCTGTTTACTTAAGAAATACCGTACGGGTACGCTGGTTGCGTAACGATCGCTCCGCCGTAGGCGAGACGCTCAAGCGTCACGTTCGCTCACGGCCCAGCGATCACAGGACAGCACGTTAAGGGCTATGACTAGAGTAATGATTCGCTATGGCGTAGCGGACGCTCGAGACCACGAGGAGATCACCAGCGGCGCAGACGCTCACAACGCTATACCTTTATGTCTAAACCTTATACCAATGAAATGCACAGAATACCTTAATGTGAGTACAGGGTGTAAGTGCAACCTTGTGTAACCTGACTAACTACAAAGCTGCTTGAGCGTCACCGACGCTCAAGTGAACACTTAACACTATAGAAAATACACAGATACTGGTTTAGGGTCCAAAGCCTATTAACTGTATTATATCTAATATACTTGTAAAAGGGGATAACAGTACAAATGATACACTACAATATAACAGAGACTTCCTAACCAAAATACAATACTATCTAATACAATTCAATACTAGTCTAGGGGAGATGTGAGAGAAAAGAGAAAGGAGAGAGAGAGAGAGAGAAATGGAGAGAGATGAGAGAAATTGGCTCACAGTAAGACAATGATTACGGAGAGAAACTTACGCACAAGGGGAAACGATCGCATGCGCCTGGACATCCAGCACCCGATTTTCAGCAATGAGAACCGTTGAAGAGTGAGAGCTGGATGTGGTCGGCCTGCCTATTTATGCCCCACACACAATGCAATCCTACAGTCCCTACAATCCCATTGTCCATTGGACGTCGGAATTCGGCCCTGCATCATAACAAAAGGTCATAGGTTGATTCATACAGGTGGGCTGTGACGATTTAAAACAGCTCAGGTGGGTGGGGAACTAGGTTTCCCGCCGCATACCTGAGTATGAGTAAATAGTAGAAATGGACATAAACTTCTTATGTCCATAACTATTCGCACGAGCGATTAATACGCTCCAAACCAACACCGGAATATTGCTATTTAAATACTCTTCCGATGGGTACCAAACACTACTGCATGACTCCTGTTAGACCCTTCCTACGATACAAAGAGGGATTCCTCAGCTCAGGGACATTCTATATTAACCAAACTTTCAGAAACTATCAAAGGGATCATGATCTACAAACTACATTAATTGTGAAAATATGTAACGAATGAGTCGCACGCTACGACTACATAAACTCTACCGTAAATACGCATACCGTGCGCCCGCGGGTGCACGCTATTGCGGGTATGCGCCTTCACAGGAGAGCGTACGCATGCGCAGCGCGGACCAGTGTGCGGTGCAAATATGGCAGTGTGTATGGGGATATTTTTCTGACTTTGACAGGGTCCTGGTGACCACGGATGCCAGCCTTCGAGGCTGGGGGGCAGTCACACAGGGAAGAAACTTCCAAGGCTATAGAAAAGTCAGGAGACTTCCCTACACATAAATATTCTGGAACTAAGGGCCATTACAATGCCCTAAGTCAGGCTAGACCCCTGCTTCAACACGGGCCGGTGCTGATCCAGTCAGACAACATCACGGCGGTCGCTCATGTAAACCGACAGGGCGGCACAAGAAGCAGGATGGCGATGGCAGAAGCCACAAGGATTCTCCGGTGGGCGGAAAATCATGTGTTAGCACTGTCAGCAGTGTTCATTCCCGGAGTGGACAACTGAGAAGCAGACTTTCTCAGAAGACACGACCTCCACCCGGGAGAGTGGGGACTTCATCCAGAAGTCTTCCAAATGATTGTACACCGTTGGGAAAGGCCACAGGTGGACATGATGGCGTCCCGCCTCAACTAAAAGCTACAAAGATATTGCGCCAGGTCAAGGACCCTCAGGCGATAGCTGTGGACGCTCTGGTAACACCGTGGGTGTACCAGTCGGTGTATGTGTTCCCTTCTCTGCCTCTCTTACCCAGGGTAATGAGAATAATAAGAAGGAGAGGAGTAAGAACTATACTCATTGTTCCGGGTTGGCCAAGAAGAGCTTGGTAACCAGAACTCCAAGAAATGATCTCAGAGGACCCATGGCCTCTGCCACTCAGACAGGACCTGCTGCAGCAGGGGGCCTGTCTGTTCCAAGACGTACCGCGGCTGCGTTTGACGGCATGGCGGTTGAACGCCGGATCCTGAAGGAAAAGGGAATTCCGGAGGAAGTTATCCCTACGCTATTTAAAGCTAGGAAAGAAGTGAACGCAAACCATTATCACCGCATATGGCGGAAATATGTTGCGTACTGTGAGGCCAGGAAGGCCCCAAAGGAGAAATTTCAGCTAGGTCGATTTCTGCACTTCCTACAGTCAGAGGTGACTATGGGCCTAAAATTGGGTTCCATTAAGGTCCAGATTTCGGCTCTATCGATTTTCTTCCAAAATTGAACTGGCTTCACTGCCTGAAGTTCAGATTTTTGTTAAGGGAGTGCTGCATAGTCAGCCCTCGTTTGTGCCTCCAGTGGCACCGTGGGATCTCGACGTGGTGTTGGATTTCCTGAAGTCGCATTGGGTTGAGCCACTTAAATCCGTGGAGCTATAATACCTCACGTGGAAAGTGGTCATTCTGTGGGCCTTGGCGTCGGCCAGGCGGGTATCAGAATTGGCGGCTTTGTCATACAAAAGCCCTTATCTGTATTTTATATGGATAAGGCGGAATTGAGGACTCGTTCCCAATTCCTTCCTAAGGTGGTATCAGTTTTTCATGTGAACCAACCTATTGTGGTGCCTGCGGCTACTTGGGACTTGGAGGATTCCAAGTTACTGGACGTAGTCAGGGCCCTGAAAAGTATATGTTTCCAGGACAGCTGGAGTCAGAAAAACTGACTCGCTATTTCTCCTGTATGCACCCAACAAGCTGGGTGCTCCTGCTTCTAAGCAGACGATTGCTCGCTGGATCTGTAGCACGATTCAACTTGCACATTCTGCGGCTGGACTGCCGCACCCTAAATCTGTAAAAGCCCATTCCACGAGGAAAGTGGGCTCTTCTTGGGCGGCTGCCCGAGGGGTCTCGGCTTTACAACTTTGCCGAGCTGTTACTTGGTCGGGTTAAAACATTTTTGTAAGAGTCTACAAGTTTGATACCCTGGCTGAGGAGGACCTAGAGTTTGCTCATTCGGTGCTGCAGAGTCATCCGCACTCTCCCGCCCGTTTGGGAGCTTTGGTATAATCCCCATGGTCCTTACGGAGTCCCAGCATCCACTTAGGACGTCAGAGAAAATAAGATTTTACTCACCGGTAAATCTATTTCTCGTAGTCCGTAGTGGATGCTGGGCGCCCATCCCAAGTGCAGATTGTCTGCAATACTTGTTTATAGTTATTGCCTAACTAAAGGGTTATTGTTGAGCCATCTGTTGAGAGGCTCAGTTATATTTCATACTGTTAACTGGGTATAGTATCACGAGTTATACGGTGTGATTGGTGTGGCTGGTATGAGTCTTACCCGGGATTCAAAATCCTTCCTTATTGTGTCAGCTCTTCCGGGCACAGTATCCTAACTGAGGTCTGGAGGAGGGTCTTAGTGGGAGGAGCCAGTGCACACCAGGTAGTCCTAAAGCTTTCTTTAGTTGTGCCCAGTCTCCTGCGGAGCCGCTAATCCCCATGGTCCTTACGGAGTCCCAGCATCCACTACGGACTACGAGAAATAGATTTACCGGTGAGTAAAATCTTAGTTTTTACCACTTGGATGACTTAATTGTAGGTTAGTGAATGGACACAGAGCTACAATGTCACTTCAGTCAGTCAGGAACTGTGTGTTGCAATTCACCTGCCTAAATGTTTGGCAGGTGAATTACGAGAAGAGGATAAATGCTGGAGGTGCAGCATACTTACCTACATTTTATTTCTCCTCTCCAGGTGAAGCCCGGAGAGGAGACGCTGCAGGTGTCTTCGGGGGGCGGGGCCGGACTGTGACATCACTAAGCCTCGCCCCCGCAATCGGGAAATGCCGCTATTCGCGGGTCCGTGTGAATGGGGCGGGGCTAAAATGAAGCAATTTGCGTCATTTTAACCCCTTCTCCACCCGATGGACCCGCGAATGCGGGAGGTAATCTCTCCATCCTGCTCGCATCACTAGGGTGCGAGCAGGATGCGGGAGACCTGCCCACTCTTCTGGGGGTGCGGGGGGCTACCCCAAAAAACGGGAGCCTCCTGCAGCTTCCGGGAGAGTAGGTAATTATGAGGTGCAGGCAGATGCAGAATGGCACAGAAATAATTTAACCAGACCTGACTGTGGTATACTAAAGTGTCTTGAGCGAGGTGTAGCAGGATGTAGTGTTTAGCAGACTGTGGACTCTACCTTAAGACTAGAATGTGCAGCACCATACTTTACACTCAGGGCCGGTTCAAGCCTGCTCTGCACCCCGGGCAGGAAATGGGGCGTGGCTTAATACAGGGGGCGTGGTCAGTTACGCCCACTGTACATTAGTAGCGCCGCTTGAATGCTGAGCGGTGCGCGATGACGTCATTGCGCACCGTTCAGCAAAGGTACTCTCCACGAAGGGAAACTAGACGCTACGCGTCTAGTTCCCTTCACAGGAGGCACAGACAGGGGACACAGCGGGCAGCGGAGGGCACAGCAGTGGCGGATCTTGCCATGGTGCGGCGCCCTCCGGATGGCGCCAGCGCCCTCCGGATGGCGCCAGCGCCCTCCGGAAGGCGGCACCCCGGGCAAAAGTCCTGCTTGCCCGTGGCAAGATCCGCTACTGTTTACACTGATGATAAACAGCAGATGAGTAGTTACTCAGCTATGAGCCAGGACTTGAATACAGGATAAGAATGTATCACAATCACTGTTGCAGGAAATTAATGTCCAAGATGTGAGGGAATACCAAGTACTTTATTGAAGCAGTGGTGTGATAATGTATAGCAGAGGAATCACAGTAACAATCCAAGGTACAACATAAGCAGAATGTAAATGGTTGTCCAATATGAGATTTGCAGCAAAGCAATGAAATAGTTGAACAAGAATCCAGAGTTAAAATCCACAGAACTAATGGTGCCCATACACTTGTGAGATTATCGGTACTATCCTTAGATTTCGACCACATCTGTGAGAGAAATCGAAGGATTGTATGCACATTTAAGGTATCTTTCGACGCGATGCGCGGGCACGCCGGTCGAATAACGCGTCTCAAGATATTATGTGCTGCACATAATATTTCTCGCATCGCAATGCGATCGCATGTGGTTTTAAACCCACATGAGATATATCATACTGCGATATGCGATGGGCACCCACCAGGAGTGGCCAGAGGCCGCTCCCACTCTGCGGTGACATGCCCATCACGTGATTACCATGCGATCTAGGATTGCATGGTAACCACTTTGGCAGTTCAGGTGCGATTTGATCGCACCTGAACTGCCGGTGCGATGCCCCGCGATGTCGCTTCGTGGGGCATCACACAAGTGTATGGGCACCATTAGATTGCAGGACATGTACAATTAATCTAAAATGCATGCAGGCATAGACGAAGTCAAAAACAAGTAATGGATACTTAGAGAATCCACAAAGCACAGTGAAAGTCCGCAAATACTTAGCTAAGGTAGTCCTGGAAACACAAACTGGCAAAGACAGGAGTTGCTGGATGACATGAACCGGCAGGCCAGGCTTTTAGCATGAACAGGAGCTTGGACTAAAGACACCAGGCAATTCAGATAGTTCTGGCAGGGAAATAATAATACTATAACTGGCATGGGAGAGCTAAGCTGGCTGGTTTATAACAGCCACACTAACCAATGAAAATGCCAGGCTGGGAGTGTTAACTCTAATTACAAACCCTGCGCATCTGCAGAGCTGCAGGTACACAGAGAGCCTAAGGAACAGGAAACACACTGATGGATTGTTAATGTCAGCTGACACCAGGTGCATACTGTATAGTTAGTCAGCGGACCCCAGGTGAATTCTGAACAGAGGGAATACATGCACCAACAGATCATAACAGTACCCCCCCCCCCCACCCCACCCCACCCACCCTTCAGGGTGGACTCCAGACACCCAAACAGGACTAAGGGGAACAAATAAAAAAAAGTCTTAGATATAAATCACTCGGAAAAAACAAATTCAAGATTTCCGACGATGCTTCTTCTTATTGGACCGTTTAGATTTTACCACTGGAAACATAAAGACATTGTGAAAGAGAAGGGTATATTGACCGCACAGGTTTAGGTATATACAGAAATGTGTCACGGTATTAATAAATAAGTGTGGCTTAGTGTTGTCAAAATACATATAAATCAATTCAAATAAATATGGATATCTGGGCTGTGTAGGTAAGTGACTTTGTTTCTGCTTTCGGCTGATGGCTTGAAGGCCAGCACAGCCAATGAGAGAACTACTGACACCCTGGAAACCCAGATATGGAATTTAAGAAAGAGATGTAGTGGAGGCAGTTTAGTGCATGAACTGGATGATATATAGGGTTAATATTTCAACCCCAACAATCTAGCAGAAAATAGTGTGGCAATTCATTGTCTTCCTATTCAGCATATTAGATCAACTGTAGAAGCTGGGAACACTGTTGCCTTTTTAGTGCAATATATGGAACATTTTTGTTACACATGTATCATATATTCCTTCTCATTGCATCCTTTATCACCTGGGCTTAAATAACCCAGCCACTCTGGAAGGTTGTATGTGGATGACTCGACCACACATTCAATTACAGCTTAATCAGCTATTGATCTAAGTAATTTTACAACATCTATTCAGTATGACACCTTGGTATTTAACTCAATATGCCTTACATCCTGGTCATTATGCATAAATGAATAATCGCAATCTAATGATGTCACTTTGGATCTTGCCAATTTAATAATCCTTCTGCTGCTGTCACTCACATCCAAAAAACGCATGATCTATTCTAGATAACACATATAATGCATGCTTTTTATATCACATACACCACCATGGTCTATGTGATATAAAATCAATAGATGATTAAGCTGTAATTGAATGTGTGGGTGATTCATCCACATACAACCTTCCAGAGTGGCTGGGTTATTTAAGCCCAGGTGATACAGGCTGCAATGAGAAGGAATGTATTCCGAAGTGATACATGTGTAACAAAAATGTTCCATATATTGCACAAAAAAGGCAACAGTATTCCCAGCTTCTACAGTTGATCTAATATGCTGAATTAGAAGACAATGAATTGGCACACAATTTTCTGCTAAATTGTTGGGGTTGAAATATTAACCCTATATATCATCCAGTTCATGCACTAAACTGCTTCCACTACATCTCTTCCTTAAATTCCATATCTGGGTTTCCAGGGTGCCAGTAGTTCTCTCATCGGCTGCGCTGGCCTTCTAGCCATCAGCCGAAAGCAGTAACGAAGTCACTTACCTAATGATACATTGAGCGTCTACCTAGATGCGTTGCAGCTTCTTCCTTGTCTTTGGAGTATAAAGACATTGGGCCTAATTCAGACTGATCGGTACTGTGCGTTTCCGCACAGTAGCCAATTAGGTCTGAACTGCGCATGCACCAGCACCAGCGGCGCATGCCAGACAGCCGACGACCGTTTCAGCCCTGCGATCGCCTGTGCCTGATTGACAGGTAGAGGCGGTTGTGGGCGGGCTGGCGGTGTTTGGCCACCATTTAGGGTGTGCAGTCCAGGCAACGCAGGCGTGCCCGGACCATGCAGGGGGAAGGCCGCGGTGGCTGCGTGACATCACACGCAGCAGCTGTGACCCTCACAGCAACGAGTAGCTCCCTGCCAGGGTGCAGGAGCTGTGCTGGTAGGGAGCTACTCCTAAAGTACAAAAGTGGTGCTTTTGTACATGTGCGATGGGGTAGGGCCTGACATGCGGGGTGGACTAGCCCTGTGCTGGGCGTCCCCCCGCATGTCAGTGTGACTGATCGTAGATGTGTTAAATTTAGCACATCTACGATCAGGTCTGAATTAGGCCCATTGTCATAACTTACAGGTGCCTCCAGTATCAGAGCTTCTTCAGCTGCTGAGTCATAATCCGAATTGGAGTCAATGTCACAAGGCAAAGTCACAGCTTTCTTAGCAGGAGATGAAAATTTGACAGACTGAGCAGATGATGGGTTCCAATGACAAGAATTTTCAGAAGACCAATTGTATGGAGATGAAAATGACATACAGTCAGTAGTTATGTACTTGGTTTGTTGTTTTGGAGAAGATTTAGAAAGGCTGCCGTTTTTGTGAGATGGAGAGTTTTTAGTGTGCTGGTTCCTCAAAGGTGATCTGACTTCAGTAGTTGGTGGTTCTTTAGCAGGTCTCCCAGAGCACTCAGAAAAATCTATTTCAGGACCACTAAATCTTTTAATAACAGCATTACTGAAGGCTTCCAAGTCTTGAAGAACAGGATTGTTAGGATGAGTGGCTTAAGCCATTCCAGAGCCTCCCCCTTGAAGGACATGCACAAGAATATCATTTTTTCAGCATCAGAGGAAAGGCATGGAACCAATTCCTGAGCTTGTAGCAATAGATCTCGAAATTGCTCCAACCTCCCATTAAAGGTAATAGGGTCTGGGTCTTGGTCAGGATCAACAAATTGAGAGTCTTTAGCTGGACCAACAGATTGGACTTTCTTTTCCAGCTTGACAGAAGAAAGACCTTTCTTAAGACCAACAGGACATGAAGCCCCTACTTGGGACTGACAAAATGTAAGGTTCTTCCCTGGAACCGGTAGGGCAGGATATTTCTCTTTAAGTTCAGCATGAAAATTCATTAACAGGAACAGTTAGATTAACTTTACGGACTGGAACAGGCAGACTTTGACAGGAAATGGTTATGACAGAATCTGAATCTTCAGATGACTCTGAACAGGCTGATTTTGGGGTGAATCTTTGTTGTACTGCTTTAATGAAGGTAGGAAGATCAGTGAGTAATGGATCTTTGGACTTGATGAAGGGCTTGGCCCAGTCCAAAGCTTCCCCTCTGAAGGTTCTGAGGAAATAATTAACTGCATTGGCAGGAGTGATGCGGATTGATGAATCTTTTTCGATGTAGATGAGGTACTGTCGAGCCAGGGCACAGAATTGAGCGAGATCTCCTTCGAAGACAATATTCCCTGGAGTATTAAAGTGGAGATCTTTCTTGGAACTGTAACTAACAGATGCGACAGGATAGTGTGTGGAGGAATTTTGGATAACGTCTGGGAAAGCTATGTTAAAACTGGAAATCAACTCTGAGGCACAATGTTTAATACTAGAACTTGAATCAAATGCTGTTTTCAGATGCCCCTCCAGGGGCTTCAGAAATGGACACGGAAACTGGAACCCCTCCTGGGGTTTCAGGGTTTGATGACCCTTTTGGTGACAGGTCATCAACTACCCCTTCTGGAATCTGGACATCGGCCTCCCTTCCTGGGGAAGAGCCATCGACTAAGGCAGACATCGGCACGACTCCGGGCAAGACAGGCAAGGCAGACACCTCTTGGACCTCTGGCAAGGCATACACCTCTCGGACCTCTGGCAAGGCAGGCTGGGATGACTTGGAGACCCTGAAAGACAAGACAACATATGGACTGACCGCGAACATGGCATTCCTCACTTGCCAGATGGTAGGGGTAACAACGTCCTCATGCTGTGAGGCCAGGGCAGACGGAACCTCATGCCGTGATGCCAGGGCAGACAGAAACTCATGCCGTGAGGCCAGGGCAGATGGAACCTCATGCCGCGAGGCCAGGGCAGACGGAACCTCATGCCGCGAGACCAGGGCAGATAGAACCTCATGCCGTGCGGCCAGGGTAGATGGAACCTCATGATGTGAGGTCAAGGTAGACAAGTCCCCTCCTGGGGCTTTGACACACGAGCCCCCTCCTGAGGCACAGTAACTCGAGACCCCTCCTGGGGCAAAGCCATTTGACACCCCTCCTGGGGCACAACCACTCGAGACCCCTCCTGGGGCACAGCCACTTGAGACCCCTCCTGGGGCACAGCCACTCGAGACCCCTCCTGGGGCACAGGCGGTGAATACCTCACGGTTGATGAGAGACTTAACTGTCTCCTGTTGGTTCCCAAATTTGAGTTTAGGGCCCCTCGTCACAGGACTCCAAACTTTTCTTTTGGGCAACCTTATTGGGAGTAACAGAGTCTGGAAGAACATAGAGTTATATGCTTGAACCCTGGAATGCTGAAGTTTATCACTGTTTCTGTACTTGCATAATGAACAGTCTTTAATCAGGTGTTCAGCGCTCCCACAATAGAACCAAAGACCATTCTCCATACGCCGCTGGCGTTCGGCTTAAGAGAGCCTGGGCCACAGGTAACACCGAAATCTCCCTTTACTGTGACCTGATGAGGAAACTTCAGTAGTGGGAGAGCAAGAGTCTGTAGTCACCTTGGTCTTTGAATCTTGAGAGTAGGCTTTAAAAATGTCCAGAAAACGCGCAAAAATTTCTGGTATCAATTGGGTTATACCAGTAAAAAAAAATGGTAACTGTTCAATTTTCACTATACTCAGTCGCTCAGGATTCACTCCACTGTGGGACTGAGAGGACCTGGAACCGTTGCAAGAAGATGTACCAACAAAATTGTTCTCACCCGGCTGATTATGGCAAGGATTAACTGCATCCAGGACACTTTGAGAGGGTGGAATAATCTGCTGCTGCAGCACATCCACACGAGAAGACATTCCTAAAAAGGCCTGTAACAGTAGTGTCTGTGTACTCTTAAAGTTCTGCAGCTTGCTCAGAAGACCCGGAACTGGATCTGCAACTTGAGTCTGACCGGCTGAGATCTGGACTGGACCTGACAAAACAGGGTCCATTCTGAGCATACTACTCCAGTAGTGTTTGGCCGGTTATGTTACAATTCACCTGCCTAAATGTTTTGCAGGTGAATTACGAGAAAAGGATAAATGCTGGAGGTGCAGGCAGATGCAGAGTGGCACAGAAATGGTTAACCAGACTTGACTGTGGAATACTAAAGTGTCTTGGGCGAGGTGTAGCAGGATGTAATGTTTAGCAGACTGTGGACTCTACCTTAAGACTGGAATGTGCAGCACCATACTTTAACACTGATGATAAACAGCAGATGAGTAGTTACTCAGCTATGAGCCAGGGCTTGAATACAGGACCAGAATGTATCACAATCACTGTTGCAGAAAATTAATGTCCACAGATGTGAGGGAATACTACTGTAAGCAGGGCCGTCTTAACAGCAGTGTAGGCCCCTAGGCACAGCAATGCAGCGGGGCCCCTACCCATCCTCCAGCGGTAGGGGTGTGGGGTGCTCTCAGCGACAGCTTTGATGTCCCGTGGGCGGTAGGGGGTGTTCTATCTTCCACTCAGCATGTAGGACCTGGAACAGTAATTTCTGCTAATTACTCCTTTACTGCACAGATGGAGGGAGATGGGGCGGGAGCGAGAACACTAAACTGTAGAAGGGGCATTGGGCTGAATGAAGGGGCCCCGGTACAGGACTTCCAGGGTGGTAGGGGGGGTGTAATACGTAGGGGAGGGGTGGATAGTGGAGTGGGCTTAATGTTTATCATTTTCCGGTGGGAGGGCAGCTTGCTTGACTGCAGATATCTCCAGTTCCTAGAAATGTATTTCTTAGCTTTGAATGGGATTAAAAAAAAGCTATAGAGCCCCACTTTCAGGAGGGACTGGCATAGGCGTGCGCAGCACATTTTATTAGGGGGTGCACCGTCGGAGGGGTGTGTCTAGCACCGCTTTTTGAGCGTGTCTAGCACCATCTATTGATGGCCAATGCAATATAAAATATCCACCCTTGTTCCAATCCTAATAAAGCAGATACATTGTCAGATGTTGTGGTGTGCACCAAACAAACACCCCTGATGGCACTCACTGCAATTACACTGCTCCTCCTCAGCCTGGTCTGGCTCCCCCTCTCTTTCCCCTGCAAGCTGCAGTCACTCACTGACACTGACAGTCGCAGACTAGTACTACTGCTGCTGGAAAAACGAGTGACGTGTCAATGCTGCTGCGGACCGCCTGCCAGTATTGAATTTGTCTTCCTAAGAGGAACACTGGCTGCATGCTGATCCTCATCAGTGGCTGGCGTTGGCATAGCATAGAAGGAGAGAGGGGTGCATGTGGCGGGTGGGCGTGGGAGCAGCATGATCTAATCACATCACATCACGCTGTTTTTGTACATGGAGGTGGAAAGCCGGTGGCAGTGACACCCTTGATTAACCCAGGCGTCCGGTCAGTAATGCAGTCCTGACAGGGTGCAGCGCAGAGGGGACAATAATCAGCCTGCTCGGCTATCGCTGCATCAGGCATGTGAGATCGGGGTGCCAGACATTAGGGGGTGCCTGTGCGCACCAGGCACCCTCCCTGCGCACACCCATGGGGATCATAGTTCAGGAGCCAGAGCAATCCACCAATAAAAATATAAAACTGCATGCCAGGATCTGGAACAGGGACCACCTGCTTGATGGCTGATATCTCTGGTTCTGGGCATAGTAGAGCTGACAGTGTCCACTGAAAGAGAAGAGCCCCAACTTTTGCAATGTACCATCAGAAACACTCTAAGTTAGACAGAACCTGAGATATCAGGCTGGGAAGGACAATTAACAGGCTTGGATGGGGACCACTGCTTTGAAGTCAGATATCTCCGGTTCCCCTGGGCCGATTTTCAAAAATCTGGTATCCCTGGAAAGAGGGGACCCTCAGCTATCAGCCTCTGGCCCTTACATTCCTGGGGCCCTTGGGCAAGAGCCCATTGAGCCCATACGAAAAGACGGCCCTGACTGTAAGTACTTTATTGAAGCAGTGGTGTAATAATGCATAGTAGAGGAATCACAGTAACAATCCAAGGTACAACATAAGCAGAGTGTAAATGGTTGTCCAATATGAGATTTGCAGCAAAGTAATGAAATAGTTGAACAAGAATCCAGAGTTATAATCCACAGAACTAAGATTGCAGGATTTGCACACTTAGGGGGTCATTCCGAGTTGATCGCTCGCTAGCAGTTTTTAGCAGCCATGCAAACGCTATGCCGCCACCCACTGGGGAGTGTATTTTAGCTAAGCAGAAGTGCGAACGCTTGTGCAGCCGAGCTCTGCAAAAACAGTTTGTGCAGTTTCTGAGTAGCCTTGAACATACTCAGCGCATGCGATCACTTCAGCCTATTCGTGTCTGGATTTGATGCCATACACACACCCAGGGAACGCCCAGCCACGCCTGCGTTTTTGCAAACACTCTCTGAAAATGGTCAGTTGACACCCAGTAACGCCCCCTTCCTGTCAATCTTCTTGCGGCCGTCAGTGCGAAGGAAAACTTAGCTAGAACCTGAGCACAACCAAAAAGAGCTTTGTACCTGTACGTCGCGCATGCGCATTGCGGGCCATACGCATGCGCATAAATGGCATTTTTTCACCTGATCGCTGCGCTGCGAAAATCGCCAGCGAACGATCAACTCGGAATGAACCCCTTAATCTGAAATGCATGCAGGCACAGATGAAGTCCACAGTTTTAATTAAACATAAGTAATGAATACTTAGAGAATCCACAAAGCACAGTGAAAGTCCGCAAATACTTAGCTAAGGTAGTCCTGGAAACACAAACTGGCAAAGACAGGAGTTGCTGGATGACATGAACCAGCAGACCAGGCTTTTAATATGAACAAGAGCTTGGACTAAAGACACCAGGCAATTCAGATAGTTCTGGCAGGAAAATAATAATAATATAACCAGCGTGGGAGAGCTAAACTGGCTGGTTTATAACAGCCACACTGACCAATGAAAAAACCAGGCTGGGAGTTTTAACTCTAATTACAAAACCTGTGCACCTGCAGAGCTGCATGTACACAGAGAGCCTAAGGAACAGAAAACACAGGAAACACACTGATGGATTGTTACTGTCAGCTGACACCAGGTGCATACTGAATAAATCTCCTGAACTATAAGTACTAGGATACTGACATATGGACAGTAGTTTTCTTTTGTGATGTAGGCACCCACTAAGAAGGGATTTTTCAAAATTCCGCCCGCAAAGGGGTTAAAAGGGGTGAGATGATTATTAGGAATTCACCCCTCACATAGGAAAGACAGCCCACCCAGCCGGGATATAAAGAATGCATGGTGTCCGCCATACAAAGTTGCAGAGGGGGGAGGACAGAATGCTCAGTTCCTGGACTTCCTTGCTAGTGGCAGTTGCATAGCAGTCCATTATTCAAATAGGGGAGCCACATCACCTGCCACCCCTAAACACTGTGAAACATCGCTGGGTGTGGCTCCCATATTTAAATAATGGAGTGCTCTGCCACTGGCAAGGAAGTGCAGCCTTATGGTTCAGGAGATTTTGTGATGAGTCGATGGTATTTGCCTTTATATATAGATTTCATTTATAAGTACTATTGCCAGTCAGGAGAGGATAGTGTCTCAATTATTAGAGGTTAACCTGTCACTTGAACTAAACATTGCCAAACCTCTCAGGGAGCAATAGGAGGAAAGGAGAGATAGATATTTTGGCTCTTAAATGCATTAAAGGAAAGCTTGATAAGGAGGGTACACACGGAGAGATCCGTGCTTAAAGGGGGGTACTCACGAAGCGATATTCTAAGCAATCTGACTAGATTGCTTAGAATTTAAGCATTATCGTTTCGTGTGTACCCCCTACAGCGATAGTGATGTACAGCCCCGCGCATCGCTATCGCTGCGGGTCGCTCACTTCACCTGCTGGGTGAAATGAGCGCCCCCCCCATCTTCCCCCACACGCTCAGCACACATCACACTGTGCTGAGTGGGGGGAGAGATGTGTGCTGAGCGGTTCGCTCAGCACACATCTCTCCCACATCGGCCCGTCTATATGGGCCTTAAAATCTAAGCAATCTGACTAGATTTCTTAAGGGGGGTACTCACGGAGAGATCCATGCTTAAAATCTAAGCAATCTGACTAGATTGCTTAGATTTTGAGAACAGATCACTCGTGTGTACCCCCCACAGCGATATCGCTGGTGTTAGATTGGCCTGCATGCAGGCTCAATCTAGCACGTCACTCATTTCACCCGCTGGGTGAAATGAGCGCCCCCCCCCCCGTCCTCCCCCGCATCGCTCAGCACACATCGCGCTGTGCTGAGCGGCGGGAGAGATGTGTGGTGAGCAGTTCGCTCAGCGCACATCTCTTCCATGTATATGGCCCCTTAGAAGTTAAGCACGGATCTCTCCGTGTGTATGCCCCACAGGCACACTCTAGCACATTGCTCATTTCACCCACTGGGTGAAATGCGCGCCCACCCACCGCCCTCTCGCTCAGCACACATCACACTGTGTGCTAAGCGGGGGAGAGATGTGTGCTGAGCAGTCTGTGATAGATCGCTAGGCACACATTCCTCCCCGTGTTTACTGCCCTATAGTCAGCAACTGCTTATCTGCAAATGCTTATCTGGTGCAGCTCTCCCAGTGACCTTAAGTGTTGTGCAAAAATCTTTACCTTTTACCTCAAAGGAGGAGCCCTAAGGAGAGCGAGAGGCTAATCAAGGAGACCTAGGGCCCTTTGGGGTAGAGTCATCGTATCCCTGCAAACCTTAAATATTTAACATACAGCGGGTGGAGCTTGGCCTGTCATCCCAGCATTTACAGCACTGAGCAGGGCAGCATCAGAGGTGGGACGGGGCAGATAAGGAGGCGGATTATTCTCCTCAGCACCAGCCTTTTGACAGCATCGAGGTGCAGCCTAACAAAGATTGGCAGAGCATGTCCTGTTGTAAGTCTAATTGCTGATCTTCTGTGATAAACGAACCAGTTACCTTTAGGTATATCCTGTTGTGTAGAAAATAAGACACAGAGGCCCTCATTCCGAGTCGTTCGCTCGGTAATTTTCATCGCATCGCAGTGAAATTCCGCTTAGTACGCATGCGCAATAATCGCACTGCGACTGCGCCAAGTAATTTTACCATGAAGATAGTATTTTTACTCACGGCTTTTTCTTCGCTCCGGCGATCGTAGTGTGATTGACAGGAAATGGGTGTTACTGGGCGGAAACACGGCGTTTTAGGGGCGTGTGGATAAAAACGCTACCGTTTCCGGAAAAAACGCAGGAGTGGCCGGAGAAACGGGGGAGTGTCTGGGCGAACGCTGGGTGTGTTTATGACGTCAAACCAGGAACGACAAGCACTGAACTGATCGCAGATACCGAGTAAGTCTGAAGCTACTCTGAAACTGCTAAGTAGTTTGTAATCGCAATATTGCGAATACATCGGTCGCAATTTTAAGAAGCTAAGATACACTCCCAGTAGGCGTAGGCTTAGCGTGAGCAACTCTGCTAAATTCGCCTTGCGAGCGATCAACTCGGAATGAGGGCCAGAGACCACAGATTCCTGTACAATTAAATCTTTGTGATTATACTTGAAATTCCGTAGCGAAGCACGGGTATTCAGCTAGTATTTTATAAAACTTTTGCATTGATTGGACAGATGCCAAGACCAACAACTACCCAGTCTGCATAACTGCAAACGTCTCTATTCTCTATCTGGAGAATCAACTATAGCTTAAACTATGTCCCTAATGGAGTGGAGTGTGGGGGGAGGGCTATTGAAAAAAACTTATTTGCTTGAAGACTGCATTCATTTTTACTCCCTAAAATACTTTCAATGAGCAGCAATTTAATGTACACTATGTAACGTATCCAATATCCGGAGGTACTGAAGTAATTAATAAAAATATTGTATGGCAAATAGTAACCTTCAGCAAATGTTAATATAAAATAGAGATGAGCGGGTTCGGTTTCTCTGAATCCGAACCCGCACGAACTTCATGTTTTTTTTTCACGGGTCCGAGCGACTCGGATCTTCCCGCCTTGCTCGGTTAACCCGAGCGCGCCCGAACGTCATCATGACGCTGTCGGATTCTCGCGAGACTCGGATTCTATATAAGGAGCCGCGCGTCGCCGCCATTTTCACACGTGCATTGAGATTGATAGGGAGAGGACGTGGCTGGCGTCCTCTCCATTTAGATTAGGAGAGAGAGAGAGAGATTGACCTGAGGCTGATACTGTAGAAGAGAGTGCAGAGTTTAGTGACTGACCACAGTGACCACCAGCAGTGCAGTTGTTTTATTTAATATATCCGTTCTCTGCCTGAAAAAAACGGTACACACAGTGACTCAGTCACATACCATATCTGTGTGCACTGCTCAGCCCAGTGTGCTGCATGCCTGCATCATCTATGTATATATTATATATCTGACTGTGCTCAGCTCACACAGCTTATAATTGTGGGGGAGACTGGGGAGCACTGCAGTGCCAGTTATAGGTTATAGCAGGAGCCAGGAGTACAAGACAGTCACATACCATATCTGTGTGCACTGCTCAGCCCAGTGTGCTGCATCATCTATGTATATATTATATATCTGACTGTGCTCAGCTCACACAGCTTATAATTGTGGGGGAGACTGGGGAGCACTGCAGTGCCAGTTATAGGTTATAGCAGGAGCCAGGAGCACATATTATATTAAAATTAAACAGTGCACACTTTTGCTGCAGGAGTGCCACTGCCAGTGTGACTGACCAGTGACCTGACCACACTGACCACCAGTATAGTTAGTAGTATACTATATTGTGATTGCCTGAAAAAGTTAAACACTCGTCGTGTGACTTCACTTGTGTGGTGTTTTTTTTTTATTCTATAAAAAACTCATTCTGCTGACAGACAGTGTCCAGCAGGTCCGTCATTATATAATATATATACCTGTCCGGCTGCAGTAGTGATATATATATTTTTTTTATATCATTATTTATCATCCAGTCGCAGCAGACACAGTACGGTAGTTCACGGCTGTAGCTACCTCTGTGTCGGCACTCGGCAGTCCATCCATAATTGTATACCACCTACCCGTGTTTTTTTTTTCTTTCTTCTTCATACATACATACTACGACATCTCTTTATCAACCAGTCTATATTAGCAGCAGACACAGTACAGTACGGTAGTTCACGGCTGTGGCTACCTCTGTGTCGGCACTCGGCAGTCCGTCCATAATTGTATACCACCTAACCGTGGTTTTTTTTTCTTTCTTCTTCATACATACATACTACGACATCTCTTTATCAACCAGTCTATATTAGCAGCAGACACAGTACGGTAGTTCACGGCTGTAGCTACCTCTGTGTCGGCACTCGGCAGTCCGTCCATAATTGTATACTAGTATCCATCCATCTCCATTGTTTACCTGAGGTGCCTTTTAGTTGTGCCTATTAAAATATGGAGAACAAAAATGTTGAGGTTCCAAAATTAGGGAAAGATCAAGATCCACTTCCACCTCGTGCTGAAGCTGCTGCCACTAGTCATGGCCGAGACGATGAAATGCCAGCAACGTCGTCTGCCAAGGCCGATGCCCAATGTCATAGTACAGAGCATGTCAAATCCAAAACACCAAATATCAGTAAAAAAAGGACTCCAAAACCTAAAATAAAATTGTCGGAGGAGAAGCGTAAACTTGCCAATATGCCATTTACCACACGGAGTGGCAAGGAACGGCTGAGGCCCTGGCCTATGTTCATGGCTAGTGGTTCAGCTTCACATGAGGATGGAGGCACTCAGCCTCTCGCTAGAAAAATGAAAAGACTCAAGCTGGCAAAAGCAGTAGCACCGCAAAGAACTGTGCGTTCTTCGAAATCCCAAATCCACAAGGAGAGTCCAATTGTGTCGGTTGCGATGCCTGACCTTCCCAACACTGGACGTGAAGAGCATGCGCCTTCCACCATTTGCACGCCCCCTGCAAGTGCTGGAAGGAGCACCCGCAGTCCAGTTCCTGATAGTCAGATTGAAGATGTCAGTGTTGAAGTACACCAGGATGAGGAGGATATGGGTGTTGCTGGCGCTGGGGAGGAAATTGACCAGGAGGATTCTGATGGTGAGGTGGTTTGTTTAAGTCAGGCACCCGGGGAGACACCTGTTGTCCGTGGGAGGAATATGGCCGTTGACATGCCTGGTGAAAATACCAAAAAAATCAGCTCTTCGGTGTGGAACTATTTCAACAGAAATGCGGACAACAGGTGTCAAGCCGTGTGTTCCCTTTGTCAAGCTGTAATAAGTAGGGGTAAGGACGTTAACCACCTCGGAACATCCTCCCTTATACGTCACCTGCAGCGCATTCATAATAAGTCAGTGACAAGTTCAAAAACTTTGGGTGACAGCGGAAGCAGTCCACTGACCAGTAAATCCCTTCCTCTTGTAACCAAGCTCACGCAAACCACCCCACCAACTCCCTCAGTGTCAATTTCCTCCTTCCCAGGAATGCCAATAGTCCTGCAGGCAATGTCACTGGCAATTCTGACGAGTCCTCTCCTGCCTGGGATTCCTCCGATGCATCCTTGCGTGTAACGCCTACTGCTGCTGGCGCTGCTATTGTTGCTGCTGGGAGTCGATGGTCATCCCAGAGGGGAAGTCGTAAGCCCACTTGTACTACTTCCAGTAAGCAATTGACTGTTCAACAGTCCTTTGCGAGGAAGATGAAATATCACAGCAGTCATCCTGCTGCAAAGCGGATAACTGAGGCCTTGACAACTATGTTGGTGGTAGACGTGCGTCCGGTATCCGCCGTTAGTTCACAGGGAACTAGACAATTTATTGAGGCAGTGTGCCCCCGTTACCAAATACCATCTAGGTTCCACTTCTCTAGGCAGGCGATACCGAGAATGTACACGGACCTCAGAAAAAGACTCACCAGTGTCCTAAAAAATGCAGTTGTACCCAATGTCCACTTAACCACGGACATGTGGACAAGTGGAGCAGGGCAGGGTCAGGACTATATGACTGTGACAGCCCACTGGGTAGATGTATGAACTCCCGCCGCAAGAACAGCAGCGGCAGCACCAGTAGCAGCATCTCGCAAACGCCAACTCTTTCCTAGGCAGGCTACGCTTTGTATCACCGCTTTCCAGAATACGCACACAGCTGAAAACCTCTTACGGCAACTGAGGAAGATCATCGCGGAATGGCTTACCCCAATTGGACTCTCCTGTGGATTTGTGGCATCGGACAACGCCAGCAATATTGTGTGTGCATTAAATATGGGCAAATTCCAGCACGTCCCATGTTTTGCACATACCTTGAATTTGGTGGTGCAGAATTATTTAAAAAACGACAGGGGCGTGCAAGAGATGCTGTCGGTGGCCAGAAAAATTGCGGGACACTTTCGGCGTACAGGCACCACGTACAGAAGACTGGAGCACCACCAAAAACTACTGAACCTGCCCTGCCATCATCTGAAGCAAGAAGTGGTAACGAGGTGGAATTCAACCCTCTATATGCTTCAGAGGTTGGAGGAGCAGCAAAAGGCCATTCAAGCCTATACAATTGAGCACGATATAGGAGGTGGAATGCACCTGTCTCAAGCGCAGTGGAGAATGATTTCAACGTTGTGCAAGGTTCTGATGCCCTTTGAACTTGCCACACGTGAAGTCAGTTCAGACACTGCCAGCCTGAGTCAGGTCATTCCCCTCATCAGGCTTTTGCAGAAGAAGCTGGAGACATTGAAGGAGGAGCTAACACGGAGCGATTCCGCTAGGCATGTGGGACTTGTGGATGGAGCCCTTAATTCGCTTAACAAGGATTCACGGGTGGTCAATCTGTTGAAATCAGAGCACTACATTTTGGCCACCGTGCTCGATCCTAGATTTAAAGCCTACCTTGGATCTCTCTTTCCGGCAGACACAAGTCTGCTGGGGTTGAAAGACCTGCTGGTGAGAAAATTGTCAAGTCAAGCGGAACGCGACCTGTCAACATCTCCTCCTTCACATTCTCCCGCAACTGGGGGTGCGAGGAAAAGGCTCAGAATTCCGAGCCCACCCGCTGGCGGTGATGCAGGGCAGTCTGGAGCGACTGCTGATGCTGACATCTGGTCCGGACTGAAGGACCTGACAACGATTACGGACATGTCGTCTACTGTCACTGCATATGATTCTCTCACCATTGAAAGAATGGTGGAGGATTATATGAGTGACCGCATCCAAGTAGGCACGTCACACAGTCCATACTTATACTGGCAGGAAAAAGAGGCAATTTGGAGGCCATTGCACAAACTGGCTTTATTCTACCTAAGTTGCCCTCCCACAAGTGTGTACTCCGAAAGAGTGTTTAGTGCCGCCGCTCACCTTGTCAGCAATCGGCGTACGAGGTTACATCCAGAAAATGTGGAGAAGATGATGTTCATTAAAATGAATTATAATCAATTCCTCCGCGGAGACATTGACCAGCAGCAATTGCCTCCACAAAGTACACAGGGAGCTGAGATGGTGGATTCCAGTGGGGACGAATTGATAATCTGTGAGGAGGGGGATGTACACGGTGATATATCGGAGGGTGATGATGAGGTGGACATCTTGCCTCTGTAGAGCCAGTTTGTGCAAGGAGAGATTAATTGCTTCTTTTTTGGGGGGGGTCCAAACCAACCCGTCATATCAGTCACAGTCGTGTGGCAGACCCTGTCACTGAAATGATGGGTTGGTTAAAGTGTGCATGTCCTGTTTTGTTTATACAACATAAGGGTGGGTGGGAGGGCCCAAGGACAATTCCATCTTGCACCTCTTTTTTCTTTTCTTTTTCTTTGCGTCATGTGCTGTTTGGGGAGGGTTTTTTGGAAGGGACATCCTGCGTGACACTGCAGTGCCACTCCTAAATGGGCCCGGTGTTTGTGTCGGCCACTAGGGTCGCTAATCTTACTCACACAGTCAGCTACCTCATTGCGCCTCTTTTTTTCTTTGCGTCATGTGCTGATTGGGGAGGGTTTTTTGGAAGGGACATCCTGCGTGACACTGCAGTGCCACTCCTAAATGGGCCCGGTGTTTGTGTCGGCCACTAGGGTCGCTAATCTTACTCACACAGTCAGCTACCTCATTGCGCCTCTTTTTTTCTTTGCGTCATGTGCTGATTGGGGAGGGTTTTTTGGAAGGGACATCCTGCGTGACACTGCAGTGCCACTCCTAAATGGGCCCGGTGTTTGTGTCGGCCACTAGGGTCGCTAATCTTACTCACACAGTCAGCTACCTCATTGCGCCTCTTTTTTTCTTTGCGTCATGTGCTGATTGGGGAGGGTTTTTTGGAAGGGACATCCTGCGTGACACTGCAGTGCCACTCCTAAATGGGCCCGGTGTTTGTGTCGGCCACTAGGGTCGCTAATCTTACTCACACAGTCAGCTACCTCATTGCGCCTCTTTTTTTCTTTGCGTCATGTGCTGATTGGGGAGGGTTTTTTGGAAGGGACATCCTGCGTGACACTGCAGTGCCACTCCTAAATGGGCCCGGTGTTTGTGTCGGCCACTAGGGTCGCTAATCTTACTCACACAGTCAGCTACCTCATTGCGCCTCTTTTTTTCTTTGCGTCATGTGCTGATTGGGGAGGGTTTTTTGGAAGGGACATCCTGCGTGACACTGCAGTGCCACTCCTAAATGGGCCCGGTGTTTGTGTCGGCCACTAGGGTCGCTAATCTTACTCACACAGTCAGCTACCTCATTGCGCCTCTTTTTTTCTTTGCGTCATGTGCTGATTGGGGAGGGTTTTTTGGAAGGGACATCCTGCGTGACACTGCAGTGCCACTCCTAAATGGGCCCGGTGTTTGTGTCGGCCACTAGGGTCGCTTATCTTACTCACACAGTCAGCTACCTCATTGCGCCTCTTTTTTTCTTTGCGTCATGTGCTGATTGGGGAGGGTTTTTTGGAAGGGACATCCTGCGTGACACTGCAGTGCCTCTCCTAGATGGGCCAGGTGTTTGTGTCGGCCACTAGTGTCGCTTAGCTTAGTCATCCAGCGACCTTGGTGCAAATTTTAGGACTAAAAATAATATTGTGAGGTGTGAGGTATTCAGAATAGACTGAAAATGAGTGGAAATTATGGTTTTTGAGGTTAATAATAATATGGGATCAAAATGACCCCCAAATTCTATGATTTAAGCTGTTTTTTAGTGTTTTTTTAAAAAAACACCCGAATCCAAAACACACCCGAATCCGACAAAAAAAATTCGGTGAGGTTTTGCCAAAACGCGGTCGAACCCAAAACACGGCCGCGGAACCGAACCCAAAACCAAAACACAAAACCCGAAAAATTTCAGGCGCTCATCTCTAATATAAAACAGCCACATGAAAGAGCCACTTAATTATCCTTGATTAATTTTACTGGATAAATGTGTTTGTGGTCTCATCCATGGCACTGTGGTAATATTCATCCAAAGTGCTGGTAATACCCTGGGAAGGCACTGCTTCGTTATCCTCTCACACGTTGCATATGCGAATACCAATGACATCTTTGTACTTTGTCTCATAGTGTGAGCTGTTTAAAAATAATTTAAGAGCCCTGTAGTGCTGCAGCTGAGCAGCTGTCAATCATAGGCAAGCGTCAAAAAGTCACAGCACAGAGCACTGCTGCCGGGCATAGACTGTCTGCATAGAGTGCACAGGAAACGCTGCTGATAATTTAGTTGTACTGAATCCTACACTGGCATCCAATACATTAGCTCTTATACCACTGGGTAGCCCTCATTGGTGACAGTAACTTTTATTGGGAGTGCCGAAGTTATAGCAGCAGAGAACAAGTGAGATTTATTTAAATATCTCTGTATACATACGCTCAAGGCTGGACTGGCCCACAGGGGCAACCCCTGGTGGGCCCTACCTCCTGGGGGGCCCAACTCCTCCTCTAGGGATCAGATTCCAGACTGTGCACTTGAATTATACATTATACATATGTTACATTATATTGCAGAGGACTACTGTATGTTGTATTCACTACAAAGCATTGCTGTTACTAATCTGGTGCATTATCATGTGGTACTAGCAGTATTTACTATACATATTTATCAAGGGCCTCAGACAATGCACTCTCTAATGGTTAGCCAAGCCTCTGCGGTGGCAGACCACGCCCCCTCTGAAGCCTGCCACACCCATATACATGGGCCCCTACCACTGCATTCCCCTAGTGGGCCCTTCATGCCCTAGTCCGACACTGCATACGTCCTGACATTGTGATCTTATCATTGTTTTGGGATGTAGTCCCTAATACTAAGCTAAAAATGCTGATGATACTCAGATCTCCCTCTTCTCCCCTGTACTGCTGTCCTCTCTCCTCACTCATGTCTCCAGCCTTCCCTTTGCTATTTCCACCTAGATGTCCTAGAGCTTTCTTAAACACCTTCCAGAATCACCTAACCTCACTTAGGGAGTCATTCCGACCCGATCGCTCACTGCAGTTTATTGCAGCGGTGCGATCGGGTCAGAACTGTGCAGGCCGTAGGCCATCGGCACGCTACCATCAGGCAGAGGCGGGCGCGGGGGGGGGGGCGGAACGGCGGCGTTTGGCAGCCATTTCGTGGGCGCAGTCCGGCCAACGCAGGCGTGGCCGGACCGAATGGGGGGCACACGCAGCCGCTGCGGGCCGGGGAGCGATGAGTAGCTGCCGGCCAGCTTGCTAAACCTGCGCTGGTCGGGAGCTACTCTTGTAGTTCAAAGGCATCGCCGCTGTGCAATGCCATTGCACTTCTGCGGGGGGGGCGGCACTGACATGTGGGGGGGGCGGGATAGCCCTGTGCTGGGCGGCCCCCCGCATGTCAGTGTGACTGATCGTAGCTGTGCTAAATTTAGCACAGCTACGACCATCTCGGAATGACCCCCTTAGTTCATTTTATATCAACACTAGCTGAATGCCCGTGCTCTGCTACGGAATTCTAATTATAAGGGGTAATTCAGACCTGATCGCTGCTGTGCGTTTTCACACAGCGGCCGATCAGATCTGAACTGTGCATGCGTATGCATCGCAATGCGCCGGTGCATCGGGCGACTGCACTGGGCATCGGTGCCTAGCAACGGGATGGTGCGAAAAAAGCGATCGCACGGGTGATCGCAATGTGATTGACAGGAAGAGGCCTTTTGTGGGCGGCAACTGACCGTTTTACAGGAGTGTCTGGAAAAAAGCAGACAGGACCAGCCGTTTTCAGGGAAGGTGTCTGACATCAGCTCCGGCCCCGATCAGCAGGAACACATTGCAGCGGCTGAGTAAGTCCTGGGCTGAGCAGAGACTGCACAAACTGATGTTTGTGCAGCTCTGCTACAAATGCGATTGTCACGATCCGGGTATCTGGACGCCATTACTTACCCTTCAGATGCCTCCTAAGGCTGGCTCAGCGCTCCAGGACCGGATCCCATCTGTTATCCTGATGTTTACATTCCTGCATCCTCTCCTGTCTCTCTGAGACGCGGTCACAGTAAACGCCATATTACATCTGGCATGGCGTCTCCCGCGGCCTCCGCCGCCGTCCCTGAGTTTCTGCATGCAAAGTGTCAGAGTGGCGATTACGTCAGCCGCGGCCTCCGCTGTGCCCGCGTGGTTTGGATGTGCATTCATCAGTCTGGCGTCTCCTGTCTCCTGTGGCCGGCGCCGCCATTGCTGCTTCAATTCTCACATGGATTACAAACCAAACTTCCCTCCAAGTGTCTGCATGGGCGCAGCCATCTTGGATTTTGTCATCTGATCATTTCCACCAATCTGCTGTCTGTATTGTTGATTTGCATAATTGCCTAGCCAACCCCTTCCTTGCTGCAGGTATAAGTAAGCTGTGCCTGAGCAAGGAAGGCGTCAGTGCTTTGGTTGTCTAACCTAGTTCCAGTTTGTCTCTCTCCTGTGGTTGTCTTCCAGGTTCCAGCTCCTGTCTCCAGACTTCTGCTATAGAGACCCGCACCAGCATTCCATCTGCGGTGTAGCCTGACTCTCCGATCCATTCTGGACTCACCTGTTTCCAGCTACAACAATCACCTGCTTCCAGCCCAGCTTCCAGCAGTGTACAGCTTCTCTTAAAGGGCCGGTGTCCTTTCTGCAGTTTACCACTCTCCACCGGTATTATTATTTCACCGCTCTCAAACAATCACCTGCTTCCAGCCCAGCTTCCAGCAGTGTATAGCTTCTCTTAAAGGGCCGGTGTCCTTTTCTGCAGTTTATCACTCTCCACCGGTATTATTATTTCACCGCTCTCAAACTCCAAACTTCATTATTATTTCATCGCTCTCAAGTTCGTTTATTATTTAACTGGTTCCAGCCAGTATCCACTCCGTACCAACAACAGTCTGGTTCCAGCCAGTATCCACAGCAGCCGTTTTACCTTCAGCAGCCCAGCCTTTCCTGGAACATCAGCTGGTACGATCCTGGGTTCTCTCCATTGCTACAGTCAGGCCTGGTAAGGACTTTCCAACTAGAAGATTATTAGAACTGTCTCACACTACCAGTGCCTGTGGCCCTTGCCACCCTGTAGTACCCAGGAATTGTATTTATCCTCTGTTGACTTTTATGTTTTCTTTTACTGCTGCTGTGTTACGGAGTTTGTCATAATAAACATCATTGACTTTTATCCTGGTTGTCGTGGTCACGCCTTCGGGCAGTTATTCTACATGTTACTTACATGTCTAGGGGTCTGATACAACCTCCCAGGTTCCGTTACATCTCAGCCCCTACAACTGAGGCTGCCTCCCGTCAGCTCAGGCCCTCAGTTGTGACAGTAAGCACTGACCTAATGAATCCAGCCGGAGACCAGGATCAAGCGGCCAGGCCAATGCAAGAACTGGCAGCCCGACTTGAACATCAGGAGGCTGCACAGGGCCACATCATCCACTGTCTCCAGGATCTCTCTACACGGCTTGATGGGATTCAAACGACCCTCCGTGGACCTGGCACGTCCGGTGCGTCCACTACAGTGACACCAGCTGTAACCCCACCCACCTTACCCATTTCCAGTCCACATCTTCATCTTCCAACGCCAGCAAAATTTGATGGATCTCCAAGGTTCTGCAGGGGATTTCTCAATCAATGTGAAATCCACTTTGAGCTTCTACCTGGCAATTTCTTCAGTGACCGTACCAAAATTGCCTATATCATCTCCCTTCTCAGTGGCTCAGCCCTTGACTGGGCATCACCTTTATGGGAGAAGTCTGATCCCCTGCTATCCTCCTATACTGACTTTGTAGCTACATTCAGACGCATCTTCGACGAGCCAGGCCGGATAACATCTGCTTCATCTGAGATTCTCCGTTTACGCCAGGGAACACGTACTGTGGGACAGTATCTTATACAGTTTAAAATCCTGGCATCCGAACTGGCATGGAACGACGAGGCCCTGTATGCTGCATTCTGGCATGGCTTATCAGAACGCATCAAGGATGAGTTAGCTACCAGAGACTTGCCCTCTAAGTTGGATGAGCTAATTTCTCTTTGCACGAAGGTTGATCTACGTTTCAGAGAGAGAGCAACTGAGCGAGGAAGATCATCTACTCCTAAATCTTCTGCTCCTCCTCCTCGTCAACCATCTCCATCCAAGGATGAGCCTATGCAAATTAGTCGTTCCCGTCTATCTCCCGCTGAGCGCCGAAGACGTCTCTCTGAGTCTCTCTGTCTCTACTGTACAGCTCCGTCGCACACTATCAATGCCTGTCCCAAACGTCCGGGAAACTCCAGATCCTAGCTCGCCAAGGAGAGGGCCGGCTAGGAGTAATGATCTCCTCTCCATCTCCTCATGACTGTAACCTCCCAGTGTCGCTCCAAATTGCTCAACGTTACAGGAACGTCATTGCCCTCCTTGATTCCGGAGCAGCTGGGAATTTCATAACCGAAGCTTATGTTAAACGGTGGTCCCTACCCACCGAGAGACTGTCCTCGTCCATCTCTTTGACTGCCGTGGATGGCAGCAAGATTTTTGACGCAGTCATTTCCTTAAGGACTCTTCCAGTTCGTCTGAGAGTGGGAGTTCTTCATTCTGAGTATATTTCTTTTTTAGTGATTCCAAGAGCCACACATCCAGTGGTTTTAGGCCTTCCATGGCTCCGTCTCCACAACCCATCAATTGACTGGACGACTACGCAAATACTGGCATGGGGTCCCTCCTGTGCTGAGACTTGTTTAGCCAAAGTTCTTCCTGTTTGTTCTTCCTTCCCTAGGTCATCTGATGTTCCGCCTCCTCCATATCAAGACTTCACGGACGTGTTCAGTAAAGCCTCTGCTGATATCCTTCCTCCTCATAGAGAATGGGACTGCCCAATCGACCTCATTCCAGGGAAGGTTCCACCGCGCGGCCGAACTTATCCGTTGTCTCTGCCTGAGACACACTCCATGGAAGAGTACATCAAAGAGAACCTGGCGAAGGGTTTCATCCGACCATCTTCTTCTCCAGCCGGCGCAGGCTTCTTCTTCGTTAAGAAGAAAGACGGTGGTCTGCGTCCGTGCATCGACTACAGAGGTCTGAACGATATTACCGTCAAGAACCGATACCCTTTACCCCTGATTACCGAGCTCTTTGATAGAGTTAGTGGTGCAACTATTTTCACAAAGCTGGACTTGAGGGGTGCCTACAATCTCATCCGAATCCGTGAGGGTGACGAGTGGAAGACCGCCTTTAACACCCGTGACGGACATTATGAGTACCTCGTCATGCCCTTCGGATTGAGCAACGCTCCAGCAGTCTTCCAGCACTTCGTGAATGAGATTTTCAGGGACATCTTGTACCGCCATGTCGTGGTTTATCTAGACGACATCCTCATCTTTGCTAATAATCTCGAAGATCATCGTTTCTGGGTAAAAGAGGTTCTTTCCCGTCTCCGTGTCAATCACCTCTATTGTAAATTGGAGAAGTGTGTGTTTGAAGTTAAAACCATTCCGTTTCTAGGTTACATTGTGTCCGGTTCCGGACTAGAGATGGATCCTGAGAAACTCCAAGCAATCCAGAATTGGCCTATACCCTTAAGCCTCAAAGGGGTCCAGAGGTTCTTAGGGTTCGCCAATTATTATAGAAAATTTATACGAGACTTTTCCACCATTGTGGCGCCTATCACTGCATTAACCAAGAAAGGTGCTAATCCGTCCAAGTGGTCCGAGGAAGCTACACAGGCCTTTCACCTTCTGAAGCAACGGTTCATCTCTGCACCAGTTCTGAAACAGCCCGACACCGACTCTCCTTTTATCTTAGAGGTAGATGCCTCCTCCGTTGGAGTAGGAGCAGTGTTATCCCAGAGGGCCAAAGATGGACATCTACATCCTTGCAGTTTCTTCTCCCGGAAGTTCTCCCCAGCTGAGCGCAACTATGCCATTGGCGATCAGGAGTTGCTAGCCATCAAGCTCGCTCTGGAGGAGTGGAGATACCTGTTGGAGGGAGCTTCCCACTCAATCACCATACTTACCGACCACAAAAATCTTTTATATCTCAAAGGCGCACAATGTCTGAATCCTCGTCAGGCCAGATGGGCACTTTTCTTCTCTAGGTTTGACTTTAAACTCCAGTTCTGTCCGGGTTCTCAGAATCGTAAGGCCGATGCCCTTTCCCGCTCATGGGAGCAAGAAAATGAGTCCGAGTCTGCAGACAAGCATCCTATTATTAATCCGTTGGCATTCTCCACGGTAGGGATGGACTCTACGCCTCCACCAGGGAAAAGTTTTGTTAAGCCAGTTCTAAGGAAGAAGCTCATGCATTGGGCCCATGCTTCCCGTTTTGCTGGACATACAGGCATTCAGAAAACCCTTGAATTTATTTCTAGGTCCTACTGGTGGCCAACTCTGAAGAAGGACGTTATGGAATTTATTGCCTCCTGCCCAAAGTGTGCCCAACACAAAGTCTCCCGCCAGTCGCCTGCGGGGCAACTGGTTCCATTATCTGTTCCCCGTCGACCTTGGACCCATTTGTCGATGGACTTTGTTTTCGATCTACCTATCTGCAACAAGTTTAATACCATCTGGGTGGTAGTTGACCGGTTCACCAAGATGGCACATTTCATCCCTCTCACCGGTCTTCCGTCAGCTTCCAAGTTGGCTCAAGTGTTTATACAAGAGATCTTACGACTTCACGGTCTTCCTGAAGAGATCATCTCGGATCGTGGAGTACAATTTGTAGCCAAATTTTGGCGAAGTTTGTGTCAAGCCCTCCAAGTCAAGTTAAAGTTTCCCACGGCTTACCATCCTCAGACCAATGGTCAAACCGAGAGGGTGAATCAGGACTTGGAGGCCTTCCTCCGTATATATGTGTCTTCCTCTCAAGATGACTGGGTTCAACTCCTTCCTTGGGCCGAGTTCAGCCACAACAATCAATACCATTCCTCATCTTCTTCTACACCATTCTTCATTAATTATGGATTCCACCCTAAAGTCCCAGAATTCCAACCGCTTCCCGCAACTTCTGTTCCAGCAGTGGATGTCACCTTGCGTCAGTTTTCAAATAACTGGAGGAACGTCCGCGCAGCCCTGCTTAAAGCCTCATTCAGGTATAAGAAGTTTGCCGATAGGAAGCGTAGAGCGGTTCCTGCTCTCAAGGTGGGTGATCGTGTGTGGCTGTCCACGAAGAATTTGAGATTGAGAGTTCCCAGCATGAAATTTGCACCTCGCTACATCGGACCCTTCAAGATTGAACAAGTCATCAATCCTGTTGCCTACAGGTTACAGTTACCATCCTTCTTGAAAATACCCAGGACATTTCATGTTTCTTTGTTGAAACCGCTGATCCTGAATCGGTTTCATTCCGCACTTCCTCCAGCTCCCAAGGTTCAGACTCAACGGGGAGTCGAGTACGAGGTGGCCAAGATTTTGGACTCACGTTTCCGTTACGGTCAGTTACAATACCTCATTGACTGGAAGGGCTATGGTCCTGAAGAACGCTCTTGGACCAATGCCTCAGACGTCCATGCTCCTGCCTTGGTCCGAAATTTCCACGCAAAGTTTCCTTTAAAGCCTAAGAAGTGTCCTGGGGCCACTCCTAAAGGGGGGGGGTGCTGTCACGATCCGGGTATCTGGACGCCATTACTTACCCTTCAGATGCCTCCTAAGGTTGGCTCAGCGCTCCAGGACTGGATCCCATCTGTTATCCTGATGTTTACATTCCTGCATCCTCTCCTGTCTCTCTGAGACGCGGTCACAGTAAACGCCATATTACATCTGGCATGGCGTCTCCCGCGGCCTCCGCCGCCGTCCCTGAGTTTCTGCATGCAAAGTGTCAGAGTGGCGATTACGTCAGCCGCGGCCTCCGCTGTGCCCGCGTGGTTTGGATGTGCATTCATCAGTCTGGCGTCTCCTGTCTCCTGTGGCCGGCGCTGCCATTGCTGCTTCAATTCTCACATGGATTACAAACCAAACTTCCCTCCAAGTGTCTGCATGGGCGCAGCCATCTTGGATTTTGTCATCTGATCATTTCCACCAATCTGCTGTCTGTATTGTTGATTTGCATAATTGCCTAGCCAACCCCTTCCTTGCTGCAGGTATAAGTAAGCTGTGCCTGAGCAAGGAAGGCGTCAGTGCTTTGGTTGTCTAACCTAGTTCCAGTTTGTCTCTCTCCTGTGGTTGTCTTCCAGGTTCCAGCTCCTGTCTCCAGACTTCTGCTATAGAGACCCGCACCAGCATTCCATCTGCGGTGTAGCCTGACTCTCCGATCCATTCTGGACTCACCTGTTTCCAGCTACAACAATCACCTGCTTCCAGCCCAGCTTCCAGCAGTGTACAGCTTCTCTTAAAGGGCCGGTGTCCTTTCTGCAGTTTACCACTCTCCACCGGTATTATTATTTCACCGCTCTCAAACAATCACCTGCTTCCAGCCCAGCTTCCAGCAGTGTATAGCTTCTCTTAAAGGGCCGGTGTCCTTTTCTGCAGTTTATCACTCTCCACCGGTATTATTATTTCACCGCTCTCAAACTCCAAACTTCATTATTATTTCATCGCTCTCAAGTTCGTTTATTATTTAACTGGTTCCAGCCAGTATCCACTCCGTACCAACAACAGTCTGGTTCCAGCCAGTATCCACAGCAGCCGTTTTACCTTCAGCAGCCCAGCCTTTCCTGGAACATCAGCTGGTACGATCCTGGGTTCTCTCCATTGCTACAGTCAGGCCTGGTAAGGACTTTCCAACTAGAAGATTATTAGAACTGTCTCACACTACCAGTGCCTGTGGCCCTTGCCACCCTGTAGTACCCAGGAATTGTATTTATCCTCTGTTGACTTTTATGTTTTCTTTTACTGCTGCTGTGTTACGGAGTTTGTCATAATAAACATCATTGACTTTTATCCTGGTTGTCGTGGTCACGCCTTCGGGCAGTTATTCTACATGTTACTTACATGTCTAGGGGTCTGATACAACCTCCCAGGTTCCGTTACATCTCAGCCCCTACAACTGAGGCTGCCTCCCGTCAGCTCAGGCCCTCAGTTGTGACAGCGATCGCACACCAGCATAGACCTTTCCCTCTCCCCCGATAGGTGGCGACTATCTGATTGCAGCGCTGCAAAGAACACACCCTAGCAATCAGGTCTGAATTACCCCCATAATCATAAAGATTTTATTGTACGGGAATCTGTAGTCTCTGTGTCTTATTTTCTGGACAACGGGGTATACCTAAAGTTGACTGGTTAGTTTATCACAGAAGATCAGCAATTAGACTTACAACAGGACATGCTCCGCCTGCCACTGCCAAACTTTGTCAGGCTGCACCTCCGGACGGGCTTTCCCCAGATTGATGCTGCCAAAAGGCTGGCACTGAGGAGAATTATCCGCCTCCTTCTCTGCCCCGTCTCGCCTCTGATGCTGCCCTGCTCAGTGCTGTAAATGCTGGGACAACAGTCCAAGCTCCGCCTGCTGTATGTTAAATATATAAGGTTTGCAGGGATAGGCTGACTCTATTCCAAGGGTCCCTAAGGGGGAGATGTACTAAGCAATGATAAAAGTGAAGTGAGCCAGTGGAGAAGTTGCCCTTGGCAACCAAGCAGCGTTGATGCAATATTTATAATTTGCATACTATAAAAGTATACAGAGCAGCTGATTGGTTGCCATGGGCAATTTCTCCACTGGCTCACTTCTCCACTTTTATCACTGCTTATTACGGGATGCGGTCAAGATGCCGCCGGCCGGAATCCCGGCGGTCGAAATACCGACACATGAATCCTGACCGCCACAATCCCGACATATTCTCCCTCCGTGGGTTTCCACGACACCCATAGAGGGAGAATATAATAGTGTGCCGAGCGTAGCGAGGCAACGTGCCCGCAGCGTGGCGAGCGAAACGAGCCCGCAAGGGTCTGCATTCCGCTCGCCACCCCTGTCGGGATTGTGTGGTCGGGATTCCGGCGTCGGTATTTCGACCGCCGGGATTCCGGCCGGCGGCATTTAGTACTGATCCCCTTATTACATGTCCCCCTAAGTCCCCTTGCTTAGCTTCTCACTCTACTTAGGGCTCCTCCTTTGAGGTAAAAAGATAAAGATTTTCGCACAACACTTAAGGTCACTAGGAGAGCTGTCAGTACACTTTACACAGCAGATAGGCAGTTGCTGACTATCAAGCTTTCCTTTTGTGCAGTCAAAATATCTATGTCTCCTTTCCTCCTATTGCACTCTGAGAGGTTCGGCAATGTTAAGTTCAAGTGACAGGTTAACCTCTGATAATTGAGACACTATCCTCTCCTGACTGGAAATAGGTTGGTTAAGTACTTATATCTTAAAAAATAATAATAATAATAATAATAATAATAATAATAATAATAATAATAAGAAGAAGAAGAATATATATATATATATATATATATGTCAAAAACCACTGACTCATCACAAAATCTTCTGAACCATAAGGCTGGGCTTCCTTGCTAGTAGCAGTTGCATAGCAGGTGATTATTCAAATAGGGAAGCCACACTGAGCGATGTTTAACAGTGTATAGGGGTGGCAGTTGATGTGGCTCCCCTATTTAAATAATGGACTGCTCTGCAACTGCCACTGGCAAGGAAGTCCAGGAACTGAGCATTGTGTCCTCCCCCCTCCACGACTTGGTATTGCCGGCACCATGCATTCTTTATAGCCCTGGCTGGGTGGGCTGTCTTAACTCTCCACTGTGACGGGGGAATTCACAATATTCATCTCATCCCTTTTAACCCCTTTGTGGGTGGAATTTTGAAAAATCCCTTCTTAGTGGGTGCCTATGTCATAAAAGCAAGCTATTGTCCAAATGTCAAGTTCCTAGTCCTTATGGTTCAGAAGATTTTGTGATGAGTCAGTGGTATTTGCCTTTTATATATATAGATTCCAATCCTTGACTCTATCCCCTCCTTCAAACATCACATACAATCCATTTTACAGTCTTGTCTTTTACACCTTCAAAATAACTCCAGGATCAGACCTTTTCTCACCTTTGAAGCAACAAAGGTCCTCATCCACTCACTGGTCATCTCTAGACTGGACTACTGTGACTTCATTTTTTCTGGCCTTCCTTTCTCCATTCCAATCTTTCCTCAGTGCTGCTGCTCAGCTAATCTTCCTACCCAAATGAACTGCTTGTGCTTCTTAGCCCCATCTGGCTCCATAACAGAACCCAAATACAAGCTCCTTACACTCACCTATAAAGCCGTTACCCGATCCCCCCCGCCACCACCTCTGACCTCATTACCACAGACACTTGCACCAACCCTCTTTGCTGTGCTAATGACCACCACAACTCTTCCCAACTTCCCTCTCTTCCCAAGACTTCCCTTCTACCTTTAAGTCTTCTTCCGTACTGCTCCCCACCATTGGAACTCTCTCCCTCTCCCTTTAAGACTCTCCACCTTTATACAGGCTCTCAAAATCAAGTTTTTTTTTAATTACAACCTTCTACCTCTCATCGTAACCCATTGCCCAATGCTCCTCGCTCACTGTCTCTCTTCTCTATGTCCCTCATGTCTTGCCTATCTGCCCCTCCCCTACAGATTGCAAGCTCTCACAAGCTTTCCCTTCCAAGACCTATACTATCATCTCTGCCACATGGGGCAACAGCAGTGTCGGACTGGGGCATGAAGGGCCCACCGGGGGGATGTAGTGATAGGGGCCCATACTTAGGGGTGTGGCCAGCCTACAAAGGGGGTGTCGCCAGCCTCCATAGAGGCTTGAAATACACAATAGTCTAGTGCAGTGTAATGCAACATATCTACCATGTATAATACAAGTGCACAGTCTGGAACCTGATCCCTAGAGGAAGGAGTGGGCCCTCAGGCAGTGGGGCCTACCGGTGGTTTCCCTGGTACCCCTGTGGGCCAGTCCGACCCTGGGCAACAGCTGCACCAAACCTTTCAGTTCAGCCACCTGCTGCTTTTATGGGTATTATCAGGGACCTCACTATTATCCCTGGATGTTGAAGACCCTGCTCTCTGGCCTATTGCTCAGAGTACATTAATTCAACACAATGCACTGCCACCACCCATGAAAACATTTAAAAACAATTGAGCATAGGCTTGGCAATACTACATATCCAGTCAGTGATATTGCCCCCTACTTTGGCAATTAATAACATATTCTAGTGGTCTACAATCTCTTCAAAGGATTGGGTTTTGGGTGTATATATGAGTTAACTAACAAAGAAAAGCTTTATTTATTAAAAAAAAAAAAAAGTACAATGCTTATTCAGAAAACAAGGGAAACAAGAAATGGTTATAAAGTACATACATGCGAGTAATTCAAATAAAAAGGGCAAAATTTAAAGACGCAGCTAATCTGTCCCAGGGAGAGTGGAAGGAAAATTGCAGAGACTGCAGGTTACAGTGCAAACATTGAGCTCCCAGTTTGATCCCAGAACAAAAGGTGATCCCACTTTTATCAGCAGAGCATCACACTTTTGATGATGTCACCAAACCCCTGCCGATAGGCTGATTAGATAATTACGACTGGGGTCATCCCTGAACAGCTGAACTCACTTTTAATTTAAATCCCCATAATTGTGCATAACTTCCCCTGCAATATGATGATCTAGAATATGGGGGTGCCCATATTACTCTCTGCCATTTTAATTACTATATGATTGTAATTGTAATGCATTTGTGATGTGGGATTGTTGAGATGTTTCATATCTTGGAAACTGTACTTCTGAGGGATATGAAAAATGCATCACACCTGCAAAGAAACCTCTGCTGTTTCATATTATTTTACACACGTTCCACTATTTATGAACCAATAATTTCAAGTCATACATCATAACCAATATGATGTGCCTTTTAATCTAGGTACTTATCAATTTGTGCTTCTGTATACATCTGTGCTCTGATTACCCCTCACTGGGTTGCTTCCTTTAGATGCAAAGAAAGATAAAATAACTTGCACTCTACAGGTCCTGTCAAGACAATGTGGCTCTTCCTGCAGACCAGTTTAGCATACTGTAATTAAATGTACAATGAGACTGACAATCTGCTGTGGACTTCCAGACTTTATTAGTATTCTAATGCAACTTCCTCTTATGTAAGGATAGACACGTACATCAAAAGACATAGCAAAGGTATTAATCTCATTGGAGTGTCTTGAGATCAAAGTTGCCCTGTTTGAAGGTACATTTAAATTGGACATATGTAATAAGATTCTTCTGAATGTAATTAACCAACCTAGTATCACATGAAAACTAGAGATGAGCGCCTGAAATTTTTCGGGTTTTGTGTTTTGGTTTTGGGTTCGGTTCCGCGGTCGTGTTTTGGGTTCGAACGCGTTTTGGCAAAACCTCACCGAATTTTTTTTGTCGGATTCGGGTGTGTTTTGGATTCGGGTGTTTTTTTCAAAAAACACTAAAAAACAGCTTAAATCATAGAATTTGGGGGTCATTTTGATCCCAAAGTATTATTAACCTCAAAAACCATAATTTACACTCATTTTCAGTCTATTCTGAATACCTCACACCTCACAATATTATTTTTAGTCCTAAAATTTGCACCGAGGTCGCTGTGTGAGTAAGATAAGCGACCCTAGTGGCCGACACAAACACCGGGCCCATCTAGGAGTGGCACTGCAGTGTCACGCAGGATGTCCCTTCCAAAAAACCCTCCCCAAACAGCACATGACGCAAAGAAAAAAAGAGGCGCAATGAGGTAGCTGTGTGAGTAAGATTAGCGACCCTAGTGGCCGACACAAACACCGGGCCCATCTAGGAGTGGCACTGCAGTTTCACGCAGGATGGCCCTTCCAAAAAACCCTCCCCAAACAGCACATGACGCAAAGAAAAAAAGAGGCGCAATGAGGTAGCTGTGTGAGTAAGATTAGCGACCCTAGTGGCCGACACAAACACCGGGCCCATCTAGGAGTGGCACTGCAGTGTCACGCAGGATGTCCCTTCCAAAAAACCCTCCCCAAACAGCACATGACGCAAAGAAAAAAAGAGGCGCAATGAGGTAGCTGTGTGAGTAAGATTAGCGACCCTAGTGGCCGACACAAACACCGGGCCCATCTAGGAGTGGCACTGCAGTGTCACGCAGGATGTCCCTTCCAAAAAACCCTCCCCAAACAGCACATGACGCAAAGAAAAAAAGAGGCGCAATGAGGTAGCTGACTGTGTGAGTAAGATTAGCGACCCTAGTGGCCGACACAAACACCGGGCCCATTTAGGAGTGGCACTGCAGTGTCACGCAGGATGTCCCTTCCAAAAAACCCTCCCCAATCAGCACATGATGCAAAGAAAAAGAAAAGAAAAAAGAGGTGCAAGATGGAATTGTCCTTGGGCCCTCCCACCCACCCTTATGTTGTATAAACAAAACAGGACATGCACACTTTAACCAACCCATCATTTCAGTGACAGTGTCTGCCACACGACTGTGACTGATATGACGGGTTGGTTTGGACCCCCCCCAAAAAAGAAGCAATTAATCTCTCCTTGCACAAACTGGCTCTACAGAGGCAAGATGTCCACCTCATCATCACCCTCCGATATATCACCGTGTACATCCCCCTCCTCACAGATTATCAATTCGTCCCCACTGGAATCCACCATCTCAGCTCCCTGTGTACTTTGTGGAGGCAATTGCTGCTGGTCAATGTCTCCGCGGAGGAATTGATTATAATTCATTTTAATGAACATCATCTTCTCCACATTTTCTGGATGTAACCTCGTACGCCGATTGCTGACAAGGTGAGCGGCGGCACTAAACACTCTTTCGGAGTACACACTTGTGGGAGGGCAACTTAGGTAGAATAAAGCCAGTTTGTGCAAGGGCCTCCAAATTGCCTCTTTTTCCTGCCAGTATAAGTACGGACTGTGTGACGTGCCTACTTGGATGCGGTCACTCATATAATCCTCCACCATTCTATCAATGTTGAGAGAATCATATGCAGTGACAGTAGACGACATGTCCGTAATCGTTGTCAGGTCCTTCAGTCCGGACCAGATGTCAGCATCAGCAGTCGCTCCAGACTGCCCTGCATCACCGCCAGCGGGTGGGCTCGGAATTCTGAGCCTTTTCCTCGCACCCCCAGTTGCGGGAGAATGTGAAGGAGGAGATGTTGACAGGTCGCGTTCCGCTTGACTTGACAATTTTGTCACCAGCAGGTCTTTCAACCCCAGCAGACTTGTGTCTGCCGGAAAGAGAGATCCAAGGTAGGCTTTAAATCTAGGATCGAGCACGGTGGCCAAAATGTAGTGCTCTGATTTCAACAGATTGACCACCCGTGAATCCTTGTTAAGCGAATTAAGGGCTCCATCCACAAGTCCCACATGCCTAGCGGAATCGCTCCGTGTTAGCTCCTCCTTCAATGTCTCCAGCTTCTTCTGCAAAAGCCTGATGAGGGGAATGACCTGACTCAGGCTGGCAGTGTCTGAACTGACTTCACGTGTGGCAAGTTCAAAGGGCATCAGAACCTTGCACAACGTTGAAATCATTCTCCACTGCGCTTGAGACAGGTGCATTCCACCTACTATATCGTGCTCAATTGTATAGGCTTGAATGGCCTTTTGCTGCTCCTCCAACCTCTGAAGCATATAGAGGGTTGAATTCCACCTCGTTACCACTTCTTGCTTCAGATGATGGCAGGGCAGGTTCAGTAGTTTTTGGTGGTGCTCCAGTCTTCTGTACGTGGTGCCTGTACGCCGAAAGTGTCCCGCAATTCTTCTGGCCACCGACAGCATCTCTTGCACGCCCCTGTCGTTTTTTAAAAAATTCTGCACCACCAAATTCAAGGTATGTGCAAAACATGGGACGTGCTGGAATTTGCCCATATTTAATGCACACACAATATTGCTGGCGTTGTCCGATGCCACAAATCCACAGGAGAGTCCAATTGGGGTAAGCCATTCCGCGATGATCTTCCTCAGTTGCCGTAAGAGGTTTTCAGCTGTGTGCGTATTCTGGAAAGCGGTGATACAAAGCGTAGCCTGCCTAGGAAAGAGTTGGCGTTTGCGAGATGCTGCTACTGGTGCCGCCGCTGCTGTTCTTGCGGCGGGAGTCCATACATCTACCCAGTGGGCTGTCACAGTCATATAGTCCTGACCCTGCCCTGCTCCACTTGTCCACATGTCCGTGGTTAAGTGGACATTGGGTACAACTGCATTTTTTAGGACACTGGTGAGTCTTTTTCTGACGTCCGTGTACATTCTCGGTATCGCCTGCCTAGAGAAGTGGAACCTAGATGGTATTTGGTAACGGGGGCACACTGCCTCAATAAATTGTCTAGTTCCCTGTGAACTAACGGCGGATACCGGACGCACGTCTAACACCAACATAGTTGTCAAGGCCTCAGTTATCCGCTTTGCAGCAGGATGACTGCTGTGATATTTCATCTTCCTCGCAAAGGACTGTTGAACAGTCAATTGCTTACTGGAAGTAGTACAAGTGGGCTTACGACTTCCCCTCTGGGATGACCATCGACTCCCAGCAGCAACAACAGCAGCGCCAGCAGCAGTAGGCGTTACACGCAAGGATGCATCGGAGGAATCCCAGGCAGGAGAGGAATCGTCAGAATTGCCAGTGACATGGCCTGCAGGACTATTGGCATTCCTGGGGAAGGAGGAAATTGACACTGAGGGAGTTGGTGGGGTGGTTTGCGTGAGCTTGGTTACAAGAGGAAGGGATTTACTGGTCAGTGGACTGCTTCCGCTGTCACCCAAAGTTTTTGAACTTGTCACTGACTTATTATGAATGCGCTGCAGGTGACGTATAAGGGAGGATGTTCCGAGGTGGTTAACGTCCTTACCCCTACTTATTACAGCTTGACAAAGGGAACACACGGCTTGACACCTGTTGTCCGCATTTCTGTTGAAATACCTCCACACCGAAGAGCTGATTTTTTTGGTATTTTCACCTGGCATGTCAACGGCCATATTCCTCCCATGGACAACAGGTGCCTGACTTAAACAAACCACCTCACCATCAGAATCCTCCTGGTCAATTTCCTCCCCAGCGCCAGCAACACCCATATCCTCCTCATCCTGGTGTACTTCAACACTGACATCTTCAATCTGACTATCAGGAACTGGACTGCGGGTGCTCCTTCCAGCACTTGCAGGGGGCGTGCAAATGGTGGAAGGTGCATGCTCTTCACGTCCAGTGTTGGGAAGGTCAGGCATCGCAACCGACACAATTGGACTCTCCTTGTGGATTTGGGATTTCGAAGAATGCACAGTTCTTTGCTGTGCTGCTTTTGCCAGCTTGAGTCTTTTCATTTTTCTAGCGAGAGGCTGAGTGCTTCCATCCTCATGTGAAGCTGAACCACTAGCCATGAACATAGGCCAGGGCCTCAGCCGTTCCTTGCCACTCCGTGTCGTAAATGGCATATTGGCAAGTTTACGCTTCTCCTCCGACAATTTTATTTTAGGTTTTGGAGTCCTTTTTTTTCTGATATTTGGTGTTTTGGATTTGACATGCTCTGTACTATGACATTGGGCATCGGCCTTGGCAGACGACGTTGCTGGCATTTCATCGTCTCGGCCATGACTAGTGGCAGCAGCTTCAGCACGAGGTGGAAGTGGATCTTGATCTTTCCCTAATTTTGGAACCTCAACATTTTTGTTCTCCATATTTTAATAGGCACAACTAAAAGGCACCTCAGGTAAACAATGGAGATGGATACTAGTATACAATTATGGACTGCCTGCCGAGTGCAGACACAGAGGTAGCCACAGCCGTGAACTACCGTACTGTACTGTGTCTGCTGCTAATATAGACTGGTTGATAAAGAGATGTCTATGTAACTATGTATGTATAAAGAAGAAAGAAAAAAAAACCACGGTTAGGTGGTATACAATTATGGACGGACTGCCTGCCGAGTGCAGACACAGAGGTAGCCACAGCCGTGAACTACCGTACTGTGTCTGCTGCGACTGGATGATAAATGATATAAAAAATATATATATATCACTACTGCAGCCGGACAGGTATATATTATATATTATATAATGACGGACCTGCTGGACACTGTCTGTCAGCAGAATGAGTTTTATTTTTATAGAATAAAAAAAACAACAACACACAAGTGAAGTCACACGACGAGTGTTTAACTTTTTCAGGCAATCACAATATAAGTATACTACTAACTATACTGGTGGTCAGTGTGGTCAGGTCACTGGTCAGTCACACTGGCAGTGGCACTCCTGCAGCAAAAGTGTGCACTGTTTAATTTTAATATAATATTATGTACTCCTGGCTCCTGCTATAACCTATAACTGGCACTGCAGTGCTCCCCAGTCTCCCCCACAATTATAAGCTGTGTGAGCTGAGCAGTCAGACAGATATATAATATATATAGATGATGCAGCACACTGGGCTGAGCCTGAGCAGTGCACACAGATATGGTATGTGACTGAGTCACTGTGTGTATCGCTTTTTTCAGGCAGAGAACGGATATATTAAATAAACTGCACTGTCTGGTGGTCACTCACTATATAATATTATGTACTCCTGGCTCCTGCTATAACCTATAACTGGCACTGCAGTGCTCCCCAGTCTCCCCCACAATTATAAGCTGTGTGAGCTGAGCAGTCAGACAGATATATAATATATATAGATGATGCAGCACACTGGGCTGAGCCTGAGCAGTGCACACAGATATGGTATGTGACTGAGTCACTGTGTGTATCGCTTTTTTCAGGCAGAGAACGGATATATTAAATAAACTGCACTGTCTGGTGGTCACTCACTAGTAAACTCTCTGCACTCTCTACACTTCTACAGTACTCCTCCTAGTCCTAAGCTCCAGTAAATCTCTCTCTCTTATAATCTAAATGGAGAGGACGCCAGCCACGTCCTCTCCCTATCAATCTCAATGCACGTGTGAAAATGGCGGCGACGCGCGGCTCCTTATATAGAATCCGAGTCTCGCGAGAATCCGACAGCGTCATGATGACGTTCGGGCGCGCTCGGGTTAACCGAGCAAGGCGGGAGGATCCGAGTCTGCTCGGACCCGTGAAAAAAACCATGAAGTTCGGGCGGGTTCGGATTCAGAGAAACCGAACCCGCTCATCTCTAATGAAAACTATAACTGGTAATATTGTAATATCGATATTCTCTACCTAGTACAGTACTTATGATGCTTCACAGGTATTATGGACCTTATTCAGTATGGATTGCAAAATTTGCAAATCGCAATCTGGCCGACTATTGAATGACTGTGCATGCGCAAGTAAAAATAACAGAAAATGTGTACACATCATGATTGCAATGCAGACGCTGTTTGACTGACAGGAAGCTGGCGATTCTTTGCAGAAACCTGCCGTTTCCTGGGTGCGTCCCCAGGTGTTTTTAAGGAGGGCCTCTAACGTCAGTGATGACTACTTCAAGCTACTTGTGTCACAAGAATTGTGGATGACCTTGCCTGGCGCAGATAGGAAAAATCTTCGATGTTCCAGGAATTGCGTATGGTTTTGCAATCAACCCGCATTTTGCAATGCATCTGCAATGGACATTTTTTCTCAATTTCTGGGCGGCAACTATTTGGTCGCAGTAACTGCTTTTTAGCAATACTTACTGAATAAAGTCTTATGACTGCATGTGCAGCAATGGTTATGTAGCTTGTATCCCATGTTCTGCACCATTTTGTGTTGAAAATGTGTGTATATGTGTTGATATTGCAGAGTAATATAAGCATACACCAGCAGATACTCCAACTATGAACAGCACAGTTACTTTATTGACAGTTGCCTGGTATAGCCGTACTCACTGTTACATGTACACTGGTGATGGAGTGGAGCTTAAGCAAAGTGCGGTGAAATACAAACTGCATGCGCAAATGGCAAATAATTACTCAGCTACGAAAACATTGGCAGAGCACACTTGGCAGAACTCTGAATGAGGGACCGTAGACAAGAACACCTAGGGACCGTAGACAAGAACACTTAGGAACCGTAGACAAGAACACTTAGGGAATGTAGACAAGAACACTTAGGGACCGTAGACAAGAACACTTAGGGACCGTAGAAAAGAACACTTAGGGACCGTAGACAAGAACACTTAGGGGCCGTAGACAAGAACACTTAGGGACCGTAGACAAGAACACTTAGGGACCGTAGACAAGAACACTTATGGACCGTAGACAAGAACACTTAGGAACCGTAGACAAGAACACTTAGGGACCGTAGACAAGAACACTTAGGGGCCTTTTTATGATAAAGTGTTTGGGATAATGATCATTTTTCTTTATCGCCTATCACGCAATTCCAAGTGATACACCATGTTCATGATAAATTGAAAACTATGATGATGTCTCATGGATCAAGTGATACGTCAGCTCCCTACTTAAATGAGAAGAGATTTTATATTAATGTGCATGCAGTTCTGATGTTTGCGCAGTTAGTGATTGTTTCCTACTGCGCAGTTGTGAAAAGTCTAGGAAATCTTTACTATGCACGTATAGACAAAAGTGTGCGATGGCGTAAGTATTTGTGTACCACATTGCTAGTACTTGAGACAGTGTGATCCATGGGCGGGTCAGGGTGGAGACTGGAAGGTGACAAAAAGGAGAGGTGTCATGGGAGTGTTATGGGCATGTTTAGGCAATCATCTGTGTTTCTCTTAAGAAATTTACAGGTTAGACTCTGTTCTAGGCTGGGACTGCTTGAAGAGTCGATGTTGTGACCAATGATGCATCGATGGTGGAGAGATCGAATCCTCCAGCGCACTCGAGCATTGCTCATATATGCAAAGTGGGCGTTGCAGGGCTTTCCAAGTCCGTCGCACAACAGACATTTGCATATTTTTGCACTTGAGACTCCACGAGTAATTGCAGCCGCACATGATCTGCGTGCACCTCTGCATCAGGACCAAACAGATGTAGTCAGACAGGGAGCACACAGACCATACTAATACATACTTGCTTACTTGAAAAAGCATCTCAGGGAGATTGTGACAGCAGCACCTATAAACGCAGTGTTACAGTGTATGTGTACTGCTGTGCATGAGAACCGGGTCATTATAATTAGTGATGAGCGGGTTCGGTTCCTCGGAATCCGACCCCCCCGAACTTCACCCATTTTACACGGTTCCGAGGCAGACTCGGATCTTCCCGCCTTGCTCTGTTAACCCGAGCGCGCCCGAACGTCATCATCCCGCTGTCGGATTCTCACGAGATTCGTATTCTATATAAGGAGCCGTGCGTCGCCGCCATTTTCACTCGTGCTTTCGAGATGATAACGAGAGGACGTGTCTGCGTCCTCTCAGTTCTTTCTTTGTACAGTGTGCTTCAAATATCTGTGCTCTGTGTTCTGCAAATATCTGTGCTCAGTGTGCTGCAAATATCTGTGCTCAGTGTGCTGCAAATATCTACGTTCTCTGCCTGGAAAACGCTCCATATCTGTGCTGCATTGTAGGAGGACAGTGCAGAATTTTGCTGACCACCAGTATATAATATATAGCAGTACGGTACAGTAGGCCACTGCTCTACCTACCTCTGTGTCGTCAAGTATACTATCCATCCATACCTGTGGTGCATTTTAGTTGTGCGCAGTATATATAGTAGGAGGACAGTGCAGAATTTTGCTGACCACCAGTATATAATATATAGCAGTACGGTACAGTAGTCCACTGCTCTACCTACCTCTGTGTCGTCAAGAATACTATCCATCCATACCTGTGGTGCATTTTAGTTGTGCGCAGTATATATAGTAGGAGGACAGTGCATAATTTTGCTGACCACCAGTGTATAATATATAGCAGTACGGTACAGTAGTCCACTGCTCTACCTCTGTGTCGTCAAGTATACTACAAAGGTTCAGTAAAATCACCCAAAAATCAAAATTAAAAGCGTCTGATGAGAAGCGTAAACTTGCCAATATGCCATTTACGACACGGAGTGGAAAGGAACGGCTGAGGTCCTGGCCAATGTTCATGGCTAGTGGTTCAGATCACATGAGGATGGAAGCACTCATCCTCTCACTAGAAAACTACAGTGCCACTCCTAGATGGGCCAGGTGTTTGTGTCGGCCACTTGGGTCACTTAGCTTAGTCACACAGCTACCTCATTGCACCTCTTTTTTTCTTTGTATCATGTGCTGTTTGGGGACTATTTTTTAAGTCGCCTATCCTGTCTGACACTGCAGTGCCACTCCTAGATGGGCCAGGTGTTTGTGTCGGCCACCTGGGTCGCTTAGCTTAGCCAACCAGCGACCTTGGTGCACCTCTTTTTTTCTTTGCATCATGTGCTGTTTGGGGACAATTTTTTTAAATCTGCCATCCTGTCTGACAATGCATTGCCACTCCTAGATGGGCCAGGTGTTTGTGTTGGCCACTTGGGTCACTTAGCTTAGCCATCCAGCGACCTTGGTGCACCTCTTTTTTTCTTTGCATCATGTGCTGTTTGGGGACTATTTTTTTAAATCTGCCATCCTGTCTGACACTGCAATGCCACTTCTAGATGGGCCAGGTGTTTGAGTCGGCCACTTGGGTCGCTTAGCTTAGTCACACAGCTACCTCATTGCACCTCTTTTTTTCTTTGTATCATGTGCTGTTTGGGGACTATTTTTTAAATCGGCTATCCTGTCTGACACTGCAGTGCCACTCCTAGATGGGCCAGGTGTTTGTGTCGGCCACTTGGGTCGCTTAGCTTAGCCATCCAGCGACCTTGGTGCACCTCTTTTTTTCTTTGCATCATGTGCTGTTTGGGGACAATTTTTTTAAATCTGCCATCCTGTCTGACAATGCAGTGCCACTCCTAGATGGGCCAGGTGTTTGTGTCGGCCACTTGAGTCGCTTAGCTTAGCCATCCAGCGACCTTGGTGCACCTCTTTTTTTCTTTGCATCATGTGCTGTTTGGGGACTATTTTTTTAAATCTGCCATCCTGTCTGACACTGCAGTGCCACTCCTAGATGGGCCAGGTGTTTGTGTCAGCCACTTGGGTCGCTTAGCTTAGCTACACAGCTACCTCATTGCACCTCTTTTTTTCTTTGCATCATGTGCTGTTTGGGGACTATTTTTTAAATCAGCCATCCTGTCTGACACTGCAGTGACACTCCTAGATGGGCCAGGTGTTTGTGTCGGCCACTTGGGTCGTTTAGCTTAGTCACACAGCGACCTCATTGCACCTCTTTTTTTCTTTGCATCATGTGCTGTTTGGGGACTATTTTTTAAATCTGCCATCCTGTCTGACACTGCAGTGCCACTCCTAGGTGGGCCAGGTGTTTGTGTCGGCCACTTGGGTCACTTAGCTTAGCCATCCAGCGACCTCGGTGCAAATTTTAGGACTAAAAATAATATTGTGAGGTGTGAGGTGTTCAGAATAGACTGGAAATTAGTGGAAATTATGGTTATTGAGGTTAATAATACTATGGGATCAAAATGACCCCCAAATTCTATGATTTAAGCTGTTTTTGAGGGTTTTTTGTAAAAAAAAACACCCGAATCCAAAAACACCCGAATCCGACAAAAAATTTTCAGGGAGGTTTTGCCAAAACGCGTCCGAATCCAAAACACGGCCGCGGAACCAAATCCAAAACCAAAACACAAAACCCGAAAAATTTCCGGTGCACATCACTAATTATAATGACTTACATCCAAATGTAAATGAGCCCCAAAGCAGCTAGTAAGATCTACTTGTTGATAAAAACACACTGATACATTTCAGGGCTTGCACATGTATTGTGTTCTCTTTACAAGTGGTTCTATATAAGTGGCCACAAGTAACCTTATTTGAAAATGCATGTAGCCATAGGTATCATGGGGCCTAATTCAGATCTGTTCGCTCGCTAGCGTTTTTTGTTGCACAGCGATCAGGGCATTACTGCGCATGCATATGCACCGCAATGCGCAGGCGCGTCGCACGGGTACAAAGCGGATCGTTGCTGTGTGATGGGTTTTACGTAGAATCCATTCGCACATCCGATCGCAAGAAGATTGACAGGAAGAAGGCGTTTATTGGTGTTAACTGACCGTTTTCTGGGAGTGTTTGGAAAAATGCAGGCATGTCCAAGCGTTTGCAGGGCGGGTGTCTGACGTCAATTCCGGCCTCGAACAGGCTGAAGTGATCGCAGTAACAGAAAAAGAAGACTGCGCTAAATAGTACATTTGTATAGTACAATATGAGAGAGCAAATAAATATCTCTAATAAAACAATTTATTACACAATTAATAACACTTTGTAAAAAACATTCAAGTCACATTAAATTAAAAATTGCAAATTCATGCAGAGAATTGATAAATTGTTACCATCCATGTGCGTCTGCAGCAAAGGATTTACGCTGGAATAGTCCATTCCTATTAGCACCCCTGTAGCAAATGATAAAGTCCAATGCAATAGTTACCCAGCTTGGGTGGGAGTCCAGTGGAGGAGTACTGTGATTTTGACCATTGACCTAGGTGCCTGTGTTACCAAGCTACAAGTGCGCTGGAGAAAGGACCCGAACCAACCCCTGGACATCACTATCCATTACATCTTAAGAGGAGCCCAGTAACAGTTTAGATTAGGAGGCTTCAGACCGTACTGCATGAGGAGCCCATCATTAAGGGACATTTGAAGCAAATCAACCTATAACATTCAAAATCACAGTACTCCTCCACTGGACTTCCACCCAAGCTGGGTAACTATTGCATTGGACTTTATCATTTGCTACAGGGGTGCTAATAGGACCGGACTATTCCAGCGTAAATCCTTTGCTGCAGACGCACATGGATGGTAACAATTTATCAATTCACTGCATGAATTAGCAATTTTTAATTTAATGTGACATGAATGTTTTTTACAAAGTGTTATTAATTGTGTAATAATTTGTTTTATTAGAGATATTTATTTGCTCTCTCATATTATACTATACAAAATTTACAATTTAGCGCAGTCTTCTTTTTTCTGTTGGTTCTAAATTGTGGGAGTGACTTCCCCTGTGTTTAAGACAGCTGCTTAGCAAAGCACCTCACGTCTACCGTGCCCGAATATACCTAGGTATACTACTCTGACGTGATCGCAGCGGCTGTGTAAGGTCAGACCTACTCAGGAACTGCACAAACTGTTTTTGTCCAGGACGGCTGCACATGCGATCGCACACTTGCAAAGCTAAAATACACTCCCCTATAGGCGGCGACTATCTGATCACAGCGCTGTAAAAAATAGCTAGCGAGCGATCAGGTCTGAATTAGGCCCATTGTGCCTAATTATAACCAACCAATGCAGGAAAACAGCACTGACTGATGATGCAGGAAATGGCACAGATGGTACCATTGGAATATATATATAGTATTTCTGATTTGTTTTTTCCAATAATATGGCAGCCATACAATGACGGTAAGGTGCAATCAGGGAGATTGCTGGACTCCTCAGGGAGTCAGGGAGATGCCGCTATTTCAGGGAGTCTTCCTGACAATCAGGGAGAGTTGCCAAGTGCCGTATGTACTAATAATCTGACACTTTAATTGCCACTCAAATGGTGAAAAAGGCAGGTGAAACATAATCCCGATGAGCCATGGCGACTCGTCAGTGTCCAATGCCTGCCGCAGCAGCAGGCTGGGACACAGTGAGAGCGGCCAGTAGTTTGCACTCAGTGCTGTGACCCCCGGCGGTGAAGCAAGATGCGCTGTGACCCTCAACCCCCCCCCCCCTACTTTCCCCGCCCCCCGGTGATGGTCACGTGACAGGGGAGCGGTCATGTGACTGAGGAGCCAGAACTGTCTGTCTCCGCCCATTTTCTGAAGCTGCAGCAGAGCTTTCCATCAACCTACAGGTGTATAGCGTAGCAGAGCAGGAGTCGGTATGGGACTTTGCTATCTGCTCACCCCGCCGTCAACATCAGCACGACCGCCAAATCAGGTATCAGCATTGCAAGTCCGCTACATCGTATCCCCCTGTGTCTGTGAAGCAAGCCACAGCCGGTGACACAAGAGGCACCCCCCGTGCACAACATAATAACCGAGGACGCTCGGTTATCGGGGGTAGGACCACACCGTGATTTCCATCAGGGAGGTAATCGGACACTCTGTTACAAGCTGATATCTGCCGCTACACCTTTACTATTCAGCGTGCTTCAGTTACAAATTGACTGATACAAACTAACACACGCTGATGTCTCAACAGGACAGTTTCTTTTAGTGCATTGATCCCTTATGTAAGGAACAGTTATTTTCACTGATTGATACAAAGTTACTACTTGTTGATACTTTTTTTTTTCTCAGTGCACTGATTCCCTATCAGTGATGTTTTAACAGTATTTGTTATAATTTTTAAACTGCTGGCCAGCACGTTTTTATTTATTATTAGGTTAAATTTAAATTGTCATTTGCTAAATACAATTGGTATAATTTTTATTGAATAAATTATTTTTCATTATTTACCGGCTCCGTATAAATTCATTGGGTATCTATTATGAACACATGAGCGCTCCTCTTCTCTTTTGGTTTAACTGTCTGCACTGGGAGCTGTCAGGATCCGGCAAACGGTAAAAATGGTAACACAAAAACCCTGGTAAGCTGCAGCTCGTGCTGGCTTATCGGGGCTAATAGGATAGCCCCGGGCGATATCATTACCTGCAGTACTGTACCGCAGGTAATTGGATATCCTCCTATATCTGATCACATTATGAGCTAATGTTGCTGTGCATGGAAATTTTATGTGGCATTTTCCAGTTATACATAAATATAATTGTCTGTAATTAGCAATAAACCCGCATTAAGTTGAAATAAAATATCTTGTAAGTGATATGACTTCAGGAATTTCTATTTCCAGGGTGTAAGGATAGGTCATGGTGCAAGGCATATAATCTTATTATCTACAGCTGGATAAATTGTAAGGATGAGCTAAAATGCTGATTAAACACAACGTTCAATTTGTGTCTTCACAGCAGCAAATATTCCACACCTAACAAAGTTTCCAGTGTCACTCGTTAAAGTGTTTTGTGAACATTCCCGGTAGCCCTCATGTGTAGCACAGTGCAGGATTTAATGAGAGGTTGGATGTGAGAGCAGGAGAGAGGCCGAAGGGAGCTTCGTTTATTTGATTTTGTTTGTGCTGAGTTAGAGATTAATCATAACTTTGCAGGTAATGACCCCCATAGAGACCTCATGATAAGGATGGAAAATTAAGAGGAACTGAGCACAAAGCTATATTGGGCATCCCACATGAGCAGTCTAGCACTCAGGAAGGTGCTATTAAGCATACTCTAGCACATTTAATAGAGAATTTCATCTACAAATATACCAGGATTCTCTTTGACTAAGGTAAAAAATTGGTAATTGTCAAATTGTTGCAGCCTGCTATGATATTCGATAACGTAAGCAAAACAATGAGGTCATTATGGAGTTGCCATACTACTGTATAATGGCATACTAGTGATACTGGTATACTAGTGTATACTGGCATACTACTGATATTGGCATACTAGTGTATACTTGTGATACTGGCATACTAGTGTATACTGGTGATACTGGCAGGGCCACAACTAGGGGGGGACGCAGGCCCTAAGGGGGCAAGCGCCCCAGGTGCAAGATTTGAGGGGGTGCCAAGGAGTTACAGAGGAGCAGGTTTTTTCTTTTTTCTTTTTTTACCGGCAGTGCTGTGCTGCTCCAGTTCGACAGCAGATGGCTCCTGGGGAAGTGTCTCTGATCCACCTGTCTGCCCGCAGCTGGCTCCGACACTGTGCGGGTGAGCTCCAGCAACTGGGATCTCTCCTATGCCGGCTACTGTCTTAAAGTCTCTTCTTTGCCATGGAGTGCTGTGACTAGGTTGCGGTGCACCGTGCAAGCTATAGAAGCGAGCTGCCTGTTGGTGCCCAGTTTTTCAGCAGGCTATGATCCCGGCTGCCTGCCTAGCACCAACAGATATCAAGCTGCCGCCGGCTATACACAATTGAGAGGACACTCTGCCCCAGGCTTTTGCTTTTTAACAGATGCAGTCACCGATGTTACAGAAAGTCAAGGCTCACTTTGCTAGCTATCCACTTGACAGTGGATAGCTAAAAGCCTGGACAACCTCCAACTTGCCAAATTACTGCCTTGCCCAAGTGACAAAAATCCTAGTTTCGTCCCTGATACTGGTATACTGGATCCCGGCGTCGGTCTCCTGACTGACGGTATCTCGTACTGATTCCCCCCATTGAAACCTATGCAGTTGCAGTACTGTTATTAGAGAACAGAAAAGGCTGAAGAGTCAGGGATTTATCTGCTGTTTTATATATTCTAAATAGTAAGAATTTAAAGTAAGGGCTTTCACCAGAAAAAAATGCCATTATCTAATTTACTAAATAGACCCCTACTGGAGAGATGTATCAAGTGAAGATGTTGCCCATAGCAACCAATCAGATTCCAGCAATCATTTTATAGAATTAATGTACAGTTAGAATCTGATTGGTTACTATGGATACCACCACTTGCCTGTTTTAGAAGGCTTTGATAAATCTCCCAGTAAGAAGATAATAGTCCCTAGAAGCTCCATGTTAACCAGTGTAGTCTGACCTCCTATTGAGAAAAGTCTGACTGATTTCTCCGGAGTTTTGTTGTTTATAATATTGAGTTATCTGCTCTGATAATGTTGCAGGATTGCACATTATTACTATTATTACTATTCCCTCTCTCCCCAAATCCTTACTGTTTGATGCAGGTCAGGAATGCCGATGCGAAAGACCATCATGCTGAAGTTAGAGTCGTCGGGAACAGACATGGATCTCTCCTTTATTCTCCGTGCAGCTACCGAGGACGATGAAAGAGGGTTAGGGCTAATATTGCTGGTGGCAGAAGTGGGATTGCTTTTCCCTCCAGGGACCGGGTCCTCTCTGGAGCTGTCTGAGTCCGACTCTCCCCCAGGGTATCCGGAGATGCTCCTCCTCTCCTCCTCGCTTGACACAGGACTCTGGGGCATTGTCAGGAAGGCAGAACCACAGCAGCATTACAGGGCCAGCTATGTTTAATGAAAAGAGACAATAAAAGCTTGTTACCTATATGCGTCATTTAAATGAATAAAAAGAACAACAAACCTAAAAAATACACCTAAATCACGTGCAACTGAAACTTTAACTATATGTACAGAAGAAAGCCTTGTACTGAATGGATGAAGACACAGACATTCAATCAGGAACTACAGTAGCAGGACTTCTAAAACAGTGTGTCAGACCCCTCCCTCCCTGCTCTGTCACACACAGTGCCAAGTTCTAAGGGTAGATGCTAAATCCTAGTGGGCTAAGGGACCTGTGATGTCAGGGGGCAGAGCAAGGACGGCAGGATACTACTTTCAGTATCCACGCCACCAACTATTACCTTTAGTAATCAGGTGGCGAGCGTCCATTTCTGGACCCTTAGCAGAACTTGCTCCGCCCCTTCTCTTGCGTGTCACGTGGGTCAAATGTCCCTTAGCCCACTAGGAAATAGACACAACCAAGTTCTAAGTGCTAGGACCCTGCTGTGTAATAGAAGAATCTCCCTAAACTATTAGTGTGGAAAGGCAGATGGGTTTAAGTATAGGACAATTTAAGCACTTGGGGGGTATTTATCAAATCTTGGAGAGAGATAAAGTGACAACCAATCAGCTCCCGCCACTTTTTGAACACAGTCTGTAACATGGCAGAAGCTGATTGTTTAGTACTTTATCTCTCTCCACTTGATACAGCTCCACATCTGAGTGAAAGATTTTAATTTGAAAGGAACTATTGAGCATATTGGGGGGAGAGGTACTAAGCCTTACAGAGTGATAAAATGCCCGATAAATAAAAGGGGTTGATCATGCTCTATCTATCTATCTATCTATCTATCTATCTATCTATCTATCTATCTATCTATCTATCTATCTATCTATCTATCTATCTATCTATCTATCTATCCATATCCATTATGTATTTTTATACATATTTTTTAATTGTATCTTCTTAAAGCTTTATTTCCGCCTTAACTACAAATCCCATAGTTGGTTTTTATGTGTGCACAATTGTACAGCATTGCCTGGGGAAGTGGATAGTTAAGTATTTTTCTACTAAGTTGGGACAATAAGTCATTTTAAATACAAAACGGAACACTAACCACACGGCGCATTTTCACAGGGACCTTATCCATGGCACAACCATGTTAGTGTTTGCAGGTCTTTTAATGGGGCTTATCTAGACAACAAGTTCCAAGGTGGCAGCAAATGGTAAGGAATCATTTTTTTTCTGCAAACGCCTACAGGGGGAATTCAGTTGCTTTCGGTAACTTGCGGCGGACTCAGTGATGGCTATCCATTTAGATTCAATTAGGTCAGACTGTAGGGCTGCCAGTATACATTATGCAGCACAGTACCCCCAGTTCATATGCCACATTACAGTGCTCCAGTTCGTATTATGCCACATTACAGTGCCTTCACTTCATATTATGCCACATTACAGTGCTCCAGTTCATATTATGCCACATTATAGTGCCTTCACTTCATATTATGCCACATTACAGTGCTCCAGATCATATTATGCCACATTACAGTGCTCCAGTTCATATTATGCCACATTACAGTGCTCCAGTTCATATTATGCCACATTACAGTGCCTTCACTTCATATTATGCCACATTATAGTGCTCTAGTTCATATTATGCTACATTATAGTGCCTTCACTTCATATTATGCCACATTACAGTGCTCCAGTTCATATTATGCCACATTACAGTGCTCCCAGTTCATATTATGCCACATTACAGTGCTCCAGTTCATATTATGCCACATTACAGTGCTCCAGTTCATATTATGCCACATTACAGTGCTCCCAGTTCATATTATGCCACATTACAGTGTCCCCAGTTCATATTATGCCACATTACAGTGGTCCAGTTCATATTATGCCACATTACAGTGCCTTCACTTCATATTATGCCACATTACAGTGGCTTCACTTCATATTATGCCACATCACAGTGCTCCCAGTTCATATTATGCCACATTATAGTGTCTTCACTTCCTATTATGCCACATTACAGTGCTCCCAGTTCATATTATGCCACATTATAGTGTCTTCACTTCATATTATGCCACATTACCGTGCTCCCAGTTCATATTATGCCACATTACAGTGCTTTCAGTTCATATTATGTAAAATTCTAAAGCCCTCCAGTTCATTTTATACCACATTGAAATGCGCTGGTCCAGGGTCATACATAGATATATTGTAGGCCCCAAGGCAAAGGTTTGTATAGGTCCCAAGGTACCAGCCAATGGTGGTATTGAGCACATGTAACTATGACAGGGAAGGTGGCCCCTCTCAGTTCTGACCCAATAGCAGCTGCACTCCCTGCACGTATGGTACCTTGCATGCAGGTACTAACGCTGCCCAACCAGGTAGGTATACTAGCCACAATCTGACAAAATTCATAAGGAGAATTAAAAATACAGAGATACAATATAAAGCACACTTCAGTTTCATTTTTATCATTCTATACTGTCATTTTGATTCCTATAGAAAGCTCAGATATACGTCAAATGGTAATTCATTGTGTATCTGTGTTAAACTAATTAAATAATAAGTACACACAGCTCACATTCCTCCTGTCCTTACTTGCAGTCACAAAGGAAAGGAATAAAGCACAACTATCCAACAATGGTTTGTATTAGAATGTAGCTCAGTGGGATGTCTTTAAATCAGATTATCATCCTTAGATTTATTTTCACTGTTCCTTTTATTTTTATTGTAATACGGAAAAGTCTGAGAAGTGTTGTGTCGTTATGGCAACACTTGAGCATTCCTCGAATGTATAAGCCCCTAGAAATAATACGGCACAAGCCTCAATAAAAATGACAGGGCAAGTGTTCATAATAGGGACAAAATAGTGAAATGTCAATTTAAACTTAAAAAAATACTTGTTTACTAAAACTCACCGTGCTGAATGGTAACTAATGCAGCCATTTACGGCCGGTATCCATCCGCACACGGCAATGGTCCGGTGGAGTTTGGGGGTGGCAGTGTGACCAATGCTCCCCACCGTCAGCCAGCCACAATGCTCCCCACCACCAGCCGCCGAGTTTGGGGGTGGCAGTGTGACCCCATGCTCCCCACTGCCAGCCACTCAGTAGTGTGTTCCAACATCGGAGGGGGTAAGTATTTCTACATCCCCCAAGCCCCCCCGTCCCCTACCCTAACGGCCGGGAGGGGGGGAGGGAGGGGCTAGGGCTAACCCTCTGGGGGTGTCGGCTACGGCTAACCCTCAGGGGGTAGTGGCTATGGGCTAACCCCCCATAGTGCCTAACCATAACCCCCTAGTGTCTAACCCTAAAACCCCCCCAGCCCTAACCCGTCCCTTCATGATGTCGGCTGTCTGTGATAAGGTGTCCTGAGTGGTGTCGGGATTCCGGAGATGCTAATCGCACACTTTTTCCGTCATTGCAATATGCAAACAGCAATTAAAAAGAAGCTTCTGATAGTGGCAACCTTCACAATTCCAGCATCAAATGGAAAAAGCATTTCTGTTGGATCTTGAACATCGATGGTTGCCAACCATCAATTTTCAATGGCCATTCCTATTTAAGAGATGAAATAAGTAATGAGGGGGTAGCGAGCAGCCCAGGCGCAAACACTGGGGGAGGGTTTCAGGGTTTGTTTGGCAACCATCCGACCTCGGACAAGAGACATCGCCTGTACACAGTCACTAAATCAACATTCACATTGTCAGTGTTCACAATATTGCCACTTGAATGTCGACAGTTATGATGTCAACATGATTAAAATGTCGACTTCATAAATGTTGATACCTGGAAAATGTTGACGTTAGCAGTACAGTTAGACATAGGGTTAGCGTTATGTTTGCCTTAAACAGAAGTTGTCAACATTTGGACCATGTCAACATTTTATCAGTATTAACATGCTGAATGTTGGCTTGATGACCATGTCGGCATATTCACTGTCAACAGTATGACCTTGTCAACATTCTGAATATCAACATTGTCGACTTTGACAATATGTACCTAACCTGACATCACTATGCAGAGGTTTCCCACATTTATTTTTATATTAGCAATAGCAATGACACTTTATTTCTACTCAAAGAAATTTTTCTATAAATAACATTGTAGCCAGTGACCCGACCCACGTGGGTAATATTTAGAAATGTGCGGCTGACACTTTTCGTGTTTTGTGTTTTGGTTTTGGTTCTGGTTCCATGCTCGTGTTTTGGATCTGGATTGGTTTTGCCAAAACCACCTTTTCGTGTTTTGGTTTTGGATCTGGATGATTTTAATTTGGGGGTAATTTTGATCCTATGGTATTATTAATAGAGATGAGCGGGTTCGGTTCCTCTGAATCCGAACCCGCCCGAACTTCAGGTTTTTTACACGGGTCCGAGCAGGCTCGGATCTTCCCGCCTTGCTCGGCTAACCCGAGCGCGCCCGAACGTCATCATCACGCTGTCGGATTCTCGCGAGGCTCGGATTCTATCGCGAGACTCGGATTCTATCGCGAGACTCGGATTCTATATAAGGAGCCGCGCGTCGCCGCCATTTTCACACGTGCATTGAGAGTCATAGGGAGAGGACGTGGCTGGCGTCCTCTCCGTTTAGAGAAGAGAGAGACACAGTATTTTGGGGAGCATTATTAGGAGGAGTACTACTATACTGTATACTACTATACTACTTGCTGAAGTGATATTTATACTAGATTAGATAATAGATAGTGTGACTGTAAGTGTATTATCTGACTTGTGGGGGAGACACTGACAGTGGGGAGCAGTTAGAGTCTGAGAGCAGGACTCAGGAGTACATATAACGTACAGTGCACACTTTTGCTGCCAGAGTCAGTGCCACACTGCCATTGTTGTGACCACACTGACCACCAGTATAATAATATATTTTGTGATTGTCTGCTTAGGCCTCGGAGTACTAGTTGCAAGTTGCAACGTGACCTGAAGTGACCACCAGTTTAATAATCAATCACCACCAGTTTAATATATATATATATATATATATATATATATATATAATTGTATATAATATATATATATATAATATTGTATACCACCTACCCGTGGTTTTTTTTTTTTCATTCTTCTTTATACATACTACTATAGTAGCTTACTGTAGCAGTCTGCGGTGCTGTGCTGACCTGACAGTGTCCAGCAGGTCCGTCATCAGTCATTACATAATAAATATATATAGTACCTGTCCGGCTGCAGTACTAGTGATATTATATTGATTTCATCTCATTATCAATAATTTATCATCCAGTCTAGACTCTATATTAGCAGCAGACACAGTACGTTAGTCCACGGCTGTAGCTACCTCTGTGTCGGCACTCGGCAGTCCATCCATAATTGTATACCACCTACCCGTGTTTTTTTTTTTTTCTTTCTTCTTTGTACATACTACTATAGAGTATAGTAGCTTACTGTAGCAGTCTGCGGTGCTGCTGAGCTGACAGTGTCCAGCAGGTCCGTCATCAGTCATCATTACCTAATAAATATATTATCTACCTGTCCGGCTGCAGTACTAGTGATATTATATATACATACATATATATATTGATTTCATCTCATTATCAATCATCCAGTCTATATTAGCAGCAGACACAGTACGTTAGTCCACGGCTGTAGCTACCTCTGTGTCGGCACTCGGCAGTCCATCCATAATTGTATACCACCTACCCGTGGTTTTTTTTTTTCTTTCTTCTTTGTACATACTACTATAGTATAGTAGCTTACTGTAGCAGTCTGCGGTGCTGCTGAGCTGACAGTGTCCAGCAGGTCCGTCATCAGTCATCATTACCTAATAAATATATTATCTACCTGTCCGGCTGCAGTACTAGTGATATTATATATACATACATATATATATATTGATTTCATCTCATTATCATCCAGTCTATATTAGCAGCAGACACAGTACGGTAGTCCACGGCTGTAGCTACCTCTGTGTCGGCACTCGGCAGTCCATCCATAATTGTATACCACCTACCCGTGGTTTTTTTTTTTCTTTCTTCTTTGTACATACTACTATAGAGTATAGTAGCTTACTGTAGCAGTCTGCGGTGCTGCTGAAAAAACTAAAAAAGGGGGAAAGGCGCCTCCCTGAGCCTATGTTGAAACGTTGCCCGCTGCTCTCAAAAGAATAGGGTATTAGCGATCCCTAAACAAATGGAAACAGAAAAGACTAAACAAGAGAGCGCAGGCAGACTTAACAAAATTTCGCAATTTATTAAAACAGTGATCACAGAATATAATATTAATATTAAGATAATTATGAATTCTGAGGAAACGACCAGACTGTGCCGGTCGAGAAACGCGTCAGGGCTGCTATAGGATCCGACTACCTTTCATCCAACCACTTCCACCTCTCACGGATTTCATCTGTTCCAGCTCTACTCCACTGTCGGGTAAAAATCTGCCCGAGTTTAGCCTCCTGCACTGGTCCCTTTTGACACACGGGGACCGTGGCTGCTAGCTCACCTCCACTGTCGGGTCTAAATCTGCCCGAATAAAGCCACCTGCACTGGTCCCTTCTGCAAACACGGGGACCGTGGCTGTCAGCTTATCTCCTTGGATCAACGGCACTTCGGTTAATCACAGCACCGTAAGATGATCCGTAGGAGCGGTGAGCAGTCAGGAGTCTGACACGACCTAGTAAGGAGAGAGCAGTGGATACAGCCGCTGGAACAAACAGACACCCGAGCACTCGGGAGTGCTTTATTCACATCAAGGAAGCGGTAAGCGTTAATTCCCTATATGAGGATATACTAAACCAAACGGAACTGGTGCTATGTTCATTGGAGGTAACTCACAGATATTTAATCCATAATAAACAGTGCACTGACTTTGCATACATGTGACTTTTACTTTGAACAAATCAATACAAGTATGAGACTGTTACATGGATAATATCCAGATTCTCAGCACTTAAAACACCAGCTGCCTAAAATTTCTTGGATTACTTCATATTGTCATTATACCAGTATATTAGTGCACTGGAATGTGTGGAATATATGGAGTTGTAGTACGGAATTAATTCATAATTATCTTAATATTAATATTATATTCTGTGATCACTGTTTTAATAAATTGTGAAATTTTGTTAAGTCTGCCTGCGGTGCTGCTGAGCTGACAGTGTCCAGCAGGTCCGTCATCAGTCATCATTACCTAATAAATATATTATCTACCTGTCCGGCTGCAGTACTAGTGATATTATATATACATACATATATATATATTGATTTCATCTCATTATCAATCATCCAGTCTATATTAGCAGCAGACACAGTACGTTAGTCCACGGCTGTAGCTACCTCTGTGTCGGCACTCGGCAGTCCATCCATAATTGTATACCATCTACCCGTGGTTTTTTTTTTTTCTTTCTTCTTTGTACATACTACTATAGTATAGTAGCTTACTGTAGCAGTCTGCGGTGCTGCTGAGCTGACAGTGTCCAGCAGGTCCGTCATCAGTCATCATTACCTAATAAATATATTATCTACCTGTCCGGCTGCAGTACTAGTGATATTATATATACATACATATATATATATTGATTTCATCTCATTATCATCCAGTCTATATTAGCAGCAGACACAGTACGGTAGTCCACGGCTGTAGCTACCTCTGTGTCGGCACTCGGCAGTCCATCCATAAGTATACTAGTATCCATCCATCTCCATTGTTTACCTGAGGTGCCTTTTAGTTGTGCCTATTAAAATATGGAGAACAAAAATGTTGAGGTTCCAAAATTAGGGAAAGATCAAGATCCACTTCCACCTCGTGCTGAAGCTGCTGCCACTAGTCATGGCCGAGACGATGAAATGCCAGCAACGTCGTCTGCCAAGGCCGATGCCCAATGTCATAGTACAGAGCATGTCAAATCCAAAACACCAAATATCAGTAAAAAAAGGACTCCAAAACCTAAAATAAAATTGTCGGAGGAGAAGCGTAAACTTGCCAATATGCCATTTACCACACGGAGTGGCAAGGAACAGCTGAGGCCCTGGCCTATGTTCATGGCTAGTGGTTCAGCTTCACATGAGGATGGAAGCACTCAGCCTCTCGCTAGAAAACTGAAAAGATTCAAGCTGGCAAAAGCACCGCAAAGAACTGTGCGTTCTTCGAAATCCCAAATCCACAAGGAGAGTCCAATTGTGTCGGTTGCGATGCCTGACCTTCCCAACACTGGACGTGAAGAGCATGCGCCTTCCACCATTTGCACGCCCCCTGCAAGTGCTGGAAGGAGCACCCGCAGTCCAGTTCCTGATAGTCAGATTGAAGATGTCAGTGTTGAAGTACACCAGGATGAGGAGGATATGGGTGTTGCTGGCGCTGGGGAGGAAATTGACCAGGAGGATTCTGATGGTGAGGTGGTTTGTTTAAGTCAGGCACCCGGGGAGACACCTGTTGTCCGTGGGAGGAATAGAGCCATTGACATGCCTGGTCAAAATACAAAAAAAATCAGCTCTTCGGTGTGGAAGTATTTCACCAGAAATGCGGACAACATTTGTCAAGCCGTGTGTTGCCTTTGTCAAGCTGTAATAAGTAGGGGTAAGGACGTTAACCACCTCGGAACATCCTCCCTTATACGTCACCTGCAGCGCATTCATAATAAGTCAGTGACAAGTTCAAAAACTTTGGGTGACAGCGGAAGCAGTCCACTGACCAGTAAATCCCTTCCTCTTGTAACCAAGCTCACGCAAACCACCCCACCAACTCCCTCAGTGTCAATTTCCTCCTTACCCAGGAATGCCAATAGTCCTGCAGGCCATGTCACTGGCAATTCTGTCGAGTCCTCTCCTGCCTGGGATTCCTCCGATGCATCCTTGAGTGTAATGCCTACTGCTGCTGGCGCTGCTGTTGTTGCTGCTGGGAGTCGATCGTCATCCCAGAGGGGAAGTCGTAAGCCCACTTGTACTACTTCCAGTAAGCAACTGACTGTCCAACAGTCCTTTGCGAGGAAGATGAAATATTACAGCAGTCATCCTGCTGCAAAGCGGATAACTGAGGCCTTGACAACTATGTTGGTGTTAGACGTGCGTCCGGTATCCGCCGTTAGTTCACAGGGAACTAGACAATTTATTGAGGCAGTGTGCCCCCGTTACCAAATACCATCTAGGTTCCACTTCTCTAGGCAGGCGATACCGAGAATGTACACGGACGTCAGAAAAAGACTCACCAGTGTCCTAAAAAATACAGTTGTACCCAATGTCCACTTAACCACGGACATGTGGACAAGTGGAGCAGGGCAGGGTCAGGACTATATGACTGTGACAGCCCACTGGGTAGATGTATGGACTCCCGCCGCAAGAACAGCAGCGGCGGCACCAGTAGCAGCATCTCGCAAACGCCAACTCTTTCCTAGGCAGGCTACGCTTTGTATCACCGCTTTCCAGAATACGCACACAGCTGAAAACCTCTTACGGCAACTGAGGAAGATCATCGCGGAATGGCTTACCCCAATTGGACTCTCCTGTGGATTTGTGGCATCGGACAACGCCAGCAATATTGTGTGTGCATTAAATATGGGCAAATTCCAGCACGTCCCATGTTTTGCACATACCTTGAATTTGGTGGTGCAGAATTTTTTAAAAAACGACAGGGGCGTGCAAGAGATGCTGTCGGTGGCCAGAAGAATTGCGGTACACTTTCGGCGTACAGGCACCACGTACAGAAGACTGGAGCACCACCAAAAACTACTGAACCTGCCCTGCCATCATCTGAAGCAAGAAGTGGTAACGAGGTGGAATTCAACCCTCTATATGCTTCAGAGGTTGGAGGAGCAGCAAAAGGCCATTCAAGCCTATACAATTGAGCACGATATAGGAGGTGGAATGCACCTGTCTCAAGCGCAGTGGAGAATGATTTCAACGTTGTGCAAGGTTCTGATGCCCTTTGAACTTGCCACACGTGAAGTCAGTTCAGACACTGCCAGCCTGAGTCAGGTCATTCCCCTCATCAGGCTTTTGCAGAAGAAGCTGGAGACATTGAAGGAGGAGCTAACACGGAGCGATTCCGCTAGGCATGTGGGACTTGTGGATGGAGCCCTTAATTCGCTTAACAAGGATTCACGGGTGGTCAATCTGTTGAAATCAGAGCACTACATTTTGGCCACCGTGCTCGATCCTAGATTTAAAGCCTACCTTGGATCTCTCTTTCCGGCAGACACAAGTCTGCTGGGGTTCAAAGACCTGCTGGTGACAAAATTGTCAAGTCAAGCGGAACGCGACCTGTCAACATCTCCTCCTTCACATTCTCCCGCAACTGGGGGTGCGAGGAAAAGGCTCAGAATTCCGAGCCCACCCGCTGGCGGTGATGCAGGGCAGTCTGGAGCGACTGCTGATGCTGACATCTGGTCCGGACTGAAGGACCTGACAACGATTACGGACATGTCGTCTACTGTCACTGCATATGATTCTCTCACCATTGAAAGAATGGTGGAGGATTATATGAGTGACTGCATCCAAGTAGGCACGTCACACAGTCCGTACTTATACTGGCAGGAAAAAGAGGCAATTTGGAGGCCCTTGCAAAAACTGGCTTTATTCTACCTAAGTTGCCCTCCCACAAGTGTGTACTCCGAAAGAGTGTTTAGTGCCGCCGCTCACCTTGTCAGCAATCGGCGTACGAGGTTACATCCAGAAAATGTGGAGAAGATGATGTTCATTAAAATGAATTATAATCAATTCCTCCGTGGAGACATTGACCAGCAGCAATTGCCTCCACAAAGTACACAGGGAGCTGAGATGGTGGATTCCAGTGGGGACGAATTGATAATCTGTGAGGAGGGGGATGTACACGGTGATATATCGGAGGATGATGATGAGGTGGACATCTTGCCTCTGTAGAGCCAGTTTGTGCAAGGAGAGATTAATTGCTTCTTTTTTGGTGGGGGTCCAAACCAACCCGTCATTTCAGTCACAGTCGTGTGGCAGACCCTGTCACTGAAATGATGGGTTGGTTAAAGTGTGCATGTCCTGTTTATACAACATAAGGGTGGGTGGGAGGGCCCAAGGACAATTCCATCTTGCACCTCTTTTTTCTTTAATTTTTCTTTGCGTCATGTGCTGTTTGTGGAATGTTTTTTGGAAGGGCCATCCTGCGTGACACTGCAGTGCCACTCCTAGATGGGCCCGGTGTTTGTGTCGGCCACTAGGGTCGCTTATCTTACTCACACAGCTACCTCATTGCGCCTCTTTTTTTCTTTGCGTCATGTGCTGTTTGGGGAGTGTTTTTTGGAAGGGCCATCCTGCGTGACACTGCAGTGCCACTCCTAGATGGGCACGGTGTTTGTGTCGGCCACTAGGGTCGCTTATCTTACTCACACAGCTACCTCATTGCGCCTCTTTTTTTCTTTGCGTCATGTGCTGTTTGGGGAGGGTTTTTTGGAAGGGCCATCCTGCGTGACACTGCAGTGCCACTCCTAGATGGGCACGGTGTTTGTGTCGGCCACTAGGGTCGCTTATCTTACTCACACAGCTACCTCATTGCGCCTCTTTTTTTCTTTGCGTCATGTGCTGTTTGGGGAGTGTTTTTTGGAAGGGCCATCCTGCGTGACACTGCAGTGCCACTCCTAGATGGGCCCGGTGTTTGTGTCGGCCACTAGGGTCACTTATCTTACTCACACAGCTACCTCATTGCGCCTCTTTTTTTCTTTGCGTCATGTGCTGTTTGGGGAGGGTTTTTTGGAAGGGCCATCCTGCGTGACACTGCAGTGCCACTCCTAGATGGTCACGGTGTTTGTGTCGGCCACTAGGGTCGCTTATCTTACTCACACAGCTACCTCATTGCGCCTCTTTTTTTCTTTGCGTCATGTGCTGTTTGGGGAGGGTTTTTTGGAAGGGCCATCCTGCGTGACACTGCAGTGCCACTCCTAGATGGGCCCGGTGTTTGTGTCGGCCACTAGGGTCGCTTATCTTACTCACACAGCTACCTCATTGCGCCTCTTTTTTTCTTTGCGTCATGTGCTGTTTGGGGAGGGTTTTTTGGAAGGGCCATCCTGCGTGACACTGCAGTGCCACTCCTAGATGGGCACGGTGTTTGTGTCGGCCACTAGGGTCGCTTATCTTACTCACACAGCTACCTCATTGCGCCTCTTTTTTTCTTTGCGTCATGTGCTGTTTGGGGAGTGTTTTTTGGAAGGGCCATCCTGCGTGACACTGCAGTGCCACTCCTAGATGGGCCCGGTGTTTGTGTCGGCCACTAGGGTCGCTTATCTTACTCACACAGCTACCTCATTGCGCCTCTTTTTTTCTTTGCGTCATGTGCTGTTTGGGGAGGGTTTTTTGGAAGGGCCATCCTGCGTGACACTGCAGTGCCACTCCTAGATGGGCCCGGTGTTTGTGTCGGCCACTAGGGTCGCTTATCTTACTCACACAGCTACCTCATTGCGCCTCTTTTTTTCTTTGCGTCATGTGCTGTTTGGGGAGTGTTTTTTGGAAGGGCCATCCTGCGTGACACTGCAGTGCCACTTCTAGATGGGCCAGGTGTTTGTGTCGGCCACTTGTGTCGCTTAGCTTAGCCATCCAGCGACCTAGGTGCAAATTTTAGGACTAAAAATAATATTGTGAGGTGTGAGGTATTCAGAATAGACTGAAAATGAGTGGAAATTATGGTTTTTGAGGTTAATAATACTTTGGGATCAAAATGACCCCCAAATTCTATGATTTAAGCTGTTTTTTTAGTGTTTTTAAAAAAAAACACCCGAATCCAAAACACACCCGAATCCGACAAAAAAAATTCGGTGAGGTTTTGCCAAAACGCGGTCGAACCCAAAACACGGCCGCGGAACCGAACCCAAAACCAAAACACAAAACCCGAAAAATTTCAAGTGCACATCTCTAATTATTAACCTCAATAACATTCATTTCCACTCATTTCCAGTCTATTCTGAACACCTCACAATATTGTTTTCAGGCCAAAAGGTTGCTCTGACGTGGCTGTATGACTAAGCTAAGCGACACAAGTGTGCGGCACAAACACCTGGCCCATCTAGGAGTGGCACTGCAGTTGCAGACAGGATGGCACTTAAAAAAACTTGTACCCAATCAGCACATCATGCAAAGAAGTAAAAGAGGAGCAATGAGGTAGCTGTATGACTAAGCTAAGCGACACAAGTGTGTGGCACAACACCTGGCCCATCTAGGAGTGGCACTGCAGTTGCAGACAGGATGGCACTTAAAAAAACTAGTCCCCAAACAGCACATCATGCAAAGAAGTAAAAGAGGTGCAATGAGGTAGCTGTATGACTAAGCTAAGCGACACAAGTGTGTGGCACAACACCTGGCCCATCTAGGAGTGGCACTGCAGTTGCAGACAGGATGGCACTTAAAAAAACTAGTCCCCAAACAGCACATCATGCAAAGAAGTAAAAGAGGTGCAATGAGGTAGCTGTATGACTAAGCTAAGCGACACAAGTATGTGGCACAAACACCTGGCCCATTTAGGAGTGGCACTGCAGTCCCACTGCACTAATGGCGGATACCGGACGCACGTCTAACACCAGCATAGTTGTTATGGCCTCAGTAATCCACTTTGCAACAGGGTGACTGCTGTCATATTTAATATACATTGCAAAGGACTGTTGGACAATCAATTGCTTAGTTGAAGTAGTACAAGTGGTCTTCCGACTTCCCCTCTGGGATGACGATCGACTCCCAGCAGCAACAACAGCAGCGGCAGCAGCAGCAGTAGGAGGAAGTGGTTCTTGATCTTTCCCTATTTTATTCTCCACATTTTTTATCTCCATTATTTTTCTGGAGTTATAAAACAAAATGCAGCACAAGAGAGCGTACCTCTACACCACACAGGGCAAACCCTGTAAAAATTATTTGTATTAAATATTAATAACTCCTTTATTTGGAGTAAACAATATATAGCACAGGACAGCACCAATGAACTTATATGGCCGCACCACTGGACTGGACTTATACGGCAGTACCACTGGATTTATACGCCACTTATATGGCAGTATCACTGTACTGGATTTTATACGCCAGTACAACTGGATTTATACGGCAGTACCACTGGACATATATGGCAGTATCACTGGAATTATATGGCAGTACCACTTGACATATACGGCAGTATCACTGGACTGCGTTGGCCGGACCGCGCCCCCTAAACGGCGGCTTAATGCCACCATTCAGCCCCCTCCCACCCAGCGACCGCCTCTGTCTCAGAAGCGATCGCTAGGCAACGACGACTGCCATGCGTCGGCGCACTGTGGCGCCGGCGCATGCGTAGTTCCAACCCGATCGCTGTGCTGCGACAAACTGCAGCGAGCGATCAGGTCGGAATGACCCCCAACTGTGTGTTTCTATTATTTATGTATGGACGCAGTTGCCAGCCCAGCATAGCAAGTATCTTGGGAAAACTGTATACGCATGTTGGCAACAAGGAAGATGACAGAGATTAGATTCACAATGACATAGTGGTCTATTTATTAACATTATTTTTACTAAAATAATGTGAAAAGGGGTGTTTTCAGTTCACACCCTTTTCACATTATTTTAGTATCACCTGAATGTATTAAAGGGCACTTGGAGCAGTTTTCATGAAAAACTGCTTCAAACCCTTTCATTAACTTTTTTTTGTAAGCCACATCGCATTCCCCATACTTATAATGGGAAATGCGATCTGACCAGATTTACTTTAAAAAAAAATGGGGAAAAACACCACAGTGTGCCCTGTGATAATCTCACCAGCTCAGGCTGGCGAGATCATAGGGCAGCACTGCAATAGGGAGAGAAAGCTGAGCGGGGACCCGGCGGAGTGATCAGCTATGTGTGTCTGATGGACACACAAGCGGATCACAGTGTAAAAAGAAAACAAAAATGTAATAAAACCAAACTATACTCACCTGTCCAGGGAGCCGGTGTCCGCTGCTCCGGTGAGCGCTGCCGGGTGCCGGGTATCCCATGTGCTGCAATGTAACCCCGGTGCACTAAAGTGATGCTGCAAAGCGGCAGTGCACTTTACAGCACCGGAGGTCACCGCAGCACACAGGATCCAGTGCCCGGCAGAAGCAGCGCGGACCGGCTCCCTGGACAGGTGAGTATATTGATCTGCTGTGGGGGGGTTCGCGTCGCATGGGGTTAGTCGTGAAGGGGGGGTCAACCGGGCGGCGGCGGCGATGCCGGCGGGGGCGGCGCACACACAGCAGGACATCGGCGTATTTTTTCCGAAAAATACCCCAATGATGCTGTGAAGTGTCATCACAAGGACAGAGCTTGACCGCAACCTCTGTCCCTGCATGCGATAATTGATACATCCCTGCGATGTAATCAATTATCGCAGTGCAAGTTTGGGCGATTTTATCACCGGTCATCCGCATCCTGGATGCGGATGGTGATAAATAGGCCCCTTAAACATTTAAATACCACTCATGTTCTGCTTTTGGCATTTGGTGCAAAATATAAAATATAGTAAAAAAATATGTGTGAGGTCAGGCTCAATACACAAACGTAACGTTTCATCAATCAGCACTGACACAGAGCCAGTGGCATGTTACAATAAATGAGAACGAGACTGAATAAAGTCAACCCGGATTGTCACCACATAACACACTCAGGCAGCCGGGGCTCCCGCAGTGACATAAAATAATGAATATCTTATCATAATTCACAAAACTTCAATAAAACTATCAGTCTGTCCAAACTTGTCCTTGTAATTTATAGGGCTAGATTCAGACATCTAGAGGTTACATACAGCACCAGATCACACACTGACAGCAAGCGTACATTATCATTTCCCAGAGATACAGAGCTTTGCAGCATAAGGAAATGCACAGAATGTCTGCTCCTGAGTCGCTCTGAGCCAGGTACAGATGGGTCCTTGTTTATCTTGACCTTTAATAGGATTAACTGAGACTGGCCACTCGGACTTAATCCCCTGCTGTAATGACTTAATCCCCTGCTGTAATGACTTAATCCCCTGCTGTATTGTTCTCTGTATTGTATTACAGCTGAGAACAATAGATGAAGGGTTTATGCTAATAAATCATGTTGTGCCTAGGTGCAGCAAACTAGCTAAGATAACCGTGGACCCATCTGTACTGTACTTTGGGGAGGTAGTAGACGGGTGTGTATTGTGTGACCGGTGGTCAGGAGACTGCCAGTCAGCATACCTCCGTCATGATCCCGGCAGCGGAATGCCGGTAGGGGGGACGAGTGCAACAAGCGGTCGCCACAGGTTCTACTCCCACTCTATAGGTGTTATGGACACCCATGAGTGGGAATAGTTCCTGTTGGTCGGTATGCCGACCGTCGGGATTGTGAGGGGGCGGGATGTAGGGGGAGGTAATGTGACCGACGGTCTCCTGAATGCCGGTCATATAACGACAGCCCTAGTAAACTTGTAGGCATCACAATATTAGAATTAGATGTGCACCATTAAAAACACCATTAAAAAGAGGAACTGAGTGATTACTAAACTATTGTCCCAATTGACTGTTGCCGACAAGTCCAATGTATTAGATTCTATAGCACGGGCTAGAGCGGGTTTCCGCACTCCTACTCCTCTTATTTATATGCACACTAGGAGGACTTTGGATATTTCTACCCTCACTACCGGTATGGCCAAATGGTCCAGGGACGTGCGGTGAGGTAAATTTCTCAGGAGGCACTGGTTAGTACCAGAGCCAGATTAACACACCATATATGAGCCAAATGGTTCATGTGGGCATTATACACAGGTGCAGCAGTATAAACTCCTGGAAATTTGGTGAGTTTTGATCAGAGATGGGCGGAAAAGATAAGCAGGTGGGCCGTAGACTTTTTGCTCCAGAGATTTGACTATAAAAATTAGTAGAATAATACAAAAAAGATGTTTTTAACATATTCTTTGTATTTTTCATATACTTTATATAGTCAAATCTCTAGCACAAACGTTAGTATGACAGGAAAGGCTCTGCCTCACCCCACCGCACGTCACTGAAATGTTCAGTTACATTTCCAGATTTCCCCTTGAAAACTATTATTACATCCTGCACCACATTGAATAAACAACTGGACTCTCCTTCGTACGCAGAGATGAATTATAAATTGCTTCACAGGGCATATTATACCCCAGGACTTCGCTTTTTGTCAGGTGCTTCAGAAAATTCCAACTGCTTTAAATGCTCTATGTCAGAGGCGGATCTGATCCACTGTATGTGGTTGTGTGATTTGGTGCAAACCTTTTGGAATAATGTGGGATCATATATTAATAACGAATTACATATTCCTTTTACGGTTCATATGGCCTGGGCTTTATGGAATCACTATCCTTCTCCTAATTCCCTTTCCATCTCTAAAGGTGATCGCCTTCTATTAGCTAGGGTGGCTGCTGCATCAAAAAAAAAACTATTCTATCACAGTGGATTACGTCTCAACCTGTTTCTTTCTCTCTAATGACTCCGTGCCTTCTTTATTTGTACCAGGTGGATTGGTCTGAGTGTTTTTTAGACGTTGAATCTAAAGCGCAAAATGTTTTGGGTATATGGTTGCCTTACTTACTCACTTTACCATACTCAACTAAAGAGTCAGTGCGGAATGCTGTTAGGCTGTCCACCTAGAATAGATTATACTAGGTGGACAGCCTAACAGCATTCCGCTAGACAAGGGCACGCCAGTGCCGTAACTAGACATTTTAGTGCTGTGTGCAAGGGTATCCGTTCACATGGTCGACCATGTTATGGTCGACAGTCATTAGGTCGACCACTATTGGTCGACATTGACATGGTCGACATGTACACATGGTCGACACATGAAAATGGTCGACACATGAAAAGGTCGACATGAGTTTTTTTACTTTTTTTTCTTTTGGGGAACTTTTCCATACTTTACGATCCACATGGACTACGATTGGAACGGTAAAGTGTGCCGAGCGAAGTGGTAGCGGAGCGAAGGCACCATGCCCGAAGCATGGCGAGCGAAGCGAGCCATGCGAGGGGACGCGGTGCACTAATTGGGGTTCCCAGTCACTTTACGCAAAAAACGACACCAAAAAAAGTTAAAAAACTCATGTCGACCTTTTCATATGTCGACCTTTCACGTGTCGACCATTTTCATGTGTCGACCATGTGTCCATGTCGACCATTCATACCGGAACCGTGTGCAAGATAGGGCATCGGCGCTCCCCACCCCTCTATGTAAGGAAGGGGCAGTGTGTGTCGTAGGCACGCCCAAAAAATATAGGGGCGTGGCTTCATGGGGAAGGGGTGTGGACACAAAATAATACCAATTCATATTACATATTATAGTAGTCTCCATTATTCAAATTATGCCGCACAGTAGTGCCACTAGACCAGGTACAGCCCCTTTTACACATTATGGCAGACAGATTCCCCTTTTACACATTACGGCAGACAGCATCCCCTTTTACACATTACGGCAGACAGCGTCCCCCTTTTTACACATTACGGCAGACAGCGTCCCCTTTTTTACACATTACGGCAGACTGCATCCCCTTTTTACACATTACGGCAGACAGCGTCCCCCTTTTTACTCATTATGGCAGACAGCGCCCCCTTTTTTACACATTACGGCAGACAGCGTCCCCCTTTTTACACATTACGGCAGACAGCGTCCCCTTTTTTACACATTACGGCAGACTGCATCCCCTTTTTACACATTACGGCGGACAGCGTCCCCCTTTTTACTCATTACGGCAGACAGCGCCCCCTTTTTTACACATTACGGCAGACAGCATCCCCCTTTTTGCACATTATGGCAGACAGCGTCCCCTTTCTACACATTACGGCGGACAGCGTCCCCTTTTACACATTATGGCAGACAGCGTCCCCCTTTTTACACATTACGGCAGACAGCATCCCCTTTTTTACACATTACGGCAGACTGCGTCCCCTTTTTACACATAACGGCAGAGAGCACCCCCTTTTTTACACATTACGGCAGACAGCGTCCCTCTTTTTACATATTACGGCAGACAGCATCCCTTTTTACACATTATGGCAGACAGCATCCCCTTTTTTACACATTACGGCAGACAGCGTCCCCTTTTTTACACATTACAGCAGACAGTTCCCCTTTTTACACATTACGGCAGACTGCGTCCCCCTTTTTACACATTACGGCAGACAGTGTGCCCCTTTTTACACATTACGGCAGACTGCGTCCCCCTTTTTACACATTACGGCAGACAACGCCCCCCTTTTTACACATTACGGCAGACAGTGTCCCCTTTTTTACACATTACGTCAGACTGCGTCAACTTTTTTATACAATACAGCAGACAGAATCCCCCTTTTACACATTAGGTAGACAGACAGACAGACAGACAGACAGACAGATAGATAGATAGATAGATAGATAGATAGACAGACAGATAGATAGATAGATGTTTGATAATATTAGTTATGCCTGTAACGACTATATATATGTTTCTTGAATAAAAACATTTAAAAAAAAAAGAGGAACTGAAGTTTGAATAAAACTCAAGACATAGGGTTTAACCTGAAGGCTGTGGGCAGGATGTGTGCAGGTCATCTTTGCATTTAGCCTGTGGTTGTTGGAAGGGTGTGTCAACGTGTTATGTATTTAAGGCTTGGGCTGGTAAACCAGAGTAGCCTCTGGCTTTAACGCCTGGGGCTATCCAATTGAGCTCCCCTTTTCTCCCAATCGTTATGTTAATGCCTGTTAACTTAACGTGTTAATGGGCATTAACACTGGGTTAACGGGCGTTACCACACATAGGGGGTCATTCTGAGTTGATCGTTAGCTGAAAATGTTCGCTGTGCAGCGATGATGCAAAAAAAAGGCACTTCTGCGCATGCTTATGCGGCGCAATGCGCACGCGCGACGTACTTTCACAACGGCCGAACTAGTTTCACACAAGGTCTAGCGAAGATTTTCAGTCGGAGTGCTGGCCGCAGAGTGATTGACAGGAAGGGGGCATCTCTGGGTGTAAACTGACCGTTTTCAGGGAGTGATCGAAAAAACGCAGGCGTGGCTGGAAAAACGCAGGCGTGGCTGGGCGTACGCAGGGCGTATTTGTGACGTCAAATCCAGAACTAAACAGTCTGAAGTGATCGCAATCTAGGAGTAGGTCTGGAGCTACTCTGAAACTGCACAAATTTTTTTTTTGTAGCCGCTGTGCGATCCTTTCGTTCGCACTTCTGCTAAGCTAAGATGCACTCCCAGAGTGCGGCGGCTTAGTGTTTGCACGGCTGCTAAAAACAGCTAGCGAGCGATCAACTCGGAATGACCCCCATAATCCTGTGAAAACTGCACTGATTCGTAACAGGGATTTTTTTTCCGACCCACTGAGGCAGGTGAAAAAAATCTCAGATACCTTCAGGCTTCGGGGCTGTCATTTTTTAAATCCAGCCTGTGACATGGCATTTAGGAGCTGATTGGCTGGTACCTTATTTCCGTGGACTTTATCTCCATCCAAGGCTTAGTAACATAGTAACATAGTATCTAAGGTTGAAAAAAGACAATTGTCCATTGAGTTCAACCTATTTGTGGTCTCCTATGCAGGATTATTTGGTCTAAAATTTTGACTGATGCTGATATCAGCCGTTGCGTTTTATCCCTCTTTTTATAGTAACTATAGTGCGTGACTATGCACCATAACCCTGTATAGGCTTATCCATTAGGAATTTATCTAACCCATTCTTAAAGGTGTTGACTGAGTCCACCATTACAACTCCCTCAGGCAGGGAATTGCAAACACGTATTGTACTTACCGTGAAAAAGCCTTTATGCCGTATTGTGTGGAATCTCCTCTCCTCTGACCTGAGCGAGTGTCCACGAGTCCTCTGTGTTGATCTAATCAAAAACAGGTCCCGCGCAAGCTCCGTGTATTGTCCCCTTATATATGTGTAGATGTTGCTCATGTCCCCCCTTAGTCTCCTCTTTTCCAGTGTAAACATGCCTAGTCTTGCAAGCCTTTCCTCGTATTACAGCGTCTCCATGCCCTTAATTAGTTTGGTCGCCCGCCTCTGAACCTTTTCTAGCTCCCGGATATCCTTTTTGTAGTATGGTGCCCAAAATTGTACACAGTATTCAAGGTGTGGCCTCACTAGTGATTTATATAACGGGAGTATAACACCCTCGTCCCTTGCATCAAGGGACGAGGGTGTTATACTCCCTATGCATGCTAACATCTTATACTCCCTATGCATGCTAACATCTTATTAGCCTTTTTGCTGCAATCCTACTTTGGGTACTGTTGCTTAGTTTGCTATCTATGAGGACACTTAAGTCCTTTTCCAGACCCATAAGTCTCTTAGTTTGGTGCGCTCACCTTCGTTGATTGGCAGTTGGCTGTACTGCTCTAAGTTGGCAGTGTCATACCCTGATTGTGTTGGTTGTTAAGGTACAAAGTTGAGTTGGATACATTTGTTATGATGTTGCTGTTAGCTTTAGGCACCCTTAGGCTTTAGGCCTAAACTTTAGGCACCCCTCGGCAATGTATAGTGTGGTTGTGTATTGATGGATTGCTCTGGTTTCTGGTCGTCCTTTCGTTGCCACCGTACAGGTTCTCTTTTAGTCATTGTTTAAATATATAGCTAAACTTTTCAGCCACATTTACGTCTCCAAGTCATTACTTATTATTATTATTTATTTATTACCAGTTATTTATATAGCGCACACATATTCCGCAGCGCTGTACAGAGAATATTTTGCCCATTCACATCAGTCCCTGCCCCAGTGGAGCTTACATTCTATATTCCCTATCACATATACACACAGACACATTCACGCTAGGGTTAATTTTGTCGGGAGCCAATTAACCTACCAGTATATTTTTGGATTGTGGGAGGAAACCAGAGTACCCGGAGGAAACCCACACAAGTACGGGGAGAATATACAAACTCTGCACAGTTAAGGCCATGGTGGGAATCGAACCCATGACCTCAGTGCTGTGAGGTAGTAATGCTAACCATTACACCGTCCGTACTGCCCATAAGTGTATGCAGTATAGGTTTCACTTTACAAGACCATATCACGGTCATCAGCTGAAAGGAGGATTAGAATGTCTCCATCTGCATCCCATATATTGTTGTTCTTGGTGGGGGTACTCAAAATTGAAAAGCCTAATCAAGGGGTACGGGAGGGGACAGGGAGAGAAAAAAGGTTGGAAACTGCTGATCTAGTGTGTACTGGGCTTAAACAATCACATAGTAAAACTTTATAAAGTGTATGTTTAATGTACACATCTATTAACATGTATCAGTGGCCCTCATTCCGAGTTGTTCGCTCGCTAGCTGCTTTTAGCAGCATTGCACACGCTAAGCCGCCGCCCCCTGGGAGTGAATCTTAACTTAGCAGAATTGCGAACGAAAGATTAGCAGAATTGCAAATAGAAAATTCTTAGCAGTTTCTGAGTAGCTCCAGACACTCATACACTGCGATCAGTTCAGTCAGTTTCGTTCCTGGTTTGACGTCACAAACACACCCAGCGTTCGCCCAGCCACTCCCCCGTTTCTTCAGACACTCCCGCGTTTTTCTCCGAAACGCCAGCGTTGTTCCGCACACTCCCATAAAACGGCAAGTATCCCAGAAACACCCACTTCCTGTCAATCACACTCCGATCACCAGAGCGATGAAAAATCTTCGTTATGCCGTAAGTAAAATACCAAACTTTTGTGCTAATTTACTTGGCGCAGGCGCACTGCGAACATTGCGCATGCGCAGTTTGCGACTAATCGCTCTGTAGCGAAAAAAAATAACGAGCGAACAACTCGGAATGACCCCCAGTATTTGTTATGTTTGTTGGAAGAAGCCTTGTTAACCCTTTGCCCTCGCACCCATATTGCGGGCCAACCATGAAAACTGGTCAACAGTTACAGTAAGTGTCCGAAATTATGTTTCAAAGTCCCTAGAAACCAGTTTAGTAAATCCCCATTCATTATAGTAGCGGTGTGTCAAATCTGCTCTGATATGATATGTGTTCTGCGCTGTGATCTAGCCTCTATATTTACTTAGATCTATTGGGTTTGCAGTTCATATTTAATTAACCATGCAGACTGATTAAGTAGATTGACTTCTCTCTAATATTTCATTATTTACACCATCTGTGAAAACCAAGCTGTGTAAGAAGTAGCTTTCCTCCGTTTAATGACTGCTTTAATTAGCTGGATAATGCAGAGCGATTGACGTCAGGTAAATATGATCAGTTTTGCAATTAGCAATCTAAGGGCACTGTATCACAGCACTTGGTCAATGGCTGCTTGTCCGTTATACTACATGTCATAAATTGGCAATAACATGTAAAGCAAACATGAAAAGCAGCTCCTTAGTATATGCAGTTTATGGTAGAAAACCTCTCAAATAACTACAGTACTTGCACCATGTCAGTGCACCAAGCTGTCAATAAGGGAAGCGGTTAAAATACAGCTAGTCGGGATCCCTGACGGTTATCGGTATCACGACTAGCGATGAAATGCTGCCGCCGGGAATCACGGCTACACAGGCCATTCTCCCTCTGTGGGTGTCCACAACACCCATAAAGGGAGAATAGAACCTGTGTCGAGCACAGTGAGCCAACGTGCCCGCAGCGGGCTTTCTAGCGCTCGCCCTGCTGCCGGCATTACGGCGGATGGGATCCCGCTGCCGGGATCATGAATGCCAGGATCCCTTCCGCCGGCATTTCATACTGATCCCGTCAATAATGTGTACTTATAAAGTAATTTAGGGAACAGTGGTAAGGATTAGGCTAAACAATGCACATTTCAAGGCTATGCCAAATTTCGGGTATGGTTCATTAAAAGGTCAACAGTAATTGATGACAGCCAGGATCGGCAGACGCTTTGATGGGGAGGGGAGGGTAGGGGAGGAAGGTGTTGCAGGCGGCAGCTTGAAGGCCACTCAAATTGTGCGCCAGTCTCCTCTTAGAGGGCGCAGTGTGCTAGCCACTAGGATCATGGTGGGTTACTCACAAACTTTGATGAGAGACAAACTTTTTGATCCGGCGTCCTAACTCCTCAACAAAAGACGCATGTCCTGCAGCAGTCGGAGCTCTTGTCTCCCTTCTGGACAAACTCCATCCTGATGATCTCTGGCCACTGTTGGTGCCAATTATTGTAAGGTACTCTAGGCTGTGCTTTTTTTTGCGGCTTTTCCTGTGCGGACTCTACGTTCTTCCGCCACATGCAGGGCACGTCTTTTCATTTGCTGCAGAAGTGATTGTGGGACCTGCCGGCCGCTGTTAACAACATGTTGACACAGCTTGGCTGGACTTTTCCTTTGCTGAGCTGCTCCTTAATACACCCTCCCTTGCCTGGTTGGTCTCCAGATTGCTGTTCACCTGTTAAGATCCAAGGTGGGTGCCGCACTTTAGTGCACCAGGTAGCCCATTATACACATTGCACCAGGTAGCCCATTATACAGTATAATGGGCTACCTGGTGCAATGTGTATAATGGGTTACCTGGTGCAATGTGTATAATGGGCTACCTGGTGCAATGTGTATAATGGGCTACTTGCTGCAACGTGTATAATGGGCTACTTGTTGCAATGTGTATAAGGGGCTACCTATTGCAACATGTATAAGGGGTTACCTGGCGTAACGTGTATAAGGGGTTACCTGGCGCAACGTGTATAAGCGGCTACCTTGCGCAATGTGTACAAGGGGCTACCTGGTGCAATCTGTATAAGGGGCTACCTGGCGCAATGTGAATAAGGGGCTACCTGGCACAATGTGTATAATGAGCTACCTGGTGCAACGTGTATAATGGGCTATCTGGTGCAAAGTGTATAAGGGGCTACCTCGCGCAATGTGTATAACAGGCCCAACTTGACTCAATGTGTATAAGGGGCGGGGGGTTGGATGTTCAGCGGCCAATATCATTGTTCTTGGGAGGGGGTGGGGGTGCGGCCAATATCATTGTGTCTAGGGGCGTCCTGACCCCTAATTCCGGCTCTGACTACAGGAGGGCGCGGTTAGAGTTTGGCTGTGGGGCGGGAGTTGTTAGGGTTAGGCTGCATAGAGGGGGGATTAGGGTTAGGCACCACCAGGGGAGTGTTAGGGTTAGGCATTAAGGGGGGAGGGTAGGTTTAGGCTGCGGGAAAAATAAGAATTTACTTACCGATAATTCTATTTCTCGTAGTCCGTAGTGGATGCTGGGGACTCCGTCAGGACCATGGGGAATAGCGGATCCGCAGGAGACAGGGCACAAAAATAAAGCTTTAGGATTAGGTGGTGTGTACTGGCTCCTCCCCCTATGACCCTCCTCCAAGCCTCAGTTAGGATACTGTGCCCGGACGAGCGTACACAATAAGGAAGGATATTGAACCCCGGGTAAGACTCATACCAGCCACACCAATCACACCGTATAACTTGTGATCTGAACCCAGTTAACAGTATGACAAACGTAGGAGCCTCTGAACAGACGGCTCACAACAAATAACAACCCGATTTTTTTGTAACAATAACTATGTACAAGTAATGCAGACAATCCGCACTTGGGATGGGCGCCCAGCATCCACTACGGACTACGAGAAATAGAATTATCGGTAAGTAAATTCTTATTTTCTCTAACGTCCTAAGTGGATGCTGGGGACTCCGTCAGGACCATGGGGATTATACCAAAGCTCCCAAACGGGCGGGAGAGTGCGGATGACTCTGCAGCACCGAATGAGAGAACTCAAGGTCCTCCTCAGCCAGGGTATCAAATTTGTAGAATTTTGCAAACGTGTTTGCCCCTGACCAAGTAGCAGCTCGGCAGAGTTGTAATGCCGAGACTCCCCGGGCAGCCGCCCAGGATGAGCCCACTTTCCTTGTGGAATGGGCCTTGACAGATTTAGGTTGTGGCAAGCCTGCCACAGAATGTGCAAGTTGAATTGTGCTACAAATCCAACGAGCAATCGTCTGCTTAGAAGCAGGAGCACCCATCTTGTTGGGTGCATACAATATAAGCAGTGAGTCAGACTTTCTGACTCCCGCCGTTCTTGAAATATATATTTTCAATGCCCGGACCACGTCCAACAACTTGGAATCCTCCAACTCGTTAGTAGCCGCAGGCACCACAATAGGCTGGTTCAGGTGAAACGCTGACACCACCTTAGGCAGAAAATGAGGACGCGTCCGCAGTTCTGCCCTGTCCGTATGGAAAATCAGATATGGGCTCTTATATGATAAAGCCGCCAATTCTGATACTCTCCTGGCTGAAGCCAGGGCCAGTAGCATGGTTACTTTCCATGTAAGATACTTCAGCTCCACCGATTTGAGCGTCTCAAACCAATGGGATTTGAGAAAATCCAAGACTACATTAAGATCCCACGGTGCCACTGGGGGCACAACCGGGGGCTGTATATGTAGTACTCCTTTTACAAAAGTCTGGACTTCAGGAACTGAAGCCAATTCTTTCTGGAAGAAAATCGACAGGGCCGAAATTTGAACCTTAATGGACCCCAATTTGAGGCCCATAGACAATCCTGTTTGCAGGAAATGTAGGAATCGACCCAGTTGAAATTCCTCCGTGGGGGCCTTCCTGGCCTCACACCACGCAACATATTTTCTCCAAATGCGGTGATAATGTTGTGCAGTCACCTCCTTCCTGGCTTTTACCAGTGTAGGAATGACCTCTTCCGGAATGCCTTTTTCCTTTAGAATTCGGCGTTCAACCGCCATGCCGTCAAACGCAGCCGCGGTAAGTCTTGGAATAGACACGGTCCCTGCTGAAGCAGGTCCCGTCTTAGAGGTAGAGGCCACGGATCCTCCGTGAGCATCTCTTGAAGTTCCGGGTACCAAGTTCTTCTTGGCCAATCCGGAGCCACTAGTATCGTTCTTACTCCCTTTTGCCGTATAATTCTCAGTACTTTTGGTATGAGAGGCAGAGGAGGGAACACATACACTGACTGGAACACCCACGGTGTTACCAGAGCGTCCACAGCTATTGCCTGAGGATCTCTTGACCTGGCGCAATACCTGTCCAGTTTTTTGTTGAGGCGGGACGCCATCATATCCACCATTGGTTTTTCCCAACGGTTCACAATCATGTGGAAGACTTCTGGATGAAGTCCCCACTCTCCCGGGTGTAGATCGTGTCTGCTGAGGAAGTCTGCTTCCCAGTTGTCCACTCCCGGAATGAATACTGCTGACAGTGCTATCACATGATCTTCCGCCCAGCGAAGAATCCTTGCAGCTTCTGCCATTGCTGTCCTGCTTCTTGTGCCGCCCTGTCTGTTTACGTGGGCGACTGCCGTGATGTTGTCCGACTGGATCAACACCGGCTGACCCTGAAGCAGGGGTTTTGCCAGACTTAGAGCATTGTAAATCGCTCTTAGCTCCAGTATATTTATGTGAAGAGACATCTCCAGGCTTGACCATACTCCCTGGAAGTTTCTTCCTTGTGTGACCGCTCCCCAGCCTCTCAGACTGGCATCCGTGGTCACCAGGACCCAGTCCTGTATGCCGAATCTGCGGCCCTCTAACAGATGAGCACTCTGCAACCACCACAGAAGAGACACCCTTGTCCGTGGCGATAAGGTTATCCGCTGATGCATCTGCAGATGCGATCCGGACCATTTGTCCAGCAGATCCCACTGAAAAGTTCGTGCGTGGAATCTGCCGAATGGAATCGCTTCGTAAGAAGCCACCATCTTTCCCAGGACTCTTGTGCATTGATGCACAGACACTGTCCCTGGTTTTAGGAGGTTCCTGACAAGTTCGGATAACTCCCTGGCTTTCTCCTCCGGAAGAAACACCTTTTTCTGAACCGTGTCCAGAATCATTCCCAGGAACAGCAGACGTGTTGTCGGGGTCAACTGAGATTTTGGAAAATTCAGAATCCACCCGTGTTGTTGCAGCACTACTTGGGTTAGTGCTACTCCGTCCTCCAGCTGTTCTCTGGACCTTGCCCTTATCAGGAGATCGTCCAAGTAAGGGATAATTAATACGCCTCTTCTTCGCAGAAGAATCATCATTTCAGCCATTACCTTGGTAAAGACCCGAGGTGCCGTGGACAATCCAAACGGCAGCGTCTGAAACTGATAATGACAGTTTTGCACCACGAACCTGAGGTACCCTTGATGTGAAGGGCAAATTGGGACATGCAGGTAAGCATCCTTTATGTCCAGGGACACCATAAAGTCCCCTTCTTCCAGATTCGCTATCACTGCTCTGAGTGACTCCATCTTGAACTTGAATTTTTGTATGTACAGGTTCAAAGATTTCAGATTCAGAATAGGTCTTACCGAGCCGTCCGGCTTCGGTACCACAAATAGCGTGGAGTAATACCCCTTTCCCTGTTGTAGGAGGGGTACCTTGACTATCACCTGCTGAGAAAACAGCTTGTGAATGGCTTCCAATACCGTCGCCCTGTCTGAGGGAGACGTTGGCAAAGCAGACTTTAGGAACCGGCGAGGGGGAGACCTCTCGAATTCCAACCTGTAACCCTGAGATACTACCTGCAGAATCCAGGGGTCCACCTGTGAGCAAGCCCACTGAGTGCTGAAATTCTTGAGTCGACCCCCCACCGTTCCTGAGTCCGCTTGTAAGGCCCCAGCGTCATGCTGAGGGCTTTGCAGAACCCTGGGAGGGCTTCTGTTCCTGGGCAGGGGCTGCTTGCTGCCCTCTCTTACCCCTTCCTCTGCCCCGAGGCAGATATGACTGTCCTTTTGTCCGCTTGTTCTTATAGGAACGAAAGGACTGCGGCTGAAAAGACGGTGTCTTTTTCTGTTGGGAGGGGGTCTGAGGTAAAAAAGTGGATTTTCCGGCAGTTGCCGTGGCCACCAGATCCGATAGACCGACGCCAAATAATTCCTCCCCTTTATACGGCAATACTTCCATATGTCGTTTGGAATCCGCATCACCTGACCACTGTCGCGTCCATAAACTCCTTCTGGCAGATATGGACATCGCATTTACTCTCGATGCCAGAGTGCAAATATCTCTCTGCGCATCTCGCATATAAAGGAAAGCATCCTTTAATTGCTCTATAGTCAATAAAATACTGTCCCTATCCAGGGTATCAATATTTTCAGTCAGGGAATCCAACCAGACGACCCCAGCACTGCACATCCAGGCTGAGGCGATGGCTGGTCGCAGTATAACACCAGTATGTGTGTATATACTTTCTAGGGTAGTTTCCAGTCTCCTATCCGCTGGATCCTTGAGGGCGGCCGTATCAGGAGACGGTAACGCCACTTGTTTTGATAAGCGTGTGAGCGCCTTATCCACCCTAGGGGGTGTTTCCCAGCGCGCCCTAACCTCTGGCGGGAAAGGGTATAATGCTAATAACTTTTTTGAAATTAGCATTTTTCTATCTGGGTTAACCCACGCTTCATCACATACATCATTTAATTCCTCTGATTCAGGAAAAACTACAGGTAGTTTTTTTCACCCCCCACATAATACCCCTTTTTGTGGTACTTGCAGTATCAGAGATATGCAAAGCCTCCTTCATTGCCGTGATCATATAACGTGTGGCCCTACTTGAAAATACGTTTGTTTCATCACCGTCGACACTAGATTCAGTGTCTGTGTCTGTGTCAACCGACTGAGGTAAAGGGCGCTTTACAGCCCCTGACGGTGTCTGAGACGCCTGGGCAGGTACTAACTGATTTGCCGGCCGTCTCATGTCGTCAACTGATTTTTGTAATGTGCTGACATTATCACGTAATTCCATAAACAAAGCCATCCATTCCGGTGTCGACTCCCTGGGGGGTGACATCACCATTATCGGCAATTGCTCTGCCTCCACGCCAACATCGTCCTCATACATGTCGACACACACGTACCGACACACAGCAGACACACAGGGAATGCTCTTATCGAAGACAGGACCCCACTAGCCCTTTGGGGAGACAGAGGGAGAGTTTGCCAGCACACACCCAAGCGCTATAATATATATGGGAACAACCTTATATAAGTGTTGTTCCTTATAGCAGCTTAAATATATCCAATATATCGCCAAAAAATGCCCCCCCTCTCTGTTTTACCCTGTTTCTGTAGTGCAGTGCAGGGGAGAGTCCTGGGAGCCTTCCTCACAGTGGAGCTGAGCAGGAAAATGGCGCTGTGTGCTGAGGAGAATAAGCCCCGCCCCCTATTTCGGCGGGCTTTCCTCCCGTAGATTTAGATAACTGGCATGGGTTAAATACATACATATAGCCTTAATGGCTATATGTGATGTATTCTTTTGCCATAAGGTATTAAAATATTGCTGCCCAGGGCGCCCCCAGCAGCGCCCTGCACCCTCCATGACCGCTTGGTGTGAAGTGTGTGACAACAATGGCGCACAGCTGCAGTGCTGTGCGCTACCTTCATGAAGACTGAAGAGCCTTCTGCCGCCTGTTTCCGGACCTTCAATCTTCAGCATCTGTAAGGGGGGTCGGCGGCGCGGCTCCGGGACGAACCCCAGGGTGAGACCTGTGTTCCGACTCCCTCTGGAGCTAATGGTGTCCAGTAGCCTAAGAATCCAATCCATCCTGCACGCAGGTGAGTTGAAATTCTCTCCCCTAAGTCCCTCGATGCAGTGAGCCTGTTGCCAGCAGGACTCACTGAAAATAAAAAACCTAAAAAACTTTTTCTAAGCAGCTCTTTAAGAGAGCCACCTAGATTGCACCCTGCTCGGACGGGCACAAAAACCTAACTGAGGCTTGGAGGAGGGTCATAGGGGGAGGAGCCAGTACACACCACCTAATCCTAAAGCTTTATTTTTGTGCCCTGTCTCCTGCGGAGCCGCTATTCCCCATGGTCCTGACGGAGTCCCCAGCATCCACTTAGGACGTTAGAGAAAGAGGGGTTAGGTTTAGGCACCACCAGGGGAAAGTTAGGGTTAGGCACCAATAGGGGAGGTTAGGGTTAGGCTGCGGACAGGGAGGGTTAGGAAGTAGGGGAGGGAGGTTACGGTACCTGATGCACCCCAGCTGGCATTGCCGCGATGGGATACTAACCGCCGGCATCCAGACCGCTGCACATGTCCTACCCATTTACACTCTAATCAAGATGGCATATGGTACAGTACAGTGGAATTATTTAGCAGTTACTGGTACAGTTAGGGCTGACGTTACCAACACACACATCCAAGTGCCACCCCCAAGCATGTGCCGCCCCTAGGCACATGCCTCACATGCCTAATGGGAAATTCACCCCTGTGTGTAGATCAAACAATGGATACCATCTGAGGAGTTATGTTGAAGTTGAAAAGCAAAACATCAAAAAATGTCTATGTATATATTGATATTAATTCATGTTGAATTCTGAGACAATTTGTGACCCTGGAGTTGTTTCCCCCCTTGTACACTAAAAAAGAAATGTAAAAGATAATATTGATCTAATTTTCTCTCAATACAAATGAAAACATAAAAAAAGCTTGAGACCTGTGTAACATACACATGTGATTTCTGAATATTGTACAGTACATAAACTTCTTTTTAAATTAACTCATAGTTGCCTACCCTCCCTCAGTCTGCAGGAGACTCCCTGAAATAGCAGCGATCTCCCTCACTCCCTGAATAGACCAGCAATCTCCCTGATTTCACCTTACCCCCATTATGCAGCTGTTACATTCTTGGGGGGGGGGGGGAAATCAGAGATACATACATTCAAATGGGATCATCAGCGCCATTTCCCTGCATTGATTATAAGGCACAATGGGGCAGCTGTATTAACCTGGAGAAGGCATAAGGAAGTGATAAACCAGTGATATGTGCAAGGTGAAAAAGGCACCAGCCAATCAGATCCTAACTGTTAATTTACATATTGGAGCTGATTGGCTGGTGCCTTTATCACCTTGCACATATCACTGGTTTAATCACTTCCTTATGCCTTCTCCAGGTTAATACATCTGCCCCAATGATCCCTATAGCTACATGGGTTTTTAATTAGGTTTCTCGTGGCCACTTACAGTATATGGACCCTCTTGTAAAACACAGTGGGCGGGATGTATTAATATGCATTGCTGCCTCTCGCCGCCCAATGACACAATGTTAATCGCATATGTACTTACATATGCTATTAGCATTGCAGAGGATAGCTCTTCCGATGAGAGCTGTCCTCCGCAATCCCCAGCGGCAGCCTGACTGGGGGATTAGGCCCCGGGAGTCAGTCTGCGCATGCGCAGGGTGACGGAGGCGGGCACAGGCAATGCTGGGAAGGATACGATCTGCTCCCTCGCACAGCGCTGCGGAGAGAAGCCCATAGGCTTCTATGGGGTATCGCCAGCAAAAGCTGGCGTACCCCTCCATGGCGCTGACCCGGCAGCTGGGGCATAGTACATTCCGAAAATGCGGTAAACGGGCATCCCGCCCACTACACGAATAAATCCTGCAAAATATAATTGTCTTTTCTTCAACAAATAGATCTTACTAACTTTGGGGCTCATTTACATTTGGATGTAAGCCATTTTCATGACACGCCTCTCTGATGTAGCAGTGCGCACCCGCGCTGATAGGTGTTACTTTCACAATCTCCCTGAAATGCTTCTTCAAAAGTATGCAAGTATGAATTAACTTATCCAGTGTCAGATGAGCCTTTGCTATTTTGGCAGATAGGAGCTTCCTGTCCTGCGCGGAATCTCAGGCTAGTACAGTGAATTTCTTCCAAGCCTTTGGCTTACACTCTAGTGGTTCCTGAGGGGGCAACCTGTAGTGGTTCCTCAGTCTGCCCTATACATAGAAAAGGCAATTCTCTTGCTTTCTGCCTCTCTTGCTCTCTGCCTTGACTTGCCAATGATTGCTTTGAATGAAAGAAAATCTTTTACACCGCAATTAGTCAGCAAGGATGTAAATCTTTACATATCCCGCTGGTCCCAATTTACCACAAAGGCTTCTTAAATGTCTCAAGCTGCATGCATCAGTTCTCATATACATCGTCATATTTTATCTTTTTAACTAAAGTACTGAATATCAGTTTCTACTTTCCTAATTGTGCTGTCAGACGTCACTTTCTTTTGCTGTATGAATTAGAGACAGATCTAGCAGAATGCTTCCAGTAATGAATCCGTCACACTTTGGATTAATATATTCTTGTGCTAATATACCTATGTATGAAGTGAAACATACAGTCCAGTTACTGCATACCATGCTTATTCCTCAGCTGCAGCAGTACAGTGATGTCATAGACTAGTAACTATTTATAAACACATAATAACAGGGCTTCAGTTGAAATGCAAATAACATGCATTTTAATCAATGGCATTTCATACATTCCAATTTCAATATATCTAACAAATGCTAGCCCAATAATTGGAGTACATTCTGTCTGTATCCGTTTGGATGGTCGACCACTATTGGTTGACACTGACATGGTCGACATGGACACATGGTTGACACAACGGCAGTATAGCCCAATTCTTTTCTCTAGTTACTGTAGGGCAACTTTGTGGGGTTTACCATAGCAAAATTATATTGGCAACTGGGGATGCGGTCAGGATGCCGGCACTCTAAATACCAGCTCCGGAATTCCGATACATGCCAAAATTCCGGCGCCAGAACTGTGACGTCAATTGGAATACTGACGCCGGAATTGCAACCGACGGCATCCTAAACGTAAATATGCCAGGGTCTCCTACATTTTAGCAGGGGATTCGTATTAAGCTGCGGGGAAGGGGGGGAGGGTTAGGCACCCCTGGGGAGGGTTAGGGTTAGGCTGCTGGGGGAGGTGGGTTAGGGTTAGGCTGCATGGAGTGGGGGGTTAGGGTTAGGCACCCGCTGGAGAGGGTTAGGGTTAGGCTGCGGGGGACGGGGGGGGGTTAGGGTTAGGCTGCGGGAAGGGAGGGTTAGGGGGAAGGGGGGAGGATAGGCATACTCACCCGACCCCTGTCAGGATTCTGTGTGTCGGTCTATGACTGCCGGCATTCCGGCAAATGTAACACTGACATATACTGTACATAGAAACCTTGCTGCGAGTTTTGCCAGGCCACACATAAAATAGATTTCATTTCTGCATGCCGGATATTTACAGAGCCTACGAGCTGTAATGCTGGTACTCCCAGAGTACAGTGACGCTAACCTACATCAACCCTTCAGCTACATCAAGCATCTTGTGGTTATTCCCTCTCAGGGTAAATGTACACCCCCAAACTAAAGCTTTAAATGTCTGGTTCTTAACCAATCAAGCCACCATCTATGGAATTCATACCCTCTGAAACATCTGCAGCATACATTTAACATTGAGCAAAAGCTTCATAACTTATTCTTTTGTTCTCTTTCCATACGATTATTGTAAAATGTGACATATTGACCTCCAAACATTTACAAAAGCCAAATAGGACAAAATATCCTGTTCTGGCCAGACGCTGCTGTGTTTTGACTAACCCCTGCCCTGATTCAGCCAGAAACGGGCAGGTGAAAATCAGGACAATATAGAGGTATGTATGTACTATGCAGAATAAAATACCACCTATCACCATTTATATAGGCCTACTATGCCCCAGAGGCAGGATTGTCCAAGAAGTCCTGGACCCCAGTACCAGAGCCTTAACTAGACTTTTTGGTGCCCCGTGCCAGAGAGAGAATTAGCGCCCCCCTCATTTTTCCAATAGGGACATAAGGCGCATGCCTCGTGGGAAAGGGGCATGACAAGATTGATCCCAGAGAAAGCCAATGCTATGATGCCGATTCCCACATTTGTGTCAGATGGATCAGCTGACCCCAGATCCAATCGCATATTGAGTTTTGGAGGATAAAGACCACCTGTGACGTGCTGTTATACTTCTACTTTCTGGTACACTCATTACCTATAAAATTGGTTTATGGTCCGGTATTGCCGACACCGGGATCCCGGCGGGGAGGGGCGAGTGCAGCAAGCCCCTTGTGGGTTCGGTGGCGACCTGCGGTCGCCACAGGTTCTGTTCCCACTCTATGGGTGTCATGGACACCCACGAGTGGAAATAGTCCCTGTTGGTCGGCATGCCGACCATCGGGATAGTGAGGGGTCGGGATGGTGGAGGAGGTCATGTGACTGTCGGTCTCCCGACCGCCGGTCACATGAATACCACCCGCAGAATACATTAATGTGGTATATATAAAAAGGATCACCATCATATACTTTTTTTTATAGTATCCATGTTGTATTCATCCTCTCTAATGGTTGGCCATTCCTTAAGCATGGGTCCCTACCATTGCCTTCCCCTAATGGGCCCTTCACGCTCTAGTCCGACACTGCAGGCAGTCCCTAGTCCCTAGTTAAATTCAGCTGCATTGTATTTGATTATACATCTCTGAAGTAGAAATCTTTCATATATATATAATTGGCTGTGAACTGCACAACAAAGCCACTTTACACAATCCAAACTGCTTTCCGTTGCATATTAAAATGTTATGGCAAAACATAAATCAGATATATTATACTGGTAAAAAGGTCTTATAATACTATTTACAGAGAAAAAACTAACCGCCCCAAAAAAAGATACTTTGTATTTAAGATAAATAAACAGCTACACGGCGTGAAGGGAATGACACTAGGTGCACACACCCTACTTTTTCTTGGTATCATTTCCATTGAGTTCAGGAGATGGGGAACAGCCGCGTAGGATGAAATGAATTGGAATGAATAAAATATGTGCACAGTCAGAATACTCCGATGATGATTTCATTAATGTTTAATCGCGTGCTTTCATTCATGCGCATTCTTTTCTATATCAGCTGCATTCTGTTGTATCACTTTATACAAACAGAATAATAGATCGACCTTCCACAGAAAGAAATTGCCCAGTTGTAGAAAGAAAAAAGTATTAAAGTTCTTATTCTGCAACACGGCACCTCCAATATGACGCTCGCCGTGTATTTCTGGTACAACAACCGCCTGTCTATAAGATTGGCCAGCTTCTCCAGTGTCAACCGCAACGCCCGCGAGACACACAAGTCCTTAAAACCCCAGCTCCATTCCAGCACTAGACTGATTGACAGATGTCAAACCCAGGTCTTTTTCTAGATCCAGCTGATTAGGACAAGTGTTCTGATTTGTCACCCTTGCTACACCTATAATATACAGTATATATAATACGTTACTCACTTTAGTACAATTCCTTTCCTTAAATGGGGTATAGTAGCAGACAGAAATTAGATTCTGAGGGCTATCTCTATTGGCACAGATTTTGGAGTTAGGAAAGGCTGCACCCCCTCAAATGTGTCAAAGTTGTCCCAAATAAATAAATGTTACTTGCAGATATTCGTCATGTGTATAATTGCAAGATCAATTGCAAAAATACTGTATGAAGTCTCTGGGGGTTATTTAGGTTGCATCGCATTGGCTGCAAACGCATCTGCCTGATTGACAGGCAGAGTTGTTTGAGTGGAGGGCAGGGGGTGGTGACTGGTCGTTGCGGGGGCGGTGCCTCAAAAATGGGGTGAGGCAGCAGCGTTTTGGGGTGACGTCACATGCAGCCACTCAGATCAAGAAAATGGAGGTAGGCTGCCTGTATATGCAGCCTAGGCAGGGGGTCATCCACAATTTATTTGCGGTCGCAGCCGCTGGGCAGGCCATTTAGCATGCTGGGTGGCCTTGCCCTGCAATGGGCGACCCCCAGCATGTGAAAAAATAAGATTTTACTTACCGGTAAATCTTTTTCTCGTAGTCCGTAGAGGATGCTGGGACTCCGTAAGGACCATGGGGAATAGACGGGCTCCGCAGGAGATAGGGCACTTTAAGAAAGACTTTAGGATTCTGGGTGTGCACTGGCTCCTTCCTCTATGCCCCTCCTCCAGACCTCAGTTAGAGAAACTGTGCCCAGAGGAGACGGACAGTACGAGGAAAGGATTTTAGTTAGCCTAAGGGCAAGATTCATACCAGCCACACCAATCACACCGCATAACCTGTGATAAACTATCCAGTTAACAGCATGAACAACAACATAGACTCGGTTCAAACCGATGAAACTATAACATAACCCTTATGTACGCAATAACTATATACAAGTCTTGCAGAAGAAGTCCGCACTTGGGACGGGCGCCCAGCATCCTCTACGGACTACGAGAAAAAGATTTACCGGTAAGTAAAATCTTATTTTCTCTAACGTCCTAGAGGATGCTGGGACTCCGTAAGGACCATGGGGATTATACCAAAGCTCCCAAACGGGCGGGAGAGTGCGGATGACTCTGCAGCACCGATTGAGCAAACAGGAGGTCCTCCTCAGCCAGGGTATCAAACTTATAGAACTTTGCAAAGGTGTTTGACCCCGACCAAGTAGCTGCTCGGCACAACTGTAATGCCGAGACCCCTCGGGCAGCCGCCCAAGAAGAGCCCACCTTCCTAGTGGAATGGGCCTTAACCGATTTAGGCAATGGTAATCCTGCCCTAGAATGCGCCTGCTGAATCGTGTTACAGATCCAGCGAGCAATAGTCTGCTTTGAAGCAGGAGCGCCAAGCTTGTTGGCCGCATACAGAACAAACAGAGCTTCAGTCTTCCCGATCCTAGCTATTCTGGACACATAAATTCAAAGCCCTGACTACATCCAGGGACTCGGAATCCTCCAAGTCACGCGTAGCCACAGGCACGACAACAGGTTGGTTCATATGAAAGGATGAGACCACCTTAGGCAGGAATTGAGGACGGGTCCGCAATTTCGCTCTATACATATGGAAAATCAGATAGAAGCTTTTAGGTGATAAAGCCGCCAACTCCGAAACTCACCTAGCCGAAGCCAAGGCTAACAACATGACCACCTTCCAGGTGAGATATTTCAACTCCACTGTCTTAAGTGGTTCAAACCAATGTGACTTAAGGAACCTTAACACCACGTTAAGGTCCCAAGGCACCACCGGCGGTACAAAAGGAGGCTGAATATGCAGTACTCCCTACACAAACGTTTGTACTTCAGGAAGAAAAGCCAATTCTTTTTGGAAGAAAATGGATAAGGCCAAAATTTGAACCTTTATCGATCCTAAGTTCAGGCCCAAGTTCACTCCAGTTTGAAGGAAGTGAAGCAGACGGCCCAAATTGAATCTCTCCGTAGGAGCATTCCTGGCCTCACACCAGGAACATATTTTCGCCATATGCGGTGATAATGTTTCGAGGTCACTTCCTTCCTAGCCTTAATTAGGGTAGGAATGACCTCCTCCGGAATACCCTTTTCCGCTAGGATCCTGCGTGCAACCGCCATGCCGCCAAACGCAGCCGCGGTAAGTCTTGGAACAGACAGGGCCCCTGCTGCAGCAGGTCCTGTCTTAGAGGAAGAGGCCACGGATTCTCTGTGAGCATTTCCTGCAGATCTGAAAACCAGGTCCTTCGTGGCCAATCTGGAACAATGAGAATTGTTCTCACTCCTCTTTTTCTTACTATCCTCAACACCTCGGGTATGAGAGGAAGAGGATTAGACACATAGACCGACTGGAACACCCACGGTGTCACTAGGGCATCCACAGCTGTTGCCTGAGGGTCTCTTGACCTGGCGCAATAATTCTGCGGCTTTTTTGTTGAGGCGGGACGCCATCATGTCTATCAGTGGCAGTCTCCACCGAATTACAATCTGTGCTAAGACTTCCTGATGAAGTCCCCACTCTCCAGGACGTAGGTCGTGTCCGCTGAGGAAGTCTGCTTCCCAGTCGTCCACTCCCGGAATGAACACTGCTGACAGTGCGCTTACATGATTCTCCGCCCAGCGAAGAATTCTGGTGGCTTCCGCCATCGTCACTCTGCTCCTTGTGCCGCCTTGGCGGTTTACATGAGCTACTGCGGTGACGTTGTCTGACTGGATCAGAACCGGTTGGTCGCGGAGTAGGGTCTCCGCCTGACGTAGGGTGTTGTATATGGCCCTTAGTTCCAAGATGTGAAGACAAGTCTCTTGACTTGACCAAAGACCTTGGAAATTTTATTTTTCCCTGCGTGACTGCTCCCCAACCTCGGAGGCTCGCGTCCGTGGCCACCAGGATCCAATCCTGAATGCCGAACCTGCGGCCCTATAGAAGGTGAGCACCCTGCAGCCACCACAGGAGAGATACCCTGGCCCTGGGGGAGAGGGTGATCAACTGATGAATCTGAAGATGTGACCCGGACCACTTGTCCAGTAGGTCCCATTTGAAAGTCCTCGCATGGAACCTGCCGAAGGGAATGCTTTTCCCCGGAGTCGGGTGCAGTGATGCACTGACACCTGTCTTGGTTTCAATAAGTTCCTGACCATAGTCATGAGTTCCTGGGCCTTCTCTATCTGAAGGTAAACCCCTTTCTGGTCCGTATCCAGAATCATACCCAAGATGGGCAGACTAGTCATAGGAACCCACTGTGACTTCGGGATATTGAGAATCCAGCCATGTTGCTGTGAAACCTTCAGCGAAAGTGACACGCTGTTCAACAACTGCTCTTTTGATATCACCCTTATAGGAGATCGTCCAAGTATGGGATAACTGTGACTCCTTGCTTGCGTAGGAGCACCATCAAATCCCCCCTTTCCAGGCTGGCCATGATCGCTCTGAGCGATTCCACTTTGAATTTGAACCTTTTCCAGTATAGGTTCAGAGATTTTGATTTTAAATAGGTCTGACCGAACCGTACGGATTCGGGACTACAGCCAAGGTTGAGTAATATCGCCTTCCTTGTTGCAGGAGGGGAACCTTGAGCATGTGAATTGTATTTAATATAACTCCCTTTCTGGGGGAGAAGCCAGTAGGTCCGATGAGGAAAACCGGCGAGGAGGCACCTTTCGAATTCCTTTGTAACCCTGAGAACAATTTTTATTGCCCCGGGATCCACCTGTGAGTGAACTCAGATGTGGCTGAAGAGTCGAATATGTGCTCCCCCTGGGACGGACTCCCTTAGCGGAGCTCCAGCGTCATGCGGTGGATGTAGTAGAGGCCGGGGAGGACTTCTGTTCCTGGGAACTAGCTGTGCCCTGTGCCCTTACCTCTGGTAAGAAAGGACGCTCCTCATACTTTCTTGTTATTCTGCGACCGAAAGGACTGCATTTGATAATGTCGTGCTTTCTTAGTCTGTGTGGGAATATAAGGTAAAAGATCAGAATTACCAGCTATAGCTGTGGAGACCAGGTCTGAGAGCCCTTCTCCACACAATTCCTCAGCCTTGTAAGGTAAACCCTCCATATGCCTCTTTTAGTCGGCATCACCTGTCCATTGCATGTTCCACAGGACACGTCTAGCAGAAATCGACATAGCGTTGACTCTAGAACCCAGTAGACCAACGTGTCTTTGGGCATGTCTTATATATATATATATATAAGACAACATCTTTTACATATAAATATATATATATATATATATATATATATATACTAGGGACAATAACATGGCATCCTTATCTAGGGTTTCAATCTCCGCTGATAAGGTATCTGTCTACGCTGCTACAGCGCTATAAACCCATGCCGACACAATCGCCGGTCTGAGTAGTGTACCAGAATGTGTGTAAATGGACTTCAAAGTACTTTTACTGCATGCTATCTGCAGGATCCCTGAGGATAGCTGTTAAGTCAGCGCTACCTTTTTTGGGTAAACGTGACAATGCCTTGTACACCCTAGGGGAAGATTCCCATCGTATCCTGGCCCCATTAGGGAAAGGATACTCCATGAGAATTTTTTTTGGGAAGCTGCAGCTTCTTGTCTGGAGATTCCCGCTCTTTTTCTTCCTGAGAGGAGGGAAATTTACCTCAGCTTTCTTCCCCTTAAAACATGTGTACCCTCGTGTCAGGGACAGATGAGTCATCAGTGATATGCAAAACATCTTTTATTACAATAATCATATATTGAATACTTTTCTGCCAGTCTTGGCTGTACTTTGCATTATCGTAGTCGACACTGGAGTCAGACTCCGTGTCGATATCAGTGTATATTATTTTGGATAGTGAGTGTTGTGAGACTTTGAAGGTCTCTTTGACATAGGGACAGACATGGGTAGATTCCCTATCTGTTCTCTAATCTTTTGTGTAATAAATTCATCTTAGCACTTAATTTCACATATCCAATCAGGTGTCGGCGTTGTCGACGGAGACACCACACACACACACACACACACACACACACACATTTGCTCCATCTCTTCCTTAGGAGAGCCTTTTACCGCAGACATGTCGACACACACGTACCGACACACTCCACACACACAGGGAATCTCTTATCTGAAGACAGGTTCCCCCTTAGGCCCTTTGGAGAGACAGAGAGAGAGTATGCCAGCACACACCCCAGCGCTATATGACCCAGGAAAAAACACAGAATGTTTACCCAGTAGCTCTGCTGTAATGTATATGTGCCCCCCCTCTACTTTAAAACCCTCTTTCACCGTGTGTCAAGCAGGGGAGAGTCCGGGGAGCTTCCTCTCAGCGGTGCTGTGGAGAGAAAATGGCGCTGGTGAGTGCTGAGGGAGAAGCCCCGCCCCCTCGGCGGCGGGCTTCTGTCCCGCTCAAACTTACTAAAATATGGCGGGGGGGCTCTTAAATATACATGTACAGTGCCCACCTGTACATGTATATAGACTTTTGCCATAGGAGAGGTGTTTTATTGCTGCCCAGGGCGCCCCCCCTGCGCCCTTCACCCTTACAGTGACTGGAGTGTGTGAGGTGTATGGGAGCAATGACGCACAGCTGCGATGCTGTGCGTTACCTCAGTGAAGCACGAAAGCTTCTGCCGCCTGAGACGTCTTCTGTCTTCATTTCTTCTGGCTCTGTGAAGAGAACGGTGGCGCGGCTCTGGGGTGAACGCCCAGGACGAACCTGTGTTCACTCCCTCTGGAGCTAATGGTGTCCAGTAGCCGAGGTAGCAGAACCTATCATTTAAGTAGATATGCTCCTCTCTCCTCAGTCCCTCGATGCAGGGAGCCTGTTGCTAGCAGTGCTCCGTGAAAAAGAGAAAAAAATCCTAACAAAAATGCTTTCTAAGCAGGAAACTCAGGAGAGCTCCCTGCAGTGCACCCATTCTCCTCTGGGCACAGTCTAAAACTGAGGTCTGGAGGAGGGGCATAGAGGGAGGAGCCAGTGCACACCCAGAATCCTAAAGTCTTTCTTAAAGTGCCCTATCTCCTGCGGAGCCCGTCTATTCCCCATGGTCCTTACGGAGTCCCAGCATCCTCTAGGACGTTAGAGAAAAAGAATTGCAGATTTTGCTAAAAAGCAGAATCTGCAATCCTTACTGAATAGGGTCCTCAGAACTGAACAATGAAACCTTTAATAGGGGTAGTAGCCATAAGCCTTTGCTGCTATAGTCAAAGCTAAGTGTTGATTGGTCACTGCAGATTGTGTCACATTTGCATTTTGTTAGTAAATAACTCCCACCAGTACCTAGATTGCTCAGGCCAACTTCACACAATGAAATTCAAATTATGTATCATTCAAAAATCAGTTTAAACAACAACAAAAAAATATCTCCAGATGCAATATAAAACATATGGACTAAGAGGCTAATTCAGACCTGATCGTTGTTGTGCGTTTTTGCACAGCGGGCGATCAGGTCTGAACTGCTCATGCGCAGGCATCGCAGTGCGCCGGCGCATGCCAGAGATGAGATTGGCATCTCAGCCCAGCGATCACCTCTGCCTGATTGACAGGCAGAGGCGTTCGCTGGGCAGGCTGGCAGCGTCGGGCCGCCGTTTCGGGGGCGCGGTCCAGGGGTGCCTGGACCATGCGGGGGGCGGGCTGGGGCGGGCTACAGCGGCTGCGTACACACAGCCGCTGAGACCCGGAGAGCGACGGGTAGCTCCCTACAAGCATGCTTTTGTACCTGGGCGGGGGGTGTGAGCAGAGCCAGACATGCAGGGTGGACTAGCCCTGTGCTGGGCTTCCCCCCGCATGTCTGTGAAAGTGATCGTAGATGTGCTTAATTTAGCCCATCTACGATCAAGTCTGAATTACCCCCTAAGTTTATATTTAAAATACATTTGTTTATTGATGGCACTAATATAAACAATTATGCAACTGAATCCATACAATCAATCATTGTTATAAAATACGTTAAACTTTCCTGTAAGCCTCAGGCTCAGTAAATAATTGTGGGTGGTTTTTTAGAGATGAGCGGGTTCGGTTCTCAGAGAACCGAACCCCTCCGAACATCCCATTCCGAGCCCGGATCCAAGTGCGGCTCGGGACTTCCCGCCAGACTCGGAGACTAGAACGAGGCAAAACGTCATCATCCCATTGTTGGATTCTCGCGGGTTTTGGATTCCATATAAACAGCCACACGTCACCATAATTTTCACTCTGGACTTGGAAAATGAGGGAGGCAGACCTCTGTCCCTTTGTGGGTGGTGGCGCCAGGTGGGGTTAGTGTGTGATCTGTAGTTTCATGTGCAGTACGGGTGCTGCAGCTGTACATGGGTGTAGCTGTCCTCCTGTATGCTGTTAAATATAGGGGTACTGCTGTAAAAGTAACATTACACTGGCCCTTCATGCTGTAAAAATTCAGGTGTGCAGTTGTTAAAAATTAAAAGCACACTGCTCCTGTATGCTGTAAAACATAGGGGTGCTGCTGTTACAATAACATTACACTGGCCCTGTATGCTGTAAAAATTCAAGGGTGCAGTTGTTAAAAATTAAATGCACACTGCTCCTGTATGCTGTAAAATATAGGGGTGCTGCTGTTAAAATAATATTACACTGACCCTGTATGCTGTAAAAATTCAAGGTGCAGTTAAAAATTAAAAGCACACTGCTCCTGTATGCTGTAAAATATAGGGGTGCTGCTGTTAAAATAACATTACACTGGCCCTGTATGCTCTAAAGATTCAAGGGTGCAGTTGTTAAAAATTAAATGCACACTGCTCCTGTATGCTGTAAAATATAGGGGTGCTGCTGTTAAATTAACATTACATTGGCCCTGTATGCTGTAATAATTCTAGGGTGCAGTGAAAATCAATGTACACAGGCCCTGACTTTTATGCTGTAATAATTCAATGGTGCAGTGAAAATCAATGTACACTGGCCCTGTATGCTGTAATAATTCTAGGGTGCAGTGAAAATCAATGTACACTGGCCCTGTCTTATATGCTGTAAAAATTCAGGGGCGCAGTGAAAATAAATGTACACTGGCCCTGTATGCTGTAAGAATTCAGGGGTGCTGTTGTTAAAATAAAAGTGCACTGGTCCTGTATGCTGTAAAAATACAGGGGTGCAGTGAAAATAAATGTACACTGGCCTTGTCTTGTATGCTGTAAAATTACAGGGGTGTTGTGAAAATACAGGGGTGCTGACACTGTCCGCGGTTGCGATGTCTAGGCCTGACCTTCACAACACTGCATGGGAAAAAGAGGCTCCTACCACCATTTGCACGCCGCCTGCAAGTGCTGGGAGGAGCATCGCCAGTCCAGTTGCTGATATTGAGATTGAGGATGTCACTGTAGAAGAACACCAGGATGAGGAGGATATGGGTGTAGCTGGCGCTGCGGAGGAAGTTGTCAATGAAGATTCAGATGGTGATGTGGTCTGTTTGAATAAGGCACCTGTAGAGACAGTTGTTGCCCATGGAATGAAAAATCCCATTGTCATGCATGGGCAAAATACCAAAAAAGCCACCTCTTCAGTGTGGAATTATTTCTCCACAAATCCAGACAACAGGTGTCAAGCCATCTGTTGCCTTTGTCAATCTATAATAAGTAGGGGTAAGGACATTAACCACCTAGGAACATCCTCCCTTATACGTCACCTGCAGCGCATTCTTCATAAGTCATTGCCCAGTTCAGAAACTTTGGGTAATAGCGTAAGCAGTCAACTGACACCTAAATGATGTGGTTTGTTTGTTTGAATAGTATTTCTCTATGAGGATGAGTATGTAAACACTAAAGGGGGGGGGGGGAATCTGAGGATGAGGACGACATCTTGCCACTGAAGAGCCAGTTTGTGCAAGTAGAGATTAATTGCTTCTTTTTTTGGTGGGGACCCAAACAAACCAATCACTTCAGCCACAGAACATTAGAGAGAGGTTCTTCTTAATTATTTCATGTTAGGGACTCACTCAAATGAATGGCTCCAATTAGTCAACCTTCATTTTGATTTATTATTGATGTTCCACGTTTTGGGATTATTTATTTAGAAGATGCACATTTGTTGTACAGGGATCTTCTTTTCCTAAGCGCTGCGTGGGGTTAGAAGAACAAAGTTTCAGTGATCCTTGCATTGCATCAGCTTTCCATTGCACTGCAGCACTAGATGGGCCAGGAGCTCCCGTGAGGCATAAACAGTTACTGAATAAGCCACAGTATGGAGTATCATGGTTGCTTACAGCTAGGAAGATGTCTGGCTTGCCAGGCTAAGGCATGCTGTGGGCACAGAGGTTAGCACTGCTTCCTCCCACAGTCCTACTTATAGTATGAAATGAGTTTCGCTGTAGAGTGGTAAGCTCCACTAGGGCAGGGGCTCAATAACAAACAAAAAAATCACTGCACAGTAGTGCTTAGTACTTTACCGAACCCACCCAAACTCAACTTGCCCCATCCAGGGCTGCTGTGGGGGCTCACAAAATAAGTCTCCAAACTCCGTGGAGGGGAAAATATCCAATCTTGATCCTGTGGTATACACCAGTTTATTTGCATCCCAGCGTTAAATCCGAGATTATCTTAATCCCTGAACATGGAGAAGGGGGTACAATTTTGGAGGCTTTGGCCCCAAGTTTTTCAGTATGTCCAGTAATGTGGTAATTAATAATTATATATTTGCTTGGTTGAAGTCCTTTCTGTTCCACACTAATATAGGAGTGGAGGTGAAAGCCTGTGTGTTGTTCCTGATTGCGTGTGCCTCTCTAATTTTTAATCTGAGAACTTGGCGAGCTTTTTTCCATGGAGACCACCTGTCGCTGAAATGATGGGTGTATTAAACTGTGCATGTTCTCTTTAAACAACATATGGGTGGGTGGAAGGGCCCAAAACAATTCCATCTTGCACAACTTTTTTTTCTTTGCATTATGTGCTCTTTCGGGACTTGTTTTTAAAACTGCCATCCTGTCTGCCACTGCAGTGCCACTCCTAGATGGGCCACGTGTTTGTGCCGCACACTTGTGTCGCTTAGCTTAGTCATCCAGCAGCCTCGGTGCACCTCTTTTTTTTCTTTGCATTATGTGCTCTCTGGAGCCTAGTTTTTAAAACTGCCATCCTGTCTGCCATTGCAGTGCCACTCCTAGATGAGCCAGGTGTTTGTGCCGTCCACTTGTGTCGCTAAGCTTAGTCATCCAGCGACCTTAGTGCAACCTTTTGGCCTAAAAACAATGGCCCTCATTCCGAGTTGATCGGTCGCAAGGCGAATTTAGCAGAGTTACACACGCTAAGCCGCCGCCTACTGGGAGTGAATCTTAGCTTCTTAAAATTGCGACCGATGTATTCGCAATATTGCGATTACTAACTACTTAGCAGTTTCAGAGTAGCTTCAGACTTACTCTGCCTGTGCGATCAGTTCAGTGCTTGTCGTTCCTGGTTGACGTCACAAACACACCCAGCGTTCGCCCAGGCACTCCCACCGTTTCTCCGGCCACTCCTGCGTTTTTTCCGGAAACGGTAGCGTTTTCAGCCACACGCCCCTGAAACGCCGTGTTTCCGCCCAGTAACACCCATTTCCTGTCAATCACATTACGATCGCCGGAGCGATGAAAAAGCCGTGAGTAAAATTACTTTCTACATAGCAAAGTTACTTGGCGCAGTCGCAGTGCGAACATTGCGCATGCGTACTAAGCGGATTTTCATTGCGATGCGATGAAAAATACCGAGCGAACAACTCGGAATGAGGGCCAATATTGTGAGGTGTTCAGAATAGACTGGAAATGAGTGGAAATTAATGTTATTGAGGTTAATAATACTGTAGGATCAAAATTACCCCCAAATTCTGTGATTTCAGCTGTTTTTATGTTGTTTTTTTTCAAAATCATCCAGATCCAAACCCAAAACCCGAAAGTGTGGTTTTGGCAAAACCAATCCAGATCCAAAACACGAGCGGGATCCAGATCCAAAACCATAACACAAAACATGAAAAGTGTCCGCCGCACATCTCTAGTTTTTTTTATAAAATACTGGGTACTTGCCTTACTATGAAGATGGGAATGATATTGACTCTGTGATAGAACCACAGCTACAGGCAGGGCTGATGATGGGAGGGTGGGGTACTGGTCTAACTACTCAGGCCAGGGCCTGTTGGAATGGCCCAACGGGGACCTGTGCTAGCTGCGGAGGGGACAAATGGTATTTTAAATTGTCTTTTGCTTTTTTCCCAGAGGTAACGTGGACACGTCTACAGGCAGGTAAGGAGCCCACAAGAGAAGAGGCCCGTCACTGCCGGAATGCTCTCCTATCAGCCCCACTCTGATCTCTGAGCAAAGCAGGGGTATGTGCTAAACATGTGTGGGTCTGGTGGCAAAGGGGGTCATTCCGAGTTGATCGCTAGCTGCCGTTGTTCGCAGCGCTGCGATCAGGCTAAAAATTTGCATTTCTGTGCATGCATATGCACCGTAATGCGCACGTGCGACGTACGGATACAAAGTCCTGTGTGGTTTTGCACAGGTTCTAGCGAATCTTTCTGTCGCACGGCTGAACACAGGATGATTGACATGAAGTGGGCGTTTCTGGGTGGCAACTGACCGTTTTCAGGGAGTGCTTAGAAAAACGCAGGCGTGTGGTAGAAAACGCAGGCGTGGCTGGGCGGACGCTGGGCGGGTGTGTGACATCAAAAGCCGTCCCTCCATCGTAAGATTCAATGCACAGGAAGAGTAACTACAGGGCTGGTATTGTTTTGCACAAAAAGATTTTGCAGGCGCTCTGCTGCACAAGTGTTTGCACTTCTGCAAAGCAAAAATACAATCCCGGGTGGGCGGCGACAAAGCGTTTGCAATGCTGCTAAAAGTAGCTAGCGAGCGATCAACTCGGAATGAACCCCAAAGAACATACTACAGACACATACATTAAATAATAAAGAATAAGTTTAGCTTCATCATTAAAATAATATTCTCAAATATATCTTATTTTCTGCTAATGAATATTTTAAATATGTGCACGGGTATCCTAAAACTTACATTCAGCACATCTCATTGATGTCTCTCTTTAATGCGACTAAAAGTCCATATATCACCATTTATATCTGTATGTAATAAGTCATTTTAGGCCTTCTACATAGCATATATGGAGACTGCAATATAGCGCGATGCCGATTCAACTAATCTCATTTTCATATTTTGGAGCAGATGTATTAGATGTGAAATGTATAGGTTGTGCGATCTCACTATCTTTATCCACACAGGAAACTTTTAATTTATCTTACAACAGTTTCATTTTATATCTCCTCATTTCTATAGTGAGAATTATATATAGTCCACATTTGTTTCCAAGTCAGGTTTAATAAATCCTGTTGCTGGATTTTTACAATACGAAAGCCCTTAGGGATTAAACGTTCTTTCCAATAATGTGACAAACTTTCACCATGTAAATTACGTTTAGTCAACTTCTCGTTCAAAGATGTAGATCTAGAACTTGTAACATCTGAGCAAGAGTCTTTTTTAACTTTAACTGAGAGTGCATCAGATAAAACTCTATGGGGCTCAATCCAATTACCCGCAACTGATGCGAGTACAAATGTGATACATCCAGCCTCCATACGTCACGCAGTGCCTGGTGTGAGTGAGACGCCATATCCTGTGCAACTCTGCTAGCATTGGGCGAAAATGCATCTTAGTCGCAACGCAATGCGGCTAGGGATGCACAAGGAGACAGTGCTGATTCATTGTGTGACTGAGTCTGTATACGGAGCAGACCAGAACTTGTATTGAAAAAAAGCTGTGGCTGCTACATTGAGCACTTTGCATGCAGACTCATAGACTCAGTTGCACACAGAAATACAAGTGTTGCATACAATATCAAATTAATCAGCACAGTCTCCTGGTGCTTTCTAATTGCATCACATTGCGTCTAAGACATACTATCGGGTAAAAAAATGCAAATTGATGCCCGATGGTAGCAGAGACTCAAAAGACAGAGAGGGGCTGTTTGATGCGACTGCAGGAACAATGTATGAGGACACATCTGCCAGTGAGGCTGTATGCTGCACTTACAGTACCACCGGACTGGCAGATTTATGTTCACAGCCCCATAGGGCTGGGTACAAACATCTGTGAATCCAGGGTGAGGTTGGGGGTAGGAAGGCGGTAAATTGCAGTGCCGTGGCAGATGTTTACATGTCACTGCAACAGCAACTCGCCCACTTCATGGGTAATTGAATTGACCCCTATCGTGTTAGTATGTGCTTGGGTGTCCGTCTAGCTGTAGCATTCAGAAATTGGCCAATCAATTTCACACTGATAGCCTAGGTACAAATTTGTCCACGGCAGTTGCTGCTTAGTGTCGTAACAGTCCATCATCAGTAGTGATTTTGAAACCCAAGTTAAACTTGTCTGATTTAGATCGAATCATCAGATGTAAAGGAACAATGGATGGGAGTTAGCAAATGACTCATGTAAGATGATCCTTAACTTGGGCATATGGGGGTTGATGTATCAAACAGTGAAGAATTTGCAAATAGCAACCAACAAGCATCTACCTATCCTTTTATAGAGTGTACTTGATGAATGCTTGCTCAAAGCTGATTGGTTGCTATGGGCAACTTCTTAAATGGTCCACTCTTTCCATTGCTTGATACATCAAACCCTTAGTTTTGATCCTCAGGACCATCTCTTCTCATGCAATGATACATCTTTGTAGTCTTAAATATTTTGTCTAATGATCCAACTGGATAATGAACTATAAAATATTAGCATACACTGAATCAAGCCCATGGAAGGACATAGTGTTGAATTCTGTAGATGGGCTACAGAACCCATTCACGGGAACCAATTAAATAAAAGTTATAACTCCCCCCTCTCTACCCCCACAGCGGTCCAGCGCCGTCTCTCCACTATGAGTAGTGGATAGCACCAGCCATCCAATCAGCATGCTGACAGCCATTCACTGTTTGGATGCAGGCTGGGAGGCAGGTAGAGAATGCTGGCTGGTTGCTTTGATTTTGTGACCACCACCCATCCCTCCTCTAGGGCTCCTAGAATTGTGGAGCCCTGGGCAGCTGCCCAATGTGTCTATACATTAAGATGGCCCTGAGTTGGACTGATCTGCCCATTCCCAATCCATTTAATTTAGGACTTTCTGAATCCATCATAGACTGTTTGGTTCAGTATTCTGCGCCTCAGTTCTTGGAAGTTGCCATGCAGCTAGCCATTAAAATAGATTAGGAGAGAGGAGAAAGATTTCTATATCTCATTGGCTCTGCTCCATTTACTGTTCTCAAATCCTCTACAGATTCCACAATGGAGTAGCAGATGCAAGTCAGCGCTAAAGATTAACACCCGAGGAAAACAGCACTGTCTCTCACTAGGGTGTTAAAATATGTTCTGGGAATAAAAAGAGTAATCTTGCAAAGAACTACCCAAATAAACAGGGAACCTTTATCGCTTACTCGAGTCCAGTCCCGGGAATTATCTCCTAAATATGAATAATTATAGCTTCCAGTTGAAACGTTTCATTCTCCGGAGGTGTAATCTATAACAGGTCAATTTTATCAACAATTTTGTTAATTAAATTCACCATAAATAATTGGGGAAAAGAGTGGTATTATTTGTCCTTACTTTCTAATCTTATAACGGAATGAGTTTTCTTCTTAGTAATTTCCATCTATTTAAAAAAGAAAATCTAGAGTTTTCTCATTATTCCAAGTGCCCATTCATTCCAATGTACTTTCCACCCAACTGACACCAATGGGCGCACTGATACTTATAACAAATACTCTATTTATGGAATTTACTATTAAGAGCCAAGCAGGTTAGTTATGGGATGCTGTCAAAATCTCGGCAGTCGGAATCCCGACAGTCAGAAGATTGTCATCAAGGAGAAAAGCCAACAGGGAAATTGCATTATGACAGTGTGTTTCCTGTGGGCTTCTTTCATGTGCGTTCTTTTCTGGTTACTGTTTGTGATATATGATGAACCTTTTGTTCATGACATTTATGGCAGTAGTTTTTTCCCGAGAGGGTTATTTTTATAGGACCCCCAACGGTAAGTAGTGGGGTTAGGGTTAGTCATTAGGGGAAGCGTAAGGGTTAGGCTGCGGGGGTGGGGGAGGTTAGGTTGTGTGTGTGTGTGGAAGAGAGGTTATGGTTAGACTGTGGGAGCAGGGTTAGGGTTAGGCTGTGGGGGGAGAGTTAGGGTTAGGCTGTGGGAGGGGGAGGTTAGGGCTAGGCTGGAGGGGAGAGTTTAAGATTAGGCTGCGGGAGGGGATGGTTAGGGTTAGGCTGCAAAAGCGGGATTTAAGGGGTAGGCTATGGGAGGGGTGTGTTAGGGATAGTGATAGGGTTACAATACTTACCAGGGTGTGTCGGGATTTCATACCAAACCCCTAGTTATATAGTAATAATCTGAGATTAGAGACCCTTCTGAAGTCATCAGTTGGATTCCAAATCTCCCATGTCACCAGAGGGGTCTGGTATGATATACCGGTAGACAGAACGCTAGCTGTCAGTATACCAACAGCGGCATCCCGTCTGCCAGAATACCATCAGTGAAGCAGCGAGTCCCCTTGTGGGCTTGCCATGCTGCAGGCCTGGTGGCTAGCTTTTCTTGCCACAGGTTCTATTCCCACTCAGTTGGTGGTGTGGACCCACCAACCAGGTGGGAATAAGGGCCAGGTGTCGATATGTTGGCCGTCGGCAAAATGCTGGCTGTCCGGATTTCGGCGTCGGCCACCTTACTGCATCCCACTAGAGTACCCCAGGAGTATGCAGTAAAAATTCGACAATCCCACTGTTGACAGTCATAGCAGTTACAGGGGGTCATTTCGAGTTGTTCGCTCGTTGCCGATTTTCGCAACGGAGCGATTAAGGCGAAAATGCGCATGCGCATGGTACGCAGTGCGCATGCGCTAAGTATTTTAGCTCAAAACTTAGTAGATTTACTCACGTCCGAACGAAGAATTTTCATCGTTGAAGTGATCGGAGTGTGATTGACAGGAAGTGGGTGTTTCTGGGCGGAAACTGACCGTTTTCTGGGAGTGTGCGGAAAAACGCAGGCGTGCCAGGAAAAACGCGGGAGTGTCTGGAGAAACGGGGGAGTGGCTGGCCGAATACAGGGCATATTTGTGACGTCAAACCAGGAACGAAACGGGCTGAGCTGATCGCAGTGTAGGAGTAAGTCTCGAGCTACTCAGAAACTGCTAAGAATTTTCTATTCGCAATTCTGCTAATCTTTCGTTCGCAATTCTGCTAAGCTAAGATACACTCCCAGAGTGCGGCGGCCTAGCGTGTGCAATGCTGCTAAAATCTGCTAGCGAGCTAACAACACGGAATGACCCCCATAATACCGACATCGTTGATCTGTAGACATGGAACAGTATACAATGTCCACAATGTCGAAATCTGAAATTTTGACATGTGAAATGTGGACATTTTGAATGCTGGATGATAGCCTGAAGTTACTATCATGTGACCACCAGAGCCACCGGAGAGCCGATAGCAGGTATGTCAGCTCTGCACTAGGACACACTGTATTGTTGACATTCTAATCATGTAGACATTTCATCTGTGTTGACATGATGAACATCGACACTGATCCGTGCATGGTTATCCAAACTCGACTGGAAAAAGCAGGTCTATTTTTTTGCTGCTTTTTTTAACGAATCGAAAAAAAACAGACCCGCACTTGAGCACTCAGAAACTAACACCCAAATACGAATGAATATTGAATGCCCGTATTGTATGAAATAACAGCCGTGTTTAACCGATGGTCTATTCATTCGTATTTCGGAACTTTGCAAATCAAACCATTATGAATAGTCCAAACACTGCCGAGATTGGTGCTTAGTGAATTCCCGGATTGGGACTTAGAAAAAAAAACACAAATCGGACAAACTCGAATTCTTAGTAAATATTGGCCCATGTAATTATTTTACCTTGTCCTCCCTGCCTATTGTGTATTCAAGATGTAGTTGGCAACCCTTCGGTCAGAATCCATACAGTCAGCATCCCGAACGTAAGTATGCTGGGGAAGGTTAGGGTTAGTCACTAGTGGGAGGGTTATGGTTAGGCTGTGGGAGGTAAGGGTTAGGGCAGGGCTGAAACTAGGATTTTTGTCACCCGGCGCAAGGTAGCAATTTGGCAGCCTCTCTGGGTTTACTATATGCCCCCTGTATGCCCCCTGTGTGTCCCCATACATTGCACTACATCACTGCACTGCATCATTAAACTACCTCCTCCTATAAGTTGCACTACATCACTATGCTACATCCCCTCTGTACGCTGCACAACATCACTACACTACATCCCCTACACACTGCACTACACCACATGCCCTTTTACACTGCACTACACCACTACACTACATACTTTATATGCTACACTACATCACTACACTACATCCCCTATACGCTGCACTGTATCACTACACTACATCCCCCTATACACACCTACACAATAGGAATTGGATTCTAACAAACTTTCCACAAGCTTGCTTTGTCCTGCAATAATTGACCAAATCAGCAACAGAAAAAGCAAAGTTATTGGATGTATCACTTGTTTCAAATATACCTATTGGATTAAGGAGCAGCAATAGGTTATAGCAATAACGATTACAGCGATTAAAATCCAAGATGGCGCGCAGATTGCTGCCTCGGAGATATGCAGCTCAGCCAAAATACCTGTTTCCCCTTGTTTTCTCCTACCCTTGTCTACCCCACCGGTGACCAAATACAGCAGGGAAGCCCTCCTAAGTTGGAGTGCTCTCGCAGTGCTTACCCCACGTTCGGGCCCGTCGGCGGGCAGATCAGCGGCCCTTGCAGCCCTCGCTGCCCTGTGTGGCAGGGATGCAGATGTCGTGGACGCCGAAGTGGATGACCGGGCGGCGACTAACGGGCGGTTCGGCGGCCCCGGAAAGAGAATGATGGAGGCCCTCATGTCGGCCCTAGTAGAAGGACCTGCGCTCAGAGGAGAGGCTGTTGCGCTGGCGCCCTAGTAAGGTGGCGGCGGTGAGGGCACTGGTCTGCACTTCCCACAATCCTGCTCTCGAACGTACGCTCACTGGCAAACAAGTTCGAAAAACTGTCCCTCCTTCTGGGCAGCGCAGGGTCAGGCATTACAGGGTCTCCATCCTCTGCTTTACGGAGACGTGGCTGGACGACCATATTTCGGACAACCCGATGTCTCTGCCGGGCTTCAGTCTCTTCAGGGCCGATCGCTTCAAGGTTCTCTCAGGAAAAATGAAGGCTGGTGGCATCTGCTTCTACATCAACGACAGATGGTGCACCAATGTCATGATCCTAGGCAAATCATGTAGCCCTCACCTAGAGATGCTGAGTATCAACTGCAACCCCTTCTATTCCCCCCGCGAATTTGCCTCAATTGTCCTTGTGGGAGTATACATCCCCCCCCCCCTCATCTGCGTGAATGAAGCCCTGCACCATCTGGCCGTATGCATATCCGATAAAGAACAAAAACACCCAGACTCCCTGCTTACAGTGCTGGGCAACTTCAACAGAACTAACCTGAGCAAGGAGATACTTACTTACAAACAACAAGTCACGTGTTCCACTAGGGAGGGGCGCACCCTTGACCACTGCTACACTACCCTCAAGTTTGTCTTCCGGTCTATCCCGTGTGCTGCACTCGGCCTATCTGACCACTGCCTCATCCACCTACTCCCTACCTATGCACAGAAGCTGAGAGCGGTTAAGCCTGTCGTCAAGACTGTTAAGAACTGGACCAACGAGGCTAAGATGAAGCTCCAGGCCTGCTTCGACTGCACGGAATGGGGGGTCTTCGAAGCCTCGGCAACTGACCTGAACGACCTGCTGACAGACACTGTCACATCCTACATCAGCTACTGTGAGGACATGTGTGTACCTACCAAGACTTACCGCATTATCAACAACAACAAGCCCTGGTTCAACGCCCAACTCAGGCAACTTCGTCAGGCCAAAGAGCAGGCCTATTGCAGCAGTGACAGAGCACTATACAAACAAACTAGGAACTCTCTAACTAAAGAAATCAGGCTAGCAAAAAAGCGGTTATCGGAAAAGCTGACAAACTATCTCTCCACCAATGACCCCGTATCTGTATGGAAAGGAATGCCATCCATAACCAACTACAAGAAAACATTGAAGTCCACCACCATGCACCAAGACCTAGCAGACCTAGCTGATCCACTTTTATTGCAGATTTGCAAAAGAAGTCCCCTGCGACCCAAACAATCACCTCTATGATGCCCCTAACACCGACGGCCAACTCCAGGCACTGCAAGTCGCCCAAGAAGAGGTGGAGGCACTGTTCAAATGGGCCAAACCCAGGAAAGCTCCGGGTCCTGACGAGTGTCACCATCTGCCTTGAGAGCATGTGCGGGTCAGCTTGCCCCCATATTCACCAAGATCTTCAACAAATCGATGGACCTACAGAAAGTCCCTTCCTATCTCAAAAGGTCCACTATCATCCCAGTCCCCAAGAAACCATCTATCACGAACCTGGCCGATAGCACTGACGTCTGTGGTCATGAAAACGTTCGAGCGTCTGGTTTTGAATCACCTGAAAACTGTGACTGGCCCCCAACTGGACCCCCTACAGTTCGCCTATCGATCGAATCGGTGTGTCAAGGATGCAGTCAACCTGGGCCTGCACTACATTCTTCAGCACCTAGACATTCCCGGTACCTACGCGAGGGTCCTGTTTGTCAATTTTAGCTTGGCCTTCAATACAATCGTCCCCAGCATCCTCCACCTCAAATTACTTCGCCTAGGGGTCCCAGAAGCTACCTGTTCCTGGATAGAAGACTTCCTGACATGCAGGACACAGGTGGTGAAAGCGGGGGAATTCACCTCTCAAGCGCAATCCATTAGTACAGGGGCCCCTCAGGGCTGTGTCCTCTCACCCCTGCTTTTCTCCCTGTACACAAATGACTGCACCTCAGAGGCGCAATAAGCAAAGATCATCAAATTCGCCGACGACACCACCATCATCGGCCTCATCAAGGACGGGGATGATCGGCCGATAGACGGGAAGTCACAACAACCTTGAGCTCAACCCCCTCAAAACTGTTGAGATGATAGTGGACTTCAGGAAGAAGTCAGCTAGTGCACCTCCGCTAACGATTGCTGACAGTGTGGTATCACTAGTGGACTCCTTCAGGTTCCTAGGGACCACAATCTCCCGGGACCTTAAATGGGGGTCCAACGCTGATGCCACTGTTGAGAAAGCGCAGCAGAGGTTGTTCTACCTCAGGCAACTAAGGAAGTTCATCATGCCACAGAAGCTCCTGCTCCTCTTCTACTCCGCGATTGTGGAGTCGGTACTGTGCTCTTTGATACTGGTATGGTACGGCTCCACCAGCGAGAGGGACAGATGTAGGCTCAAAAAGGTGGTCAGAACTGCAGAGAAGATCACCGGGGCCGACCTTCCCTCAGTCCAGGACCTATACCTGTCCAGAGCTAAAAAGCGGGCAACGAAGATAGTAAAGGACCAGCTACACCCCAGCATGTTTAACTTGCTTCCTTCAGGCAGGTGTTACAAGGCTGTTCCCGCCGGGTCCACCAGAAGCCTCAAAGGTTTCTTTCCCCAAGCGGTCCACCTGATGAACTCCTGAACATTGACTGACTAGATGTATATGTAACTCACTTGTGTCCCTATGGTATGACTTTACTTGCCTCCCCCACACCTGCTTATCTGTTACCTACTTGGCTGTTGTATAGCAAACTGAAGACAAATTCCTGGTATACGCAAGTATACCTGGCCAATAAAGCTGATTCTGATTCTGACACTGCACTACATACCCTCTGTATGTTGCACAACAGAAAACAAGAAAAAAGTGCAACACCCGGAGCTAATTACTATATGGATGTGAAATACATAAAACACCACATAGCTAAAAAATGGACAATATCACTATACTACATCTCCTATACAGTGCTCTGCACCCCTACACTACAAACCCTATAGGCTACGCTACACCAATACACTACATACCCTATAGGCTACACTACACCAATACACTACATACCCTATATTCTACACTAGTGCCTGGGTCACGTGCACCCTTAGCCCCCTAGTTGCAGCCCTGTGTACACAGGCAAGGGTGCCTAACCAGAACCTCACTCTGACAACCTGGCCCAAGAGCTGACACTCCATAACATGCTTAGCACCATAACCTACATGAACACAAACACACATAAGGACATATCTGCAGATATGCCATCTAAATATACATATAAAACCCACAGGAACATAGGACCCAGTATAATATAAATCTAAAGATAAAAAAAATATATATATTTTTAAATTTATTTTAAAAGTATAATGGGGGGCGGGGGGAGGGGGGAGAATCCTTTGTGACAGAGGCTACGCAGCGGGGGTGGCCTAGGGGGGTGATGAGTCTCTCTCACCCTCCCCCGATGACTAGTTAGCCCCCTGTGTTAGAGGATAGAGGATAACAGGAGGCACAGGGGTGGGAGGGGAGAGGATAACAGGGGCACAGTGGTACGGAGGGGATAATAGTGGGCACAGGGCCTCAGGGCATATAGGAATCAGTACCTGTTGGAGCCAGACACAGCAAAGACTCCTAATCAGCAGTCACCTGGGAGCAGAAGGCGGAGATCAGAGGGAAGGAAAATGGGGAACCACACATCCGGTGCAGCGCTGAAGTCAGGTGGAGGGCACAGACCTGCAGCCAGGTGGAATGCACAGTCCGAAAGCCAGGTGGAACATTCTGCGAGTGAGAGGGGGACAGCTTGTGCCTTCTCAAAGTAGTCATAGGTGAGTTATTGCCCCTTCAAAATTCCACACCTGGGTCACATCCCCCGCAAAGGCGGGCTAGCTTGGGGGGCAGGGTGCCATGTGCTCCCCGGGCCACGCTACTGCCAAGGGTCACGGGCCGGCCGCCACCTTCCACTACACCAGCAGTGGCCAACCCGCAGCTCTCGAGCTGCATGCAGCTTTTTCTATCTCCGCATGCACCTCGTAAGCTTCCGCGGCGCCTCCCACTGCCCTAGTCTGCAGTGCCCGGCGCCGACCCGTGAGACTATCAGAGCTCATGGACCGGCAGCCAATCTTAGCTGCCGGTCCGCGAACTCTGAATGGCTCACGGACCGGCGTCTAATTAGAGAGAATCAACGCCGCCGGAGACTGAGGGGCAGGAGAGGCGCACGTTGCGCTCTCCTCCCCTCACAAGCAGCAGACTGAGCAGAGCAGCAGCGCAGCTGTGAGCCGCATTTGGGGGGCGCAGTGTGGGAACATGTGTATCTTACACTGGGGGCATATCTGGCACTGGGAGGACGTGTATCTGGCACTGGGGGGACATGTGTATCTGGCACTGTGGGCATACCTGGCACTGGGGGGACATGTGTATCTGGCACTGGGGGGCATATCTGGCACTGGGGGGAACATGTGTATCTTGGCATATCTGGCACTGGGGAGATGTAATCTGGCAGTGGGGGCATATCTGGCACTATGGGGACATATATGTATCTGGCACTGTGGGGGCATATATGTATCTGGCACTGTGGAGGAATATATGTATCTGGCACTGTGGAGGAATATATGTATCTGGCACTGTGGAGGAATATATGTATCTGGCACTGTGGGGGCATATATGTATTTGGCACTGTGGAGGCACCCATTTTTGGGTGTTTTTATATGTATGTGGCACTATACAGGGGCTTTATTTGTATGTAGCACTGTACAACATGACTAAAAATTGAGCTATGACACAAGGTCATACTCCTACAAATGTCAAACCGAAAGGTGTGCGCATAAAAATGGGGTGTGGCTTTGTGACAACTATGCCATGCCCCCATTTTTACTCGCGCCCCTTCCGCGCAAGCATATGTCTCTAACCCTTGACTACAGATCTTTTCTGGCTCTTTGCCACTGACTGGTTGGCCACCCCTGCACTACACAACTCTGCTGAAGCCGCGGCCGCACTGACAATTTTATAATAAGATTTTACTTACCGGTAAATCTATTTCTCGTAGTCCGTAGAGGATGCTGGGACTCCGTAAGGACCATGGGGAATAGACGGGCTCCGCAGGAGATAGGGCACTTTAAGAAAGCTTTGGATTCTGGGTGTGCACTGGCTCCTCCCTCTATGCCCCTCCTCCAGACCTTAGTTAGGGAAACTGTGACCAGAGGAGATGGACAGTACGAGGAAGGATTTTTGTAAATCTAAGGGCGAGATTCATACCAGCCACACCAATCACACCGTATAACTTAAGAAAAACTTACCCAGTTAACAGTATGAACAACAACATAGCCACGGTATCACCGAAAACTATAACATAACCCTTATGTAAGCAATAACTATATACAAGTCATGCAGAAGAAGTCCGCACTTGGGAGGGGGCGCCCAGCATCCTCTACGGACTACGAGAAATAGATTTACCGGTAAGTAAAATCTTATTTTCTCTAACGTCCTTGAGGATGCTGGGACTCCGTAAGGACCATGGGGATTATACCAAAGCTCCCAAACGGGCGGGAGAGTGCGGATGACTCTGCAGCACTGATTGAGCAAACAGGAGGTCCTCCTCAGCCAGGGTATCAAACTTATAGAACTTTGCAAAGGTGTTTGTCCCTGACCAAGTAGCTGCTCGGCACAACTGTAATGCCGAGACCCCTCGGGCAGCCGCCCAAGAAGAGCCCACTTTCCTAGTGGAGTGGGCCTTAACCGATTTCGGTAACGGCAATCCTGCCGTAGAATGCGCCTGCTGAATCGTGTTACAGATCCAGCCAGCAATAGTCTGCTTTGAAGCAGGGGCGCCAATCTTGTTGGCCGCATACAGAACAAACAAAGCTTCAGTCTTCCTGATCCGAGCCGTTCTGGTCACATAAATCTTCAAAGCCCTGACTACATCCAGGGACTCGGAATCCTCCAAGTCCCTTGTAGCCACAGGCACGACAATAGGTTGGTTCACATGAAAAGATGAGACCACTTTTGGCAGAAAGTGAGGACGAGTCCTCAACTCTGCCCTATCCACGTGAAAAACCAAGTATGGGCTTTTATGCGATAAAGCTGCCAACTCTGAAACGCGTCTCGCCGAAGCTAACGCCTACAACATGACCACTTTCCACGTGAGGTATTTCAACTCCACAGTTTTAAGTGGTTCAAACCAAGGTGACTTGAGGAAACGTAACACCACGTTAAGATCCCAAGGCGTTACCGGAGGCACAAAGGGAGGCTGAATATGCAGCACCCCCTTCACAAAAGTCTGTACCTTAGGAAGAGAGGCTAATTCTCTTTGAAAGAAAATGGATAAGGCCAAAATCTGGACCTTTATGGACCCTAATTTTAGGCCCAAGGTCACTCCTGTTTGAAGGAAGTGAAGTAGACGGCCCAAATGGAACTCCTCCGTAAGAGCAGCTCTGGCCTCACACCAAGAAACATATTTCCGCCCTATACGGTGATAATGTTTCAATGTCACGTCTTTCCTAGCCTTGATCAGGGTAGGAATGACTTCCTCCGGAATTCCTTTTTCCGCTAGGATCCGGCGTTCAACCACCATGCCGTCAAACGCAGCCGTGGAAAGTCTTGGAACAGACAGGGCCCCTGCTGCAGCAGGTCCTGCCTTAGAGGAAGAGGCCACGGATCTTCTGTGAGCAACTCTTGCAGTTCCGGATACCAAGTCCTCCGTGGCCAATCTGGAACAATGAGGATTGTTCTGACCCTGCTTATTCTTACAATTCTCAACACCTTGGGTATGAGAGGAAGAGGAGGAAACACATAGACCGATCTGAACACCCAAGGTGTCACCAGAGCGTCTACCGCTACCGCCTGAGGGTCCCTTGACCTGGCGCAAAACCGCTTTAGCTTTTGTTGAGACGGGACGCCATCATGTCTATTTGAGGCAGGCCCCACCGATCCGCGATCTGTGCAAAGACTTCTTGATGAAGTCCCCACTCCCCCGGATGCAGGTCGTGCCTGCTGAGGAAGTCCGCCTCCCAGTTGTCCACCGCCGTGATGAACACCGCTGACAGCACGCTTACATGGCCTTCCGCCCAGCGTAGAATCCTGGTCGCTTTTGCCATGGCCACTCTGCTCCTTGTTCCACCTTGGCGGTTTATATGAGCCACTGCCGTGACATAGTCTGACTGAATCAGAACCGGTCTTCTCCGAAGTAAGTTCTCCGCTTGACGCAGGGCGTTGTATATGGCCCTCAACTCCAGGACGTTGATGTGGAGACAAGTCTCCAGGCTTGACCAGAGACCTTGGAAATTTCTTCTCAGTGCCACTGCTCCCCAGCCTCAGAGGCTTGCGTCCGTGGTCACCAGGACCCAGTCCTTAATGCCGAACCTGCGACCCTCTAGAAGGTGAGCACTGTTCAGCCACCACAGGAGAGATACCCTGGTCCTGGGAGACAGGGTGATCCTTTGATGCATTTGTAAATGGGACCCGGACCACTTGTCCAAGAGGTCCCATTGAAAAGTCCTCGCATGGAATCTGCCGAAAGGGATGGCCTTGTATGAAGCCACCATCTTCCCCAGGACCCGCGTGCACTGATGCACTGAAACCTTCTTTGGTTTCAATAGGTTCCTGACCATGGTCATGAGTTCCTGAACCTTTTCGATCGGAAGAAAAACCTTTTTCTGGTCTGTGTCTAGGATCAGGCCCAGAAAGGTCAGATGCGTTGTAGGAACTAGCTGGGACTTCGGTATATTGAGAATCCAGCCGTGTAGCTGCAACGTCTTCATGGACAGAGACACGCTGTCCAGCAACTTCTCCCGAGATCTCGCCTTTATTAGGAGATCGTCCAAGTATGGGATAATTGTGACCCCCTGCCTGCGCAGGAGCACCATCATTTCCGCCATTACCTTGGTGAAAACTAGTGATGAGCGGATTCGGTTTTACTTGGTTTTACTCGGTACTCAAAACCGAATCTTATTGGCTATCCAAAACACGTGACATCAGTGAGCCAATAAGATTCGGTTTTGAGAACCGAGTAAAACCGAGTAAAACCGAATCCGCTCATCACTAGAAAACCCTCGGGGCCGTGGAAAGCCCAAACGGCAACGTCTGAAATTGGTAGTGACAGTCCTGCACTGCAAATCTCAGGAACGCCTGATGGGAGGGGGGGGGGGAATATTGGAACATGAAGGTATGCATCCTTTATGTCCAGGGACACCATCCAATCCCCCCTCCCTCCAGGCTGGCGATGACCGCCCGGAGTGATTCCATTTTGAACTTGAACCTTTTCAAGTACAAGTTCAGAGATATCAGGTTTAAAATGGGCCTGACCGAACCGTCCGGTTTCGGGACCACAAACAGGGTTGAATAATATCCCTCTCCCTGCTGGAGATGAGGAACTGTGACAATCACCTGTTGAACATACAATTTTTGGATTGCTGTCAACACTGACTCCCTATCTGACGGGGAAGTCGGCAGAGCCGATTTGAAAAACCGGCGAGGAGGCAAGTCTTCGAATTCTAGCCTGTATCCCTGAGCAACAATCTCTACTGCCCTGGGATCCACCTGCGATTGAACCCAGACGTGGCTGAAAAACCGAAGACGAGCCCCCGCCAGATCTGCCTCCCCCCGGGAAGCCCCAGCGTCATGCGGTGGACTTTGCAGACGCAGGGGAGGACTTCTGCTCTTGGGAACTAGCTGTGTGCAGCTTCTTTCCCCTTCCTTTTTCTCTGGTAACAAAGGACGATCCCCGCACCTTCTTGTTTTTATTGGAACGAAAGGACTGCATTTGATAATGAGGTGCCTTCTTAGTATGCTGCGGGGGGACATAAGGTAAGAAATTCGACTTACCAGCCGTAGCCGTAGAGACAAGGTCCAAGAGGCAGTCTCCAAACAACTCCTCCCCCTTGTACGGCAAGGACTCCATGTGCCGCTTAGAATCGGCATCTCCCGTCCACTGCCGGGTCCACAGGAGTCGCCTAGCAGAAATAGACATAGCATTTATTCTGGAGCTTAATAAACAAATGTCTCACTGAGCATCTCTCATATACAAGGCAGCATCTCTGATATGCTCTATGGTCATTTGAATGGCATCCCTATCTAAGGTGTCAATCTCCGCAGATAAGGAATCTGCCCATGCCACAACCGCACTACAAACCCAGGCCGACGCCATAGCCGGTCTAGCAATAGTACCGGAGTGAGTGTAAATGTGCTTCAAGGTAATTTCCTGCCTGCGATCAGCCGGTTCCTTGAGGGAAGCCGTATCCTGAGAAGGCAGTGCCACCTTTTTGGACAAGCGTGTCAGCGCCTTGTCCACCTTTGGTGAAGATTCCCAGCGTATCCTATCAGTTTGTGGAAAAGGATACGCCATAAGAATCCTTTTGGGAACTTGTGGTCTCCTATCTGGAGAGTCCCAAGCCTTTTCGCACAATTCACTTAATTCAAATGATGATGGAAAAGTGACTTCAGGCTTTTTCTCTTTATACATGTGTACCCTCATGTCAGGGATAGGGGGTTCCTCAGTAATATGCAAAACCTCTTTAATGGCCATAATCATGTACCGAATACCTTTTGCCACCTTCGGCTGTAATTTTGCATCTTCATAGTCGACACTAGAGTCAGAATCTGTGTCGGTATCTGTGTCATCGATCTGAGACCCCGACGGGCCTGGCGCCACAGGGACAGGTATGGACTGGGTACCTGACTGATCCCTAGCTTCTGCCTTGTCTAACCTTTTATGCAATAGATTGACATTTGCATTCAAGACATTCAGCATATCCACCCATTCCGGTGTCGGCGTTGCCGACGGCGACCTGACATTCAAACACTCCCCCTCCACAGTAAGCGAGCCTTCCTCGTCAAACATGTCGACACACACGTTCCGACACACTTCACACACACAGGGAACCCCTTTTCTGAAGACAGTATCCCTGTCAAGGCCCTTTGGAGAGACAGAGAGAGAGTATGCCAGCACACACCCCAGCGCAATAACCCTGGAGACCAACACAAAATGTTTTTCCCCAGCAGCGCTGTGTAATATGTAAACCGCAATGATGTGCCCCCCTCTCTTTTAAGCACCCTTTCACCGTGTGTAAGCAGGGGAGAGTCCGGGGAACTTCCTCTCAGCAGTGCTGTGGAGAGAAAATGGCGCTGGTGAGTGCTGAGGGAGAAGCCCCGCCCCCTCTGCAGCGGGCTTCTGTCCCGCTCAAACTTAGTAAAGTATGGTGGGGGCTCTTTTATATACATGTACAGAGCCCACCTGTACATGTATATAGTCTTTTTGCCATGCAGAGGTTTATATTGCTGCCCAGGGCGCCCCCCCCCCCCCCCCCCCCCCCTGCGCCCTGCACCCCTCTGCGGCGGGCTTCTGTCCCGCTCAAACTTAGTAAAGTATGGCAGGGGCTCTTTTATATACATGTACAGAGCCCACCTGTACATGTATATAGTCTTTTTGCCATGCAGAGGTTTATATTGCTGCCCAGGGCGCAACCCCCCCCCCCCCCCTGCGCCCTGCACCCTTACAGTGACCGGAGTGTGTGAGGAGTATGGGAGCAATGACGCACAGCTGCAGTGCTGTGCGTTACCTCAGTGAAGCTGAAGGCTTCTGCCGCCTGAGACGTCTTCTGACTTCTGTACTTCTGGCTCTGTGAGGAGAACGGCGGCGCGGCTCCGGGGGTGGACGCCCAGTAAGAACCTGCGTTCACCCCCTCTGGAGCTAATGGTGTCCAGTAGCTGAGGAAGCAGAGCCTATCTTTGACAAGAACGTCTGCTCCTCTCTCCTCAGTCCCTCGATGCAGGGAGCCTGTTACCAGCAGAGCTCCCTGTGAAAAAGTAGTAAAAAGTAGAAAGAAAAATCCAAACAAAAATGCTTTCAGGCAGAGAACTCTGGAGAGCTCTCTGCAGTGCACCCATCTTGCTCTGGGCACAGTGTAAAACTGAGGTCTGGAGGAGGGGCAAAGAGGGAGGAGCCAGTGCACACCCAGAATCCAAAGCTTTCTTAAAGTGCCCTATCTCCTGCGGAGCCCGTCTATTCCCCATGGTCCTTACGGAGTCCCAGCATCCTCAAGGACGTAGCTTTGGGATAATTTACACCAGGCCTAATTTTTTTTTATTAATAAATATTTTTAAAAAAACCTCCATTTAAGATGGCGCCATCACTTATGGGCCAGTGCTCTGGACTTGACCCCCAGGCTAAAAGTTGCCAGCCAGCCCCCCCCCCCCAGAGCCGGCCCTAACCAATATGATGCCCTAGGCAAGATTTTGGCTGGTGCCCCCTAGCACCACCGCTGGTTCCGCCTCTGACCTTGCACTTCTTTCCCAGCACCATCACCCCTCACCCATAGCAGTCCTTATTTTAGTGTTTGTACCCCCTATATTTTAAATAGGAACAGTTTGCACATTTGGCGCACATCCCAAAATGGGGGGTGTTTTTGCTGGCAAGGGGCATGGCCACACAATAGTAACTCCAATTCCAATTACGCCACACAGTACTGCAACTTCATTCACATTTGATCATGCGATAGTGTTCATAATTCATATTACATCCCACAGTAGTATCACTTTACCTTATAAACGTTACTACTCACAGTAGAGCCCCTTATTCACATTACATCACACCCTATTGCTCTTTATTCAAATTAGACGACACAGTAGTGCCCTTTTTATACGCAACGCCACATATTAGAGCACCTAATACACATAATGCCACACATTAGTAATGCATTTATACACAATTCCACACAGTAATGCCCCTTACACATATGAGACACATTATTAATGTCCTTATAAACATAATGTGCCCTACACATTATGACAACCTTTATTAATGCCCTTTTACACATAATGTCCCTTACACATAAGCCGCACATTATTAATGCCCTTATACACATAATGACACACATAGTGCCCCCTACACATTTGCTGCACATTATTAGTGCCTCTATACACATAATGACACACATACAGTAGTACCCTTTTACACATATGCCGCACATTATTAATGCCCTTATACACATAATGACACACATAGTGCCCCCTACACATTTGCTGCACATTATTAGTGCCCCTATACACATAATGACACACATACAGTAGTACCCTGTTACACATATGCCGCACATTATTAATGCCCTTATACACATAATGACACACATAGTGCCCCTTATACATATGTTGCACATTATTAATGCATTTTTACATGACACACATAATGCTCCTTACATATTCCGAACACTACTGCACAGCCAACCCACTCACATGCACACAGCACTCACACTGCCACTAACACTGTGACCTCTGCCTCTGCTTGGATACAGATGTGTCCTCATAAATATTGCATCAATGCTAACGTCTGGCACCTTTTTTTAATGAATATGCAGCTTATTTGCATTGCTATGTGGCTAGGATGCACAAGCAGCTTCTACTGATTAAAATGATATGCAGCATGCCTATATACTGTGTGAGACTGTGTATGTATCTGCATATTAAATGCTACACACAGAATATAGGCATGCCGCATATCATTTTAATCAGCAGAAGCTGCTGATGCCCCTAGGCATATCAAATGCCCTAGGCAATTGCCTAGTTTGCCTATGCCTATGGCCGGCTCTGCCGCCCCCTCCCCCTTATCCAGAAAAGTCTGGATAAGGTAACATCGTTCATGTGTTGAGATTAATAAAGAAATGATCTAGAAATTTACTTTAAACTTTGAAGATTGAAACTTATTGAGGTCAAGGAATAAGTGGTGATGTGTAATATGGAATACAGATATCTTATTACATGAATCTGTTTAATTTTGGAGCATGGGTTAAGTAGGTAAACAAAATCTGAAGCACTCTTGTATTGAAGCAGGTCTCCTGAATTAATACTAATAATTTAAAATTTCATATTATGAAAGTCAATAATTAAATGGTAAGAATGTATAATACTGATTATAATAGAATGATTATACTGTATTCTATACAGTACTATTTTTAATACATTGATTATATTGATTGTAATATATTGATTAAAACATATTGATTGTATGAAGTCATTTAGATTTGTTTCCTGTTATGGTGACACCTGGATTTTGCACTATATAAATGGTTGTTGTTGGACTGTATTGGCTGCAGCCCTTAGAAGTCAGATAGAGCTGCTGTAAAAGCAGGGGAGTGGCTTTGCATGGGAAGCCCTCGCTCTGCTATCACAGTCCCTCCCCCTGGGCTTGCCTGTCTGGCTGTGATTAGCAGGGAGTTCTTCCAATGGGAAGTCTCTGGCACTGCCAGGCAATCCCTACGGGTGCAGTCCTGCATCCCCTACAGTAGGTACAGTAATATCCGCCACTGGTTCTTATGTCATGTGATGGGTTGCATGCACTGATAATGCCAAACTGTTCTAGATGGAAATATTATAAATTTGCAATTTGAGAATTCCTTTAACCCTCCGTCAGGCGCATCTCTGGGACTCCCGGGTTCAGGCGCAGTGCGCCTAACAGGCGCCTGTTAGAAAATCGTCATTAGCACCCAATTAACTCAATTCTAACGCTCTTAAACTGATCAGTGACCTTCATTAGGATGTACAAAAGAGAGACATCGTAGGTTTTAGGGGCCATTTCAGCAGAAAATCTGAAGCAAAAAAGAGAAAACACGAATATGAGTATAAGTTTGGGCGCAGTGTGCCTGAGAGGCCACCCTGGACAAACCTACATATTTCCGCAAAATATCCACAAGCTTTGTAATTTTCATTCATAAAATGAGCAAAATAAACAATTAATAGATGAAAATAAAAGGAAAAACAAACCTTCAAAAGTTGGAGGAGTTTGTGTACAGTGTGCCTGAGAGGCCAGGAGGGTCTCTACTGCACTCCGAGCAGGCGGCGGGAAAACTGACTAGGGGGGTTTCGAACAGCACCTAGAGAGGAAGGTACTAGGAGGGACAGGCCCCTGCGCCCCCTTGGGGCGTAGAGGGGAGCGAGAACAGCTTTGCGGCGCCTGTCAGGCCAGCTGCGCCTGACTGAGGGTTAAAGAAAAAAAAATGTGAGGAAAGGAAAAACTGCATATGACAAAAATCCACAATTTACTCCACAATACACACAATACACTATACTATTCATAGGCCGTAGGATATCCGGACAATACAAGAGATTGCATTCAGCTTTCAGTGGTCACAGATATGAAAAGCCGTTCACAGGAATGCCAGAAAGCTGTGATATATTATAGTCCTTTACCCTAACAACTGCCTACTCTGTTTCTATAGTTATAACTCCCACAGCAGAGATCACAAAGGATTAGCTCTGCAGCCAGTGTCAGCACTACACTCTCAGCACTGGCTTTAGTTCCAAAGCTTATTGCTGTACTCATCTGTTACTCAACTGGTGGTACATTGGCTTTTACATCGCCATCAAATGCCATTACTGCCATCAAGAATCTCTGCAGGTTCTAGAATACTTTAATCCAGGCAGAGAAAAGTACAATATTGGTTGTATGCGGATGTTACAGCATGTAATTTCCTTCAACGGTCCATTATTAAAGCATGTATAGGCCTCTGTAAATAAGATGTGATATTAGTGTACTACTGCGGTGGAGATGGAGGAAAATTTGACCCACTGGTTTTGCATTGCTGATGATACAGCCAGAAAGCATATCTAGGTGCACGCCTAACCTCTACCTCGTCATGTGATACAAGCCAAGGGTGCCTGGCACTGGTGGATTTTACCTATGGGCTGCAGGACTGCATCCTCCCCAGGTAAAATCTGCCACCCGCTCAGTGTCAGTGAGCTAGATGCAGTCTGTGACTACACTGGCTTCACTGTGACTAAAGGCGACTTCCTATTGGAAGTCCTATCTGCCAGTCACAGGCATACAAGGCAGTCCCATTGAGAGGTGTTTCCTCCCTCTGGGACTGCCAGACTAGTTGTGATTAGTAGAGAGCGGGCATCCTATAGGAAGCAGGGACGTGCGGTGAGGTAAATGGCTCAGGAGGCACTGGCTAACCCCAGAGCCAGATTTACATGCAATATATGAACCAAAGGGTACATCTGGGCATTATACACAGGTGCAGCATTATAAACTCCTGGAAATCTGGTGAGTTTTGATTAGAGATGTGTGGAAAGGATACACAGGTGAGGCACTGTCTCACCTGCCATAGACTTTTTACTCCAGAGTTTGGGCTATAAAAATTATTACAATAATGCAAAGAAGATATTTCAAACAAATTATCAGTATTTTTCATATATTTTATTCAGTCAAAACTCTGGTTTAAACGTAAGTATGACAGGAAAGGCTCTGCCTCACCTGCCTCACCCCACCGCACGTCACTGATAGGAAGCCACTCCCTGCCTTTGGCGCAGCCCAATACAGCTTCCATGGGCTGCAGCTGATGCAATCCATAGAAGCTGGGGGTTTGCGCATATACGCAGTTGCATGGTCGCAGAGTCTGTGCACGCACTGGTCCCGACACCTTCCAGATCCATTGCACAGGTGCCGGTACCTGGGGCTGGCAGCTTGCTGTCTCCTCTCCAGGCATAGGGGTAATGGCAGCCCCCCTACTTAAATGTAACAAGGAGCAGCCGCTGGTGCTGAGCTTTACCCTGTGATCTGTTGCACTTTATTTAATAAAGTGCAGAACTCTAAGCACAGCATTTAAGAATTAAGCAGTAGTTTTCTCAAACCTTCTAAAGGGTACAGGTGGTGCATATAGGCATATAGCCCTCAATCAGCTTCTAGCTATCATTTATAGGAAGTATAGGTAGATGATAGATAGAATCTGATAGGGTGCAATGGGTAAAGTCTCCTCTTGTCCTCTTTAGAAGGTTTGATAAATCTCCACCTGCTACATACTGTATCCTCTGCACATATGTTAGATATATACCTGTGCAGTTTCACTCAGGACCCCATTTATTTTACAATTTTAAGAGTGATAAAACAATGGTGAGAACGTCAGATTTTGAGTCTACACACTAGTGATCTATCGTTCCAATCTGAATCTGGTTATCTTTCCTAAGACTGTCACAAAGACAATATTTTTAAATGAACTATTAGCAGAAATGATGGACAGATGATACACACTACACAATGGGCACGACTTGGCTCATCATTTTGGAGGACTGTTGTGCAGCTGGTCGGATCCAATCATCTGACCTGGCTGCTGTTCAAATGATAATCAGACCATATATACTCTGAGAGTATCGGACCTAGTAGCCAAAAATTGTCCTACTGGCCCGATTATTATATAGTGTGTACCTAGCTTTAAACTTTCCTACAATTGTCCAGCACTATGCATCTTTTGATGTCATCATGGGGCTTTGACGGGTAAGAGTGGACTCTACACCTGCGGGCCATGCAGCAGCTTCACCTCTTGCAAATATTCTTGTTCCACCACAGGAGCCAACTTTACCCAAAAAGGAAACTATTGGCTTGTACCACATTGCTTACAGATGCAGCCAACATTGGGGGTAATTCAGAGTTGATCGCAGCAGCAAATTTGTTAGCAGTTGGGCAAAACCATGTGCACTGCAGGTGGGGCAGATATAACATTTGCAGAGAGAGTTAGATTTGGGTGGCTTATTTTGTTTCTGTGCAGGGTAAATACTGGCTGCTTTATTTTTATACTGCAATTTAGATTACAGTTTGAACACACCCCACCCAAATCTAACTCTCCCTGCACATGTTATATCTGCCCACCCTGCAGTGCACATGGTTTTGCCCAACTGCTAACAAATTTGCTGCTGCGATCAACTCTGAATTAGGCCCATAATTCCAAAAGGTATTTTATCTTGTGGCATCATGCTTGCACATATTTTCTTTTCAGTCTCCCCCTCTCTCCAGGTGATCCTGGAATGTCCATGGGGCAGTTGGGTGGAGCATGATAATGCCATGGCTGTCATACCTGCTCCGCCAGCCCCCTGCTGCATAATAACGCAATTCTCTTCATCAGTGACAGTGTACCCCCACTTCTCAGGAAAGAGAAGAGGGATCCGAGAGGGTGGACCAGTATTGCTTACCAAATGTTATCAGAATTAACGGTAGGGATGGCCATCGGTCTTCGATGTCTCTAAACAATTAATGGTCTATGGGCCTAATTCAGACCTGATCGTAGATGTGCTAAATATAGCACATCTACGATCAGTCACACTGACATGTGGGGGGACGCCCAGCACAGGGCTAGTCCGCTCCACATGTCAGGCCCGACCCCCCGCACAAGTACAAAAGCATCGCACGCAGCAATGCTTTTGTACTTTAGGAGTAGCTCCCTACCAGCGTAGCTCCTGCGCGCTGGTAGGGAGCTACTCGTTGCTGTGTGACGTCACGCAGCTGCCGCGGCCCGCCCCTTGTACGGTCTGGGCACAACTGCATTGCCCGGACCGCGCCCCCTATTCGGGGGCCAAATTCCCCCCGGACCGCCCCCTCCAGCCCAGCGACCGCCTCTGCCTGTCAATCAGGCAGAGGCGATCGCAGGGCTGAGACGACCGTCGGCTGTCTGGCATGCACAGCACCGATTAGGTCTGAATTAGGCCCTATGTCCGATGTTGAATAATTTTTACCATCAATGGTGGAGAACCATATATTTTTCTACCATTGATGGTAGCCGAGGACCTGATGTCTTGTCCTTTTTTTGATGTTTAAGGAGGGCTGCTCCAGCTGCACAGAGCTGCTAAGCTGGCAGCCAGCAGCCCCGAACAACCCCCTGCTCTTACAGTGTTTGTCTGTGCCTGCATTTCCCCAACCACTCCCCTTAAACTCTCTGTTACCACCTCCAAACAGCCCCTGCCTGTCAATCACTCTACGACACAGTTCTCAGTGTGAGCAGGATCGCAGCGGCACCTTCAGGCATGTGCATTGCGATCGCAGCACATGCGCAGTTTGCCAATAATTGCTCAGTTACGTGAATATCGACCATTGCATACAAACATGAATTAGGCCCTTTGGTCTGATTATAACACATCTTATTAAAGACATTGCATACAACAATAATGCAATCATTTGCCGAAAAGGTAAAATAGGTAACAATCACCAAAAACTTCTAACAAGGTTAAAATATGCATATAGATCATACTCACACTTCCACATTTTGTACTGGCTGACTCTGGGCCTTCATCAGAGATGGACACAAACACGATTATTTCTCATTATCAACAGACCGCGCATGCACCCACAATGGTCTTGTGATAGCAGTCGCAGAGAATTACACAAAATGACAGTCAGGGGCCATTGGGGGTGGTAATGGGAAGTGACGGCAAAAATGCAGGCAGGTCGTGACCATGTTTGAGTCTGCAACCAGTGTCGGATTGGGGCATGAAGGGCCCACCGAGGGAATGCAGTGATAGGGGCCCATACTTAGGGGTGTGGTCAGCCTACAAAGGGGGTGTGGTCAACCCTCACAGAGGCTTGAAATACACAATAGACTTGTGCAATGTAATGCAATATATCTACCCATGTATGTGCACAGTCTGGAACCTGATCCCTAGAGGAAGGAGTGGGCCCCCAGGCGGTGGGGCCCACCGGTGGTTTCCCCTGTACCCCTTTGGGCCAGTCCAACCCTGTCTGCAACTGCAATCCTGTGCTCAGCTGCAATGTCTCCGGCGTCTTACTTGATGCGGCTCAGAACTTCAATAAGCCTCTGATCTGCGCTGGATGCTGTATCTCTGTACGTAGCCGCTGGGATTTGCAAAGCCACCAGTGAACTTCTCAATACAGATCTTGACGGCAGCGACCTTTGCATATTTTCGGACAGCTGCTTCATACAATTCTAGCACTGATTACTTTATCTCCTGCTCACATACCTCCCTACATTCATGGCCAGTGGGTCAGGATCCTCTGGGAATGGGGCGGGGCTTCGTGGCACCTCCATTCCCATCACTGTGGGGGCATGTCCGGCACTCTACGAGATGCTGGGCATGCCCTCAAGCTCTCCCTGCACTGTGAATAGTCTATTCACCTGCTGCTTACCTGCTGCTCTGCTATGGAGAGCAGTGGTGAGCAGCGGTGTGTTTCCCTCAACTGCCCCCCCCCCCCCCCCCCCCTACCACCACCACCACCGTGGGACACTGCGGCCCATGGGTGGGACAGCAGGACAGTCCTAGGAAAACGGACTGTCTCGCTGAATGCGGGGCGGTTGGGAGGTATGCTGTTTAGAGGAATGAATACAATAGGTTCTCTAGTCAAACTCCATGCCTGCTGCCTCATCCCAGGCTAACATCACCATTATGCCTACATTAGCACTTTCCAACACTTGTATTGTTTGTTTTTTATATATGTAACAATTTCAACACATTTATTTTTTCACCCCTATAACACGAATACAAGCAGTATCTGCTCTTACTTATCCTATGATCCCGCACATTTCACTTTCTTCACTAGTGTGATGCCTTGGGATAGCTCTGGCTGGAGGTTTTTTGGGGAGTGTCCCGCGCCCTAGACTTGAACCCCAAGATTGGTAGGGACCTGCAGAATAGTGGGGTCCCGTGACGGGGGCTGCAGGCTTAACTGCATTGATCAATACATGAACTAAAACTCCAGTGGTTGTTGTTATGCAAAAAGCGGCAAGCCGCATATTGCAAATTGTATTACAGTATTACTATATTTTTATTATTATTCAGTAATGTTTGTATAGTGCACTGGCACTCTCTTTCCATGTGTAGCACTACAGGTTTCAGCTGGTAGCACCTGCATTACTGGCAGTTAGGGTGTGCAGTCTAGGGTCCCCTTTCCCTAGATCACACCAGGCTAATGTTGAGTTCCCTCCTAGCCTCTGTCTTGTCAGACTGACACAAAAGCTGAAGATCTAAGTAAATATATCAGAGATAAAAAAGAAATGGATAGAAAAAAGTTATAAAAAAAAAAAAAAAAAAGCTGATGGGTTAATGGGCAGCCCTGTACTTTTTACATCTAAAGGTGTGTACACACGGTAAGATATTTTCTTCCGATTCTGACTATATAGTCAGAATCGGAAGAAAATATAGTGCAGATCGCAAGGTGACAGTCACCTTGCGATCCCGATCCGATGCCGATGCGCGGCCCCGCGCGGTCGGCATCGGAAGAAAAAATAGGCTGTGCAGGCAAGTCAATCCTGACTATCTCTATAGAAGAGATAGTCAGGATTGAAATCGCACATAGCCAGCATCGCAAGCACAGTTATTATGTGCTTGCGATACTGGCTAAGTGCCGACCCGGCCCCCTGTCGCACGGTGAGAATCGGATAAGTCCGAATCTCACCGTGTGTATGCACCCTTAGGTCTTAGCAAGAAAACATTCCATCATAAAAATCTAAATAGTCATCATCAAAATAAAATAGCTTAGACCTGTATGGAATATTAGCATGGGCTCATTACCCAACAATACAAAGTGAAAAGTCAAAGTCTAAAGCCACGAGCAGCAATTCTTGTACAGTCATAAAGAAAATACGGAAGTGCGTTCATGTCCTGGAATCATGCTTGTAAATGCCAGGTCATCTTAGGAGTTTATCCTTGTCCCAGTTTAACTGATACCCCAGGCCCTGACAGTCTTCGTTTATCTCAAGCACACAATGTCCCAGCAAGGGACATACAGCGGTGGGAACAGCTGCTCCACTTTCCCCACTACTATCACAGGCTAAAATTAACTACCAAGGCCCATATTCTAAAAATGGAAAAGAGTGAGATACATATTAATACAGGTAAATACATATTAATGAACTAGGTGATTCATCGCATCCTACAGGCGCTCTTCACACCGTCATAAGGGGCTACGCCCCCGTTACCCTTGCATGCCCTTGTGGCGTGCAATATTTGTATTATATGGAGTATTACCCGAGTGGTTTAACATTGCATGAATCACCTAGTAGGTGCTGTGGTTGGGGGAGTGGCGGGTGCAGGGGAGACGCGGATAGGGGAGGGGGTCCGGGGGTGCTCTGGGTGGGCGAGGGGCGGTTGCAGGGGTGCTGCGGGTGGGAAAGGAGTTGGTATGGTGGTGCCGCGGGTGGGGGAGGGTGCGTGGGTGCTGCAGGTGGGGGTCCGAGGCCACCGCGGGTGGGGGAGGGGTGGGTGTGTGGGTGCCGCTGGTGGGGGAGGGGCGGGTGCTGTGGTGCCATGGGTGGGGGAGAGGCGGGGTGCTGGGGGAGAAGGTCCGGAGCCACCGCAGGTGGGGGAGGGGAGGTGTGGGGGTGGCGCGGATGGGGCCCGGAGGTACTGCGAATGGTGGAGGGGCAGGTAATGCTTCTCCTGCTTCTCTTCCTTCTCCTCCTGGAAGCAGCTAAGCTGCTGTCCTCGCTTTGGCAGACTCGCACAGCAGCCAAGCAGCCAGTCACTATTGTTAGCGCCAGTGTCCCAACGTGCCGCTTTATAGGGAAGAAGATGCACTCAATAAACTACAGCTCCCAGCAGCCCTGGGCACCAGAATGCTTCACGCTAAGTGCTGCTGGGAGCTGTAGTTTATTTAGTGCGTCTACTTCGCTGTAATGCGGTGCATTGGGACACCGGCGCTAACAATAGTTACTGGCTGGCAGAACTGACTGAATAGCTGAATCAATGTAAAAGGTGAGAGTGCTGTACAGTGACACTGCACACCCACTGCACTGCAGAGCACTGTCACCTTTTACATTGACTCAGCGTCCAGACATTACTCTCCGCGATATCACCCACTCTATCCGTTACATTAGCCATCTCGGGGCTTCCAGGCCGGCAGCCCAGGTGCTGTGTTGCGGAGTCAGGGCCTCTGGGGATCTGGGCACGGCTGTGGCGGGGAGGCACTTCTGTGACATCACGCGCAGAGGGTGCTCTGGGGCTCAGAGAGTATGCGGTGCAGGGAGGGCTATGAAAGCCTTTCCGCTGCGCCGCTTTCATACACATTTACGCCAATTGACGCAGCAGCTTTTGTTCCACCTGCGCCGCAGCTAGGGAGTGGGGACTGTTGATGCCGGAGGGAGCAGGCAGACTGGCTGCAGGACATAGGATGCTGCAGTAAAGGAATTTTTTGTCCCCTATCTACAGCACAGAGACTTGCTGCAGATGCAGTGGGACTATTTTGGGGTGTGGACCTGGAGCTCCATCAGCCCCATTGTTAATCCTGCTCTGGGAACACACAGCGCCAAAGAGCAGAGCCTGCCATTGGATGTAACCTGTGTGGGAGGGCGTTTCTCACCCATTCAGCTGTGGACTGGGTGTGATAGACCTGCTGCTAACCCAATGAGAGCTCCTAGCCACTCCCAGCATTATACACACAGGCACAGAGTCACAGATCTGGGCTATTATATAGGAGATGCTGAGGGAGGAGCTTAAAAATTAATTAATCCCTTCACAAGTGAGCTTTATACATAACCATATGTTTGTAAATATGTTATGTGATGTTAGGAATAACTCAAACTGTCCTGAATCGCGGGGCTTACAAGAAAGTGGGTGAGGTTTCATCCCATGTGGAATGCATACCCTCCAACTGTACCTTTTTAGCAGGTACAGTACCGTTTTTTTTATGGTCTGTACCGATCTTTGGCTCTCCAAACTTCCATTGAAAGTTTAGGAAATGGGGCCCCTTTACCTGTGGCCACGCCCCCTTTTCAAATCTGTACCAATTTTTATGTGTAATATTTTGGAGGGCATGGGAATGGAAATGGGTCTTGACTGCACACCCTAGTGGTTATAATGAGAGGTGCTATCTGCTGAGATTTTATGGTAATACAGGGGAAGAACTGGGTGCAGATGCACTATGCAATCATTACTGTAAATTACAATATATAATATATAATAAGAGGTTGTTAGCATATAATTGACCAATGATATGGGCTTGCTCACCACGCCGAGGTCACCTCTATCGAGCAAGTCCCTAACACTTTGGGGTTCACATTGGGGCGCAGGGCATGTGCAGTTCGGTGAAGCATATTCTAATGCATGCAGTACAGAAAGAAGGTGCTTCTTGTTCAAATAAAGCCTTTTTTTTTACCAAGCTCTGAAAAGCGGAGCATTTTGTAGCTTGGCTCTTTTAGCTAAAAGCAATCTTTAGATGCCATTAGCTGATGTAGCCTATGTAAGGCTACATCAGCTAACATCAGCTACATGCTATGTATCGTAAGTGCATTAGACAAATCGGTTCCAAACCTGGAAGTAAGATGTTACTTTTTAGCCTACGCCAAGACAGACTTTTTTGGAGGCCAATGTACTTGCAGCCAAATCGCTGCAATTTACGGCCATAAGGAATGCTATCATAAGGGCTTTACTGCAATTTGTAAGAACTAGGTCCATAAATAAATGATTATTAGACCAGAATGGTGGGGAACCTCCAGCCCGCGGGCCAAATACAGCCCGCAAATTTGTTTGTTCCGGGCCACCCGCTTGTTTGTCAGCGAGACACGCCGCCGGATTGTCTCAGCTGTCAGGGCAGGGAGGAGAGCGCAGCTACTATGTCCGGCAGCGGTGGGTAGGATCTCAAACCAGCTGCCGGTTCGTGAGCCAATCAGAGCTCGCGGACCGGCAGCCAATCAGGAGCCGTCGCTGCCGGTCCGCGAGCTCTGACTGGCTCACGAACCGGCGTCTGGTTTGAGGTCCTACACGCCGCCGCTGCCTGACATAGCCACGCTCTCCTCCCTGCCCTGACCCGACAGCTGACACGCCGCCAGACGGAGCTGCAGCAGCGGTGAGCGGTCTGGCACTGTGGAGGCATTTGTGTATCTGGCACTGTGGAGGCATTTGTGTATCTGGCACTGTGGGGGCATTTGTATATCTGGCACTGTGGGGGCATTTGTGTATATCTGGCACTGTGGGGGCATTTGTATATCTGGCACTGTGGGGGCATTTGTGTATCTGGCACTGTGGAGGCATTTGTGTATCTGGCACTGTGGGGGCATTTGTATATCTGGCACTGTGGGGGCATTTGTGTATATCTGGCACTGTGGGGGCATTTGTATATCTGGCACTGTGGGGGCATTTGTGTATCTGGCACTGTGGGGGCATTTGTGTATCTGGCACTGTGGGGCATTTGTATATCTGGCACTGTGGGGGCTTTCGTGTATCTGGCACTGTGGGGGCATTCGTGTATCTGGCACTGTGGGGGCATTTGTGTATCTGGCACTGTGGGGCATTTGTGTATCTGGCACTGCACTGGCATATGTGTATCTGGCACTGCACTATTGGGGGCATATGTGTATCACGTCCCATTTTAGTTGGCCACACCCATTTTAAGGGGCATAACTACAGGGGGCAGGGTAATTTTTAAGTTAATAATTTTTGTATGGCCCCCGAAGGATTTTATAAATATCCAAATGGCCCTTGGTAGAAAAAAAAAAGTTTCTCACCCCTGGACTAAAAGGAAGAGAGCTATACCCACCAAAGGTGAGTCAGCCTTTTCCGTCATACTAACCTATCTGCCAGAGTTTTGGCTATATAAAGTATATGGAAAATACAAAGAATATATTATAAATATATTTTTTGTATTATTCTAATAATTTTTATAGGTAAAGCTCTGGAGTAAAAAGTTTATGATAGATGAGGCACTGCCACCCCTACCTACCTTGTCTACATATCTCGGATCACAACTCACCACATTTCAGCAGTATGTACTGCTGCACCTATGTATAGTGCCCACATGAACCTTTGGGCTCATATATTGCGGGTAAATCTGGCTCTGGTACTAGCCAGTGCCTCCTGAGCCATTTACCTCACTGCACGTCCCTGATACCCACCAAGCAAACAGTACAAATCAAACTTTAAAGGGGTATGGTGCAGCAATCCGCAGAGCATCACATCATCATGCCATGCCATGCCAAGATCTCACCCATATCACTAGAAAGTGTGTGGTGTTGAAGCTGGATAGCGCTACTAGACATACTCCTTTAGGGAGGCTTCAAGCCCTAACCATGATGGCCGCCTATCTTTCTTCTGTGCATGCAAGGCACCTTCTTGTTACTGTGCTAGAGTACCGCAGTGGGAGACAGTCCCTCTGATCAGCGTTAGCCACGATGCCTTCAGAGACGCTAATACCACTTGCATCTTGCACCGCTACCTTGAAACAGACACTTGCTGATGACCATGCCAAGTGTCAGTATAACTGTGAGTACGGCTGCACAAATCATGTTGCCAGGTCCCGTGCAATTCTGCATCCTTTTACCAGAAAATGGGTCGAAATTGCAATGCGATGTTACTGGGACACACCAGGGAACTGCATCGCAGCACTTCATATACAGATGCAGACTCGTTTGCATACAGATATACAAGCTGCCGATACACCAACACCAGGGGGCGACAAAGGGTAAGCCGTAGGATCCCTCTCTATATAATTTGCTAATTAATAGCCAATACAGATAAGTACGGGGCTGCTGGGGAGGTTAGAGTTAGGCTGCAGGGGTGGAGGAGGTTATAGAGTTACGCTGCAGGAGGTTAGGGTTATGCTGCAGGAGGGGTGGGTTAGGATTAGTGATAGGGTGAAAATACTTACTGGGGTCTGTTGGGATTCTGGCCATCGTGACTCCGCTGTCGGTCTCCTCAGTATCGGGATCCCGACTGCCGGGTTATTTAGTACCCAACCCCTATAGGCTAATGCCGTCTACAAATGGTGTTATATTATTGTGGCAAAGCTACTGAATTTGACAGCTTCGCAGCACCTATGGGGTCTACGGCTGCTGTCACAAATGGAGGCCCATCCATAGTGCATCTGGGAAATACTAAATATACACAGGTACCCCCCGAAAACAACATATGTTCAGGGACTATTTAATGAGAAATAGGCCCCAAAGTGATGGATGTTATAAATGTCTATATGTCTACTTATTGCAGGTCAATACAACTGGTAATGTCCCAAAGTTCCAAGGCTAGACCCCCAACTGACCAAGCCATACTCTGTTTCCTGCGGCACAGCCCCTTTTCCCACTGCAAACATGGACTTTCACGCATAGAACGGTCATGGTGAGAACTATGCATTTAGAAATGCGCTTCTGAGTTCTCGGATGTCTCCGTATATTACAGACAAGCGAGGTACGATACGTGGGCAGATATAACAAAGACAGAAATGTATGAAAGTATTTCAAGACCAACATTAAACATTGTTTGAAATACTAGGTATAGAGATATAGGAAGTCAACAAGGGTTCTTACCAATGTGAGAAAGCATCAAACAGTTTTACAACGTCCATGTTTTTGTGATGTATGTGAAAACATTAGAGAATTAGCTTTGCTGAATGTGACATACACTTTCCCATCTCACTTCTGAAAACTGAAGAGTAACCTTTCTTCTCTAACGGATGATTCTGCTTTAAATTCACTAATTAAGCCTTGCCGTGTCCTCTGGGTCCCTGCAGTGTATGGATATTGGGTTAGCAAGAACATGTTTTGTTTCTCCAGGAAAAGGTGCAGGATTACGCACTCACCTGATGCAGATTATTAAACAGCCTGCAGTGTGCAGTCCATTGGGGAATTGGATTCACAGTGCAATCCACTGCTTTATAAGTAAACAAAGAGATGCAGCCTTTGTTTCTTCAGTAACAAGCTATTCAAACACACAAGACCAACGTATGTGGCTGCAGGAAAAGGATGCATAGTAGAAACTCTATGAATGATTCAACTTTATTCCACTATAATCTGTGAGTTATTTTGATTTAAAGAAGATTTCCATGAAGAAGCAAAAACGTTGTCTTGGGAAGTGTTCACGGATATAGGGGGTCATTCCGAGTTGATCGCTAGCTGCCGTTGTTCGCAGCGCAGCGTTCAGTCTAAAAATCGGCATTTCTGCGCATGCGTATGCACCACAATGCGCACGCCCGATGTACGGGTACAAAGACCTTTGCGGTTTTGCACAGGTTCTAGCGAAGCTTTAAGTCGCACGGCACAACGCAAGAAGATTGACAGGAAGGGGGCGTTTCTGGGTGGCAACTGACCGTTTTCAGGGAGTGTTTGGAAAAACGCAGACGTGTCGGGAAAAACGCAGGCGTGGCTGGGCGAACGCTGGGCGGGTGTGTGACATCAAAAGCCAACCCTCCAACGTTAGAATCAACGCACACGAGAGTAAGTCCAGGGCTGGTCTTATTTTGCACAAAATGTTTTTGCAGGCACTCTACTGCACAGGCGTTCGCACTTCTGCAAAGCAAAAATACACTCCCCGGTGGGCGGCGACTATGAGTTTGCACGGCTGCTAAAAACTGCTAGCGAGCGATCAACTCGGAATGACCCCCATAGGTGTCTATGGTGCCTATTTATCAAACAGACGTTTTAAGGGGATACCTGCAAATACTCTGTTCGACTCGGATGAGTGCAGATTTCTTAAAAACCGAACCGCACATTTTTAGTTTCTATGGCTACTGGGAAGAGTTCATATTTACCAAGCTCCGGAGTTTGATGGCACTCGCCTGTTGTAACCTATGGGCTACATTTCATAAAAAATTACAGAAATAGTCGCTGCACATGTGTGTTCAGTAGACAGCACATGCGCAGGAGTCTCTCCCGATAGAGGTGTGTAAACCTGCCAAACACATCGCAGGGACCTTCTCCTTTCAGGCAGTACACTGGGCAGCACTAAATGTCTTATTGCTGCCAATAGCGTGTTAAGGAATGACAATTATTGGGTCTAAAACCTGATAAATATGCCCTATTAATTAAATAGCAGCAGAAAAAATATTTTATGTCCCTGCTTATCGCTGCAATATAAAATCTTCTCTCGCTGCTATTTATTAGTGAAGTTCACCAGGGCATACTCCATCTTGGGACCTTCCTACTCCGGGTCTAATTCAGCACTTATCACTGAAGTGTGGAAATCGCTATTCGGCGCATGCGTGAGGACTTAAACTGCGATCTAAGAGCTAGTGGGGGATGGCGACTTAGCATTTTGGAGGTGGCGATGTGGCGTTGGGGTGGCGTTGTTCGGACCGTTTGCGGGGTGGGCCGTGACGGCTGCGGGATATCACATGCAGCCGCTGCGACCCAAAACATGGTGGCCAGTGACTGCCGCAGGGAGCTAACCTATAAGATGCGAGCGCATAACTGTTTGGGGATGCGCTCGCATTTCAGCAGGGGGGGGGGGGACCCAGCATGCGGGGCAGTCTTTCTCGGCGGCCCCACGCATGCTAAAGTAAGGAGTTGTAAACTACAATTCATGCTGAATTAGGCCCTCTGTCTTGAGACCTTCTGCTCGTTGTAGTAACTTTTCAGAGAATTTATTTTATCAGAATGTATTCCCCATTAAATTACCAGGCCATGGTACGCTAGTGTTAAACCACAGGTCCCAGCATGCCTTGAGCTGTATGCATAATCTTCCAAAATGTCAACACACAAAAGCAATGAAAACATATACCCTACTCACCAAGTGCCCAAACCACATACTGATCGGCCCTGACCTTACTCTGATCAACTCGAATACGTCGACCCTCCCATATAACCATGGCCATGGTGGACTGAGTACTGGGATAACTATTTGGTGGCATGGCTAAAGGCTGCAATGTACATACAGGGATTTGTAGTTCTGCAATACCTGGAGAGTGACTGGACACCCTCAAATGAGCCTTGACTCAGCATTGGCTATAAAAGATAACGGTGCACCTACTTCATACAGTAATTGTGCAGTACTGGAGATTTCTCTAGATGCTCAATAGATAAACACTCATGATTAATAAGTCAGAGGGGTGGTCTTCAGGTTGCCGACTGTCGGGATCCCGGCACACAGTATACCAGCGCCGGAATCCCGACAGCCGGCATACCGGCAGTTTTTCTCCCTCATGGGGGTCCACGACCCCCCTGGAGGGAGAATAAATAGCGTGGTGCGCGTAGCGCACCACCGTGCCCACAAGGTGCTCATTTGCGCTCACCACGCTGTCGGTATGCCGGCGGTCAGGCTTCCGGCACCGGTATGCTGGTCGCCGGGAGCCCGGCCACCAGCATACCACACCACTCCCAGTCAGAGTTGCCTACCCTCCCTCATTCTGCAGGAGACTCCCTGAAATAGTAGCGATCTCCCTCACTCCCTGAATAGACCAGCAATCTCCCTGATTTTTCTTTACATTCTTGGGGTAAAAAAATAAATCAGAGATATATACATTAAAATGAGTTCATCTGTGCCATTTCCCTGTATTGTTATAAGACACAATCATCCCTATGGCTACATACATTTTAAATAAGGTTTCTCTTGGCCACTTACAGTATATGGAAGCTCTTCTAAAACACAATACACGAACAATTCCTGAAAAATATCAGAGTCTTTTCTTCAACAAGTAGATCTTACAAACGTTGGGGTTCATTTACATTTGGATGTAAGTCATTTTTATGACACGCCTCTCAGATGTAGCAGCACACGTCCGCGCTGATAGGTGTTACTTTCACATTCTCCCTGATATGCTTTTTCAAAAGTATGCAAGTATGTAATAAGTACATTTGCACAGTCATGACTCCGAAAGTAAGGGCACTTGGCTTGCACACATAAAAATATATAGGGGGGTAATTCCAAGTTGATCGCAGCAGGATTTTTTTTAGCAGTTGGGCAAAACCATGTGCACTGCAGGGGAGGCAGACATAACATGTGCAGAGAGAGTTAGATTTGGGTGTGTTATTTTGTTTCTGTGCAGGGTAAACACTGGCTGCTTTATTTTTACACTGCAAATTAGATTGCAGATTGAACACACCACACCCAAATCTAACTCTCTCTGCAAATGTTATATCTGCCTCCCCTGCAGTGCACATGGTTTTGCCCAACTGCTAACAAAAATCCTGCTGTGATCAACTTGGAATTACCCCTAGAGTGCAATGCTGGCTGTATCTGTACTATGGATAATTAACCCAATTTTTAAACACTGAGAAGGATGAACAGGAAACTTTAGAGTTGATGCAAAACATCTGCTCATGTCTAATAAGCGGGGCAGGCAGATGACAGAGAAGAGAACATGAATAAGTTACCAGCTGTTAGACTATTTCTCACCGCAGTGCAATGTGCTGCCTCTACTGGTGTGAATGACTGACCGCTTCCCTGTCTAGGCAGCAGTGTGGGGGAAAATAAGAGTCCTTTAAATTAGTGTCTCCCTCTTAAACGATTAAAAAAAAAACTCCTTACAATTTATGCATTCTCCTCATCTTCCAGCCATATTGGGCTCTTGCGCTGAGCTGCTGAGTTTCAAAAGAACTGTAATCTTGAATTATGCAAAAAGGGGACATTGAGAATGCACAGTATATAATATAAGCTTTTTTTAACTGCTGGGGAATAAGTATATAACAAATTGAAAGCAGAGTAATATGAGCCTGGGGTAAAGTAATGTCTGATTAGTTCTTCAAAGAGATATTCCACTTCTTGAGAGTTTAATTTAATGTCCAGTATAGCTGTACTGTATGCATTGAGGTGTCTGTCGTGCTTGTCTATGTTTCAGCAATGTCTCCCTATCATCTTGAAGATGTGTTCATTTTTAGTACTCTGAGACATGGCACAGCTGAATGATTTGCATTATATACCACTGCATCCTCAGTTAATCGTTGTGGGGAATTCAATTCTTGGGGATATTTTCCAACAGCAATCTGTGTTCATCACCGACAACTGGATTCCCCCCTTTGTGTCATATGCCAAATAAAAGAAAATATTCAACTCTGCCTGATAGTTGAAAGTCATGGCTGAAAACAGCAGCAGAAAGCAAAAATGAAAATGACTTAGTCCTATGGGTCTGCAAACAAAATTCTGCGAGTTCAGTGGTAGCGTAAATGTAGCATACTCACTATTGGCGTTTCTATCATGGGCCCCCTGAGTCCAGGGGGCCCCACACCGCACACATTGCACCCATATTATAGTACTCACCTCTCCAGAGTCCAGCGTCGGATGCTGCAGCCGCCTCCGTCGCGCAAAAAATCCACTCCAAAATGGCCGCAGCGCATGCGCACTTTGAATTTTGTCTCCGGAACAAGGCAGGCGCCATGTTTCCGGAGACCTGTACATGCGCAGTAGGCTCCGGCACACTGTCGAAGCCTACAGCACCGTGGAGAGGAGGGGGGCCACCCAGAGTCTGCACACGGGCCCCGTCCTCACTTAAGACGCCCCTGATACTCACTCATTTACTCACGGGCACAACTGTGTCACGCCTAATTGATTTGACCCCTATTTGTGGTTTCAACTTGTCACCAACTAACCAAAGAATTATCTGTTTGAAAGATCTTGTTTCTGTGCCCTGTGCATGTAACCCCTTAAAACAGTATACGTTGAATTTGCCGGATGTCGGGATCCGGGCGTTCAGGATACTGACACCGGAATCCCGATAGCTGGCAATGCCGGGATCCGGAATCCCGGCGCAGCAGAGCTATGCCCACTCATGGGTGTCCACAACATCCATAGACAGTCACCCCACTGACACTCCACCGAGCCCGCAAGGGGACTCTTTGCGCACACCCCGCCACCAGCATATTGGCGTCAGGGATGCCGGTGTTAGTTTATTGAAAGACAGGATCCACCGTAAATCATACCGAACCCCTTAAAAACTGCTGCCCACTATTTAGAGCCCTATAACCCATGCAGCAAATACACAAATAGCACCAGTTGTGAGATGACAATAATGTGAGCAGCACAGTACTCACCAAAGGACACTGACTGGTTTAATGCACAAGCTACAATAAAGACTCTCAGGATTAGCTGTTGTGAAAATCATGCATTTAGAACAGGGGTGGGGAACCTTTTTTCTACGAAGGCCCATTCGGATATTTATAAAATCCTTCGGGGGCCATACAAAAATGATCAACTTAAAAATTAGCCTGCCTCCAGTCACTTGTTATGCCCCCTAGTAGTGCCGCTCACACACACACACACACACACACAGAAAAAAAACACAATACTTACCAGCCCTGCTCCTGCTTCCGGAACGCTGCCCTCCCTCTCCTCTAAACTAAGGGAGATGTCATGACGTCTCTCCCATAGCGCTGCACAGCCACATATGTACACTGCCTGAGCCAGAAGCTGGAGCTCAGGAGTGAGCTCCTGCCTCCGGCTGCTGCTGTGGAGCTGGGCGCCCGCTGGTGGTAAAATCTCAGCGGGCGCTGGGCATCTACTCTCATTTAGGTGAGCCGGGCCGGATGAAGTGGCTTTGAGGGCCTTATACGGCCCTCGGGCCTGAGGTTCCCCACCCCTGATTTAGAAGAACACAGGTTAAAAATGATACTTCCTGGATTGTATTGCATTTCAGATGTGTATCAGTTATACAGAGCAAGCAACAAATCTTGTTTACCAGTCACATATGTACCAAGCCTTGGAGAGAGATACAGTGGAGCCGTTGCTCAAAGCAACCAATCAGATTCTAAAGGGCCCCATACAGTAGAAGCTTTTTTTGGTTGTGGTCAACTTGGCGAGAATGGACCTATAACGTGATAAAGCTAAATATTTATCTTATTTAAAACCCTTTAAGAGGCCTAAGAACACTGTACGCTATTGACGTATGGAGTACCGTAAGGGTACGCACGTTGCGTAGCAATCGCTTAGCCGAGGTCGAGACGCTCAAGCGTCACGTTCGCTCACGGCCAAGAGATCACAGGCAGGCACGCTATTGGCTGCTGACTAACGTGATGGTTCGCTATAGCGTAGCGGACGCTCGGGACCACGAGGAGATCACCAGCGGCGCAGACGCTCACAATGTTAAACCTTTATATCTAAACCATAAACAATGTAATATGCAGTAAAACCTTAGTGTAGAGATAGGGTGTAGATGCAACACAGTGTAACCTTATTAACTTAAAAGCTGTTTGAGCGTCACCGACGCTCTGTGAATACTTAACACTATAATAAATACACAACTACCGGGCTTAGGGTCTAACGCCTTATATGAATGTTATACTTGCAAAAAGAATAATACAGTACAAGTCATACACTACAATATAACATAGACTAACTAACCAGGTAACTACACAGGAAATACAATACAATACTATTACGTTTAAGAGAATACGAGAGAAAGAGGAGAAGAGAGAGAGAGAGAGAGAGGGATATGGCCCACAATAACAACAAAGACAATATGGTTGCGGAGAAAAACTTACGCACAAAGGGGAACGATCGCATGCGCCTCTGGACATCCAGCTCCCGATTATCAGCAATGAGAACCGTTGAAGAGTGAGCTGGATGTGATCGGCTTGTCTATTTATGCCCCACACACAATACAATTCAATGGTCCCTACAATCTCATTGTTCATTGGACACAGGAATTCGTCTTCGCACTAAAACAAAAGGTCATAGGTTGATTCATACAGGTGGGCTGTGTCTACTTCCAACTGCTCAGGTGGGTGGGAAACTAGGTTTCCCGCCGCATGGATAAGTAAGTGCAAATAATAGTAAATGGACATAAACTTCTTATGTCCATAACTATTCGCACGAGCGATTAATCCGCTTCAAACCAACACCGGAATATTGCTAATTAAATATTCTTCCGATGGATACTAAACACCACAGTATTACTCCTGTCTGACCCTTCGTATCAAACAAAGAGGGATTTCTCTGTCCATGAACATGCTATATTAACTAAACTTTCAGAATCTATCAAAGGGACCATGATCTACAAAATACATTATATAGTGAAAATATGTAACGATTGAGTCGCACGCTACGAACACATAAACTCTACCGTAAATGCACATACCGTGCGCCTGCGGGTGCCCGCTACAGCGAGTATGCGCACGCACGGGAGAGCGCACGCATGCGCAGCGCGGACCTGTATGAGGTGCAAATATGGCAGTGTGCATCGTGATATTTTTCTGACTTTGACAGTCCACCCTTTGGCAGTCAACAATAACTGCCACTTCCTAAAACATTTCAAAACGAGAAAAATATATGTCAGGGGTTAATACATTTACATGGTTGGGTAGGGGAGGAGAGGAGAAGGTAGGAAAAGGGTATGACCTAGTGAGATAGCAGAAGCATGTGTGTATGAATCCGTGTTTGGGGGGTCATGTATCATCGTGCTGTACGTGTTTTAAATCAAGCTTCGAGGTATTGCGAAGTATACATTTGAATTCCTTCTTATCCCGTGGTACGGGTCTGTGGATGGGCTGTCAAACTTTACCGAGCTCTTTTCGGCTGTGGTTGTAACAAAATGGGGAGCACATTTTAGTTGATGATACATGAATGGGGGAATATGTGATTGCTGATACCTGTGCCTGTATTCTCTATCGACTATGTGTGTAATTACCTGAAGGTTGTAGAGATGAAGAAAATACATAATTACGGTAAATGCAGTGGTATTCTATGTCAGGTTAATGAACATTTGTCGGTTGAAGTCTTGTTCGGTGTCTGTTGAATGCAGTCTTCTTTGTGCTTTTGCCCAAAAGGCGTGTGGGCAAAAAGCTTTGTCAATGTCCATAGACTTACAAAAGTGTTGGGCTAGCGTAATTTTAAAATTTCTAGGGAAACTGGGGGTCTATGGCATAGTTCATCAAATCTCTGTGTATAAGGTTGTCAAAACTTCTTCTTTAATCCATCCGTTGTCTGTATACAGGATCATCAAATTCCTCGTCAAAAGTGGGTCTATTTACCTTCGGGAAAACGGAAAAAACAGGTGAAAGAAACGGACCGTAGAAATCGCATTTTCATCACATCATTGTTTCTACAGTTGGGTCATAAATCAAATCCATTGGAATTACAATTTCCTCACTCCTTAAACTCATTACCCTAGTACTACGTTTGCACTTCATTAAAGCCTGACCGCATCTAAATATCAAGCCAATCGTTATGACAACACCTAAGATACATAGAAGAAACTTCCCAACATCCATTATGACTCCTTGAGCCCATTCTCCTAAACCAGAGAACCAATTTCGCGGGTTCAACCATGACACCCAACTAGTCAGCTCATTACCTACAGCAGCAAGAGTGAGATTGTGTCTCCTGCGAAATTCCCACTTCAATTGGAGAATATCGTCCATCTTTTGGTCTATGACCTCGACCGGGTCCTCGGTACTATTCGTTATATATGTGCAGCATTTCACGCCGTACTGCGTTGCCAGTGTAACACAATATCCACCTGTCACTGCCGTGAGATAATTGAGAACCATTCTATGCTGAACCAGTTCTGTTTTATAAGCTTGAAGTTCTCTTCCAGTATACCTAAACGTGTCATCATACATTTCTGTGATATTGTCTAACAAATTTGCGAGCGCAGATATGTATCTATAGTTCAGCACTCCTCTAGCGGTGCGAGTGATATCTAACGCGATTAGAAACTGAATCCCGGTGGATTCATGGATCATGTCAGAGGCCGGATGCTCTGTTCTTTATATCAGGTGCCGTTTAACTACGTGCTCGTAATGAGTATGAGTATAAGGAGCTTGGGCAACACGGTGTACATCTTTCATTTTGGCATGTGATACAGTCATTACTTCAGGCAGTACTTTTCCAATATAACACAATCCTTCAGAGTTTGGGGCAAGCCACTTATACGCCTTCCTCCCGCATATGAAATATGCATCATCGGGGAGAACATATGGGACGGAGTAGGACATAACCATATTACACATCTTCCATGTGAAATCTCCTAACCCTAATTCCCCCATCTGTCTAGTACACGTATCAGCTTGTACGATATGTGCACAGTATCCTGGTGATACCTCTCCAACTCTCGTAATCCTACTTCCTAGGGTATACCTATATCGGAAAGATTTTCCTCTACTGGCTATGTGGCGTATAAGCTCTGTATCTGTAGGCATTCTATCTGCTCTATATGAAAAGGTCATGGTTTGGTTACTCCATGACACTTCCCAATTTCCCGGCTTTCGGGGATTGGAAATGTTAAAACATATTAGGGACCTATCCACATGATATTGGTGGAGCTTCAAGCTAGGAGGACTGGAGATATTAAACCTCCTGTCCACCGGCCTCCCACCACTTAGCTCAAGTACCTCCCCTATCGTTAAAGGAAATGGTACTAAGCCTGATTTACTATGACCTTGAGGTACTTGAGAGCATACCCAACAATCTGTCTGATTTAACACACTACCCACTAAGCAGTGATAGTCACTCAAGGGATGCCGGTCCATGTGGATATTAAACTGGATTGGCATTTCTTGATGCACCCATCCTCAACCACATTGTCACAGAGCCTACAGATACAGTTTTCTTCAGCTAACAATCCTTCACAATTCCTTCTATGGTCTATGTTATCGGACCGTTTTCTGATACTCGCCTTTGCTTGTTGATTATGTTGTTCTCGGGAAACTACGCCTCCATCTCTGTCATCAGAACCCATTCCAGAACCTCTCTCGACCTCCATGGTACTCTCGCCGGAACAGACTGTTCTGGTCAACATCATGGTCAACAGGAAAATCCGGATCACAGTCTCTTGAGGCAAGTCCATCTTAGGAGGAAACGAAGAAGAATGAGAAGGGGGAAAAAAATAATTTGAGGGAGAGGGGATGGGAAGTGGAGAAAAACAATAAAAGGGAAACAGGGGATCGACAACTGCTTTTGATCTTGTGATTCTCAATGCTCAGGTGCCGCCTCAGTCCTCCTGGAACAGACACTCCAGTGATACAACTTCCTCTACCGTCTGTTCCTTATCACGGGACCTCTTTGGATCAGCAACCTTCTTACAATGGGACGAATGAACCCAAGTCTCTCTCTCGGCAACTTTCAATGCTGTAGTGCTAGTCAATAAGACTTGGTATGGTCCTTCCCATCTGTCAATAAGGCAACCTGAGCGTAGAAAATTCCGTATCATTACATAATCCCCAGGTTCAATGTCATGACAATTATTATCTGGTAAATCAGGAATCACTAACTTCAAATTATCATTCTGATTCCTTAACTGTTTACTCATGTTAATCAAGTATTTTACAGTCACTTCATTGTTACACTTCAAATCATCCTGAGGGTTAATCATAACATGCGGTTGTCGACCAAACAAGATTTCAAAGGGAGACAGATTAAGAGGGGACCTGGGAGTGGTTCTGATGCTGTACAGTACAATGGGTAAAGCTTCTGGCCATGTCAATCCTGTCTCTGCCATAACTTTGCTCAGTTTATTTTTAATAGTGCTGTTCACTCTTTCCACCATCGCACTCGCCTGTGGACGGTATGGAGTGTGCAGCTTGCTATCAATTCCCATCAACTTACACATTCCTTGAAAGACATCACCTGTAAAATGGGTACCCCTATCACTTTCAATTATTCTAGGGATACCATATCTACATACAAATTCCTGCACAATTTTCTTAGCAGTAAACATAGCGGTATTTGTGGCCGCAGGAAATGCTTCGACCCAATTTGAGAACACATCTATACAAACAAGTACATATTTCAAATTTCGACAAGGGGGTAATTAAATAAAGTCAATCTGTATTACCTGAAAAGGACCGCCTGTAGGTGGGATATGAGATGGTTCTGTTGGTATTGCCTTTCCGATATTCTTTCTCAAGCATGTAAGGCATGACATTGCTCTCTTACTTGCATGAGATGAAAATCCTGGGGCGCACCAATATGCTCTTACCAACTTGCACATTCCTTCCTTGCCCAGATGAGTCAGCCCGTGAGCTGCCTCAGCTAAACATGGAAGATATGCTCTGGGGGCCACTGGTTTACCTTGTCCATCCGTCCAGAGTCCTGAGGACTCCTGGCCATATCCCTTTGCCTTCCAGGCTGCCTTTTCCTGTGTGGAACACAAATTTTGCATCTCACACAGCTTCTGTGTGTTGATGGTATTAAATACCATCAATTGTGTGGTGTCTGTCTGTCTGGGGGTACCAGCTGCTAACTTAGCTGCTTCGTCTGCTCGGCTGTTACCAAGTGATACTGGGTCCTGGCTATATGTGTGTGCTTTACACTTGATAACAGCCACTCTGTCGGGTTCCTGTATCGCTGTTAGAAGCCTTTTGATGTGAGCTGCATGCGCTACTGGTGTACCAGCTGCCGTCATGAAATTTCTGAGGCGCCATAGGGCTCCGAAATCATGGACTACCCCGAATGCGTATCTAGAGTCGGTGTAGATATTGGCTGATTTGCCCTTAGCCAATTCACATGCTCTGGTTAGGGCGACCAGTTCAGCAACCTGGGCTGAGTGAGGTGGGCCTAGCGGTTCCGCTTCTATGGTGCCTTGGTCATCTACGACTGCGTATCCAGTACACAAGTCTCCCGAGTCTGACTGTCTGTGACAACTACCGTCCGTGTAGAAAGTTAGATCTACATCTTCCAGTGGGTTGTCACTGATGTCAGGCCTTGCGGTAAAATTTTGGGTCAAATATTCCATACAATCATGTGTGTCCTCCTTTGTATTAAATTCTCCTTCCCCACCACTCTCATCCTCCACCCTTTGTGCCTGTCCAGGCACACCTGGGAGATATGTTGCAGGATTTAATGCACTGCATCTCCTTATGGTGATGTTTACGGGGGCCATTAGTGCCAATTCCCATCTTGTAAACCGCGCTGATGAGACGTGCCTGGTTTGGGCAGAATTTAGCAAGGCTGACACTGCATGTGGTGTATGAATTGTGAGGTTGTGACCTAGCACTACATCTTCGCTTTTCGTTACTAGCAATGCTATCGCAGCAACGCTTCGCAAGCATGTGGGGAGGGATCGCGCTACCGTATCTAGCTGAGCGCTATAGTATGCTACTGGCCTGCTGGCATCACCGTGCTTTTGGGTTAAGACGCCTGCCGCGCAACCAGCACTTTCTGTTCCGTACAGCTCAAAGGGTTTCCCATAGTCTGGCATACCTAATGCTGGTGCCTGCGTTAGGCACTGTTTAAGTCTCTCAAATGCCATCTGGGACTCGTCTGTATGCGAAATCCGATCAGGTTTGTTTGAGGAGACCATCTCCTGCAAAGGTAACGCTAGAATGGAAAACCCTGGGATCCAGTTACGGCAATACCCACACATTCCTAAAAATGTTCTGATCTGTTGCTGGGTTTGTGGCAGAGTCATGTCTCTAATTGCTTGAATTCTATCAGCGGTCAGGTGTCTCAGTCCTTGTGTTAGACAGTGTCCCAAGTATTTTACTTTAGTTTGGCATAATTGTAACTTGTCTTTGGAAACCTTGTGTCCTGTGTCTGAAAGATGAAACAGGAGCTGTTTCGTATCCTTCAGGGATGCTTCCACTGAATCAGAACACAGTAGTAGATCATCCACGTACTGTATTAATACTGATCCACTCTCTGGTTGGAAAGACTGTAAACAATCATGCAAAGCCTGGGAAAATATACTTGGACTGTCTATGAAACCTTGTGGTAATCGAGTCCATGTGTATTGGACTCCTCTGTATGTAAATGCAAACAAATATTGGCTGTCAGGGTGCAGAGGTACCGAAAAGAAAGCGGAGCAGAGGTCAATAACAGTGAAAAATTTCGCAGTGGGAGGGATTTGCATAAGGATGACAGCTGGATTTGGCACTACGGGAAACTGACTCTCAACTATTTTGTTAATCCCCCTTAGATCCTGCACTAGCCGGTAACCCCTCCCCCCACTCTTTTTCACAGGGAAGATGGGACTATTGGCAGTGCTGGACGTTCTTACCAGAATGCCCTGTTGTAGCAAGCGCTCTATTACGGGATAAACTCCTAACTCCACCTCTGGCTTCAGAGGGTACTGTGGGATTTTTGGAGCTATCCTACCATCTTTTACTTGTACAACTACCGGAGCTACGTTTGCCATTAATCCAGTGTCCTGTCCATCTTTAGTCCAAAGTGACTCTGGTATCTGGGATGTCATTTCTTCTACTTGGGATGGAGTCCTATTTGTCATAATGGTATGTGACATTAATTTTGATGGGGAGTCTAACATGTCTCGCACTTCCTGAGCGTGATTCTCAGGTATGTCCAAGAATACACCTTCAGGAGTACAATAAATGACGCACCCCATTTTACATAATAAGTCTCTTCCCAGGAGATTAGTCGGTGCCGATGCAGCCAGCAAAAAGGAATGCTTGGTATGTAAAGGCCCTATTGTAATCTCGGCTGGTTTGCTAACAGGGTAGTGCTGGACTACTCCCGTTACCCCTATGGCTGGAATTGTCTTACCAGTGGTTCTCATGCCCACTGTCGAATTTATCACTGATTTGGCCGCCCCCGTATCTACAAGAAAGTTTAATGATTTACCAGCTACATTTATTGCAATCTCGGGTTCACTTCCAAGATTTGCAATCAATTTTACTGGCTGCAGATTACAGGTATGGCCACACCCCTATTGGGTATGGTGACCTCCCTGAATCCCGCTGGCAGCAACTACTTGTGAAGGGGTTAAATGGGAACTGCCAGGAGTTTGCCAGTCTCCTTTTGGGGGATATCTTTTTGTTTCCCCTGTATGTGGCTCATAACTCCGTCTCTGTGGACCCTGATCCCAATTTCGTGTGTCATGTCGTTGTCTAGGGGGTTGGTATGATCTTTGTAAATTTTTCGCTCTACAGTCTCGTGCTATGTGTCCCTGTTTATGACAAATATAACATGTTACCACATTTGACTTACCCACAGGGTTTGGTGATCTATACAAAGGCTGCTTTGTGGTCAGGGCCTGTATACTTACGGCCATTAACTTATCACCTTGTGACTCCCTGTGTCTGGTGATATTCCGGTCGTGATCAATAGCAGCCTCTCTCAAAGTAGCCACCGACAGACCTCGCCAACATGGTTGCGTGGTCTGTACCCTTGTCTTTAATGCTTCTTTTAAACCATCCATTAGCACAGATACTGCTACTTCTTGATGATTTGCATTGGTCCTAATGTCCTCTATGCCAGTGTATTTTGCCATTTCTAATAATGCCCGGTGAAAATAATCAGCAGCTGTTTCTGACTCTTTTTGTTTAATGGAAAAAATTCTATTCCATTTGGCTACAGCTGGGAAATACTCCTTTAACTGTAAATTTATCCTTTTTACATTATCTTTGTTGTACACATCTGTAAGAGGTACATCCTGATCCAGTCCACAGTCAGCTAAAAATTGAGCTGCGTCGACATTGGAGGGTAAACATGCCCTCAGCAATATCTGCCAGTCTTTGTTATTGGGCTCTAAAGTGTTCCCTAGGTCTCTGATGTATTTCTGGCTAGCAACTAAGTCTTTTCTAGGATCAGGGAATTCAGACACTATGGTTCTTAATTCCATTCGGGAAAACGGGCTGTACATGGCAATGTTCCTGATAGGAGTGACTCCTGTAGTGTCCGTTTTCCCATTTGGAACAGCTATTACCCTCACGGGAGCAAGTTTAACAACATCATTCTGTGTAGATTCTACAGTCTGTGGTGAAATGGTTTCAGCATAGTGTATGGTGCCGTACTTACCCGTTGATACGACCTCACCTGTCCCTCCGCTAGGGGGCTTTGTTACTAATCTTATGGGTTGGGCCGTGCCTACTGTTGTTTCTGATATGGTGGCTGCTAGAGAGAGAGCCGATATTGTTGCCGATTCGTCCTCTTGATCACACTCCTGGGGAAAGTTCAAAACAGGGTACAACTTGCACGGGTTAATACTTGCATTGGTTAACTTATTAACATTATCCGTAACATTTCTACAGTTGCTAAGTGCCTGTTTGTTACCCCCTGATGCGTCATTCTCCGCAACCAATTTCTCTCCTGATATGTATGGTGGCGGCGGGGCCGTGGCTACCAGTTTCCTGATAGGATTAGATCCCGCCGCCTGAGCCAATCCTCTCTGTATTTCACCCTCCTGTTGCCATAACTGCAAATAATCATAATGTTGGATTCGTCTCTTTGTTGATTTAATGAGACATATCCTCCTCCTTAAATTCATTAACACTTCTGGGCTGAAGCTACCTACTCTTGGGAATTTCTCCCCGTCATGCATTGTCATTCTTTCCCATTCATCACATAAAACTTCTGTGTGTGAGCCGTATTTTTCACACATTACGTACCTTGCCGACCCGATTGGTCGGTTCACTAAATCAACCCGAACCGAGGTTGATCGCCCCCTTCCTGAACAACTGGCCCCCATAATTTGCAGGTGTTGCTTGCTCTACCTCTGACCTTTATATCAGGGTCTTCAGCGAACCCTTACAAAAAACCAAAATGTTCACGATAGGCTGACGGTGGTGGTTTACCGAGTACCCCACTTTCTCGCCCACGCCGACCAATACGCCCACACACTGATATAGTGCTGGCGTACTCGACCCAGGGCCCCTATGAACCTTTGTTTACTGGAACATGTGGGTGTGATCCGCAGAGCATTAACCCTTTCCAGTAACTGTGGGGTTGTTGGATAATTCCTGAGTGACCAGCGAACTTCCCTTTTAAAAATAAAAAATTACACAAATCACGTCAGAATGTACAAATAGCGTTTATGACCGGGTTCGTACACAAATGGTACTGGTCAGACTAACTAATGCACACAATTACGTGCGGTACAATCGTTCAGTACATAAGCAACTAATCTTATGTACGGAGCGACCAGTGGAATCGACATTCAGCAGCTGCGAATTCCTTCAGCCTGAGCTTTATGGCCTATATGGGTTCCGCTCCAACCCTTCTTGGTGTTGGGCTACTTGACTCTATAGCGGACTTCCTTGTCTGCTGTACCTGGACCTCCTGGTCTGTTATGCGACCTCCTGGTCTGACCTCCTGGTCTGTTACAGTATGACCTCCTGGTCTGCTACACTCTAATGCTCTTTATATGTTTAACAAGGGATGCCTCCCTAGCCACCATGTATGTCACTTACACGTATGTACTTCACGAGAACTCGATGATTTCTGTGGTTCAATCCCCAAAATTGTAAAACTTATATAATTGCAAACACTCACTCACCACATGTACACTTTTGTTTCTATTTCTATTTCTGCGCAGAAATTTTTTCTTTAGACCAGATGTGTTGTAAATTTTGAGAAGGATCTGTTAATTTAAATTTCGGATATTAAAATAGATTTGCGCTATTTATCGCGTTTTGCGCTATTTATCGCCTGTTGCGCTATTTATCGCCTGTTGCGCTATTTATCGCCTGTTGACAATCAACACTATCGTGTGACTTGAGTTACGTGGGCGTACCCAGACGCTCCGTTGCGTAATTTATGCTGCGTGCGTCGGCCTTTGCGTACGCGAGTCTCAGCCCTTTGTTAGAGACACGTGTACACAAAACCAATGTCCACCGTAACACAATGTACACGTTTATCAATGTAGATGATCCTCGATCCTCTACTGAACCCCACACCAATCTCTCCTTGTACCTTTAGGTAGAGCTGCGTGTGTGCTTTACACTTTATCCCTTAATGCATTACTTTTACACTTTAACTATGAAATAGCGACAAATCTCTCTTAGCACGTTTATCAATTATAAAATGGCAAACAGGAGAGTGATATATGAAAATACACGAATGAAAAAGAAATGCAGATATGTGCGTGCGTACGCAAGATAGAAATAAACAGTTTTAAAAGACACTAGCATGTTGTTCTTACCTCCGGTTCCGGATTCCTTCAGCACCCTTTACTAAGCGAAGCAGACGCTTATCCCGTCAGCACTGCGAAGAATATGATCTCCCGCCCTTTGCTGATGGATAATGTCTGCTGAAATTACCTAGCAGAGATATGTGAAGGACGGACGAGCCGCCAATTGATAAAGCTAAATATTTATCTTATTTAAAACCCTTTAAGAGGCCTAAGAACACTGTACGCTATTGACGTAAGGGTACGCACGTTGCGTAGCAATCGCTTAGCCGAGGTCGAGACGCTCAAGCGTCACGTTCGCTCACGGCCAAGAGATCACAGGCAGGCATGCTATTGGCTGCTGACTAACGTGATGGTTCGCTATAGCGTAGCGGACGCTCGGGACCACGAGGAGATCACCAGCGGCGCAGACGCTCACAATGTTAAACCTTTATATCTAAACCATAAACAATGTAATATGCAGTAAAACCTTAGTGTAGAGATAGGGTGTAGATGCAACACAGTGTAACCTTATTAACTTAAAAGCTGTTTGAGCGTCACCGACGCTCTGTGAATACTTAACACTATAATAAATACACAACTACCGGGCTTAGGGTCTAACGCCTTATATGAATGTTATACTTGCAAAAAGAATAATACAGTACAAGTCATACACTACAATATAACATAGACTAACTAACCAGGTAACTACACAGGAAATACAATACAATACTATTACGTTTAAGAGAATACGAGAGAAAGAGGAGAAGAGAGAGAGAGAGAGAGAGATATGGCCCACAATAACAACAAAGACAATATGGTTGCGGAGAAAAACTTACGCACAAAGGGGAACGATCGCATGCGCCTCTGGACATCCAGCTCCCGATTATCAGCAATGAGAACCGTTGAAGAGTGAGCTGGATGTGATCGGCTTGTCTATTTATGCCCCACACACAATACAATTCAATGGTCCCTACAATCTCATTGTTCATTGGACACAGGAATTCGTCTTCGCACTAAAACAAAAGGTCATAGGTTGATTCATACAGGTGGGCTGTGTCTACTTCCAACTGCTCAGGTGGGTGGGAAACTAGGTTTCCCGCCGCATGGATAAGTAAGTGCAAATAATAGTAAATGGACATAAACTTCTTATGTCCATAACTATTCGCACGAGCGATTAATCCGCTTCAAACCAACACCGGAATATTGCTAATTAAATATTCTTCCGATGGATACTAAACACCACAGTATTACTCCTGTCTGACCCTTCGTATCAAACAAAGAGGGATTTCTCTGTCCATGAACATGCTATATTAACTAAACTTTCAGAATCTATCAAAGGGACCATGATCTACAAAATACATTATATAGTGAAAATATGTAACGATTGAGTCGCACGCTACGAACACATAAACTCTACCGTAAATGCACATACCGTGCGCCTGCGGGTGCCCGCTACAGCGAGTATGCGCACGCACGGGAGAGCGCACGCATGCGCAGCGCGGACCTGTATGAGGTGCAAATATGGCAGTGTGCATCGTGATATTTTTCTGACTTTGACAAACGCCTGCCTGATGGAAGTGTTTCAAACAGGAAGTGACCAGGGTGCAGCTTGTCTGCTATGATTTTCCCTGCACGCTTCTTGACTCTGGACAGGTAGAGGTCCTGAACAGAGGGGAGAACGGTAGCACAGTCTTTGCTATGACAGAAGTTTATTGGCTGCTTTGGGCAACTGTTCCACTTTCTCTCTCTCCAGGGCTTGATACATCTCACTTATGGGTGTACATACTAATCCTTGGAGAGTGATAAAGTGGAGAAAGATAAAGTACCAGCCAATCAGCTTCTAACTGTCATGTTACAGGCTGTGTTTGAAAAATGACAGGAGCTGATTGGATGTTAGTTTATCTCTCTCCACTTTATCACTCTCAAAAGCTTATTTATCCCCGCTTGAACCACCCACATAAAGGGGGTAATACCTGCCTCAGTCACTGTATGTTAGAGCAACAGAGAACATGTAAATTCCCTAATACACTTATAGGGCTAATTTGTGTTTGTACATAAATGCAATTACAATTGCGATTCTCTAGGCCAGCGATTTTCAACCGCTGTGCCGCGGCACACTAGTGTGCCGTGAGCGATATCTAGGTGTGCCGCCGCCAGTCAGAGATGCCCCCCGCCGCTGCCCACCAGACAGATTCGTTGCCGCCTGCCAACCAGAGAGTCGCCGCCTGCCACAATCAAAAGCCGGCTCGGGCAGCGCTGTGCAGTGTGCAATTCCGCGTGCGTGACCTATGAGTCATGCACGCGGAAGTGCACACTGCACAGCGCTGCCCGAGCTGGCTATTGATTAGTGATGTGCACCGGAAATTTTTCGGGTTTTGTGTTTTGGTTTTGGGTTCGGTTCCGCGGCCGTGTTTTGGATTCGGACGCGTTTTGGCAAAACCTCCCTGAACATTTTTTGTCGGATTCGGGTGTGTTTTGGATTCGGGTGTTTTTTTACAAAAAACCCTCAAAAACAGCTTAAATCATAGAATTTGGGGGTCATTTTGATCCCATAGTATTATTAACCTCAATAACCATAATTTACACTCATTTACAGTCTATTCTGAACACCTCACAATATTATTTTTAGTCCTAAAATTTGCACCGAGGTCGCTGGATGGCTAAGCTAAGCGACACAAGTGGCCAACACAAACACCTGGCCCATCTAGGAGTGGCACTGCAGTGTCAGGCAGGATGGCACTTCAAAAAAATAGTCCCCAAACAGCACATGATGCAAAGAAAAAAAGAGGCGCAATGAGGTAGCTGTGTGACTAGACTAAGCTAAGCGACACAAGTGGCCGACACAAACACCTGGCCCATCTAGGAGTGGCACTGCAGTTTTCTAGCGAGAGGATGAGTGCTTCCATCCTCATGTGAATCTGAACCACTAGCCATGAACATAGGCCAGGGCCTCAGCCGTTCCTTGTCACTCCGTGTCGTAAATGGCATATTGGCAAGTTTACGCTTCTCATCAGACGCTTTCAATTTAGATTTTTGGGTCATTTTACTGAACTTTTGTTTTTTGGATTTTACGTGCTCTCTACTATGACATTGGGCATCGGCCTTGGCAGACGACGTTGATGGCATTTCATCGTCTCGGCCATGACTAGTGGCAGCAGCTTCAGCACGAGGTGGAAGTGGATCTTGATCTTTCCCTATTTTAACCTCCACATTTTTGTTCTCCATTTTTTAATGTGTGGAATTATATGCCAGTATCAATAGCAATGGCCTACTACTATATATACTGCGCACAACTGAAATGCACCACAGGTATGGATGGATAGTATACTTGACGACACAGAGGTAGGTAGAGCAGTGGCCTTCCGTACCGTACTGCTATATATACTGGTGGTCACTGTCAGCAAACTGCAAAACTAAAATGCACCACAGGTATAGAATCTAGATGGATAGTATACTTGACGGCACAGAGGTAGGTAGAGCAGTGGCCTTCCGTACCGTACTGCTATATATACTGGTGGTCACTGTCAGCAAACTGCAAAACTAAAATGCACCACAGGTATAGAATCTAGATGGATAGTATACTTGACGACACAGAGGTAGGTAGAGCAGTGGCCTTCCGTACCATACTGCTATTTATACTGGTGGTCACTTTCAGCAAACTGCAAAACTAAAATTCACCACAGGTATAGAATCTAGATGGATAGTATACTTGACGGCACAGAGGTAGGTAGAGCAGTGGCCTTCCGTACCGTACTGCTATATATACTGATGGTCACTGTCAGCAAACTGCAAAACTAAAATGCACCACAGGTATAGAATCTAGATGGATAGTATACTTGACGACACAGAGGTAGGTAGAGCAGTGGCCTTCCGTACCGTACTGCTATATATACTGGTGGTCACTGTCAGCAAACTGCAAAACTAAAATGCACCACAGGTATAGAATCTAGATGGATAGTATACTTGACGACACAGAGGTAGGTAGAGCAGTGGCCTTCCGTACCGTACTGCTATATATACTGGTGGTCACTGTCAGCAAACTGCAAAACTAAAATGCACCACAGGTATAGAATCTAGATGGATAATATACTTGATGACACAGAGGTAGGTAGAGCAGTGGCCTTCCGTACCGTACTGCTATATATACTGGTGGTCACTGTCAGCAAACTGCAAAACTAAAATGCACCACAGGTATAGAATCTAGATGGATAGTATACTTGACGACACAGAGGTAGGTAGAGCAGTGGCCTTCCGTACCGTACTGCTATATATACTGGTGGTCACTGTCAGCAAACTGCAAAACTAAAATGCACCACAGGTATAGAATCTAGATGGATAGTATACTTGACGACACAGAAGTAGGTAGAGCAGTGGCCTTCCGTACCGTACTGCTATATATACTGGTGGTCACTGTCAGCAAACTGCAAAACTAAAATGCACCACAGGTATAGAATCTAGATGGATAGTATACTTGACGACACAGAGGTAGGTAGAGCAGTGGCCTTCCGTACCGTACTGCTATATATACTGGTGGTCACTGTCAGCAAACTGCAAAACTAAAATGCACCACAGGTATAGAATCTAGATGGATAGTATACTTGACGACACAGAGGTAGGTAGAGCAGTGGCCTTCCGTACCGTACTGATATATATACTGGTGGTCACTGTCAGCAAACTGCAAAACTAAAATGCACCACAGGTATAGAATCTAGATGGATAGTATACTTGACGACACAGAGGTAGGTAGAGCAGTGGCCTTCCGTACCGTACTGCTATATATACTGGTGGTCACTGTCAGCAAAACTCTGCACTGTACTCCTCCTATATAATACTGCTGGTCCCCAGTCCCCACAATAAAGCAGTGTGAGCACAGATATAAGCAGCACACTGAGCACAGATATGGAGCGTTTTTCAGGCAGACAACATATGATACTGGTGGTCACTGGTCAGCAAAACTCTGCACTGTACTCCTATATAATACTGCTGGTCCCCAGTCCCCACAATAAAGCAGTGTGAGCACAGATATATGCAGCACACTGAGCACAGATATGGAGCATTTTTCAGGCAGAGAACGGATAAAACTGGTGGTCACTGGTCAGCAAAACTCTGCACTGTACTCCTCCTATATAATACTGCTGGTCCCCAGTCCCCACAATAAAGCAGTCTGAGCACAGATATATGCAGCACACTGAGCACAGATATGGAGCGTTTTTCAGGCAGACAACGTATACTGGTGGTCACTGGTCAGCAAAACTCTGCACTGTACTCCTCCTATATAATACAGCTGCTCCCCAGTCCCCACAATTAAGCAATAAGCACAAATATTTGCATCAACATTAATAAACGGAGAGGACGCCAGCCACGTCCTCTCCCTAACATTTCCAATGCACGAGTGAAAATGGCGGCGACGCGCGGCTGCTTATATAGAATCCGAATCTCGCGAGAATCCGACAGCGGGATGATGACGTTCGGGCGTGCTCGGGTTAACCGAGCCATAAGGGAGAATCCGAGTATGCCTCGGACCCGTGTAAAATGGGTGAAGTTCGGGGGGGTTCGGTTTCCAAGGAACCGAACCCGCTCATCACTACTATTGATTTCGGCGGGCGGCGGCTCTCTGGTTGGCCACGTCTCATTCCTGCCTGCAGTGCCTGCTCGCCCGCTCACTGGCCACTCCACATCGCATTCCTGCCTGGAGTGCCCGTCCGTCCACTGGCCACTGCAGCTCCTCCATCCATGCTGCCATCACAGCATTACAGCTGCAGGTTTTAAATTTAAAATAAAAAATGTATTTATTTATGTAAGCAATGTTTGGAATCGGGGGGGGGGGGGGGGGGGGATGTGAACAGCAGCAATTATTATTGGGGGCAGTGAGTGGAATTACTGGGGGGACAGTGTGTGGCATTATTAAGGAATAGATATGTTTTACTGACAAACGGGATGTTGGCTGTCAGTATACCGACAGCGGCATCCCGTCTGTTTAATTACTGTGGGGGCCATTGTGTTTTTTTCCCGTGGCGCACTGATGGTGTGCCTTGGCAATTTAAAAATCTTATGTGTGTTCCGCGAGTTGAAAAAGGTTGAAAATCACTGCTCTAGGCTATGGACCTTTCTAATTAATGTTAGCAAGTGAAGGCACGCCCAGGAATGAACAGAGACATCCACTGAACTAGCCGCAAGCTCAATCGCAATTAAGCTAAGGGCGGCATACATTAAGCTAAGGGCGGCTGGTCTATGACTACGCAGACTGGCAACAGCAGTAGCGACACAGACATTATGTATTTGCACATACGATCACGCAGACATCAGAAGAAACATTCCACAAAAACCGACATGGCACACCTGTGTTTCCCAAACCACACCCCTTAAACTCCCTGTTACCACCTTCAAACAGCTACTTCCTCTCAACCACTCTGCAACAAAGTTCTCAGTGCAAGCATCACGCATACGCATTGCAATTGCAGCACATGCGCAGTTTGCTGATAACCGCTCCATTGTGTGAACATCAGCCATTGCATACAAACATGAATTGAGCCTATAATGTGGAGCCAAGTAGCACGCAAACTCTTTGTCTGTTTAATTTTTTTAATTGCCAGATATCATAGAAGTTGCATTGCTTATAGTGGGCTACTGGCACTTTGCGTCCACCAAGGATTATTCTCTTTGCTCTCTTTGATGAAGATACAACAGACTTGATGAGAATTTATACCAAGGTTGATGTTTGACGATAGGATCCTTGAGGTCATTACAGGGCGTGCAGCAGGAGTGGGATATCATATCCCCTGGGATACTGGGGGAGATACCTATATTAAGGACCAGTCAGAGAAAAAGTAGAAAGCGGTGCGGTGAGATGAGAAGAAAGAAGGCTGGACACTTAAGGAGTAAATTTACTAAAGGTCAATTTCTGTTAATTTGGTGTTTTGGGGGGATTTGGATGTGATTTTAGAAATGGGAGATTTACTAAAGCCCAAATTTACGGCAAATCGCAGGTGACACACAACTTATAACTCCAATTCGCCGCAATACACCTTCGGACCACACATCCTTAACATGGACACAAATATAAATCACGGATTTATTAAGAATCTTCTTTGTCAAATGATTTAAATTACACCTATATTGCAGCACAATAGACTAAATATATAGACCTGCCGTGGGCATCGTGTTGTCCCGAGGCACTGCACAGATCTGTGTATTCTAGTGTAAAGAAAGGATTACAATTGTGAACATTTGTGAACACAAAAGCATAACAAACCCTTGACCTCTGAGACCAAACTGGTAATGGAAAAACGGGAAAAACCACTCTCAGCCAATCAGCAGGTGGTTTCTTTGGCTATGCCCGCTGATTGGCTGAGAGTAGCTATTTATTTGGGTCCCCACATCCCAAGGAATTCCAGGCCTGGGGACTGATTAATGTGATGGCAGGGGACCTCATGATATGTGTCTCCCTGACATTAAACCCTGGCTGGTTAAGCCTTGTGCTGGTTATTGGAAAAATGGGGGACCCCACTCTGTTCCCTCCTCTCCCCCCAAAAAAAATAGGGGAAACCTACACAATTTTTTCTCTCCAAAAAATGTAGCCCTTTCTTTACACTATAATACACCAAAGCCTGCAGAGATCAGAGTAGTGCTTGGAATCTGCCGTCGTCTTCTATTTGGCTGTGGAGTATATTATAAACAGGGCAAACCGACTAAAATCCCTACTGTAATTATGTTTTCTTGTTCTAGTTTCGGGTTTGGATCATAGGGTCGACCATACTTAGGTCGACAGTCATTATGTCGACCACTATTGGTCAACAGTGACTAGGTCGACACCTGAAATGGGTCGACGCAGTCATTAGGTCGACATGGAAACATTAGTTTTTTAAAACTTTTTTGGTGTTGTTTTCTTTGTAAAGTGACCGGGAACCCCAATTAGTGCACCGTGTCCCCTGGCATGGCAAGCGCTTCGGGCAAGGTTACTATTCCCAATCGTAGTCCACGTGGATCGTGAAGTATAAAGAAGTTCAAAAAATGGGGAGAAAAGTGAGAAACTCATGTCGACCATTTTCCATGTCGACCTAGTACACTAATGACCATGTCGACCAATAGTGGTCGACCTAATAACTAATGGGCCCTACACATTTAACGATCCGCCGCCGAGCTGCCCGACGGAGACGGGCGACCTGGCGGTGGGGGGGCAGTGACGGGGGGGGGGGGGTGAAGTTCCTTCACTCCCCCCGTTACCCGGCTCCATAGAAGTGCAGGCAAATATGGACGAGATCCTCCATATTGGCCTGCATGCACAGCCGACGGGGCACCAGTGATGAACGAGCGCGGGGCCGCGCATCGTTCATCGCTTGTGCCTCCACACTGAATGATATGAACGGTATCTCGTTCATTAATGAATGAGATCATTCATATCCTTCAGTCAGATCGACCAGTGTGTAGGGCCCATAAGTGTGGTCAACCTAGAGACCGGATACCCTAGTTTCTTTCTACCAGCTTTACTCTTCATCACATCTTTGCAACCACAAACCATAGTTTAGCACAGGGCAACTGGGTTTGCCATTATTTAAATTTTTAAATGAACATTTTTACCATTTGCCTATTATTGGCACTTGAAAAGCAGAATCCTTTAGGAATTATATTCATTTGTTGTTTTTTATTCCTAAACATGGAATGTTGTAATGTAATCTGCAGTGTACATTACAGATGCAATAAAATCATTTCTGTCTCGTGAGAATCCCGCCTGTTATCCAACCATATTAACACAATGCAATTTGAATCAATTACATTCACAGCCAACATCTTGCAATAATAAGCGTCTATTTCAGTTTATGTAAATACCGTTTACACAAATGACTGTATATATATATATATATATATACCGTATAACTCTACTTGTACAAAAATATATACACTAATAACAAAAAATTACCAAATTATTTATCTACATCTGCAGCTATAATTCAATATGTAACCAACGCTTCTGTGGAACAAATTAATACTTTTTGGAAATTTGAATTAAAAAAAAAAAAAAGGTTGATTTTCACAAGTTTCTATGGAAACAGCAAACAGTCTGAAATCTGGCATGTCTCTTCTAACAAGTCCCACAGCAGAAACACATCTACATGAGGAAATAACATGAGAACAAATCCATTTGGTGATAATAAGTCAGATATTCTATTGTTGCTATAGTAACAAACATTGTAACATTGCCAAATAGATTCCCACCCTTGTGTCCTCCACTTATGGTTGATTGACAGGAGAGCATCAATCATTTACACCCTGGGGTCAAATAATAGAAATGTGTTTTCCTTTAAGGTTACTGGAGATAGATAAAATATAGTTTGTTAAAATGGGACTTTAGTAAGAAAAAATATGAGCCATATCCGTTTTATATTTGTGATCTAAAGAGGAAACTGCTTAGTGGGGTTGTAACAGTATAAAGCTAAATATGGAACTCTGGCACCCACGTCAATGTGAAGGAAGAATATGGAGAGAGACACCGTAATAATATGTCTGATGTTTGTAATTGTACGGGACTAGGGAACAGTAGCGGATCTTGCTGCGGGCACACAGGATTTTTGCCCGGGGCGCCACCTTCCGGAGGGCACCGCCGCCATGGCCAGATCCGCTAGTGGTGCCCCCCGGTGCTCGGTAGATGCGGTTCTGTGCAGTACGCGTTGAAGTCATCACGCACCGCACTGCATTGTGGGAGTGGCACATAGACGCTAGGGGTCATAATTGACCTCTAGTGTCTATGCAGTGCTATGGGAGAGACGTCATGACGTCTCTCCCATAGATCAGAGGAGCGGCGCCAGCGGCCGGAGATGGAGGGCAGCAGCGTTCGGGAAGCAGGAGCGGGAATTGTAAGTATTCATTTATTTTTATTTATTTCATTTTTTAAGCGGCGCAACTAGGGGGCACAACTCAACAGGGGGCACAGTACTGGGGGCACCGTGCAACTAAGGGGCCCAACTCTACAGGGGGCACAGTACTGGGGGTACGGCGCAACTAGAGGGCACAACTCTACTGGGGGCACAACTATACAGGGGGCATAACTGACCACGCCCCTTCACCGTGAAGCCACGCCCCTATTGTCTCGCCCGGGGTGCCACAAAGTCTAGATCCGGCCCTGCTAGGGAAGTATGTTAGTAGGAATGATGAACAGTTGCTAGTATTTAACATATAAACACTAAGCTGTTAATTTACTAAAGCTTCTAAAAGTGGTAATGTTGCCCATAGCAACCTCTCAGATTTTCTCTATCATTTCCTAGGAGATCATCTGATTGGTTTTCACTTTTAGAAGCTTTAGTAACTTTACCCTGAAGGGGCTCAGTTATCAACGAGATATGAAACTCACTGTGAAAGATAAAACTTGTTGCATATGATAAATGGTGCCCCAGCCAATCAGTTCCTAAATGTCATGTGTTCAGCTCCTGTCATGTGTTGGAAAAATGAAAGTTGGGAGCTGATTGGCTGGGGCACTATTTATCATATGCAACAAGTTTTATCATTGACAACGAGTTGTATCACTCAGTGATAAATGGGCCCCTAAACTTGTAGTGATAAAGGGGTGTGGTGTCATGTGTACGGTTATGATGAGTCCCTCTTAACGTTGATCCTTTACATGCTTCTTACCTGGATAACCACTTCTATCGTATTGGAACTTACTGTTGCAGATGTATCAAGCCATGGAGAGACATAAAATACCAGGTAATCAGATTCTAACTGCCATATTACAGACTGCGTTTGAAAAATGACAGCTTCACACAATACACAACATTCTTATACAAAAAGGACCTCGTAAGCTGCCTATACTCGTCACACAATACACGGGGTTGGGTATGGAATACCGGCAGTGAGGTTGCCGGCGGTCAGAATACTGACACCGGCATCCCGACTGCCAAAATCCCGACAGGGACGGGCAAGTAATCTAACCCTAACCCGCCCCTCCCCCTCCCCGCAGCCTAACCCTAAACCGTCCCCTGCAGCCTAAACCAGCATACTTACGTTCAGGCTTTGCCTTGGTGGGTCCAAGGTGTTGGCAGAGTGTACTGGGCTATCTCGTGCAGTGACGTCAGTCCACACACTTAGTGACTTAAACAGTAATGCAGGTTTATTTAGTGAACACAGGTGACTCAGATGTAACACTGATAGCTGTAATCAGGAGCCCATATATCACACAAGGTAACCAAACCGTACCGAACTTCACCATTCGAGTCTAGTTCCAAGCCAGGCTCAGGTTTTCCCACCTGACTCGGAAACCCGAACGAGACAAAACGTCATCATCCCGCTGTTGGATTCTCGCGGGATTTGGATCCATATAAGGAGCTGCTTGTCACGGCCATTTTCACTCCAGTCTCGGAGAGTGTAGTGAGAAGATGTGTCTCCGTCCTCAGTGTTGTGCTGCTCAGTCCAGTGTAGTCAGTGTCTTATGCTGCATCAGTCCAGCCAGTCACAGTGTTGGTGTCCTCTGCTGTTATATGTCCCCAGTGCTGCTTGCTGCTGTATAAGTCCCTTGCATTTTTGCTGTGTTGTCTTGCATCAGACCAGGGGTAGTGTCTCTCTTGTGCAGCATCAGTCCAGTGACCAGTCACAGTGGTGGTGTCCTCTGCTGCCATATATCCAGTGTTAATGCCGTATAATTCCCGTGATACTGGCGTATAAGTCCTGTGACATTGCCGTATAATTCTTGGAATACTGGCGTATAATTCCTGTGATACTGCCATATAATTCCCGTGATACTGGCGTATAATTCCTGTGACATTGCCGTATAATTCCTGTGATATTGCCGTATAATTCCTGTGATATTGCCATATAATTCTCGGAATACTGGCGTATAATTCCTGTGACATTGCCGTATAATTCTCGGAATACTGGCGTATAATTCCTGTGATACTGCCATATAATTCCCGTGACACTGGCGTAGAATTTCTGTGACATTGGCACATAATTCCTGTGATATTGCCGTACAATTCTCGGAATACTGCTGTATAATTCCAGTTATCCTGACTTATAATTCCATATAAATACATATAATTCCGTATAAATCCAGTCCAGTGGTGCTGCAATATAAGTTCAGTGGTGCTGTCCTGTGCTGTATCTTATTTACTCCAAATAAAGGGGTTATTAATATTTAATCCAAATAATTTTTACAGGGTTTGCCCTGTGAGGTGTAGGGGTACGCTGTCCTGTGCCGCATATTGTGTTATATAACTCCTGAATAATACAAACATTTGGAGGATAAAATAGGGAAAAATCAAGAACCACTTCCTCCTAGTGCTGAAGCTGCTGCCACTAGCCATGACATAGACGATGAAATGCCATCAACGTCATCTGCCAAGGCCGATGCCCATTGTGATAGTAGAAGGCATGTAAAATTCAAAAAGCCAAAGTTCAGTAAAAAGACCCCAAAAAAGAAATTTAAATGGTCTGAGGAGAAACGTAAACTTGCCAATCTGCCATTTACGACAGGGAGTGCAAGGAACGGCTGAGGCCCTGGTCTATGTTCATGTCTAGTGGTTCAGCTTCACATGACGATAGAAGCCCTCATAACTGAGGCCTTCACACTTATGTTGGTGTTAGACGTGCGTCCGGTATCCACCATTAGTGCAGTGAGATTTAGACAATTGATGGAGGTATTGTGTCCCTGGTACCAAATCCCATCTAGATTCCACTTTACTAGGCAGGCGATAGCGAGATTTTGCCATTTAATTCCAGTGATTTGGACGTATAATTATTAATTACAGTGATCTTGCCAATTAATTTCAGTGATTCGGACGTATAATTACAGTGATTTTGCCAATTAATTCCAGTAATTTGGACGTATAATTATTAATTACAGTGGTCTTGCCAATTAATTCCAGTGATTTGGACATATAGTTACAGTGATTTTGCCAATTAATTCCAGTGATTTGGATGTATAATTATTAATTACAGTGATTTTGCCAATTAATTCCAGTGATTTGGATGTATAATTCCAGTGATCTTGCCAATTAATTCCAGTGATTTGGACGTATAGTTTCAGTGATTTTGCCAAATAATTCCAGAGATTTGGACGTATAATTCCAGTGATTTGGACGTATAATTCCGGTTGGAATTGTTTGTGTTGCTTGGCTTAGTCATACAGCTACCTCATTGCACCTCTTCGACATCTTTGCATGAGGTGCTGTTTGGGGCCTAGTTTTGAAAAGTGCCATCCTGTCTGACACTTCCGTATGAGTCCAGGAGTACTGCTGTACAATTGCAGATTATTTTTTAAGTGTCTGGAGCGTGCTGGAGATGCTGTCAGTGGACCTAACAACTGCGGCCCACTCTCGACATTCAGCCACTGTGTGACACTACTAGATGGGCCAGGTGGCTGTGTCACTTAGCTTAGCCATACATCAACCTTGGTGCACCTTTTTTTCTTCTTTGCATCATGTGCTGTTAGGGGCCTTTTTTTTATATCTGCCCTCCTGTCTGCCACTGCAGTGCCACGCCTAGATGGGCCAATTGTTTGTGTCGCGTGGCTTAGTCATACAACTACCTCATTGCAATCCTTTTTCTTCTTTGCATGATGTGCTGTTTGGGGCCTTTTTTTAATATCTGCCCTCCTGTCTGACACTGCAGTGCCACTCCTAGATGGGCCAATTGTTTGTGTCGCTTGGCTTAGTCATACAACTACCTCATTGCAATTCTTTTTCTTCTTTGCATGATGTGCTGTTTGGGGTCTTTTTTTTTATATCTGCCCTCCTGTCTGACACTGCAGTGCCATGTCTAGATGGGCCAGGTGTTTGTGTTGTCCACTTGTGTCACTTAGCTTAGTCATACATCAACCTCGGTGCAACCTTTTGGCCTAAAAACAATATTGTGAGGTGTTCAGAATAGACTGGAAATGAGTGGAAATGATTGTTATTGAGGTTAATAATACCGTAGAAGCAAAATTACCCCCAAATTCTGTGACTTTAGCTGTTTTTCTGTTTTTTTCAAAAATCATCCAGATCCAAAACCAAAACCAAAGCACAAAAGGGTGGTTTTGGCAAAACCAAGCCAAAACCAAAACACGAAAGTGGAATTAGAACCAAATCCAAAACACAAAACACGAAAAGTGCCCGCCGCACATCTCTAGTTACAAGCACATTTGAGTCATGACTTTTCCCTCAGTGTGCATTTATTCAATTATTAAAGCTAGCCTAGTGGCTTAACATATCTTTGCAAATATACAGTATGTAACTAAGATCTCTGAATTTTCTATTATCATGTAGTGTTTAAGTCTTATGGCTGATACCTCTTGCTGTGATGAGGGACATTTTTATTTTTTCATTTTTCTTGTTTTAATAACCTAACCCCTCCCTTTCGGGTGTGTATTGGGGGTAATTCCAAGTTGATTGCAGCAGGAAATTTTTTTGCAATTGGGCAAAACCATGTGCACTGCAGGGGAGGCAGATATAACATGTGCAGAAAGAGTTAGATTTGGGTGGGTTATTTTATTTCTGTGCAGGGTAAATACTGGCTGCTTTATTTTTACACTGCAATTTAGATTGCAGATTGAACACACCCCACCCAAATTTAACTCTCTCTGCAAAGGTTATATCTGCCCCCCCCTGCAGTGCACATGGTTTTGCCCAATTGCTAACAAAAATCCAGCTGCGATCAACTAGTAATTACCCCCATTGAGTGACTGGCAGTCAGTAGACCGCCGGTCAGCATACCGACATCGGCATCCCGGCAGCAGAATGCCGCCGGGGGAGGGGTGAGCGCAAGAAGCCCCTTGTGGGCTCGCTGCGCTCTCCACACTGCCGTCGCTACAGGTTCTATTCCCAATCTATGGGTGGACACCCACAAGTGGGAATAGTCCCTGTTGGCCGGCATGCCAACCGTCGGGATTGTGAGTAGGTGGGATGTAGGGGGAGGTAATGTGACCTGCGGCGTCCTGACCGTCTGTCGCATAACTACATCCCCTCCCTTGAGAGATATTACTACATAGATTGGGCAGCCATCATTTTATATTGCAATTATTAAAACATGAATAGGTTTCTCAGTTGTTACTATTTAAGACTTAGGGGCCTATTCATCATTGTGGGCTGTATGGTCAACTCGCCGCGTGGGATACTTATCACCAGAGCAATTTAGCATTGCTCCGGTGCAGAGACAGCTGCTACTTTTTTAGCAGCGTTACTTACCTTTCCCGTTGTCGGCTTCTGCGCTAGTGTGACCTAAAAGCTGCTGGCCATGCAGTGAGGAGGCAGCGGATGGATTCACTTGGATGCCTCTTCGCATCCCCGGAACTACTTCCCATAGGAAGGAGCAGGGCTTTGAGAACAAGTGCCATCTGAAGTTTGCTGAATATCAGGCAGTCCTATCAGACCACTAATGATGAATGACCCGTTACCTTCTGCATGTGTAACGGGTCATTTAGTGATGAAGAATAGGTGTCTTAACCTTAAAATAGAGCTCTATAATCTGCATTACTGATAACGTGCAAGCAATGTGTTATACCTAGGTTTTGTTCAATTGAACCGTGTGAATCGGTGCGTTTAACGATAATGATAAGATTACCTTCACTCGGGGTCCACCTCTGGATGAATCCTTGGACTTCTTATACTGACGACAATAGATGAATTCTACAAAATAATCGTTCCCGTAGTTGCCGTAACCAAGTAATAACTTTATTAAAACAACTGTAGGGTAATTTTATCAAGTCTTTCAACAAATTACTCCAGTCTGAGCTTACTAACATTTATTACACTGCTCCAGAATATCTCGTCCCTTTCCTTCTGAAGTATCTACAGTATATTAGAATAGGGAGAACGTATTTGAGCTTATCAACTAACCCTAATTATACATACGACATACAGTTTCTTTTAATTATAAACAGTCTTACTTGACCCATAAAGCTATTGCATATAGAGCAACAATATTTATAACAGAAACATTCACGGGACATATCCCGGAACATATAACTATCAAAACTCCGCTCCTCGGGAAAGAGATGTACCTGAAAGTCAAAGCTAGCATTCAATTCTTACTAAAAAGTAATGAATTATAATTAGATTGTAATTCATAAGTTTGATTCCTGTAGGAGTTCTGTATACTATTCTGAAGAAGTAGTACATGCACTATTTAAACTCTTGAATGGTGCAAACCCGGGTTTGTTAGTGCAATGCTGATTCCTGTCCTGGGCTATCCTCTACAAGTCTGTGTAACAAATGAACCTAGCTATTTACTGGTTCAAAGTAATGTGCTCAGTGTTGCAGGGTTAGGTGATTATGAAGTAAGTAGCCTTTAGACACTGGTGAATCCTCTCGGTATCTTACTATCGCAGCGTGAGACAAACGTCTCCAGGCTCCGTCAGCTGGAATTACAGCTCAAATCTTCCACAATAAATATTATTATCCTGATGCAGGGCGCCTGTATTTAAGTTAATTAGGGTATCTTCACGACACTCGGCCAATTCACAAATACTCTCTGCGGCGGAGTTAAGGGAGAGTGGTTTACACCTCAATAGCTGCGGAAGGATGAACGTAAGTCTATAACCTCATAGCAGTTTATTTACTTATTTATCTGTCATGGTAGGTTTAGGTTTATTTATCGCCCGCCAGGGTGAGTTAAAGTCTATTCCTTAAAATGCAGATAGCCTTGGAAATGTTACTGTTACTGCTGAAAATTGACTTTGTTTCTATCACTAAACCAAATGTCTCTCATTAGGTGATAGGAGTGACGCACCTCCCTGTCCGATATCTGTGTAGTGTACTGCGATGCTGAACTAAGAGAAGCTCTACTCGTACCTGGTAAATTGCTGTCAATGCAGGGGTTTAGTCTCAGGTTCAGTGTTAAGATACCTGCAGTAGCCACCTTATTCCCTGAACTGGGTGTCCATCAATGGCAGCTGGTCCCTCCCCTTGCCTTATTTAGCAATAGGGGCGGCTCTCTCCTAACAGGTCACATCCAGGGGCGGGCTGTCACAGTGTCTGCTGATTACCGTCAGCCCTGTGTAGAGTACTGTTCCGTCCTCTCTGTCAAGTTTCACGGTATGTATATGCCGGGGCCGGAAGCCGGGGAAACACAGCTGCTTCTCTTTTCTCCACCGCGTCCTCTCTCTCTCGGGCTCTCCCCCCTCGCGCCTACTGCGCAGCACTTCTCTCTCTCCAGCCGTGTCCACCGGCCCCTCCAACCGTCCCTCCGCGAGCGATCCGTGCCGCTCGCCCGGCTCGCGCTGCGGTGCATTCTGTCCTCCTCGAGGGCGGCTGGCTAGCGCCGCTTGTTCTTATGGCATCCATGCTGCGGGCTTGGGGTGCTGGGCACAGCCTAGTCTGTAGTATAACCTTACTTCCCCCATGAGGAGACATGTTAAATTGGGTACAACACTTCTTATAAAAGTCACCAATTGAATATATCACGTATAATGTGTTTCATATTCTATAACACTATTATAGGGTGTTACAACAATATTATAGGGTGTTACATATGAGCTATTTTAGAGTCTGCTTACTTCTCTCTGCTCTATGTTCACAAAAACATTGTTAATCATTCCATTGGGAGTTACTGACTAATATGCAGCTGTACAGAAGTGAAGCAGTTGCCCATAGCAACCATTAAAATGTTTAACTATCATTTTCTAGAATATACCAGATAAAAGATAGGCAGAATCTGACTGGTAGCTCCACTTTTGTAAAACTGCACTTTAGTAAAACTGAGCTTCTCTCCCTCCCCAAATGGTTGATGTATCAAGCAATGAAAAGAGTGGAGAAGTAGACTAGTGGAGAAGTTGCCCATGGCAACCAATCAACTTTGAGGAAGCATTTATCTAGTACATTCTATTAAATGATAGCTAGATGCTGACTGTTGCTATGTTAAACTACTCAGCTGGTCCACTTATCCTCTCTTTTCTCTGCTTGATACATTAACCCCTTTGTAATGAATAAAATAATAGTCTGGGCCCCTCAGTGCGAGAGTCTAGGTTTGCATAGTGGTCTAATGAACACCTCACCACCTAAAACGTGGAGGTTACATGTTCACTGGGCAGGGAGAAGAGCCGCGTCACCACCTTCCACAGAGGGCACAGTATTACAGTAATCATCTTTCCTGACATGCGGGGGGACGCCCAGCACGGGGCTAGTCCGCCCCGCATGTCAGTCCGGCCCCCCCTCGCAGAAGTGCAAAGGCATCGCACAGCGGCGATGCCTTTGCACTTCAGGAGTAACCCCCGGTCAGCGCAGCTTTAGCGCGCTGGCCGGGAGCTATTCCTCGCTCCCTGGCCCGCAGCGGCTGCGTATGACATCACACAGCCGCTGAGGCCCGCCCCCCGTTCAGTTCAGCCACGCCTGCATTGGCCGGACCGCACCTATGAAACGGCAGCTAAGCGCCGCCATTTCGCCCCCTCCCGCCCATCGATCGCCTCTGCCTGTCAATCAGGCAAAGGCGATCGCTATCCTGCTACGGCCTTCGGCCATCCCGCATGCGCAGGCGCACTACGGCACCAGCGCATGCGCAGCAGGGACCCGTTCGCTCTGCTGCGTTAAAACGCAGAGAGCGAACGCGTCGGAATGACTCCCCATGAACGCAACAGTGTACACAGCTCACCAAGCCAACAGAAAATTGTCAATGTGGTCATTAAATACAGGGGCAGATGTATTAAGCATGAAGAAGTGATAAAGCAGTGATAAATGGAAGGTGATAATGCATCAGCCAATCAGCTCCTAGCTGTCATTTTTCAAACCCGTAATGACTGGCTGGTGCATTATCACCTTCCCCTTATCACTGCTTTATCACTTCTCCAGTCTTAATACATCCGCCTTAAGGGCCGTACTGACGGGGAGATTTCCTCAGAGATGTGTGCTAAGCGGTCTAGTACAGACCGCTCAGCACACATCTCTCCTCCCGCTCAGCACACATTTCACCTCCCGCTCAGCATAGCGCGATGTGCTGAGCGAGGGACGGATGGACACAGGGGGGCGCTCATTTCTCCCAGCGGTGAAATGAGCGACCTGCTAGATTGTGCCTGCATGCAGGCCAATCTAGTACCGGCGATAGCGACTTGCGGGACCGCGCATCACTGTCGCCGGCACCCCTACACACAGAGCAATGTTCAGCTAATTTCTAAGCAATCTAGTCAGATTGCTTAGAAATTAGCTGAACATCGCTCCGTGTGTACCCCCCTTTACTGTTCTGTAGTAAAATCAATTATCTCTATTTACCAGCCATTCAAGCTGTAGTGATTGCAGCTGAAATAAAACGTAACATGGCTGCAAGATAACTATCAATATGCGCCCACCTGTAAGACGATACTTTAGTAATTTAGGTGGAGTTAGATATAATGGTTGAATTAAAAAAAAAAATGAAACAAATATTGCAGTCAGTAGAATGAACACATGATGGTCGTGGTGCGATTGTGCCTTTTAATATCATGATAAGTCCCACAGCTTTGCCGCAGGGTTTCTGGAACCTGTCAATCTACAGCTGTGTCAGAGGTAAAGTGACTTTCCTCTGGGAGAAGACTTCAGCTGCACGTTTTTGTTTAGTGACTCCGCTGAGAGATACGGTGATAGCACTAAACCACCCACAAACACTCTGGTTGTGAGATACAGTACAGTAAGGAATTATGATGGCCCCAAGGAGGGATAAAATGGGTATACAGATAGAGCCACGATCAGCTTGGCTTCTATGCTGCGCCTAGGCGCACCATGGTTTATTAGCATAAGCCTTTCATCTATTGTTCTCAGCTGCAATAAAATAAGAGAGAACAATACAGCAGGGGATTAAGGGGGGCATTTACTAAGCAGTGATAAGAGCGGAGAAGTGAGTCAGTGGAGAAGTTGCCCAATCAACCAATCAGCAGCTCAGTATAATTTTATAATATGCAAATTATAGATGTTACTTCAGTGCTGATTGGTTGCCATGGTCACTTCTCCACTGGCTCACGTCTCCATTCTTATCACTGCTTAGTAAATGTCCCTCTAAATCATCACAACAGAGGATTAAGTCCGACTGCCCTGGCTCAGTTAATCCTATTAAAGGCCAAGATAAAAATGGCTCCATCTGTATATGGTCACAGCTAAAATCCTGGCATCAAAATCAAAAGCTATACATAAGACTGATATATGGCAACAATATACTGTACATTAATATAAACATGCATTGATCTTAAATCTCTCTTTAGGACCACGTGATTGAATGATAGCTAGAGATGAGCAGGTTCGGTTCCTCAAGATCCGAACCCCCCCGAACTTCACCTATTTAACACGGTTCCGAGGCAGCCTCGGATCTTCCCACCTTGCTCGGTTAACACAAACGCGCCCGAAAGTCATCATCCCGCTGTCGTATTCTCGCGAGATTCGTATTGCATATAAAAAGCCGCGCGTCGCTGCCATTTTCACTCGTGCATTAGAGATGATAGTGAGAGGACGTGGCTGCGTTCTCTCAGTTTCTGTGTTCACTGTGCTGCAAATATCTGTGCTCAGTGTGCTGCAAATATCTGTGCTCAGTGTGCTGCAAATATCTACGTTCTCTGCCTGAAAACGCTCCATATCTGTGCTGCATTGTAGTTGTGCGCAGTACATAGTGGGAGGACAGTACAGAATTTTGCTGACCACCAGTATATATATAGCAGTACGGTACAGTAGTCCATTGCTCTACCTCTGTGTCGTCAAGTATACTATCCATATCTGTGCTGCATTGTAGTTGTGCACAGTATATAGTAGGAGGACAGTGCAGAATTTTGCTGACCACCAGTATATATATAGCAGTACGGTACAGTAGTCCATTGCTCTACCTCTGTGTCATCAAGTATACTATCCATATCTGTGCTGCATTGTAGTTGTGCTCAGTATATAGTAGGAGGACAGTGCAGAATTTTGCTGACCACCAGTATATATATCAGTATGGTACAGTAGTCCATTGCTCTACCTCTGTGTCGTCAAGTATACTATCCATATCTGTGCTGCATTGTAGTTGTGCACAGTATATAGTAGGACAGTGCAGAATTTTGCTGACCACCAGTATATATATAGCAATACGGTACAGTAGTCCATTGCTCTACCTCTGTGTCGTCAAGTATACTATCCATATCTGTGCTGCATTGTAGTTGTGCGCAGTATATAGTGGGAGGACAGTGCAGAATTTTGCTGACCACCAGTATATATATAGCAGTACGGTACAGTAGTCCATTGCTCTACCTCTGTGTCATCAAGTATACTATCCATATCGGTGCTGCATTGTAGTTGTGTGCAGTATATAGTAGGAGGACAGTGCAGAATTTTGCTGACCACCAATATATATATAGCAGTAAGGTACAGTAGTCCATTGCGCTACCTCTGTCATCAAATATACTATCCATATCTGTGCTGCATTGTAGTTGTGCGCAGTATATAGTAGGAGGACAGTACAGAATTTTGCTGACCACCAGTATATATATAGCAGTACGGTACAGTAGTCCATTGCTCTACCTCTGTGTCGTCAAGTATACTATCCATATCTGTGCTGCATTGTAGTTGTGCGCAGTATATAGTAGGAGGACAGTGCAGAATTTTGCTGAACACCAGTATATATATATATAGCAGTACGGTAAAGTAGTCCTTTGCTCTACCTCTGTGTCGTCAAGTATACTATCCATATCTGTGCTGCATTGTAGTTGTGCGCAGTATATAGTAGGAGGACAGTGCAGAATTTTGCTGACCACCAGTATATATATAGCAGTACGGTACAGTAGTCCATTGCTCTACCTCTGTGTTGTCAAGTACACTATCCATATGTGTGCTGCATTGTAGTTGTGCGCAGTATATAGTAGGAGGACAGTGCAGAATTTTGCTGACCACCAGTATATATATATAGCAGTATGGTACAGTAGTCCATTGCTCTACCTCTGTGTCGTCAAGTATACTATCCATATCTGTGCTGCATTGTAGTTGTTTGCAGTATATAGTAGGAGGACAGTGCAGAATTTTGCTGATCACCAATATATATATAGCAGTAAGGTACAGTAGTCCATTGCTCTACCTCTGTGTCGTCAAGTATACTATCCATATCTGTGCTGCATTGTAGTTGGGCGCAGTATATAGTAGGAGGACAGTGCAGAATTTTGCTGACCACCAGTATATATATAGCAGTACGGTACAGTAGTCCATTGCTCTACCTCTGTGTCGTCAAGTATACTATCCATATCTGTGTTGCATTGTAGTTGTGCACAGTATATAGTAGGAGGACAGTGCAGAATTTTGCTGACCACCAGTATATATATAGCAGTACGGTACAGTAGTCCATTGCTCTACCTCTGTGTCGTCAAATATACTATCCATATCTGTGCTGCATTGTAGTTGTGCGCAGTATATAGTAGGGGGACAGTGCAGAATTTTGCTGACCACCAGTATATATATAGCAGTACGGTACAGTAGTCCATTGCTCTACCTCTGTATCATCAAGTATACTATCCATATCTGTGCTGCATTGTAGTTGTGTGCAGTATATAGTAGGAGGACAGTGCAGAATTTTGCTGACCACCAGTATATATATATAGCGGCACCGGCCAGAGGGGATGTTCTGAAGAGGGGGTAAGTGGTATTTAAACACCCTGTTTGTTACATTGCACTAATCCTGATGAAGGGGGTAACCCCGAAACGTTGATTTGCACTATTATATGGTTTGCTGTTTTTCAAGACTCCGAGTGCCGCCTCGTTATTTCCTGCTGATTGTATACAAAGGGTTTGTACCCCGTGAGGAAGGCACCTGAGCAAGTCAGTCCCATAACAGGGACAGAGCCGAGAGCCGGAGCAGAAAGTGTGTATATATATATATATATATATATATCAGTACGGTACAGTAGGCCATTGCTATTGATATATTACTGGCATATAATTCCACACATTAAAAGATGGAGAACAAAAATGTGGAGGGTAAAATAGGGAAAGATTAAGATCCACTTCCACCTCGTGCTGAAGCTGCTGCCACTAGTCATGGCCGAGGCGATGAAATGCCATCAACGTCGTCTGCCAAGGCCGATGCCCAATGTCATAGTAGAGAGCATGTAAAATCCAAAAAACAAAAGTTCAGTAAAATGACCCAAAAATCAAAATTAAAAGCATCTGATGAGAAGCGTAAACTTGCCAATATGCCATTTACGACACGGAGTGGCAAGGAACGGCTGAGGTCCTGTGCTATGTTCATGGCTAGTGGTTCAGCTTCACATGAGGATGGAAGCACTCATCCTCCCGCTAGAAAAATGAAAAGACTTAAGCTGGCAAAAGCACAGCAAAGCACTGTACGTTCTTCTAAATCACAAATCCCCAAGGAGAGTCCAATTGTGTCGGTTGTGATGCCTGACCTTCCCAACACTGGACGGGAAGAGGTGGCGCCTTCCACCATTTGCACGCCCCCTGCAAGTGCTGGAAGGAGCACCCGCAGTCCAGTTCCTGATAGTCAAATTGAAGATGTCACTGTTGAAGTACACCAGGATGAGGATATGGGTGTTGCTGGCGCTGAGGAGGAAATTGACCAGGAGGATTCTGATGGTGAGGTGGTTTGTTTAAGTCAGGCACCCGGGGAGACACCTGTTGTCTGTGGGACAAATATGGCCATTGACATGCCTGATCAAATTACAAAAAAAAATCACCTCTTCGGTGTGAAATTATTTTAACAGAAATGCGGACAACAGGTGTCAAACCGTGTGTTGCCTTTGTCAAGCTGTAATAAGTAGGGGTAAGGACGTTAACCACCTAGGAACATCCTCCCTTATACGTCACCTGGAGCGCATTCATCAGCAGTCATTGACAAGTTCAAAAACTTTGGGTGACAGTGGAAGCAGTCCACTGACAACTAAATCCCTTCCTCTTGTAACCAAGCTCCTGCAAACCACACCACCAACTCCCTCAGTGTCAATTTCCTCATTAGACATGAAAAACAATAGTCCTGCAGGCCATGTCACTGTCAAGTCTGACGAGTCCTCTCCTGACTGGGATTCCTCCGATGCATCCTTGAGTGTAACGCCTACTGCTGCTGGCGCTGCTGTTGTTGCTGCTGGGAGTCGATCGTCATCCCAGAGGGGAAGTCGGAAGACCAATTGTACTACTTCCAGTAAGCAATTGACTGTCCAACAGTTCTTTGCGAGGAAGATTAAATATCACAGCAGTCATCCTGCTGCAAAGGGGATAACTCGGGTCTTGGCAGCTGTGGTGGTGTTAAACGTGTGTCCGGTATCCACCGTTAATTCACAGGGAATTAGAGAATTGTTTGAGGTACTGTGTCCCCGGTACCAAATACCATCTAGGTTCCATTTCTCTAGGCAGGCGATACCGAGAATGTACACAGACGTCAGAAAAAGACTCACCAGTGTCCTAAAAAATGCAGTTGTACCCAATGTCCACTTAACCACGGACATGTGGACAAGTGGAGCAGGGCAGACTCAGGACTATATGACTGTGACAGCCCACTGGGTAGATGTATTGCTTCCCGCAGCAAGAACAGCAGCAGCGGCACCAGTAGCAGCATCTCGCAAATGCCAACTCGTTCCTAGGCAGGCTACGCTTTGTATCACCGCTTTTCATAAGAGGCACACAGCTGACAACCTCTTACGGAAACTGAGGAACATCATCGCAGAATGGCTTACCCCAATTGGTCTCTCCTGGGGATTTGTGACATTGAACAACGCCACCAATATTGTGCGTGCATTACATGTGGGCAAATTCCAGCACGTCCCATGTTTTGCACATACATTGAATTTGGTGGTGCAGAATTTTTAAAAAAACGACAGGGGCATGCAAGAGATGCTGTCAGTGGCCCGAAGAATTGCGGGCCACTTTCGGCATTCAGCCACCGCGTGCCGAAGACTGGAGCACCAGCAAACACTCCTGAACCTGCCCCGTCATCATCTGAAGCAAGAGGTGGTGACGAGGTGGAATTCAACCCTCTATATGCTTCAGAGGATGGACGAGCAGCAAAAGGCCATTCAAGCCTATACAGCTACCTACGATATTGGAGGGGGAATGCACCTGACTCAAGCGCAGTGGAGAATGATTTCAACGTTGTGCAAGGTTCTGCAACCCTTTGAACTTGCCACACGTGAAGTCAGTTCAGACACTGCCAGCCTGAGTCAGGTCATTCCCCTCATCAGGCTTTTGCAGAAGAAGCTGGAGAGATTGAAGGAGGAGCTAAAACGGAGCGATTCCGCTAGGTATGTGGGACTTGTGGATGGAGCCCTTAATTCGCTTAACCAGGATTCACGGGTGGTCAATCTGTTGAAATCAGAGCACTACATTTTGGCCACCGTGCTCGATCCTAGATTTAAAACCTACGTTGTATCTCTCTTTCCAGCAGACACAAGTCTGCAGAGGTGCAAAGACCTGCTGGTGAGACACTTGTCAAGTCAAGCGGAACGTGACCCGTCAACAGCTCCTCCTTCACATTCTCCCACAACTGGGGCTGCAAGGAAAAGGCTAAGAATTCCGAGCCCACCCGCTGGCGGTGATGCAGGGCAGTCTGGAGCGAGTGTTGACATCTGGTCCGGACTGAAGGACCTGCCAACGATTACTGACATGTCGTCTACTGTCACTGCGTATGATTCTGTCACCATTAAAAGAATGGTGGAGGATTATATGAGTGACCGCATCCAAGTAGGCACGTCAGACAGTCCGTACGTATACTGGCAGGAAAAAGAGGCAATTTGGAGGCCCTTGCACAAACTGGCTTTATTTTACCTAAGTTGCCCCCCCTCCAGTGTGTACTCCGAAAGAGTGTTTAGTGCAGCCGGTCACCTTGTCAGCAATCGGCGTACGAGGTTACTTCCAGAAAATGTGGAGAAGATGATGTTCATCAAAATGAATTATAATCAATTCCTCAGTGGAGACATTCACCAGCAATTGCCTCCAGAAAGTACACAGGGACCTGAGATGGTGGATTCCAGTGGGGACGAATTAATAATCTGTGAGGAGGGGGATGTACACAGTGAAAGGGGTGAGGAATCAGACGATGAGGAGGAGGTGGACATCTTGCCTCTGTAGAGCCAGTTTGTCCAAGGAGAGATTGATTGCTTCTTTTTTGGTGGGGGCCCAAACCAACCAGTCATTTCAGTCACAGTCGTGTGGCAGACCCTGATGTTGAAATGATGGGTTTGTTAAAGTGTGCATGTCCTGTTTATACAACATAAGGGTGGGTGGGAGGGCCCAAGGACAATTCCATCTTGCACCTCTTTTTTCTTTAATATATCTTTGCATCATGTGATGTTTGGGGCCAATTTTTTTAAGTGCCATCCTGTCTGACACTGCAGTGCCACTCCTAGATGGGCCAGGTGTTTGTGCCGGCCACTTGGGTCGCTTAGCTTAGTCATCCAGCGACCTCGGTGCAAATTTTAGGACTAAAAATAATATTGTGAGGTTTTCAGAATAAACTGGAAATGAGTTGAAATTATGGTTATTGAGGTTAATAATAATATGGGATCAAAATGACCCCCAAATTCTATGATTTAAGCTGTTTTTTAGGGGGTTTTGAAAAAAAACACCCGAATCCGACAAAAATTTTTAGGGAGGTTTTGCCAAAACTCGTCCGAATCCAAAACACGGCCGCGGAACCGAATCCAAAACCAAAACACAAAACCCGAAAAATGTCCGGTGCACATCTCTAGCCAATGCATTCAGTTGTTGTAGATGTCTCATTTACTTTTTATTTATATATTGTTGAGTTTATATTATGTAGATTTAGTAAAGGCTATTATTCCTGAGATGTATTATTATTTATTTGTGCACATACTCTCGGCTTGAGATCCTGCCTTGTGGGTGTTAGGTTAAAATGTTTCTCCTATTCATTTATCTCTGGTGGTTGGTTGGTCTTTGAACAATAAAACTATAAAATGGGCATAAATGACATATATACTAATATAAGTAATGGTTAAATAATAACGGAGATATAATAATAAACATTGAAATCACATAGTGTACATTGGTAATACTGACCATCCAATTAAGGGGGTCATTCCGAGATGATCGCTAGCTGCCGTTGTTCGCTGCGTAGCGATCAGTGAAAAAAACCGGCTAATCTGCGCATGCGTATGCACCGAAATGCGCACGCGCGTCGTATGGGTACGAAGTCCTTTGTGGTTTTGCACTGGTTCTAGCGACGATTCCAATCGCACAGCCGAACTCAAGGAGATTGACAGGAAGTGGGAGTTTCTGGGTGGCAACTGACCATTTTCTGGTAGTGTTTGGAAAAACGAAGGCATGGCCGGGCGGGTATCTGACGTCATTACCGTGTCACTCGTTGCAGCAATCATCACACAGAATAAGTAACTACAGGGCTGGTCTTGTTCTGCACAAAATGTGTTTGTTGCCGTGCGGCAGCAAAGGCGTTCGCACTTCTGTAAAGCGAAAATACACTACCCCGTGGGCGGCGACTATGCATTTGCACGGCTGCTAAAAATAGATAGCGAGCGATCAACTCGGAATGAGGGCCTAAATGCAGTGAGATCTTTATAGCATTTAGATAAAATGATTCCTATTAGCATTTTTTATGAGAATTGCTCGAATTTATTAATTTATGATGCCATTATATTGTACGGTTATTTGTGAATGAATAAAGACAGGTCTTCAAAATTAGTGATAGTGGCCGATATGTAATAATAGCCTGTGGTGTTGCAGGCAATGGCGATATTCTGGCGTTTTAGCCAGTACATTTAAACCGGCAATAATTTTAAAAGGCATGCTGGAATCATGGCGGTTGCTACAACTGGTAGGATATTACATATGAGCCTTATTCAGGTTTGTTAGCAAACAAAAAAAGTTAGCAATTGGGCATAACCATGTGCACTGCAGGTGGGGCAGATGTAACATGTGGGGTGTGATGGGGTGTGTTCAAACTGAAATCTAAATTGCAGTGTAATAATAAAGCAGCCAGTATTTACTCTGCACAGAAACACAATAACCCACCCAAATCTAACTCTCTCTGCTCATGTTACATCTGCCTCCCACCTGCAGTGAACATGGTTTTGCCCAATTGCTAACTTGTTTGGTTTGAAAACAACTATGAATAATCCCCAATGTCCTTTGTACTAACTGTTTATTTTATGATAACTACAAAATATTACTAAAGTCATATTTGAATGTATACTGACAGATCTTTGATGATTGCTCTTAATATTTTTCAGTTGTTTATTATTAAAAAATTTTTTTTAAATAGGTAACATTCTAAAAGAACTATTTATTAACATTATTTTTACTAACATAACGTGAAAAAAGGTGTTTTCACACCCTTTTCACTTTATTTCAGCATCACTCCAATATATTAAAGGGCATTTGGAGCAGTTTTCATGAAAAACTGCTCCAAACCCTTTGATTGTAATTTTTTTTTTTTAGTAATCCATATCCATACCTCCCAACATTTCTTCCAGGTAAAAAAGTACATCCACGTAAATAGATATTCCAAGTGGCGCTTAATAATACATATAAAATATATATTTTTAAAAAAAATTCTGTATTTATATTTAATAAAAAATTATTATACAATGATATCACAAAACTCCCGGGAGTCAATAATCATGTAACAAACAATATGCACTTCAAAGAGGGACATCCGCCTGGTTTTGCAGCGCCGATTTTGAAAGGGGGCATGGCCTGTGTAAAGGGGGCATGACTCACGATCGTGGCACTCTCACAAAGCCACGCCCCATTTCCATCACTGGGGGGGGGGGGCATGCAAGCGCTCTGTGAGCTGCTGGCATGCCTCCTCTCCTTCTGTCTCCAGTAAATAGACGCTGTGCGCTTTGCTAAGCAGGGCAGCGAGAGACAGAGCCTCACAACTGCCCCCCACCACCATCGCGGAACAGTGCGGCCCGCGGGTGGGACAACAGGACAGTCCCCAAAAAACGGGACTGTTCTGCAAAAATCGGGACAGTTGTGAGGTATGCACATCGCATTCCCCATACATATAATGGGAAATGCAATGTGGCCGAATTTACCATTTTTATTATTATTTTTTTAAACAGGGCAGTGTGCCCTGTGATAATTTCACAAACTCAGGCTGTCGAAATTACAGGGCAGCACTGCAATGTGCACCCTTTTGCCCAATTTTCTCTGCCCTTTGGAAAGTTGTTCGGGAACCGGGCTCCGATGGACACACAAGCTGATCCCTGTTTAAAACAAATAAAAAAGTAAAAACAATAAAAAAAACATACTTACCAGTCCTAGGAGCCGGTGATCGGTCCTCCTGTGCGGGGTGCCGGTCGCCGGGTCCTCCATACGCTGCGCTGTGACCACCGGTGCAGTAAAGTGATGCTGCAAAATGGCAGCTCACTTTACAGCACCGAGGGTCACAGAAGCACACAGGATCTGGTGCCTGGCAGCTCTGCAGGAGCAGCGATGACCGGCTCCCTGGACTGGTGAGTATATTCACGATGCGGGGAGGGGGGGGGGGTGTCCGCAGCGTGGCAGTCGTGATGGGGGGGGGGTCGTCTCGGCAGCGGTGATGTCAGCAGTGGCTGTGCATGCGCAGCAGGACTTCAGGGTATTTTTCCCGAATTCGGGCGATTTTATCAAACCACATCCGAATCCTTGGATGCGGATGGTGATAAATAGGCCCCTGAATATTAAGGGTTAATATAACTTAAGGGTTTGAAATAATTAGGTCTGCTATTATCATTCGGTGATTAGGCAGCAGGAGTGTAACATGCTGTTGAAATTAATTTACATATTTGTTTATTGTTTCTAAACGTATATGAGAGCTGTAATTAGTTATGTGTATCGTAGGAGAGTTATTAGTTAGATGAGTTCTGTCTTTATTAATGGTCATTCCAAGCTATAGCAATTATGAAATCTAATTTACTAAACAGAGAGTTTTCAAAGCCTCAGTTTATCAGGCGCTATGACTGCTGGATTTAAATCTGCAAAAGCGACAAAAGCAAAATAAGCCTGATTTAGCATTTATTGATATTGCTGTTTTAAATTCAGAAGTCAAAGCCGGTTTTACTGACTGCCTAAAAGCAAATGTGTTCATTGTAAATAAAATAAATGGTGGAAACCAGAGGCGCAAGTGGGACGTAAGTGTGACGCATGCCTGGGGTAAACTAGATGCAAAATGCTATGCATTTTAAAAGTGTCCACTTTGCATATGCATGAAATGAAAGCTTTTTTTAATGAATGCAAATTGCACATGCGATTTTGGGGAGTAAATGCAGCCAACGCTGCATCAGCCAGTACTGGTCCACCAGAGTTTAAATGTTTGGCCTCAACATGCAGTTCCATGATTAAGTAGCAATCATAGTGGAGAAACGCATTAAACACAAGGTTGGTTACTCTGCCCAGACATAGCAGTGCAGTTATAGTTCTCCACAAATATTTATTGACTACTGTATACCACACTTTAGACTTTAAGGGGTCTATTCAATTGAAAATACTGGCACTTTTTGACAGGAATAGGTCGAATTTGCATTCGACCTATTCAATGCAAGTGCCATTTTCAAACTGTTGGAAAAAATGGCACTTGTCAAAAACCACGTGGATCGGTGGATTAGCCGCTGATCCATGGGTTTTGTTGAATTCATGGCCATTTCCAACAGGATTTTGACGCGTTTTCGACAATGTTGCTCCGACTTAAAAAAAAAAATTGTCGGAATTGCCTGAGAATTGAATACTGCACTGTCGGATCCTCTCAGTCGGAGAGGATCCGACATGTATTGAATTCTCCCATATGTCTGGCGACAAAGGGCATGTTCGTATAATTGTGAACAGCTCGACAGTTGCGCATGTGCCAGTCTGTAGCTGTACCAATTGTGGGTCTTGAGTGCTTGTGCAAATACAGGCTGATGATGACAATGTTTACCACCATTGGCTAGGCACTTGCTGATAGTGCATTCACCTGAAGAATCTTGTAGGTGGTACAAATCTTAGTTATTTGAACCAATGACCACTATAAATAAAAAAACTTCCCCCAAGTTGCAATTGCTACAGATCCCAAATAATATTTATGGACATAATAAATACATAGTCATTCTAGCAACCTGCAATAGCCAAAGTGTTTGCTCACAAAACAAAACCTTTTAGCGAGAAATGAAACATTAACAAATATGAAGTTAAAGTTCACAAATGCTACAATCTACAGTAACAGGTAATTGACTGGTATAAAACTGAGCGGAACGTAGCGCCAGATTATACTCTGATATGATAACTGTACTTACACAACAATGTACAGCCAGTACAATGCATATCAGTATAAATTCCCTTCTAGAGATATACTGTAAATGCCAATATACCTGCACTTAATGTATTACAGCATAATAGTTCACAATATTTTCTCCCAGAGCAGCTGAATATTGCCGTAGGATGGCGGCACAAATTATGGTTTTATGAGTTTGATTAAACAATTTTGTTATTTATTATTTTGTTTACTGTACATAAGCCAGGGATTTGTTCCTGCTGTATGACAGGCTTTGTGTAGCTTAATTGATGTGTAACAGTGAATGCGTTCATTTCACATACAGTATGACACAGTAAGTGGTTTCTATAATAGGTGCAAGTGGGACATAAATGTCTGGAACACGTACTGTACCTGGCATAAACCAGACGCATATGCCACTGTTGCCAACAAGAATGCATGTCATGCTCTGCATGTGGGCGGAAATATGTTATTATCAGTCCCGACATACTGTGGGGGAGATGTACTAAGCCTTGAAAAGTGATACATTTTACGGTGATAAACCTTTGGGGCAGATGTATTAACCTGGAGAAGGCATAAGGAAGTGATAAACCAGTGATATGTGCAAGGTGATAAATGCACCAGCCAATCAGCTCCTAACTGTTAATTTACATATTGGAGCTGATCAGGGCCGGTTCTGCGGCTTTGCGTGTCCCAGGCGGCAGTGGGGGGCGTGGCTTCGTGCAGGGGGCGTGGTCATTTACGCCCCCTGTACAGACTGAAATGTGCCCCCCCCGCTGCGAAGCCCTTCGTGGAGAGGTCCTTTAATAGCGGTGCGCAATGACGTCATCGAGCACCGCACAGCAAAGGTCCTCTCCACGAAGGGAAACTAGACGCGTAGCATCTAGTTCCCTTCGTGGAGAGGACCTTTGCTGTGCGGTGCGCGATGACGTCATCGCGCACCGCACAGTAAAGGACCTCTCCACGAAGGGAAACTCTAGTTTCCCTTCACAGCGGCAGCGGGCAGCGGGGGGCACAGCAGCAGCGGATCTTGCCCTGGTGCGGCGCCCTCCGGATGGCGTCGGCGCCCTCCGGATGACGCCGGCGCCCTCCGGATGACGCCGGTGCCCTCCGGAAGGCGGCGCCCCGGGCAAAAGTCCTGCTTGCCCGTGGCAAGATCCGCTACTAGAGCTGATGGCTGGTTCGTTTATCACCTTTCACATATCACTGGTTTATCACTTCCTTATGCCTTCTCCAGGTTAATACATCTGCCCCACACCAGCCAATCAGCTCCTAACTGCCATCTCACAGGCTGGGTTTGCAAAATGACAGGAGCTGGTTGGTTGGTACTTTATCACCATGCGATTTATCACTTTTCAAGGCTTAGGCATCCAGCCCTGTGAATTGTAAGCTCCGGTCTGGTTTCTTTTAATAGAGGGGTATTTGTACTTGGCTGTCCTATGCCAGAGAAGGTCATCATTGCACTTTATTGGAATACAATCTAAATAGAACACTCTCCAAAATAACTTAATTTACACCATAATGTCATAAAACAACACAAATACATTATTTCACAGAGGAGAGCCAAATCTTTCAGAGAGCGAGGGTTTCTTTTTTTGTTTTGTTTTTTTGTCAAATTAAACCAAAAAGAGATGGAATAATTAAAATCTCAAACTTAACCAAATAGTCTTAGCCATAGACCTTTATTTGAACCTACAGTAGTCCAAAATTCAATGCTTGCCACTCATTGTTTCAAAACCACATAACTTTTAGGAGGGATCTTATAATATCCCCCCAAAAAATTAAATACAATTGTTCACATAAACACATCAGCATAATATTGTATACTGTATATTATAATGTAAAAATATTTTGTTGTTGCTAAGCATTTACATTACCTATGCTTTTCACTAACATCAGCTATCGCCATGGCAACTTCTATGTACAGTTTTAGGAAGGCTGCAGTCACTTTGGAGGCAAATCTGCAGAAATTTGTGGCCCTGATGAATTTAAAAATGGAAAAAAAGGTTGTTGCTTCTGTAAAATTATAAATCCAATTCGCAGGACAAAGAATGGAGCAGATATTTAATTTTCATTGAGACATTGAAACCAGCTGTAGTGGCTGTCCATGGTGCTGAATAGAGAGCAGAAAGCAGGGAAAAGGAAGAGCGAGGGGGGAGTGGGGGAAGAAGAGGGGATTAATGTGTAAGGACAGAGAGGAGAGAAACTATGAACAGTCCATAACTGTATTGTGTAATAACTGCAGCATAGGGACCCTAAGAGGAGCAGACTTTACATGTGGTGATTCTATCTTTGGATATCCAGATAAACAACAACCAAAAGCTATCACTGTGGGTAAAATGCAGTATTGACCCCGTGAGGTACAGAGATGTTTAGAACAAACACAAACTGATCCTACAATATTTTAATACAAATGATGATGGAGCATTACTGTGTGGCAAAGACGACCTGGCGTTCGGCTGGAGTGTATAATTGATTATATTTGATTGTACCGCAAGCTCTCAGGAGACATTTCATTAGTTGACCTTCTACATAGAGAAATGAACTCCAAGGGGTCTGTTTACTAAGCTAATGCTTTTTAGCCAGTCGCTGTTTAGCTTGGCAGTGGAGCCTCAGCACAGTACCTTATTGACCCTCCATGTAGAAGCACAGTACCTTATTGACCCTCCATGTAGAAGCACAGTACCTTATTGACCCTCCATGTAGAAGCGCAGTACACACTGTAAGCAGCGTATTTCTAGAACAGCAGGATGTATGGGCAACATAACTCTTACTGTAACTCTCAAAAGATATTCAGAAACCACAGAGAAGTCTGATGGCTATGTGGCTACATGCTGTTATACAGGTTTCGGTCTTCAAAGTGACTACACAGGAGGTATCAGAAATTACAGGGAATATCATGGAAAGTAGTCACTGGCAAGCCAAGGGTCATACACAGGGGGTCTTGGGAATCACAGGGAAAATCACGGAGAGTAGTCACTGGAAAGCAAGGGGTCATACACAGGGGGTCTCAGGAATTACAGGGAATATCATGTAAAGTCACTGGAAAGCCAAGGGTCATACACAGGGGGTCTTGGGAATCACAGGGAATATCACAGAGAGTAGTCACTGGAAAACCAAGGGTCATACACAGGGGGTCTCAGGGATCATAGGGAATATCACAGAAAGTAGTCACTGGAAAATCAAGGGTCAATACACAGGGGGTCTCAGGAATCACAGGGAATATCACCAAATGTAGTCACTAGAAAACAAAGGGTCATACACAGAGGGTCTTAGGAATCACAGGGAATATCACAGAGAGTAGACACTAGAAAGGCAAGGATCATACACCGGAGATTTTGGGAATCACAGGGAATATGACAGGATAGTCACTGAAAAACCAAGGATCATACACAAGAGGGCTCACGGCAGGCATGCCTGACAGTCCGATTCGACTTACTGCCCACCTGGGCCATCTTTTCATATGGGCTTAATGGGCAATTTCCCAAGTGCCCCAGGAGTATAAGGCTGATAGCTGAGGCTCCCCTTTTTCCAGGGGTACCAAATTTTTGAAAATCGGCCCTGGGCAACCAGTGATATCTGACTTCAAAGCAGTGTTCCCTATCCAAGCCTGTTAATTACTCTTCCCAGACAGATATCTCAAGTTCTGTCTGACTTAGAGTTTTTCTGAGGGTAAACTCCAAAAGCTAGGACTCTCCCCTTTGGGAGGACACTGGTAGCTTGTCTCTACTTTGCTCAGAACCAGAGATATGAGCCTTCCAGCATATGGTCCCTGCTCTAGCTCCACATGCCTGGTATGCAGTTTTATATTTTCATCGGTGGATTGCTCTAGTTCCTGAACTCTGATCCCCAAGTCTCCAGTACCTCCTGAAAGATGGGACTCTCTAGCTAGCTAAAAAATCTATTTCCAGGAACTGGAGATATCTGTAGTCAAGCAAGCTGCCCTGCCACTGGAAAATTATGAATATTAAGCACACTCCACTAGCCACCCCTTCCCTGCATATTAAACACCCCCCTATCACCCTTAAAGTCATATGCCAGGGCACCTTCATTCAGCCAAATGTCCCCTTCTACAGTTTAGTGTTCTCCCTCCCGCCCCATCTCCCACTATCTGTGCAGTAAAAGAGTAATTAGCTGAAACTACTGCTCCTACATGCCGAGCAGAGGATAGAACACCCCTAACGCCCGCGGGACATCAAAGCTGCTGCTGAGAGCACCCCCTACCCATGCGCTGGTGGATGGGTAGGGGCCCAGCGCATTGGTTTGCCCAGGGGCCTACACTGCTGTTAAGACAGCCCTGCTGCCAACTAGTGAATCTCCTGGTAACATCCACTTCCTGTGTCCTGTCTGCATATTCTGAAACCACTATTGTACTGTTTGGCATATGTGACCTTAGTATTTTATTAGTATGTCCCTCCTGAAAAATGTAAGTAATAAAATATGTATAATAAATGAATCTCTTCATAATATATGCAATATTTCTTTCTTATAAGAAATACATAAAAATTTTGCCTTGAAGAAAAATTACACTTTTGCAGTGTTTTAGCCTCTGTCAGCAGAAGTGTCAGATATTGGACATACAGATGAGACATGGAAGAGATGACACAGGTTTGGATGAAGGATACCGTGTTTCATTAACAGACTCATTCTCAATGCACAGGATGGAAAATGCCTGCACTGCTCTTTGTAACAAGAATCAAGACATCTCCAACCACACAGTGAGATGTCAGATGGCAAAAAGAAATAACCAAAGCTTCGACATATCTGTTTCCTCTGACAGCGTCTACATATGTTCAGAAACCCGACTTTCCTGGACAAACATATTCAGTTAGAACCAAAGGTCATTATCATTAAACAGAAATATGCCAGCATTTAAATGTAATATCACAACCTGGTGCAATTATTTGCTTTGACAAAACACTACATCGTTCTGTTCAACAAGACTGTGAGCACAGGGAGATTATTGCACATTTCCTAGATGTATATGTCACAATACAAGCCTGGAGTTACTACTTTCCGGGTATTGTGATTACTGACTCGCTTGCTGCTTATGGAAATCTCTTTTCACTGATACGATTAGGTGACCATGTATTGGAAGAAATGAGGTGTCTAGGGGAATAATTGCTCTATACCAAAATTAGGAATAACAGACAAATAGACTTGAGAAGTCAATTAAATATTTGTTTAGTAAACAAAAAAAAGTACACACAGAGGGGTTGAAGTAGAGTTGAACGCAAGTCAGTTGTAATTATACCCGCTATGCGTGCATGGCGCTAAATCCAGATATTCACCCAGAGTTGTTGGAGCTGATGGTTTGGGTGAGTTAAGCTCCTCTCCATCTCAGATGCAACGAGAAGGTTTCTACCCTGGCTGGCAGTGGCGGGAAGAGAAGGCCCCCAGGCCGAGAGGGCCGCAGCTGAAGGAGGGAAGCAGGATTAATACCTATAGACCACCTTGCAAAGTCTACCAAGAGGAAAACATAAGTAGTTTCTATTTTTCTCTGAATTGCATCTTGCCCACCTCCACAATCTTTCCCTCTCATCAGGCACTGTCCCCTCTGCCTTCAAGCATGCCCTTTTCACTCTCCAGCTACCAACCCATCTCTCTCCTCCCTTTTGTCTCCAAACTCCTTGAGCGTATTGTCTACAATTGCCTTACTGCCTTTCTTTTCTCCCACTCCCTGCTTGACCCATTTCAGTCTGCCTTGCCACTCCACTGAAACTGCCCTCATAAAAGTCTGCAATGATCTCCATGCTGCCAAAATCTAAGGGCCACCACTATCTGCTTATTCTCCTTGACCTCCATGATGCTTTTGACTACCCTCTCCTACCGCAAATCCTTCACTCCATTGGTCTGCATGATACTGCCCTCTCCTGGCTGTCCTCCTACCCTCTCTGATTACTCCTATTCTGTCTCCTCTCATGACTCCTCTCTGGCACTTTCCCTTACAGTAGGTTCTGTTCTGTTCTTGGACCTCTCTTTTTCTTTCTTTATATGTCTTCTTTAGGTGAGCTCATTCGCACTTTTGACTTACAATATCTTCTCTATGCTGATGATTCTCAAATCTACCCTTCCTTCCGTGACCTCTTCCCCTCTCTCCTCACTTGTATCTTCAGCTGTTCCTCTGCTATCTCTTCTTGGATGTCCCAGTGCTTTCATAAACTTAACATGTCTAAGACTGAGCTGATTATCTCCACACCCTCCTGCATAACTTCACCTCCCACAAGTTTACTCTCTATTGATGGTACAACTATCTCTTCTAGCATTCAAGTATGCTGTCTTGGAGTTATCTTGATTCCTTCCTCTCCTTCAAACCACACATTCAGTACCTCTCATAGTCCTGCCATTTCCATCTTAATAATATTTCTAGGATCAGACCCTTTCTCACCCTAGATGCTACTAAAGCCATAATCCACTCACTGGTCATCTCCAAATTGGACTACTGTAATCTCCTCCTATCTGGCCTCCCTGACAAATGTCTCTCTCCACTCCAATCTATCCTCAAATGCTGCTGGCCGGATCATCTTCCTCTCCAAATGTACTGCATCCATCTCCCCTCTCTTACTAACCCTTCAATGGCTTCTCTTCCCCTTCTGTATCCAATTCAAGCTTTTCATACCCACTTACAAAGCTATCACCCATTCCTCTCCCATTTTCATATTTGACCTTATCCCCCTTTACACTTCCACCCGTTCTCTTCACTTCACAAATACATGCCGCCTCTCCTGGCAACTGACTTCCTCCCATTCCTGACTCCCAAATTTTGGCCGTAGTTCTCTCTACAGTAGCTCTGGAATTCTCTCCCTATCAGACTCTCCACCTCGTCACAAAACTTCAATCGGGCTCTCAAGACCAATTTCTTCATCAGACCCAGCCATCTCTCATCCTAACCCACTGTTACATGCTCACTGTCTACCCCATCTGTATCACCCCAGTCTTGTCACCCCTGTCTGTCTGCCCCTCCCTTTCAGAGTGTAAGTTCTCATGAACAAGGCCCTCTCATTTATGTGCTTTTCCCTTTCTTAGACTATTTTCTTCTCCATACTCCCTACCACAGCACCTAATCCTTGGTTTCTGCTACTATGATGACTATTTCCTGTCCCCTGTCTCCTGATGCAGAAATGATTATATACCATGTACAAGATCGGTATGCAATCGTGCCAGCATACTGATGGTCATGATCCTGACAGGGGTGAGGTAAGTATTGTACCTTACACCCACCTACCCCCAACCCTCCCTTACCACAGTCTAACCCTAACCTCCCTCTTAGTGCCTAACCCTAACCTCCTCCTTAGTGCCTAAACTCACCCACCCCTTCCACAGCCTAACCCTGACCCTCCCCCCTTAATGCCTAATAATAACACACACCCCTCCCCACAGCCAAATCCTAACCCTCCTGGCTATAATTATCTTTGGGATCCCAGTTGTCAGTATGCTGGCATCAATATGCTGACCTGGTCGCCAGAATACAGAAAACCTCAGCATCCCGACACCGGAACCCTGACAGCCAGGAAACAAGGGACGTTAAGATTAGGCTTGCGGGGGGGTGCTGTACCAGATAAACGGGGGAAGGGGATGTTAGGTTTAGGATACGGGTTAGGGAGGTTAGCGTTAGGCTGCAAACAGGGGGGGTTTGTGCTAAGCACCACCTGGGGGGGGGGGGGTGTTAGGTTCAGGCACTAAGGGGGGAGGGTTAGGTTTAGCCAGCGGGGTATGGAGGGTTAGGTTTAGGGACTTACCGAATAGGTTAGGGTTAGGCTGTAGTCACCGAGGGTTAGGGTTATAAAGGTTAGGTAGGTAAGTTAGAATACATAAATCACCCCTGTCGGAATCTTCATCTTCGGGGTGTTGGCGTCAGTATTATTATTTATTTATTAACAGTTTCTTATATAGCGCAGCAAATTCCGTTGCGCTTTAGTATTCTGAGCGCTGCTATCCCGTGCGCCGGGATATTCAACCCAACCCTATATTTAAAGTATGCCTTAGAAGCCTGGAGATGTGGCTTAACAATGTTAGTAGTAAAGTTGCAATTTGGATATAATATAATATAATAATGTAATAAAGTGTCTTACACACAAGAGAGAATATCGTTTTACTGTTATTTATATAGTACATGTGAAAGCAGCATGTCCCACATAAAATGTAAGTAAATACAAACACAAATACAAATGATATGAAATACAAACATCTGTTGTTTTCATCTTTAAAAGTCAAACAGGAATCTTCTTTCCTGTAGTAGTCCAAATGAAAATGTCAGTTGTAATGCGAATATAATACAGCTGCGACTCTAATGAGGACTCAATACGCAGTCAGCTAACGAAGTGGATAGAAAAACATTATTGTGTACAATTTCATCATCCTTCTAGCACAAACCTCATAAAATGTATAACACCGGATGCGACCACGTTCAGGTGAATATCAGCTACTGGTTGTGTCAGGTCTATAGCAAAAAAATATTGAGGTAATAGAAAATAGGTTAAAAAGTGAATCAGATAGCCCAAGTAAAATTATAACTTATTTTATTTAAATAAAAGTTGGATATATAAAAATGGGAGGACAAATATTTTACATGTAGATATTTAAAAAGATGCATATACTGTAAATACTGTATGTACATAAAAATGTAAAAATTCTAAAAAATTATGAAATTTATAAAAAGTTATAAGAAGCGGCTACAGCAACATAAAAAGGAATCTGGAGGCAGCTTATCTGTAATGCAGGAGGTCAATAAGTAATGCCCTAAACCTGCTCTTGTTGTTTTAACCTGGAGAAGGCATAAGGAAGTGATAAACCAGTGATAAATGTAAGGTGATAAACACACCAGCCAATCAGCTCCCATATGTAAATTAACAGTTAGGAGCTGATTGGCTGGTGCATTATCACCTTGCACTTAACACTGGTTTATTACTGTTTTATCACTTCCTTATGCCTTTTGCAGGTTAATACATCTACCCCTATGGGTGCAGTGCGTACTTGCCTACTGCCTAAGCAGATCAGGGATATTGTGAAAGTAACATCTATCAGCGCGGACGTGTACTGCTACATCTGAGAGGCGTGTCATAAAAATGACTTACATGATTACATCCAAATGTAAATGAGCCCTAAAGTTAGTAAGATCTACTTGTTGAAGAAAAGACTCTTACATTTTGCAGAATTTGTTTGTGTATTTTGCTTTACAAGAGGTTCCACATACTGTAAGTGGCCACAAGAAACTTTATTTAAAATTCATGTAACCATAGGGATCATTGTGCCTTCTAACCAATGCAGGGAAATAGCACTGATGATCCCATTTGAATGTACGTATCTGTGATTTATTTTTTGCCCCCAAAAATGTAACAGCTGCACAGTGGGGTTAAGGAGCAATCAGGGAGATTGCTGGACTATTCAGGGAGTCAGGGAGATTGCTGCTATTTCTCCTGCAGAATGAGGGAGTGTAGGCAAGTATGGTACAGTGTGTGCGGTGCACACGGTCGCCTGGGTCCAGGGAGGCCCACACCGCAAACACTGCACCCATAGAATATACTGACCCCTACTGCTGCCGGAGAGGAGGGGGCCCGCGATGAAGGCTGCACGTGGGTCCCCTCCTCTCATAAAACGCCCCTGGGTACTGCAGTGGGCAGGGGAGTGGTCTTCAGTTTGCCTGCTGTCGGGATCCCGGCGCACAGTATACCGGCGCCGGAATCTGACAGCCGGCATACCAACACTTTTTCTCCCTCTTGGGGGTCCACGACCCCCCTGGAGGGAGAATAAATAGTGCACCGAGCCCGCAGCGTGGCATGCGCAGCGAGCCCGCAAGGGGCTCATTTGCGCTCGCCACGCTGTCAGTATGCCGGTGGTCGGGATCCCGGCGCCGGTATGCTGGTCGCCGGGAGCCCGGCCGCTCTCATAGAATACTACACACTGGGCCAGGTACACATTAGAATAAAAGGCAATCTGCCCAATGGTCGGGATGTATTCCCTTTGTTCCAGATCATACGAGATTGCCCGTACACATGGTGTGAGGTAATGAACAACAGAACAACATCTCGTTCTGTCCTTTATTTCACTGCACCACCCCGCGCAATCTTCTGATTGGTCATGCAGCTTGGCAAACCAGAAGTTATTGTAATTGGTCATGCAGCTTGGCAAACCAGAAGTTATTGTAAGCGACCCGTGGGAGCGCACAATCGGGCATACACACTGCACAATATGCCGTGCAGATAAAGTGCAAGTGTGTACCCGGCCTTAGGTACATCCAGCTGTAAATGAACCTCAAAGTTCTTATCAGAACTGTGGATCTTAAATGTACACTTTACAGTTTTTAAGGTTATATGCACTGGCGTTTCTATAATGGGTGCAGTGTGTGCGGTGCACAGGGACCCCTGAGTGTGCGGTGTGGGCCCCCCACACCGCACACACTGCACCCACTTTTTTAATACTCACCCCTCTCCGGAGTCCCGAGCCGATGTCACCTGCACTGTAAAGTCCTGTGAAAATGGTGCAGCGCCCATTTTCACGGAGTTCTGCGCATGCGCAGTAGAGAAATCTCTGGGGAAATGGCCGCCGCGACACTTTCCCAGAGATCTGCGCATGCGCAATAGAGCCTGAGCCCTCTAGAGCTCAGACTCTACAGCGCTCCTGCAGAGAGGAGGAGGCCCGTATGGAGGAGGCAGCACACGGGCCTCCTCCTCTTAAAGCGCCCCTCGTTATATGGCAAAACTTCTGGAAGCATTAACATGTCAGTGCAGGAGATAGCGCTCTATGGAACATTATATAGACCCCTTAGGGTCTGATTCAGAGGAGCATGCAGGAGGGTCTTTACATGAAATATAGGACACAATACATGAAAATAAAAATTCACATATCTGCTAACATTTTATTATATTTATGCTGCTAAAAGATATATATATATATGTATATTGTGTGATAATTAAAAAAACTATTTCTATTTATCGTTTATCGATTTTCCGCGTGTGTAAACACTGAACATATATGGAAGTTGTTGAACTAGATGCAAAAATGGAAATTACCCTCGTGTGCTCCTCCTGTCACATAAGAGCGCTAGCCAGCTTCTGAAGTGCTCTGATGCTTTACAGAGGATCAAAAGACTCCCCAAATACCACTCCATGCACTTAAGAGGGATTCTAAAATGAATAAAGAAAAGCTCACATACTGTATGCCCATAAAGGTTTATGAAAGAGGGAGAAGAGCAGCAATGATTCACTTTATCAGACCAGGCTCCTGCCCCTCCCGCTTGGACCCAGACCCTCTCCAGATCTCCTAGTGGCCAGATAGGAAAAGTAGGGGAGTATAACATGCAGCACTTTACAGAGAATATTTAATTATCCAAAATCCATCTCTGCCCCAGTGGAGTTTACAGTCTATTTCATTCTCTATCACACAAACACTAACAAACCCACCTGATGAGGTCACCGGGCCGTGGTAGGGGGGCCCATATTTTTGGACCAAAGTCATGCTAAGAACCTCTGTTTTACTCTATGTTAAATTGCAGAGTTTATTATATTTGTTCTAGTTACCAGTGTTCTTAGTGTGTAGCGTGTGCACCTGCATTTTCTCTTTTTTTCTATATGGCACTGCTAGTCTCAGCATGGCAGCACCTCTCACCTGTTTAAAATTAGGGCGTGCAGTCCAGCCCCCCCCCTCATAGGAAAGTAAGCAACAATCTATCCAGTAAAGTTGGCAGAGGCACAATGATATGAATTACGGTGGTCGGGCTGCAAGAACACGTTTGAAAGCGCAGAGCCCTCTACCACCTGAACCTCATCCCTTCCAGATCTACCAGCATACAGATCAGAAAAGTAGTTTGGTTTTGGACTATGGCAGGGACGTGCGGTGAGGTAAATGGCTCAGGAGGCACTGGCTAGCATCAGAGCCAGATTTACATGCAATATATAAGCCAAAGGGTGCATCAGGGCATTATACACAGGTGCAGCAGTATAAACTCCTGGAAATTTGGTGAATTTTGATCAGAGATGTGCAGAAAAGATAGGCAGGTGAGGCACTGCCTCACCTGCCTTAGACTTTTTACTCCAGAGTTATGGCTATAAAAATGATTAGAATAATGCAAAGAAGATATTTCTAACATATGATTTGTATTTTTCATATACTTTATAAAGTCAAAACTCTGATAGAAACGTTAGTACGACAGGAAAGGCTCTGCCTTACCTGCCTCACTCCACCGCACGTCACTGGACTATGTGAGAAAACCGTAGAACCCACAGTAAGCCCAGGTAATTGTGGAGCACATACAAACTCAACATAGATAGTGCCCTGGTTTGAATGGAACAACTGCGCCTTCATGCCACTTATACTCTGTTCTCCATTATAAGCTGTGCACATGATAAACCACAATGAACGCATCTGCACTTTTCTGGACACACAGCAGGCAATATAACATCGCTAAAGGCAAGGGCAATTGGGGTGGGTGCTGGGATGCAGGGATGCATGACTTGTTGCAGCCACAGTCTGCAACCATTTTACAAATCCACTGGAGCATTGTCCAGCTCTGCTTAGATAATTCTGGAGTGAGAAAGGCAGAGGGACCCTAGTGCAGAGTCCAGAATGTGCGCCTTGTGTTGAAGAAACCTCTATTCTTGGTCCTTACTATATAGTCTATTTAACCCTGCAGGTGACCTTGCGAAGGTCTCTGTCAAATATGTCTCCCAAAACAGTGTTCCCGTTACCTATATACCTGGAGCATAGTCTTTGGGAATGCTGCAAGGAAATCTTTCACATACTGTAAGTACAGTAACCAGCGTTTCAGGCAAGAACATCAAAGTAATCTCGTTCAATGTACAGCATCCTCTGCCTTCATTCACAGAGAGAAGGAGCAGCAGTACCCCCGCTCTGTCCTCATTCAGAAGTGCTGGGAAACCTAACAGCTGGGGTACGTTTGAAGGAGATCACTGGGTAGCATCACACTCTAGAAAGCAATGACAAGCCCTTTGTAACATTTCCTTTGAAGCTGTTGGCAAAACACGCAGCACAAACACGGTGAGAATATGCATTACTGTATCTATCAACGTAGATTAATAAGGATGCTAAAACTGGGTAACACTCAATATGCCCAAAGGGAGCTAGGGTTGGATATTAAAACATCAACATTGATCGTGATAGAAGGGTGATCTGATTAACTCATTTATCATGCTCTGAATACTTGTTTGACATACAGTAACAAACTCAATTTTAATGTAAATGTATCACAGCCAGGTAGAACAAAACAATAATACAGTAACAACTTTGTTAGCATATGTGCGGAAATCATTAACACCGCTACTACAATATGTACACGCTAGGGGGTTGGTGTCTTATTTGTTTTTTGTTTGTTTTTTTATTTTGTGTATTTTGCATCTTAGGCTGGGTACACACGATGCAATATATTGTTCGCACAGCCGACAGACGATACATTGTTAAGTGCATCACCGGTGTGTACTACCCAATATATCTGCTCATATATCGAGTGGACCCTGCAGTAAGGCAGATGCCGCTATATCAAGCACATATATTGTTACGGTCGACCCACCAACGAACCAACCAACCCATATGTTGGCCACAAGATCAGCTGTCAATGACGCCACTACTGGTTCCTGTGGCCAAGTATATTGGTTTTTCAGTGGGTAGGTAAGTGTGTATGCTGTGTGGCACATGTAACATATAGGTAGGTCAGCCGGCGGGTTGTGTGTACCCAGCCTAAGTCACACTAATCGCCTTTACATTTGTCCCATGCATTCCTGAATTCTTAAAATGTAAATTCCGCTACTGGGCGTCTTTCATATGCATCTACCACCCTTTCCATAACTCTTTCTGTCATTACCTTTCACCAGGGTGGTTTAAGACAGGAGATATGACCAGACTCTGTGCTTGCCCCCTCCTCTCTGTCATTGTGACAGAGTCTACTGAGTATAAGGTGGTCTCCGGGAACATGGCACCTGTGCCTTGTTCCCAGAGACTTTTCTACCGTGCATGTGCAAATCTGACGCGGGACTACAGAGAGGTAAGCATTTAAATATGGGTGCAGGAGTTGCGATGTGGGTCCCTCTGGACCCAGGGGCCCATGTGTGCCGCACACCCTGCATCCAGGGCTGCCAAGAGAAATCCTGGGCCCCGGCACAACAAATTCATGGGGCCTCCCACCCCCCCTGGAGGGGATGTGACCACAGCATGCTGGGATCATGGCCACACCTCTTTGGGGGTATGTCTAGCACACGAGAAGCACCCACTCATACCTCCCAGCCAGTGCAGTAGAGAGCCCCTCTATCAGACCTGGGGTAGGGTATTTTGTACCCTCCCAAACACCCCTTCCCCCCCCCTCTCTCGGCGCTACTGCCTGCACCCATTGTAGATACGCAAATGCCTTTCATGCTTCGTCCCCAAGTGCTCAGCGGGAGTCTTACTACTTGCCAGACCAGTTAGATGTCAAAAACGTGGTGCCTGAGGCAGTTATCAGCTCCCGCACATGTACAGGGACTGCAAGACCCACTTGTGATTGTGGCATTGCCTATCTGAAAACAGCAGCAGTACTTGTAACACCGCTGTACTTTCTGTATGGCCTTCCACATTGCTTGATGGTAGGAGCGCACCATTGAATGCTACGATTTGTGGTACATTGATCTGCATGTGGCTTTGGTGGTCCAAAAATTCTGCTCACAGGTTTAGTACGAGAGGGATATCTGCAAAATACTTTGTGGTTGTCATGGCAGCTTCTGTTTTAAGTGCTTGCTATACAGTATAAGAGTGGATTGCCTGTTACTATGGCTCTACTTGCTGGCATTTGTAATTAATTTGTTACAGTTAAATGATTACAATATTCTGCAATCTTCATTTCACCCGTACATTCCAATCATGTAGTCCGGTCAAGCAAACAATGGGATGTCCCTGGAAGACAGGGGGAATTCAATTGTACCCAATACGTTTTTTGGCCAGTAAAAACTGGACTATTTTTTTTTCTGTACTCGTTTTTTTTTTTTTTTTGGGGGGGGGGGGTAATCGAATTACCATGTTTTACCGCCTGAAAAATTATTCGTTTTCAGCCCCCAAAAAAACAAAACACATAAAACCCGTGATAATTTCCTGGACCTATGTGTTTTTCGTGACCGCAATTGCAAAAACAGGGCACTTTTTGGTGATTTTTTTCCAGACTTTAGCAGGTCTAGAAAAAAATTCCAAATAAACTCAGGCATTGTGGCTAATTGGATAGCCCTGGGGGATGTAAATTGCAAAGGCTAACTGAATTCCCTCCCCCCATCCCCCGTAATATATTAAACATCAGAAACTATGTATATAAACTTCAGCGCAGGCTTGAAACTAGAAGGAAGATTTTCAATTGACAAAGGGACTTATTCAGAGTTGATCGCAGCAGCAAATATGTTAGCAGTTGGCCAAAACCATGGCCCTCATTCTGAGTTGTTCGCTTGCAAGCTGCTTTTAGCCGCCCTGTGGGAGTGTATCTTAGCTTAGCAGAATAGCGAACGAAAGATTAGCAGAACTGCTACTAAATAATTCTTTGCAGTTTCTGAGCAGCTCCAGACCTACTCACAGATTGCGATCAGCTCAGTCCGTTTAGTTCCTGCTTTGACGTCACAAACACACCCTGCGTTCGGCCAGCCACTCCCCCGTTTCTCCAGACACTCCCGCGATTTTTTCCCTGACATGCCTGCATTTTTTAGCACACTCCCGGAAAATGGTCAGTTACCTCCCAGAAACGCCCCTTTCCTGTCAATTACTCACCGATCAGCAGAGCGACTGAAAAGCGCCGCAGAACCCACAGCAAATCTGCTAAGTTTTTAGTTAAATAACTAGGCGCATGCACCCTGCGTGCCTTGCGCATGCGCAATTAGCAACAAATTGCAGCATAGCGAAAATCGGCAACGAGCAAACAACTCGGAATGACCCCCCATGTGCACTGCAGGGGGTAGGGTAGATATAACATGTACAGAGAGAGTTAGATTTGGGTGGGGTGTGTTCAAATTGAAATCTAAATTGCAGTGTAAAAATAAAGCAGCCAGTATTTACCCTGCACAGAAACAAAATAACCCACCCAAATCTAACTCTCTCTGCAAATGTTATATCTGCCTCCCCTGCAGTGCACATGGTTTTGCCCAACTGCTAGCAAATTTGCTGCTGCGATCAGGTCTGAATTACCCCCATAGAATATTGCTTCCTGTGAACATAAAGGCGACTTTTGTAAGTGGGTTTAAAAAAATTAACTTTAGGTCTATATGACAATAAATTCTCCAGCTTCAAATGAGAAAACGGATTGTAAAGGAAGTATTGCCTGAAAGTTATTATGGCAGCCTCCTAAGAGAGAAATTATAGTAGGTCTCTCGGTTCCTAATCTGCAAGGTTTGCAGTTCTGGCTTGCAGCACTTGCTATACGAGCATTAATGACTCCACCGGAGAGAAAAAAGTGATATCTAAGGAACTAGATAATGTGAAAGTATCACGCTAGGTGTATGAGCGCCACCATTGTGATTTTCAGGAGCAAGAAGAAGGTGGAGCTGTCGCTTTAATGTCTGGAAATATTCTCTGTGATTTGACACAGATTCCAATTCATGGATGCGGCACAGCTCTCAGATGAGATGAATTTTTAATAGCAGGATGTTTAAATTAGAAACTTGGTGATAATACAGAGCAGGAAAGCTCTCCGCCGCTGCTACAACAGAAACACTCTGCTAAGTGAAAGATTGGTTTTGTGTCCAGGCCAACAGTAGCAGCCTGAGGTGTGCAGAATCCTTCGCAACTGCCCTATGAGGGATGAAACCGGCATTAATAGGCAGTCTGCCATCTACATGTAATTGGCGGTGCCAGAAACCAATAAATCCCGGCACGGGGAGTAATTGGCACATTACCAACCCAGCATCTGTGGGCAGACACTTAGCATCAGCAGAACTACACCGTTTGCTTCTCCCATTTTAACCAGTTCGTGTTTATAGCATCCTATCATGCACTGGGAAGACAAGGCTATAAGGTGTCCTATACAAACCGAAAAAATATCTGCTTACAGATACAAATGCTCAGTGCTACAGATGTGTCCTTGTACATCTAGCCTCAATATGCCATGTGGTGTGAGATGCCTGAGGCAAGTGAGCCGCCAGGTCCCATGCAACGCTCCAAGAGACTGTGCTGATTCATTTTAAATGCGACACTTGTATATTGTGTGCGGCTGAGTCTGTATATGGAGAAGAACAGAACTTGTATTTGAAAAAAACTGCAGCTGCTACATTGGGATCCGGTCAGGATCCCGGTGGTTGGGATCTCGGCAGTCAAAATTCAGACACCTGAATCCCGTCACTGCACAGAATGCCGGCACCAGCATCCTGACAAGATTGGTCGATACTTTATCTCTCTCCACTTTATCTTTGGGCCTTCATTTTTGTATTAATGACTTTTTTATGGAATATATTTCCGCTACCCGTTAGTGAATATACATTTACAGGCATTCAGTCACATTTTCATCTGTTAGAAAGGAAATAACTAAAGTCAGCAAAAGCTTTTCATCCACCCCATACTATTATATTGCTGCCAACATACCAGTATCATTTATGGGAGCACTGCTGCCGAACAGATGCTAGTAAGCACACCGCAGGGTGCAGATGGAGTCGATCTTGGTGCACTACAATCTATATGATACATATTGATTTAACATTGCTAAAACGACAGGTAATGTATTCAGCTAGAAGAATTGTACTGTGTAGATTCTCAGTACATTTTTGGGTCCCCTACTGAGATAATGACATATATATATATATATATATATATATATACAGGAGAATAGAAATAAGGCGGCACTCAGGAGACCATAACGCGGTATATATATATATTAGTGATGAGCGGGTTCGGTTCCTCGGAATCTGAATCCCCCCGAACTTCACCCATTTTACACGGTGCCGAGGCAGACTCGGATCCTCCCGCCTTGCTCGGTTAACCCGAGCGCACCCGAACGTCATCATCCCGCTGTCGTATTCTCGGGAGATTCGTATTCTATATAAGGAGCCGCGTGTCGCCGCCATTTTCACTCGTGCATTGGAGATGATAGGGAGAGGACGTGCAGCGTTCTCTCAGTTGTGTTCAGTGTGCTGCAAATATCTGTGCTAAGTGTGCTGCAAATATCTGTGCTCAGTGTGCTGCCAATATCTGTGCTCAGTGTGCTGCAAATATCTGTGCTCAGTGTGCTTGCAAATATCTGTGCTCAGTGTGCTGAAAATATCTACGTTCTCTGCCTGAAAAACGCTCCATATCTGTGCTGCATTGTAGTATATAGTAGGAGGACAGTGCAGAATTTTGCTGACCATTGACCACCAGTATTATATCAGTACAGTACATTAGTCCACTGCTCTAGCTACCTCTGTGTCGTAAAGTATACTACCCATCCATACCTGTGGTGCATTTTAGTTGTGCGCAGTATATATAGTAGGAGGACAGTGCATAATTTTGCTGACCACCAGTATATAATATATAGCAGTACGGTACAGTAGTCCACTGCTCTACCTACCTCTGTGTCGTCAAGTATACTATCCATCCATACCTGTGGTGCATTTAAGTTGTGCGCAGTATATATAGTAGGAGGACAGTGCATAATTGTGCTGACCACCAGTATATAATATATAGCAGTACGGTACAGTAGTCCACTGCTCTACCTACCTCTGTGTCGTCAAGTATACTATCCATCCATACCTGTGGTGCATTTAAGTTGTGTGCAGTATATATATAGTAGGAAGACAGTGCATAATTTTGCTGACCACCAGTATATAATATATAACAGTACGGTACAGTAGTCCACTGCTCTACCTACCTCTGTGTCGTCAAGTATACTATCCATCCATACCTGTGGTGCATTTAAGTTGTGCGCAGTATAAATAGTAGGAGGACAGTGCATAATTGTGCTGACCATATAGCAGTACGGTACAGTAGTCCACTGCTCTACCTACCTCTGTGTCGTCAAGTATACTATCCATCCATACCTGTGGTGCATTTAAGTTGTGCGCAGTATATATAGTAGGAGGACAGTGCATAATTGTGCTGACCACCAGTATATAATATATAGCAGTATGGTACAGTAGTCCACTGCTCTACCTACCTCTGTGTCGTCAAGTATACTATCCATCCATACCTGTGGTGCATTTAAGTTGTGCGCAGTATATACATAGGAGGACAGTGCATCATTTTGCTGACCACCAGTATATAATATATAGCAGTACGGTACAGTAGTCCACTGCTCTACCTACCTCTGTGTCGTCAAGTATACTATCCATCCATACCTGTGGTGCATTTTAGTTGTTGTGCGCAGTAGTAGGAGGACCGTACATAATTTTGCTGACCACCAGTATATAATATATAGCAGTACGGTACAGTAGGCCATTGCTATTGATATATTACTGGCATATAATTCCACACATTAAAAAATGGAGAACAAAAATGTGGAGGGTAAAATAGGGAAAGATCAAGATCCACTTCCACCTCGTGCTGAAGCTGCTGCCACTAGTCATGGCCGAGACGATGAAATGCCATCAACGTCGTCTGCCAAGGCCGATGCCCAATGTCATAGTAGAGAGCATGTAAAATCCAAAAAACAAAAGTTCAGTAAAATGACCCAAAAATCAAAATTAAAAGCGTCTGATGAGAAGCGTAAACTTGCCAATATGCCATTTACGACACGGAGTGGCAAGGAACGGCTGAGGCCCTGGCCTATGTTCCTGGCTAGTGGTTCAGATTCACATGAGGATGGAAGCACTCATCCTCTCGCTAGAAAAATTAAAAGACTTAAGCTGGCAAAAGCACAGCAAAGAACTGTGCGTTCTTCTAAATCACAAATCCCCAAGGAGAGTCCAATTGTGTCGGTTGCGATGCCTGACCTTCCCAACACTGGACGGGAAGAGCTTGCGCCTTCCACCATTTGTACGCCCCCTGCAAGTGCTGAAAGGAGCACCCGCAGTCCAGTTCCTGATAGTCAAATTGAAGATGTCACTGTTGAAGTACACCAGGATGAGGATATGGGTGTTGCTGGCGCTGAGGAGGAAATTGACAAGGAGGATTCTGATGGTGAGGTGGTTTGTTTAAGTCAGGCACCCGGGGAGACACCTGTTGTCCGTGGGACGAATATGGCCATTGACATGCCTGGTCAAATTACAAAAAAAAATCACCTCTTCGGTGTGGAATTATTTTAACAGAAATGCGGTCAACAGGTGCCAAGCCGTGTGTCGCCTTTGTCAAGCTGTAATAAGTAGGGGTAAGGACGTTAACCACCTAGGAACATCCTCCCTTATACGTCACCTGGAGCACATTCATCAGAAGTCATTGACAAGTTCAAAAACTTTGGGTGACAGCGGAAGCAGTCCACTGCCAACTAAATCCCTTCCTCTTGTAACCAAGCTTCTGCAAACCACACCACCAACTCCCTAGGTGTCAATTTCCTCCTTAGACAGGAAAGCCAATAGTCCTGCAGGCCATGTCACTGTCAAGTCTGACGAGTCCTCTTCTGCCTGGGATTCCTCCGAAGCATCCTTGAGTGTAACACCTACCGCTGCTGGCGCTGCTGTTGTTGCTGCTGGGAGTCGATCGTCATCCCAGAGGGGAAGTCGGAAGACCACTTGTACTACTTCCAGTAAGCAATTGACTGTCCAACAGTCCTTTGCGAGGAAGATGAAATGTCACAGCAGTCATCCTGCTTCAAAGCGGATAACTCAGGCCTTGGCAGCCTGGGCGGTGTTAAATGTGTTTCCGGTATCCATCGTTAATTCACAGGAAACTAGAGAATTGCTTGAGGTACTGTGTCCCCGGTACCAAATACCATCTAGGTTCCATTTCTCTAGGCAGGCGATACCGAGAATGTACACAGACCTCAGAAAAAGAGTCACCAGTGTCCTAAAAAATGCAGTTGTACCCAATGTCCACTTAACCACGGACATGTGGACAAGTGGAGCAGGGCAGACTAAGGACTATATGACTGTGACAGCCCACTGGGTAGATGTATTGCCTCCCGCAGCAAGAACAGCAGCGGCGGCACCAGTAGCAGCATCTCGCAAACGCCAACTCGTTCCTAGGCAGGCTACGCTTTGTATCACCGCTTTCAATAAGAGGCACACAGCTGACAACCTCTTACGGAAACTGAATAACATCATCGCAGAATGGCTTACCCCAATTGGACTCTCCTGGGGATTTGTGACATCGGACAACGCCACCAATATTGTGCGTGCATTACATGTGGGCAAATTCCAGTACGTCCCATGTTTTGCACATACATTGAATTTGGTGGTGCAGAATTATTTAAAAAACGACAGGTGCGTGCAAGAGATGCTGTCGGTGGCCCGAAGAATTGCGGGCCACTTTCGGCATTCAGACTGGAGCACCAGCAAACACTCCTGAACCTGCCCTGCCATCATCTGAAGCAAGAGGTGGTAACGAGGTGGAATTCAACTCTCTATATGCTTCAGAGGATGGAGGAGCAGCAAAAGGCCATTCAAGCCTATACAGCTACCTACGATATTGGCAAAGGAGGGGGAATGCACCTGACTCAAGCGCAGTGGAGAATGATTTCAACGTTGTGCAAGGTTCTGCAACCCTTTGAACTTGCCACACGTGAAGTCAGTTCAGACACTGCCAGCCTGAGTCAGGTCATTCCGCTCATCAGGCTTTTGCAGAAGAAGTTGTAGAGATTGAAGGAGGAGCTAAAACAGAGCGATTCCGCTAGGCATGTGGGACTTGTGGATGGAGCCCTTAATTCGCTTAACCAGGATTCACGGGTGGTCAATCTGTTGAAATCAGAGCACTACATTTTGGCCACCGTGCTCGATCCTAGATTTAAAACCTACGTTGTATCTCTCTTTCCGGCAGACACAAATCTGCAGAGGTTCAAAGACCTGCTGGTGAGAAAATTGTCAAGTCAAGCGGAAAGTGACCCGTCAACAGCTGCTCCTTCACATTCTTCCGCAACTGGGGCTGCGAGGAAAAGGCTAAGAATTCTGAGCCCACCCGCTGGCGGTGATGCAGGGCAGTCTGGAGCGAGTGCTGACATCTGGTCCGGACTGAAGGACCTGCCAACGATTACTGACATGTCGTCTACTGTCACTACATATGATTCTGTCACCATTGAAAGAATGGTGGAGGATTATATGAGTGACCGCATCCAAGTAGGCACGTCAGACAGTCCGTACGTATACTGGCAGGAAAAAGAGGCAATTTGGAGGCCCTTGCAGAAACTGGCTTTATTTTACCTAAGTTGCCCCCCCTCCAGTGTGTACTCCGAAAGAGTGTTTAGTGCAGCCGCTCACCTTGTCAGCAATCGGCGTACGAGGTTACTTCCAGAAAATGTGGAGAAGATGATGTTCATCAAAATTAATTATAATCAATTCCTCCGTGGAGACATTCACCAGCAATTGCCTCCAGAAAGTACACAGGGACCTGAGATGGTGGATTCCAGTGGGGACGAATTAATCATCTGTGAGGAGGGGGATGTACACAGTGAAAGGGGTGAGGAATCGGACGATGAGGAGGAGGTGGACATCTTGCCTCTGTAGAGCCAGTTTGTGCAAGGAGAGATTGATTGCTTCTTTTTTGGTGGGGGCCCAAACCAACCAGTCATTTCAGTCACAGTCGTGTGGCAGACCCTGTCGCTGAAATGATGGGTTTGTTAAAGTGTGCATGTCCTGTTTATACAACATAAGGGTGGGTGGGAGGGCCCAAGGACAATTCCATCTTGCACCTCTTTTTTTCTTTCATTTTTCTTTGCATCATGTGCTGTTTGGGGACAATTTTTTGAAGTGCCATCCTGTCTGACACTGCAGTGCCACTCCTAGATGGGCCAGGTGTTTGTGTCGGCCACTTGGGTCGCTTAGCTTAGTCACACAGCTACCTCATTGCACCTCTTTTTTTTCTTTGCATCATGTGCTGTTTGGGGACTATTTTTAAAATCTGCCATCCTGTCTGACACTGCAATCCCACTCCTAGATGGGCCAGGTGTTTGTGTCGGCCACTTGGGCCGCTTAGCTTAGTCATCCAGCGACCTCGGTGCAAATTTTAGGACTAAAAATAATAGTGTGAGGTGTTCAGAATAGACTGGAAATGAGTGGAAATTATGGTTATTGAGGTTAATAATACTATGGGATCAAAATTACCCCCAAATTCTATGATTTAAGCTGTTTTTGAGGGTTTTTTGTAAAAAAACATCCGAATCCAAAACACACCCGAATCCGACAAAAAAATTTCAGGGAGGTTTTGCCAAAACGCGTCCGAATCCAAAACACGGCCGCGGAACCGAATCCAAAACCAAAACACAAAACCCGAAAAATGTCCGGTGCACATCACTAATATATATATATATATATATTTATTAGAGATGAGCGGGTTCGGTTATATCTACGTTCTCTGCCTGAAAACGCTCCATATCTGTGCTCAGTGTGCTGCAAATATCTGTGCTCAGTGTGCTGCATTGTGGGGACTGGGGACCACCAGTATATAATTATAGTAGTACAGTACAGTAGGCATTGCTGTATCTTGAAGCTCTGTGTCAAGTATACTATCTCTGTGCTGCATTATTGTCAGCAGTATATAGTAGGACAGTGCAGCATTTTGGTGACCAGCAGTATACATATAGGGGGTAATTCCAAGTTGATCGCAGCAGGAAATTTTTTAGCAGTTGGGCAAAACCATGTGCACTGCAGGGGGGGCAGATATAACATTTGCAGAGAGAGTTAGATTTGGGTGGGTTATTTTATTTCTGTGCATGGTAAATACTGGTTGCTTTATTTTTACACTGCAAATTAGATTGCAGATTGAATACACCACACCCAAATCTATCTCTCTCTGCACATGTTATATCTGCCTCCCCTGCAGTGCACATGGTTTTGCCCAATTGCTAACAGAATTCCTGCTGCGATCAACTTGGAATTTCCCCCATAGTACAGTACAGTAGGCCATTGCTGTATCTTGCAGCTCTGTGTCAAGTATACTATCCATATCTGTGCTGCATTATTGTGAGCAGTATATAGGACAGTGCAGCATTTTGGTGACCAGCAGTATACATATAGTACAGTACAGTAGGCCATTGCTGTATCTTGCAGCTCTGTGTCACTGCAAGTATCCATTCCATATCGGTGCTGCATTGTTGTGAGCAGTATATAGGACAGTGCAGCATTTTGGTAACCAGCAGTATACATATAGTACAGTAACAGTACAGTAGGCCATTGCTGTATCTTGCAGCTCTGTGTCACGTCTAGTATCCTGATCATTGCTTAATATCTGTGCTCAGTGTCAGTGCTGCATTGTGGTGACCAGTATACTACAGTACAATAGTCCAGTGCTGTTCTCGCTGCTCAATGTCAGTTCTCCATAGTATCATCAGTGATCAGTATAATCAGTTCTCAGTATAATCAGTGCGCTGTTAGACGTGTGCCCATTTTCCGCCATTAGTGCATTGGGATTTAGACAATTGATGAAGTTATTGTGTCCCCGGTACAAAATCCCATCTAGATTCCACTTCACTAGGCAGGCGATAGCAAGATTTTACCAATTAATATCAGTGATTTATAATTATTAATTACAGTGATCTTGCCAAATAATTTCAGTGATTTTGTCATTTTCTTCCGGTGATTTGGACCAATATTACCACTGATTAGAACGAATAATTCCAGTGATTTTGTCATTTTCTTCCAGTGATTTTGACCAATAATACCATTGATTAGAACGAATAATTCCAGTGATTTTGTAATTTTCTTCCAGTGATTTGGACCAATAATACCATTGATTAGAACGAATAATTCCTGTGATATTGAGGTGTTTGTGTCGCTTAGCTTAGCCGTCCAGCGACCACAGTGCACCTCTTTTTCTCTTTTCTTTGCATCATGTGCTGTTTGGGGCCAATTTTTTTAAGTGCCATCCTGTCTGACACTGCAGTGCCACTCCTAGATGGGCCAGGTGTTTGTGCCGCCCTTTTGGGTCGCTTAGCTTAGTCATCCAGCGACCTCGGTGCAAATTTTAGGACTAAAAATAGTAGTGTGAGGTGTTCAGAATAGACTGGAAATGAGTGGAAATTGTGGTTATTGAGGTTAATAATACTATAGGATCAAAATTACCCCCAAATTCTATGATTTAAGCTATTTTTGAGGGGGTTATGAAAAAAAACACAGAATCCAAAAAACACCCGAATCCGACAAAATTTTTTAAGGGAGGTTTTGCCAAAACACGTCCGAAACCAAAACACGTCCGCGGAACCCAATCCAAAACTAAACCCCAAAAAATTTCCGGTGAACATCTCTAATATACAGTGTATATATATATATATATATATATATATATATATGTATATATATATATAAAATACATATGTTATTATCTCAGTAGGGGGCTCAAAAAATAAGAATTTACTTACCGATAATTCTATTTCTCGGAGTCCGTAGTGGATGCTGGGGTTCCTGAAAGGACCATGGGGAATAGCGGCTCCGCAGGAGACAGGGCACAAAAAAGTAAAGCTTTTACCAGATCAGGTGGTGTGCACTGGCTCCTCCCCCTATGACCCTCCTCCAGACTCCAGTTAGGTACTGTGCCCGGACGAGCGTACACAATAAGGGAGGCAATTTGAATCCCGGGTAAGACTCATACCAGCCACACCAATCACACCGTACAACTTGTGATCTAAACCCAGTTAACAGTATGATAACAGAAAGAGCCTCTTAAAGATGGCTCCTTAACAATATAACCCGAATTTGTTAACAATAACTATGTACAGTATTGCAGATAATCCGCACTTGGGATGGGCGCCCAGCATCCACTACGGACTCCGAGAAATAGAATTATCGGTAAGTAAATTCTTATTTTCTCTATCGTCCTAAGTGGATGCTGGGGTTCCTGAAAGGACCATGGGGATTATACCAAAGCTCCCAAACGGGCGGGAGAGTGCGGATGACTCTGCAGCACCGAATGAGAGAATTCCAAGTCCTCTTTTGCCAGGGTATCAAATTTGTAGAATTTTACAAACGTGTTTTCCCCCGACCACGTAGCTGCTCGGCAGAATTGTAATGCCGAGACCCCTCGGGCAGCCGCCCAAGATGAGCCCACCTTCCTTGTGGAATGGGCCTTAACAGATTTAGGCTGTGGCAGGCCTGCCACAGAATGAGCAAGTTGAATTGTGTTACAAATCCAACGAGCAATCGTCTGCTTAGAAGCAGGGGCACCCAACTTGTTGGGTGCATATAGTATCAACAGCGAGTCAGATTTTCTGACTTCAGCCGTCCTTGAAATGTATATTTTTAAGGCTCTGACAACGTCCAACAACTTGGAGTCCTCCAAGTCGCCAGTGGCCGCAGGCACCACAATAGGTTGGTTCAGGTGAAACGCTGATACCACCTTAGGGAGAAAATGCGGACAAGTCCTCAGTTCTGCCCTATCCGAATGGAAGATTAGATAAGGGCTTTTATAAGATAAAGCCGCCAATTCAGATACTCTCCTGGCGGAAGCCAGGGCCAGTAACATAGTCACTTTCCATGTGAGATATTTAAAATCCACCTTTTTCAATGGTTCAAACCAATGGGATTTGAGGAAATCTAAAACTACATTTAGATCCCACGGTGCCACCGGAGGCACCACAGGAGGCTGTATATGCAGTACTCCTTTAACAAAAGTCTGTACCTCAGGAACTGAGGCCAATTCTTTTTGGAAGAATATTGACAGGGCCGAAATTTGAACCTTAATAGATCTCAATTTGAGACCCATAGACAATCCTGATTGTAGGAAATGTAGGAAACGACCCAGTTGAAAGTCCTCCGTCGGAACACTCCGATCCTCGCACCACGCGACATATTTTCGCCAAATGCGGTGATAATGTTTCGCGGTGACTTCCTTCCTTGCCTTAATCAAGGTAGGAATGACTTCTTCTGGAATGCCTTTCCCTTTTAGGATCTGGCGTTCAACCGCCATGCCGTCAAACGCAGCCGCGGTAAGTCTTGAAAGAGACAGGGACCCTGTTGTAGCAGGTCCCTTCTCAGAAGTAGAGGGCACGGGTCGTCCGTGACCAACTCTTGAAGTTCCGGGTACCAAGTCCTTCTTGGCCAATCCGGAGCCACTAGTATTGTTCTTACTCCTCCTCACCGTATAATCTTCAATACCTTTGGTATGAGAGGCAGAGGAGGAAACACATATACTGATTTGTACACCCAAGGTGTTACCAGTGCGTCCACAGCTATTGCCTGTGGATCTCTTGACCTGGCGCAATACTTGTCCAGTTTCTTGTTGAGGCGAGACGCCATCATGTCTACCATTGGTCTTTCCCAACAGTTTATTAGCATGTGGAAGACTTCTGGATGAAGACCCCCCTCTCCCGGGTGAATATCGTGTCTGCTGAGGAAATCTGCTTCCCAGTTGTACACGCCCGGGAAGAACACTGCTGACAGTGCTATTACGTGATTCTCCGCCCAGCGAAGAATCTTGGCAGCTTCTGCCATTGCACTCCTGCTTCTTGTGCCGCCCTGTCTGTTTACATGGGCGACCGCCGTGATGTTGTCCGACTGAATCAACACCGGTTTTCCTTGCAGGAGTGGTTCCGCCTGGCTTAGAGCATTTTAGATTGCTCTTAGTACCAGAATGTTTATGTGAAGAGACTTTTCCAGGTTCGTCCATACCCCCTGGAAGTTTCTTCCTTGTGTGACTGCTCCCCAACCTCTCAGGCTGGCGTCCGTGGTCACCAGGATCAAATCCTGTATGCCGAATCTGCGGCCCTCCAATAGATGAGCCTTTTGCAACCACCACAGAAGATATACCCTTGTCCTTGGCGACAGGGTTATTCGCAGGTGCATCTGAGGATGCGACCCTGACCATTTGTCCAACAGATCCCTTTGGAAAATTCTTGCATGGAATCTGCCGAATGGAATTGCTTCGTAAAAAGCCACCATTTTTCCCAGGACTCTTGTGCAATGATGTACAGACACCTATCCTGGTTTTAGGAGGTTCCTGACAGGTCGGATAACTCCTTGGCTTTTTCCTCGGGAAGAAAAACCTTTTTCTGAACCGTGTCCAGAATCATCCCTAGGAACAGCAGACGTATCGTCGGAAAACAGCTGCGATTCTTGGAATATTTAGAATCCAGTCGTGCCGTCGAAGAACTACTTTAGATAGTGCTCTTCCGACCTCCAACTGTTCTCTGGAACTTGCCCTTTTTAGGTCGTGCAAGTAAGGGATAATTTAGATGCCTTTTTTCTTTGAAGAAACATCTTTTCGGCCATTACCTTGGTAAAAAGGCCCGGGGTGCCGTGGATAATTCAAACGGCATCGTCTGAAACTGATATTGACAGTTCTGTACCACGAACCAGAGGTACCCTTGATGAGAAGGACAAAATTTGGACATGGAGGTAATCCTTGATGTCCAGGGACACCATATAGTCCCCTTTTTTCCGGTTCGCTATCACTGCTCTGAGTGACTTTATCTCGATTTGAACCTTTTATGTAAGTGTTCAAAACATTTTAGATTTAGACTATGTGTCACCAAGCCGTCTGGCTTCAGTACCACAATATAGTGTGGAAAAATAATACCCTTTTCCTTGTCGTAGGAGGGGTACTTTGATTATCACCTGCTGGATATACAGCTTGTGAATTGTTTCCAATGCTGCCTCCCTGTCGGAGGGAGCCGTTGGTAAAGCAGACTTCAGGAACCTGCGAGGAGAAGATGTCTCGACTCTCCAATCTTTACCCCTGGGATAATACTCGTACGATCTAGGGGTCAACTTGCGAGTGATCCCACTGCGCCCTGAGACTCTTGAGACTACCCCCCCACCTTGAGTCCGCTTGCACGGCCCCAGCGTCATGCTGAGGACTTGGCAGACGCGGTGGAGGGCTTCTTTTCCTGGGAAGGGGCTGCCTGCTGCAGTCTACTTCCCTTACCTCTATGTCTGGGCAGATATGACTGGCCTTTTGCCTGCATGCCCTCATGGGAAAGGAAAGATTGAGGCTGAAAAGACGGTGTCTTTTTTAGCTGAGATGTAACTTGGGGTAAAAAAGGTTGGATTTCCCAGCTGTTGCTGTGGTCCCCAGGTCCGATGGACCGACCCCCAAATAACTCCTTCCCTTTATACAGCAATACTTCCATCTGCCGTATGGGATCTGTATCACCTGACCACTGTCGTGTCCCTGACATCTTCTGGGAGATATGGACAACGCACTTATCTTGATGCCAGAGAGCAAATATCCCTCTGTGCATCTCACATACATATATATAGAATGCATCCTATTAAATGCTCTACATGAATAAAATATTTTCAGTCAGGGAATCCGACCAAGCCAACCCAGCACTGCATCTCCAGGCTGATGGCGATCGCTGGTCGCAGTATAACCACCGTATGTGTGTATATACTTTTTAGGATATTTTTCCAGCTTCCTATCAGCTGGCTCCTTGAGGGCGGCCGTATCTGGAGACGGTAACGCCACTTGATAAGCGTGTGAGCGCCTTATCACCCTAAGGGGTGTTTCCCAACGTACCCTAATTTCTGGCGGGAAAGGGTATAACGCCAATATTTGCTATCGGGGTAACCCTACGCATCATCACACACTTCATTTTATTTTATCTGATTCAGGAAAAACTACAGGTAGTTTTTTCCACTCCCACATAATACCCTTTCTTGTGGTACTTGTAG